>NW_022987739.1:8822432-9430766 GCF_902827165.1 Trematomus bernacchii
TTTGGCCGCATCTCCTCGGCCAGGCTACGCTCACGCAGCCTTTTCGCCGCCAGGATGGGCCACTTCTGAAGTCACCATGGCAACTCTGGCTTTCAACACCTCGCTTTTTGACCTCAATCCCTCTCCCCTGACTCTCACCCAACCACTCTGATCTCAGCAAGTCCGGCGCCACAACCTGGGCCTAAATCCTTGAAAGATAAACAAGGAAAGTCCGGATGATATGGGATTTCTTAAGGGCCTCGTTCAGTTTAGACCTAGACCAGCAGACCACCCGCACCCCTGACCCCAGTTACACCAGACAATGGGTTTCCCCTCTTATCTCATTGTAATTGCTGTATTATACTTACTCAATGTACAGTTACAAGTCATGGTACTGTAAAAGAAAAGGATTACAACTACTAAACAATGCAAGGATTATGTATTTTGTAAGGTATTCCATGAATGCAGTGAATGCTGACGCATAATGCATATGGAATGATAAACAAAACTATCCCTTTTTTGATAAAGTGGATCTAAAAAAAATTAAAAAGCTTATTTTTGCTGGCTGTAATTAGTTATTATATGTCAGAATTTTTATTTATTTAATAACTTATATCAGAGGCTTTATGTTTCAACAGTCACTTTATGTTTCAGTTTTTACAGTGGAGGTGGTGCCCAGGGAACTGTGTAGCTTCTGAATGCTAACGCTTCATGTTTTACCTGTGTGATATTAAGGGCAGCACTGTAAAGCAACGCAATGTTAAGAATGTCAATGTAGTTTTAAAGCCAAGCCTCTTTGCCTCGTAGAGAGAGAGCTGACAGCGGCCACAGCGCAAAAGAGCCAAACTCAAATGTTAAGAGAGCACCCAGTTCCTAATATGCACTTTGCAGTATGTTACAGAAAGAAGAAGTTGGTGCACATTTCAGTAGTGTTTGCATGTTTAGAATTTAGTCCCTCGCCCGGATTTAGTGGTTAGAAGAGCTGCGTTTGGAATATACTTGAAGTTTTGTGTTGTCATTATTAATTATGATGTCTTTGTATCGCCCTCACTCAGAAGGAGAGTCTTTTAGATTTGTAGTCTGGAGTACAGATGTGTAGAAGATAATGAGGATTTGTTGCATCACTTGCAGATTGTGCGGCACGTTGAATGGCTAATAGGCCCAAATGTTATGTACTGTAACCACGGTGATTTGCCTGGGACAAGCAGCCGCAGCCTTTTTTTCTTTTTCACCGCACTCTAGGTACAAGTGCCAGGGAGATTGTGGATGTGCCAATAATAACACATCTACTTCATGTGTTCAGTTGGGTTTTATTTAATGTTAATATATCATAAAACTACTGTAGGACCTCAGTTAAGTACAGTATTTAATGTCAATAGGGAGAAACGCAGTGTTATATGATTTGTAGTTTACTTGGCTCTGTGTACTACCCCCCCCCCCCCCCCCCCTTTGATAATACTAGACATTTAAAGACGGCAGTGTTTCAGCACACGGTGCATTCTCTAAGCCTGACTAACAAGTGTAGCAGCAATGCTACGCTAAATCTACTTAACCCCCCCCCAATACTCTGAACATCACAATGCCAAATGTCTTTTTTTGCCTGATTTCATTTGTGTTAAGATATTAAGTATTTTTTTCATTGAAGGTGAGATTTTTTATTTTACATAGCAATAAAAAGTTTAAACACACACATTTTCTCTTTTTGTCATTTGTTTTCTTCAAGTAGACATTATTTGTACCTAAAATTATTTTTAACCTGCAGAGAGTTTCGAATGAACAACTTGGTTGCTCTCTATTTTCATGATGCAACAACGGTCCCTACTGGAATAGAAACGGGTATGTTGTGGTGATCAAAACATAAAACTGCTTTAAAGGTCATGAGAGAAATCAATGCAGCACAGACTCACATTCAAGGTAATTGGTAATGGTGCTAAATTCTCCAAATCCATGATTTCATTTGACGCTTCATTTTCAGTTCATGAATTGATTCGATTTAAAATAATATTTTTTCAGCACTGAAAGCTATAGTATGTCATAAGACTTGAGTCTAATTTTGTAAACATTAAGGAGAATCATCACTTTTGCCTTTCATTTGAATGATAGGAATATAAAGCTAATTTTATAAATTATCATTTATTATGAAAATCAGGACATACTATAATAGCCTATACATTTAGCCAATACAATTTATATCAATTTAAATTATTTATTAATATTCTTTGCAAAATGTGCAGCGTATAAGCAACAGTTTTTTTTTACAAAAACAAAGGAGCACTTTCAACCTGATAGTCTGTTTAATTAACAATTAATTATCTGAGAATCAATGAAAGTAGGATATAATAAACAAATAATTGAGCTAAATCAAGTGGAACTAATTAGAACCATTGAATTTAATTGCTCTTGATTCAATGGTAATACAACTTCCTGTCCACATGATATTATTACTCGAGGAGCTCTCAGGCTATCTGGGTCAGCCTCTGAGTGATATCACATTTCACACCAGAGGGGCCTCAGCGGACAGGTGACACTCCTGAACTGTCACTCGCCTCCAAAAATGGAAGGGCTTCTGGGTACACACTCTCATCTTGACCCCGAAAGCCTCCCTGCACGGAGGATCATGTGAGCCCCCACGCCTTTGCTCAACAAGAACAGAGTGGGTTTTATTTAGACATGGAACAGCAGCATGGGGTCCAGCTTCTTGTGACCTTTTCACCCCCCATCCCTCTCTCCGTCCCTCTTTCTGTCAGCAGAAGAGGTGCAGGGCCGTGACCTTGAGGCTCTCCGGCCTCTTCTTTCGCCGCGGCCCCTGTAACCAAAGAGAGCGGAGGCTGACAGTCTGGCACTGCGACCCAGACGTGCTGTCCAAAAATATCTCCCCCAGCAACGGGGCTGTGCTGTTCTGTCCTGACCTTTCCACTCATCACTCTCCTCAGCGCCATCAATGGCTTCCCTCCTCCACCTGAGCGTGGTCCAGGCAGCGCTGCAGCCACAATCCAGCTTTTTACTTTTTTTTCAACCCCAGATGACCCAATTTCAGGGCCCTGAGCCGACCTCTCGGCTTGGAGAGTATAAAAGCGAGCGGGAGCTGTGTGAGAGAGGTGGATGGTTCAGATGAGATAAGGAAACACACACACATACACACACCCACACACAAGCTCTCGCAGCAAACACAGATGACCGACCCTTAAAAAAATTCAGCTTTTTTGTGTGCACTTAATCCACTATTTAAAATGACATGGAGGGAAAAGAGCAGTGTGATTTGTTCGGGAATTATGACTGGCTGAGTGAGGTGTCCAGAGCCTCCTTTCCTTTTCTAGTGAAGCTCTAAAAGTGGAGCCTGTGGTGTTTTTTGTGCTTTCAAATAACAAAAATGACCTTTCTTATCAGACACATTTTGCCTGTGTACAGCCCGTGTATAGAAAAGGTGTGTATGTGCAGGATTATGTATCCCTCCTACCCACTGTGTGTGAAATGCCAACGTGTACCGTGCTGTATGAATGTATGCGTGTGGATAGCATGCTCACATATGTTCACTGCTGTGTTTTATTAGTTTTCCGGGCCTCACACCTGTCTCTGTCCCTTGACATTTGTGTGTTTGTGTGTTTTATGTGTATTCTCAAAGGGACACATTCAATGACACCCGCTGCAATACATTATCTGCGGAGCCTCGTTGACAACATCTTTGCTCTCAGCAGGGGTCCTGCCTGTAACTGACACATAAACCAACAGATAAACACACACACACACACACACTGAGGAGCCTGGATGGTCTTCACTCAGCCGGTCCCACTGGCTCGGGTTATTTACTGCAAACACATTTCTGTTTACTCTGCGACACATTTCATTTTCTCTTTAACTAAAATGAATTCTGCTGGACAGTTCAGGCAGGGAGTAAAACTATTAAAATCTCATTTTTGCTTGTTTGTTTATTTGTTTAATTCACATGGTGGTCGTAGATGATTTAAATACTCAGAGTAACATAATTAGGGGATTAAGTTGTATGAAACTAAACACTAATTCATTAGTAAATCATCACTAAACCAATAAAGAAGCAATTTGAATGAGTTGTCTAAGTCATTTATCAAGTACAAATGGAAAAAAATAACATTATCATCTTCTCTCAAATAAGAACAGCGAGGGTTGCCACAGTGGATGCGAGTGGATGCATATAAAAGGGGTGCTGGAATACGACAACAATCCCTTTGAATTGGAGCCATTTGTAAAGTACTGTTTAAACAAAGACAACAACTAAAAGTGTCACCATTGATAATTGATATACTAAATAATTAAAGAACACTCCATACTAAAACTAAAGCAGATAAGTCAACAATGAAAAGTCATATTAATTACAGCCCGTTTGGACTTTCCAGCTAAATTCAGCCTCTATCATGGAGATGTGATCATTTAGTTCAGAGATGAAAAACAGGGAACATGAATGACGCTGACTGACAGATTTTTACCTATTAGAGAATGAGCTGCAGATTGTAATGGATTCCAGTCATTTTTAAATCAAATCAATATCAATCAAATAAGAAAATATTTGCTGCCTCCAGCTTCTCAAATGGGAGGATTTTAAGTTCTTCTTTGTCATATATTATATTAACCTCTTAAGCCCTGAGCCTGTTTTTCAGGTCTCAGGCTCGAAAATGACATTCCCAGAACAAATGACCATATCTTCCCTTCTAAAAGGGTTAAATTAATAATCTTTTTTCTCAAAGTAATGATAAACCTGTGAGTTGGATGTAGAAAAGTCAGAATCAATATAGATGTTTTTTATTTTAAAGAAAATTCAGATTTTACATAGTAAAAAACTGTAAATTATAGTGTCCGTCCAAAATGTCTTTTGTACTTATAGTGAAAACTACCCTTGGATGATGGGTTAGTAGACTAAAAGCTTTAGGAATCCAAAGTACAACATATAATAAGTACCCTGTATCAAGATTGATGCAAAACAAGTGAAATTTGACCTTTTTAAGAGAGATTTAGCCAAAAAAACCCACTTCTGGGGTCATTTGGGTGGATTTGACCTATCTCTGGCCCCCCTTGGTCGATTTTGATGAATGAAATCTCTTTATAACCGCTAGAGCCAATGGAATCGAGGGAAAGTTATATACACACCAAAACGTTAACAAATAAGGAGTGAGAGTGACGCGTTACCAAAACCGGAAGCTGCATACACTCTGGTGGCTACCATTAGCAGCTAACTTTTCCGCTCCGATTTTTACATAAAAATGGATTTATGGATTATAAATAATTTTTTAAAAGACACAGGTACATTATCAACCTATGGATCAACAGTTGTAGCATTTTTTTTTTTCGTTTTAATGCCATTGAACACGTCTTTTGACCTAATTGACAGCTACGGTGAGACGATCTGCCGTAAATGCTCCGTAAAGGTACGTGTTGTGATGTCTGTGTTTGCTTCCCCTGTCGCAAATTCGGATCGCTCAGTGATGATACTATACCTAAATAATCAGTGGAGTCTCAGCTTTAATCGGCTATATTGTATGTGCAGCTACGATAAGTAATAAGGGTATCTTTCTCTTGAATTGTGTGCCGCAGTGCGTTCGAATTTTTTCGCTCAGGGGTCATTTAGACGCTTCTTATGAGACTTGTGATTTGTTTTGGTAAAAATGGTTCATATCTTCAGTTAGCTGAGATTCTTCCCGTTAATCTGGTGCTACACATTAATAGTTTCATAAATGTTAAGAAGCCCTGAGACATTGTCTCGAAAAAAAAACGGTGGGAGGGGTCCAATGGGGGGACCGCCGTGCTTAAGAGGTTAAGATGAATACATTTTTATTTTGCCATTTTCTTTCAACAAAAAAACAAGTTGAATATGTTTTCTAGAGCTCTATGACATTTTATAGACAAAATTAGAAAATTAATGAATAATGAAAATAATTTAAACAGTTCTTTTCTTTTCTGATTTGTAATACATTATTAAATTCAACTGTGATTCAAACATACGAGGTGCAGTTTAAGAGAAAGTCATATTTGCTATGGAATATGTTTGACATCCACACCGTCAACTAATGACAGCCTTCGTCTCATTGTCTTAATTATTTAGACACGCACGCACGCACGCACGCACACACGCACGCACACACACACACACACACAGAGGAGCCTGGATGGTTTTCACTCAGCCGGTCCCACTGGCTCGGGTTATTTACTGCAAACACATTTCTGTTTACTCTGCGACACATTTCATTTTCTCTTTAACTAAAATGAATTCTGCTGGACAGTTCAGGCAGGGAGTAAAACTATTAAAATCTCATTTTTGCTTGTTTGTTTATTTGTTTAATTCACATGGTGGTCGTAGATGATTTAAATACTCAGAGTAACATAATTAGGGGATTAAGTTGTATGAAACTAAACACTAATTCATTAGTAAATCATCACTAAACTAATAAAGAAGCAATTTGAATGAGTTGTCTAAGTCATTTATCAAGTACAAATGGAAAAAAATAACATTATCATCTTCTCTCAAATAAGAACAGCGAGGGTTGCCACAGTGGATGCGAGTGGATGCATATAAAAGGGGTGCTGGAATACGACAACAATCCCTTTGAATTGGAGCCATTTGTAAAGTACTGTTTAAACAAAGACAACAACTAAAAGTGTCACCATTGATAATTGATATACTAAATAATTAAAAGAACACTCCATACTAAAACTAAAGCAGATAAGTCAACAATGAAAAGTCATATTAATTACAGCCCGTTTGGACTTTCCAGCTAAATTCAGCCTCTATCATGGAGATGTGATCATTTAGTTCAGAGATGAAAAACAGGGAACATGAATGACGCTGACTGACAGATTTTTACCTATTAGAGAATGAGCTGCAGATTGTAATGGATTCCAGTCATTTTTAAATCAAATCAATATCAATCAAATAAGAAAATATTTGCTGCCTCCAACTTCTCAAATGGGAGGATTTTAAGTTCTTCTTTGTCATATATTATATTAACCTCTTAAGCCCTGAGCCTGTTTTTCAGGTCTCAGGCTCGAAAATGACATTCCCAGAACAAATGACCAGTTGAAAAGTTGACAAGTTCAATATGTTTTCTAGAGCTCTATGACATTTTATAGACAAAATTAGAAAATTAATGAATAATGAAAATAATTTAAACAGTTCTATTCTTTTCTGATTTGTAATACATTATTAAATTCAACTGTGATTCAAACATACGAGGTGCAGTTTAAGAGAAAGTCATATTTGCACACACACACACAGCTAATTCAAGGTAATGTGTCTTTACTGTAATCATGCAGAGGTCATCACACGTCAGGCTTTCTTCAACGAGCACAAAAGGCTACATTAATCAACACACTATAGAAAACCTTGCATCCTGTGTATTGTAAAGGATGATTTTTCATGGTTTGATTCAGGGCCAAACACACACAGATATCATTGTGTATAAGTGTCCTTACACTTCTTTTGGAGATGTATTGGTAAGCTGGGGTTGGTCTGGTTGCCTCTATTTACCAGGGGGAGGGTTATGCTGAGTGTGCATGCTCTTTACTCTTCCATTCACAGATAAACACACTTTCACACCTGAGCAGCGAGTTCCTCATTCACCTTCCCTTCCAGACATTTAAACACACTCACACACATAAATATAAACCAGTGACCTTCTGCCTATTAATCCACTTCACTAACCTTTATGGACTTGTCGACCCTGTATCTCTCCGCAGAGCCGCTGGATCACACTGCACTGCACCAATTCAAAATGTTCACCTTGGTTTCAACACTCAAGGAGTCTACTGTACTTTGTTCCACCCACAGGGGGTTACAGATGAGCACATTTCTGCATATGGCCATCCTTCACAGCCCTGGGCTCCCCCTGAGTGTGTGTCTTGAGTGTGTGTAACAAATGGAGCCGAGCAGTGAAGGTATTAATGTGAAGGAACGAGCCCTGTGGTGGAAGTGCAGCGGGAAGTCACTTTCTCTCCTATATGGCCCCTAACAAGATGGAGAGGAGCAGGCAGGTGTGAGCGGTGGTCCACACCTCCGCTGGCTTGATTAGCACTTCTGATGGGAGAGAAGAGAGGACGACGATCCTCGGCATGAGGCTGTCATTCTCCTCTTCCTCTGCCCCTCACTCTGCAGAGAGTGTGAGAGGGGAGACTCAAAATGAGAATAAATGAGGGAAGGCGTTCGGGCAGTGGCTGTTTGTGTGCATGTACCTGCCTTCTATGGCGTTCAGATCTCTTCCTCTAGCTGCAGCTGTGGAGCCAAAAGACCGTCCGGGGACTCTTCGTGCAGGAGCTGCTGAACGCCCCGGGGGACGGATTGAGCAGGCTGGGATATTATCAATACAGCCCCTCCAGGCAGCCTGGGAGACTAAAGGCAGAGCCATTGACTCGCTCTGCCTATTAGTCTACTGCTGAGCATCAGTGTTGGGAGAGTAGGGGGGCTCAGCCAACCAGACCTCCATCTTCGCCTCATCCATTCCTGCTCATGGTCTTTCTGACCCTCCTCTTCTTTTGTTTGTTTCCTTCTTCCACACCCTTAAATGTACTGTCCCTCCTCTGGCCTTACTCCTTCTCTCACAGATCTTTTTTTTTATCATTTTAACACCATTCTTCCGCTTTTTGTTCTTGCCCATTCCCCTCCCAGCCTTTGACGGTGCCAAGGTGCGCCCACATTTGCAACGAGCTGCCCGCTGCTGTAATTACACGCGCCTCTTCTTAAGAGCTTTGCTTCTCGGGGAATGCTTTTTGAACCTCTCTCGTATCATTACTCTGTATTTTTTAAATCCTCCATCTCTACTTTGCTTCACAGTTATTTGAAATTCCATTTGTGTAATGAGTTTGACCTTGTGTTTGTTGAACAGAAGCCAAAGAACTCGACATTCGTTCTTTCTCTAAAATGGTTTGAAATGGTTGTTTTTGAATGAATTTCATTTGAATGTATTTTCTGTCTTCTGAAAGATACAGATGTGTATACTGTAGATGAAAACATATCTCAACAGGCTTTATATGTAAAATATAGATCCAATATAGATGTACAGGGTAATAAATGTATCCCTCACTGAGAAACTGTCTAATGTTCAACGTATGGTCATTATTTCAGCTTTCCCCTCTCATTGCTGCCAGCTACACGAATGCCAAATCATTCCCAATCTTTCCTTTAACCTTGATGATTCACAGGGACAGCTCTCTGGCCGATCTGCTCTCAGCGCCTGCATGAAGGAAACTGGAGAAACCCTCAACAGAAACCACAGCTTGGTCTCTGGAGCCAGCAGCCATTTTGAATCCCCCTCAGATGGCTTAAACAGCCGTTTCTGTGACCTCATCTTTTGGAAGAAAAAAACAGGAGGAATACAAAAATGGTAACCCTGCGAACCCTCTTAAAAAACTGAAAGCTTTTTCCCTCCCTACGTCTGTGCAATCCCCTTTGCCTTTCTGACTCCACTTCACGAGTCTCACTGTCTCTGTTACGGCTCCCCATCCATTTTGTCCAAGCCATTATCGTGCAGCAATAAGCCGACACAGGTCACCGGTGTTAATGACCTCTCTGGTGATCCTTTGGGTGCTCAGGTCCTCTCTGGTAAAGTGAAGACAAACATATCTGGTGTGCTAAATATCCCAGAGTGACCCACAACTCTGCCAGAGAGTGATCCACATATCTTGTATATAATGTCCGCTGTCACATCGTGAGTCTGATTTGTTCGTTTGTGTAAGTCCTTTCAGAGGGGACATGTTGTGATGTTTTACTTCACAGCAGTTTTCTCACTTAAATAAATTCAGGACTTTCTTTTAAAAAACGTGAGAGGCTAAACAGCATGGTTTCACGTGATGAGACTCCCCAGATTTAGTCAGATTTGTGTGTGCATTTATGTTTTGGAGTGTTTATATGTGTGTGTATGTGTGCTCACTGTGTGTATTTAAGCAAATCAGTGTTTGTGCTTCACTGGCAGTGTGATCATTTTGCATGAAATCACTTTAGTAAATATAGCTGTTATCTTGCTCCCATTATGTCTCAGAAAGCCACTCTTTGGAAGCTGACATTTTAAATATACGTACCCACAGGAAGATGCGCACCACTCAAGGTCCCTCAAACTTTTGTTTTCTTTCAGCGGTGGGGAAACTGGTGTTGCAGATGCTCTAAATACTTTAGAAGTTAAGGTAGTACATCAAAGTAGCTTACGTGAATGGATGGCTAAAAAACAAACTTTCTTTCAAATGTAAGGCTGACGTTAATTAGCCTAGGTACTCAATGGGTGCAAATTGTTCTGGAGTATCTGCAGCTTTTCAGCAACTGAACAAGCTCAGCTTTGGATAATTAGTGGAGCATTCTCACAGCCTCTGAAACTGGAAATAATTGGCTTCGCAGACTGCCGGTGTGTCTGCAGCTCTCAGCCTGTACAGCTTCATCCTTGAACCCGATGCTTTTCCTGCGCAACGTCACTTCGATGATAACTGACATTATTTATCATGAAACAGCATGCATATAGAACACCTACAAAGTTCAATACAATTACATAAAACACAGAAGTGTCATTAATTCAACCCCTTCTTAGCATGCCAATCACTAACGGGGGTGAAATGTAGCTTTGTCTCACTTGCTTGTAGATTTTCTTTTTGTTTTATATACAGTGGTGGAATTTACTCAAGCTCTAAACTAGAAATAGAACAATTAGGATGTACTTTTACTTGTAGAGCTGCTCATATCAGCTATAACCACCGATCAGTCATATATCAGTATCAGTATATACATTTTTTTTCCTGTCACACTTTGGGTTAGCGGACATTTAGATTAAAGCCACTGACAACATGCATGTTGTTGTTGAATAGTACACAAAGTACATCTTACTCAATGTTTTAGCATTTACCATAACACAGTAAATGTCACTCCTTACTCGCTGTTCAGAAAAAGCCAGAAAATTCAGCCATAATTAGGCAAAGAAAGATTTCTCATGAATATGCATTTACTATAGTGCTCATGCTACTATTACTTGAATACTGTACATTATCTGAATATGTATTCCAACAGAGTGGTTATTGATACTCTAATACACACAAATAAATAATCAATAGATTTATTTTGGACTTGATAGCTGATCTTAAAAGCATTAACAACAGTGGAGCAGTGTTACTCTGCTTTCAGACATAATGGACACTGACTATAGTTCAGCCATCAAAAGACCCGTCACACACACTGAAACTTGTAATAATTATACATTTAAAACATTGCTGTTTTGCTGAAGATCTTACACCACTTATATTGTGACACGACAGCTTAGTGAGAGCTAGTGCATATGCTCACATGAGAAAGCATTAGAGGATAAAGACTGGTGATATATTTATATTTTTTGTCAACTAATCCCATGAAAAGACCAAATCCAACAATGATTTGATCCTACTATTAAGTATTTTCTGTGTAGTTAAAGCCTGATGTGGCTTATTCCTCTTTGCCATAGAGCTTAAATACATACTGTTGCACTAGGTGACATGTTCCCTCCTCATTACCATGAACAAACAGTTTATAATATGTGTAAATCCCACGTACACCACCTAAATACTTACTCAAGCACCACATTTGTATTCATCTGCAGTTGTAAATAGTCTTCAACAAATGCACTTTTAATATTACTATTTATCCCTGTTTAAGTCATGTTTGCCAGAAATTACTGGGCTTGTTTTTTCTTTCTGCGTATGTCTTCAGTAGGATCCTATCAGACATTATTGTGAGCCCTTTTGAATTGATGTGTTGACATAAAAAAAATGTATGAAAAAAACTAGGCCTGGTTTCGCACATAGATGTGAAATAGGATAATTATTTTAGTTTTTGACAGAAAACTTGGGATTCAACAAGACACTCAGATTTCCCCCCCAAACTCATTACAATAAAGGTGCGACATATTATTCTCGTAAGCCAATCAGAGCAGACTAGACTTTTATGGGAGGGGTTTCAAAGAGACGTGGGCTGGGCTTTAACGGAGCGTTTCAGTCGTGGGAGTACAGAACTTTATTAAGACAGACAGTATGAGAAAAAATAACGTATTTTCTTACAATAAAGCATGTACATATGTTCTAGTAGTAGTCCTTAAAAAAAGGGAATACCTAAAGTATGTCCCCTTTAAGAAAACATAAATATATATATATTATATAAAATATAAATACTACACAGCATTCCCATGAGTTTTTTGAAGGACAGTGAAGATGAGTAGGTGTTTAAATCTACTCAGTAATTTAGGAATCCACATGGATACGATGCCAGGCTAATGGGTAAGGGTGTCAGAACAACGATAGCCCGGGGTTACAGCTGTGGGTGCAGATCTCTTGCGTTAGCCTGTCACTGGGGGATGAATGACCGGATTAATAATCTATTTCTGTTCCTTTTTTGTCATCGAGGAATATATGCACTTAGGCTATAGGCTCTGCAGCTCTAGGAAGTGAAAGTCCTGGTTTTGTCAGCGTTGTTGCACCAGAGACGATAAGCATCTCTGCTGCAATGTAGGACTTTCAATGCAAACGAATGGGACAAAGTCAAGTCAAGCAAAGGGTACATTTGTAACATGATATCTAAATGAGCATCCTTTGCTGTGCATTTATTTCCAAGGCCTTGCGCAGATTGAAACTTCACAAATCACATGAGGTTTTCAGGGGCTTGAAACTCCATCAATAGTGGAAGGCAAAGAGAGAGCTGCCTTGAATCTTGCATTACAAATGTGAGCAAGGTCCTCTTCCGTCTCTTTATCCTTCTGAATGACCAACTGCGGTCAGTCGTAATGTAAGGTGGAAATGAAAAGTATCAGATAAAGACACAGAGACACATAGCTGGCTCTCCCTGACAGACAGACCGAGAGACAGATGGGGAGCACAATATTTTTTTGGGGGAAGTAAACACGTCAATACACAAGTAACAAGCCTGCACCAGCACCAGACTGTACGCATAAAACACAACTTTAGTGTTTCATGTTTAAAAATCTAATTGTGTGAATATCTCCATCTCCATCCTTACAACCAGTGTTAATCGCAGTCACCCGGGTAACAACCTAACAGAGCTCAAACAGACAAAATGTTAGCTGCTGCCATGGCAACGTGACCAGCGCGAGGCATCCGCTTCCTTTTATATGGTGGAGGACCGCTGCCACGTGTCATTTTGTGGGTTAGTGTGTGTACAGTACGTCTGCAGAACATTACATATCATTTCTCTGTAGCATCGTGTACTGAGCATGTTGCTGACCTTCCACAGTGTCAGTAAAGCAGAGAAACAGAGAGACAAAAAGGTTTGAAAAGCTGTAGTAGGAGTCATTAGAGGGCATTGAGAAGGTACAGCAGAGTGCTTGATACAATGATGACCAATTTTGTGAATTCAAGCTAATCTTTGCTCTTTTTCAATCCAGTGTTGTTTGTATATCTTCTATGGTGGCTGGCAGGTGCAAACACTTGCATGAGGGAAAACGTGCTGAACTTACAAAAACAATGTAAATATAAAAACACAAATGAGCCAAAACACATGCAAATGAACAAACATCTTCAGCAACTTAAAGGTAGGGTAGGTAAGAATGGAGAAACCAGCTCGAGTGCGGTAGAATTAGAAAATACGCAATCTGCCCCTTTCTTCAGACTTCCTTACAGAGACCCTCCTCCAACACACACGAACGCGCACATGACCAATGAGGGCACGAGATAAGTTTGTGCACAGATGGAAGGCTGACAGGCAGGTAGGCCATCCAGTTATTTTAGCTGGGCCGGCTAAAATGATTGGTCGTGCTTTTTACAGCGCCACGGCTTCCACAGATGACATTTTTGTATGTATTTATTGTCAAAGCATTTAATGTATTCATTGCTATCGGGATGTTAAGAGCATTCCATGGAATATAACAAAAAGTGTTTCTGAAGTGAATTACCTACCCCACCTTTAACAACAGGAAAGAAAACATTTGCCAACTTGACGAAACATGCGCAGGATTAACTACAAGCCCTGCATAAACGAAACACTGCAAACACAAAACGCTGCAAGAAGCTTAAAACACGCCGGGAACGGGGACACTGAAAAGTGATGCACACAGCTAGGATTGGTGCGCTTGTTGCCGTTTCAAGGTTTAAAGTTGGCCAACTGTCACTGTTGCAGAGGTAGTCTGTTTCATAATTGTAAGTGTTTTGTCAGTATATACACTAAAAACTCACTTCTTCTCCCTGGCCTTCTAGTCAGAGCGGAGTACGATTCCTGACATTTCCCTGTGTTTGATTTTTATATGTGCTGTTGTAATTTATTGTCTTCTGTTTTGCAATTGTAGTAATGTGTTATTTATTATTTGCATGTACAGCACTTTGGCTCGACCAAAAATCATTTTAAAATGTGCTATATAAATAAAACCTGATTTGATTTGATATGAAGGTTAGCTAAGTTAGCTATCTAGCTGACAGAAGATCTGAAATAATGATAGAAGATTTTATTTGCATGGTTTTTGAAACTGATGCTTGTTTCTTCGAATGGAAGTGTAAAGGGCCGTTGTAACACGTTTGCTACTGAGGGCAACCATATTCATCTGTTTGTTATGTAAGGGATAATGTGCAGCGACGCGGCCATTATGGGGAAAAGAACACCGACAGGCTGATCAGGAGCCCGACGCGAAGCGGAGGGATCTAGATCTGCATGAAGGTGTTCTTTTCCCCATAATGACCAAGTCGCTGCACATTATCCCGCTTATTACATGGCCACATTCTCAACAAAGTAATGATATAACTCCCACTATTCATTGAAATGCTTTTATGGATTTAGAAAATGATTTTATTGATTTAAAAAATAGTTGTATGTATTGATTTAAATTGACATGCATCCGCTAAGGAAAATAGTCTGTTGTTACCGTTTGAAAAAAAAAACGTGGCAACGCAACGGCAGGAAGGCGGAGCTTTTTGATTACAGATTTGAAAACATCGTTGCTTGCTTTAAAATTAGCACAATTCATTATGTCAAACCTTGGAAAGTATCTAGATATCCCTGCCCTAATGCCAAAGGAACTGCACACTGAATATGTGTCGCCGTTTGATGTCTATGTCTGGACCGCTGCGTAAAAAGGAGGGTTTCTGCCCGTTACTTCTCCGCTGTTTTCTTGTCGCTCTTGTCTTGTCAGTTAGAAAAGCAAACTGCATGAAGTTTGCTTTTCGGCCAAACTGTATACAGTTCAATCGACCGGACTTGTTTGTGCAGATGTGAGCGTCCTTAACAACGGTCAATAAATCCTTGACAGCGGTCTGTCTGTTCTGGATTAACAACGTGTCACGTGTTCTGAATTGACCAATCAGAATCGAGTATTCAACTAAACCATGTAATAATGTGCCATAATCTGTGTTCACTGCACATTTTTAGGACTCATTTCAGGACACTTCAGTCCCAGCAGCTTATTCTGTAGCTCTGGGATTATTATCACTGTACATTTCTTTTTCAAATGATGATATATTATTCTCAGTGTTACACCACATAAAAAAACACGTCTACTGGATAATCTAACAATACTTCAAGACAGTTTTAAATACTTCTCATAAGTTTGTGAGAAATCATTCCTTTGGCTTTAATTGGTTTGATTTGGTTTAAATGTAAACAGTACCGTTGTCTTGAGAGATAAAGTTAAATCCTATTCTTCTTGTCAAACAAAACATCAGACTACTGTCTTGCCTTTGGCTTCATAATAGTGGGAAAGTGTGTCTCGACTTATATTGAATTTGCATCTACGTACATGAGTGTGTGTGCTGTGTCACTGTATTTCAGTGTGAACAATGTGCCCTCTCAGTGCATCTCAAAGTGGATGAGCCCGAGGGGCCCGTAGGGGTTGGTAAAAATAGCCCCGAGGCTGATTAGGAGCGAGGCGGCGAGGGGATTTTAAAAACCTGCTCATTACAGCACCTGTAAGGCCTCTTTAAGTAGCCCTTCTGCAGAGCCCAGCTGCTCACATCTGCCAAGAGCTGTTCGCCATGCCCGTAAACTCCTCTCACACATCCTCCAGGGGCGGGACATCACAATGCAAGACGACGAGAATGCTGGGTAAAAACTCTGGCCTCAATACATCCCCCAACGCAAAAAGTAACTTCATCTGTGCTAAACTGGCGTGCTGCTTGAATTTTTAATAACATCCTCATTTTCCTATATCGTTTTTCCATATGGAACAGGAAAGTTTTACGTTAACCTTCAAATTAAAAACTATCTTCATCAGATTGTTCTCCGTTCCCCGTATTGAGGCCATAAATGTTGCAAGTTGTGGAAAGTTTTGAGGCATTCCCTTTACACCTAAATAAAAAACTGACACGGTCAAAAAACAACAGACATACTACTCCTTTAAAACAATAACACAAACAGCTCACCCATGGCTGATTAAAGTTGTCCTCTATAAAAGGGTATACAAACTCCCCGACACCGTTATTGAACCAGCAATCTGTGGGGTCTGAAGAGGCTATGCCCCTCTGTCAAACTACTGCTCTGAAGTCTCAGCCTGCCCTGACCCCGGTTGACTCCCATCAAGCCTCCTGCTGGGACAGTAAAACAAACAAACCCCCCATAGACAGGCTGTTTAGAGATGCACTGTACTGAAGCCTGTCCCTGAATGCCTTTTGGAGGGAGAAATAAAGTAAAAGACAGGTACAGTGAGAAAACAAGACTGTGACAGCTGTGAGAAAATGCTAATTGTTTTTACCGGTGATTACCGTGTGTAAAAACACAGAGCAGTGTTTTTCCTGGGCTTGAATTACAGCACTTTGTAGCAACAATTGATCAGAAATGTTCTGATGTTTGGATGTTGGTTGATGTCAGCTCTGTAAGTGACATAGCTGGTTATTTGGTTCCTGGCATGAGTTTTGGCAAACAGCTCGGTTTGGATTCAGTTCAGGATGTGGTGGACGATTTGACGCTGCTGCCATGTTTTCTGCTGTTTGACTGTTCTTTCCAGGCATTTAAATGTTCCTTTTAATTATTACCATCCATGTGCTATCTGCATAAAGACATACACGCGCTGTTAAAGTCAGGATGAAGACGCATTTTAGCCTGCAGAACTCGCTTGGTCACGTAAGTGTGTCTGTTTTTCTCAGTATGTCTCGGACTGAGTGTGTGTATTTTCAGAACAATAGACGTTTGTTTTTGGGATAATAGCGTATCATTTATCCTTTTGTGTGGAACTGGCAGCTGTGAACTTTGGTTCCTTATAACACAGATCAATCTGCGTTCACTGTATTCAGCAAAGCGTGACCCTCAGACTGAGAGAGTTCGGCACATTTCCAAAAACAATTACAGACCTACTAAATTTAGAGGGGAAATAGACTGTAATTTTCTTGTACTGGAAATCATTACAAAGGCACATACTTGACTTTTGTATACACACTTACTAAATCCACACGTACACATGTATATTTTCTATAGTTTCATAGGTTTACAAACATCTGTATTCATCCTTTGAAGGACACTGTGCCTGGTTGCCCTCATCATAACACATATTTCCATTTAAACTTCCACACATTCATGACTGAAACCTGCCCAGTAAATTACAGTCATCTTCCGTTCGCTAGCAACTAACCTGTCACCCCTCCATATGTACACACACATATGCAAGAGCATGCATATACCTCCTTACATACAAATGTCAAACACAATCTTTCCATCCTTCAATCTGCCGCCCATCCTTCAATCTTTTGTATCCTTTCTTTCTACCCCACACACACTCCAGCTTCAGCTGTAGGTTTTCACCCAGTCCCGCTGTCCTCTCGTGTTATAACAGCTCTGAACCCTAGCCCTCGGAGAGAGGGGGCTCGCCCACACCGTGTTTTCACAGACCGCAGCATCTGGGCCTGTAGACGTCACACCTACGGTGTCCTGTTTGGGGTCAAGGACACATTCGAGGATCAAAAAGGAGTCGACATATATCACTTGGTAAAGAAAATATACCTTGGTGAAGTGGATGAACGAGTGTTAACATACGAAGATGTTGCTGTGAGGTATCTTATAGATTTCCTCTATAAGTTTTAGAAATAACACCTTCTTTCTACTACCTAAATATGAATTCAGTTCCACACTAAGCTTATAAAAAAAACATGAAGTCTATATTGTGGAAAAGACTTTCTCTCTTGTTGATCTTTGTAACTTATGAGCTGTTCCAGGTCCCTCTTCTCTTGCCTTTTCCTCCAGTTTATTTGTCTTTTTATCTCCTTATTTCATTGCCTCCTCCATCTCCCACTCCCTCCTGGATCATCGCCCTCCTGACCTGCTGTGTCCAGAGCACACAAACATATTTTCTGTGATGTCTGCCAGCTGCCTGGCTTAACTTGGCTCACCCCAGCTCAGTCATGGCTCCAGTTTTTTCTGTTGGCCATTGCTGAACCATCCGGCCCCGTTGAAACAATCATATGGTCCCCAGCCTTTTCCAGGCATTTCCTGGGTCACCTGAGCAGCGTACAGCCCCCCCTCCCCTACTTCCTCCCACTCCCTGCCCCTCGCTGGCTCTTCCTGCCTGCTCTGGAAGGTCCTGAGAGGGGTCAGAGTGGCCTGGTGTGCAAGTGGGAGCCATACTGCGGATATTTATTATTTCATTTAAGTCCTCCCTTCGCTCTGGAGAGAAGAGGGACCACTGATGTCTAACGGAGGTTGAAGGATAGTTCACAAGGTGACCATGTGAACTGTTGAACCCCAGAAGCGGGGCTTTGGTTGTGTGTTTTCATATTTTGTGAGATTGTGTGTATCTGTGAGAGAATACGGCTCTTAAAAGGGCCCCCTGATGAGTTAAGCAACTATGAGTTGATGTGACATGATAAATTCAGAAGACAGCCTGTGAACGAGCGGCCACACACTAACAAAGACACACACATGGTCACAGCTGTGCAATTTGGGAGAGGGATGTGTAGTACATTTTAAGTAATTGCATCATTTAATAATTTTTGTTTGGCAACAGTAACATGTACACATTTACACCCACTCTATCCTCCCAATGATTTTAAAAGGAAATTCCACTTTTATTAAAGAGGGTCTTATTTTCTTACATTTGGCCATCAATCCTATTTGTAATATGTTTATACTCACAAAGTTAACTGCTAAGGTCTGGAGACATAAAAAAGTTGGACAAGATGAGAAATATGAGCAGCCAAAGATAAGACAGAAGAAAGGTGAACCGTAAAGTAATTCCCAAACTGTTCATTGTAAACATCCATCACAGTTTAGGCTGGAGTTAAAGTTTAATGTGTTAACCCAGAGTTTTATGGTAATGGGATCTTTCTTATTTACAACCTGTCTGATCATCTGAATGCTCGTGTTTCTGGCTCTCTTAAACGGCCTAGTAGTAAGATAGCCACAATGTTCCAAAATCTCAGCAATTCGTTTGGTAGGTACAGCGTTATCATTACCCCTGGTAACCAAGGCAAAAGAAAATAAGACCAAAGACACAAACCAAAACGTTTTATCCTTCTTTAATCCTAACTCGTATTTCAAACCCTTTAAACAAGCAACGGTCGGTCATTACAAACTCATGCTGTGAACAAAAAACGAAATTCAAACCAACAGAACTTTGCCCAAGTTTTTAAAACATACAAAATATTTCAGGCAGAATTTTGGGAAATAGTTATAAATAATGAATGCATGAATCTAGGAAATTAGAACATGGTGTACTGGTGCAGCCATAAAAAAGTATTGGGTTTAAATATTTGACGGTGTGTGTGTGTATGTATTTTTTTGAGATATAGCAAACAGGGGAAACTATATTAAGGAGTTTTAACATATAGAGGCGGGTGAGTAATTATGGGTTTATCTTGAGTTTAAATCTCATTGTGTGTGTGTGTGTGTGTGTGAACATGCATATTTTCATTGTGTGTGTCTGCAGTCTGGGGTTTAACCTGTTCGGGGTAGTTTCAATGCAGCCGGTCCAATATCAGCTTCTTCCCCAAAGCCAAATGGAGGTTGATTGGGGAGCCGGAGCGCGACAAACCAAAGCAGCCCAGAGTCCTAACATCATTATAGGGCTGAGAGAGGCAATAAAGCCGAGTCTTAGGAGATTTCCTCTGCTCCTGCCAGCGTACAAAGCCATTGCTTTCTGGTCTGTGCGTGTGATCTTTTTGTCTGGTCTTGTGCGACAAAATGATAGATGATTTAGTCTCGAGGCTGCATGTGAACGCATCCTGGTTCTCATCACCTGGAGAAAACTCTGATGCCTTTATATGTCACAGCTTATTGCTAGTGCGTTCTACAACCTTGGGACAAAAGAGAAGAGTTTTTACAAGAGCGGCTACAGGCCTTCATTTCAGATTGTAGCTTGTCAGCATGGATGTAAGCTGCCTCAGTACCAAGACACAACAGATGAAGGTATCGCTTAGCAGAACAAGACAGAGATGGATCCCATCTGCAGCCAGTTGCTCCTTGGGAGGAATGAGATTAATGATTTTACAAACATGATGAATGGCTGATATCGGTGATGACAGGCTTTGAGTGACGGGTTACAGGTGTAGACCCTCCCAATTCCCAAAACTCTTAAACTCAAGCTCTCCAGACACTCCCCTTCTTTCTTCTTCTTCTGAGGGAACAAGTGCGACAGCCGTTCTTGGTGGCGACCGCCTTGTCTTCGCAGCCAGCCGCGGCGGCGTGCCCCGCCTGAGGTTATTAGGCAACGCATGACCTCTGACCCTGTGTAATAAACACGGTTAGCCAGGCCTATGAAGTCTGGCTGCCGGTAGTCACCAGCTGAATCCTTGGGTCTTTGCTGCTTGTTTGCTGCACTTAGTCTTTGGCCAAGCAGAGAAACAGTTAAGCTGTCACACATCAGAGGAGACAAGTAGCAGCCTTTTGTGCACCACAGTACCAGTTGGTCTGATTGTTGGGAAGAAAAGGGAAATCAAAGGGCTGCGAAAACAGCTGCAGATGGGGTTAGAGTTACAAAATAAAGATGACAAGGACCAGGCCAGACTGTGGTCATTTGTGGGAGACTGACTGTCGAAGTCTAAAGCCATTACAGAGGGACTGGTATTCAAGTTTTGACAAGATGTCACCTTTCACTAACTATTGCCGGCAAAATTGCTTCTGATCTGGAGTGGCATCAAAACTGAGGCGACGACTGAGCTTATTATGCACCCTGTCTTTTCATTTATTGTCATTCCTCAATGCAAACACTCCTGCTGTTTTGACTTCCTCTTTTGCCACATGTGGAACATTTCTTCATGCACATTCCTGAAGACTAATGGATTTTCTGGTATGATGGTTTGCTTTTACTTTGTGCTGAAACTAATGCTTTTCTATCTTGTAACCTGCCAAAACTTAATTCAGCTTGCAAATCCCTATTTCCTAAACTCTAAGTTGTCACCTTCAGAATGCTTATTTTGTCCGACGATCAGTCAGAAACCCAGATGCCCTCATTACAAAAATAATAATGAATGTTTCGGAGTGATTCTTTATTATGAACCATCGACAGTTTCGGATACGTCTGGCATACGCGTGGTTATGCCCCACATCCCTGATTGATAAGTCAATATGATAATTAATTGTCTTTTAAATCAAATCGTACCATGATGAAATGAAAAACACAAGAAAGTTGTCTAAATTCATAACAAGCACCTACAATTCACCCAAAATATATTTCATAATCTTTGAGGAAATATTTGAAGATCACATTTTTTATTTCAAATCAAATGCAATGCAATTTATGAACTGAACTTAAACTGGAAAAATTACAGTTATTACATCTGCTCCAATTTGTTATAGCAATTACTCAAAATAAAAAAGTAGAAAAGTAAAGGCGAGTAGCTGGAAATATTATTTATATTTCTCTCGAAGGTGTGGTATTGATCTGGAGTTCTTTATAAAATGAGGAAGAAATGTACTTTGAAATTGTATTGGAGTATACAAAAAACGGTCTACACAATTTAATGAATGACTTACCAGAAGACACGCAATATTGTGAGATATCATTATAAATAATATTAAATGACCCATTTCATGATAAAATATGTTGGTCATAAACGCCCAGTCCGTTCATTTGTATGGATAGGAGTCAGGAAGAGCTTAAGGTAAAAAAAAAAAAGCTGAGAAGGGTCAGCGGACTGGACAAATGAAGGGATCACATAGAAGTGGAAAAGATGTTCTTCTCTTATGAATTCCCATGTAATAATCCTCGACACATGCCACACTTTCCCCATTGAGTCAAAATGAAAGGCAGCCGCAGCAGGGGGCACACAGGCCTGAGTCTCAGCACCCTGTAAACTGACCTGAACATCTCTGATATCCCTTCATCTCCCTCTCTCCCTGAAAGGCCCACTCTTCCCCCCCCCCCCCGCTCACTCAGTCTCTCTTCGTTCTTCTGTCGGAGGCCCTGCAGTGCGCAGAGGCCGCTCAGTGGCAACTCTTTTGGAAAGTTTGTCTTACATCCAGATATGCAGAATGTTCAAATGACCAAGTTCTCAAAAGATCACATTGCCAACGGTGAAATACACATTTTAAGAACAACCTTTTCATATGTCCAAAGGTTGTTAAGCAAGAAAGTTGCTCTTCCTTCTAACTTCCTCTGCTTCTGTTCTTCCCATCTACCTTTCTGCATTCATAATGACCAGCAGACAGTGAGTAATATGTTGGGGAATTACACAGAAATGTCCATATCTCTTACGTTAGAGGATACACTTTGTGGAAAGTAGAACGCTGGTGATCAGAAGTGCCCCCACCCACTCTTAGAAAGGAAAAAGAAACGGCAGCGGTCACCTTACCCTCCAATTTTATTTAGCAATCACACAAACTTGTACGGACACTGGCACACAAACCTGCAAACACACAAAGTCACAAAGACTTATTCTAACTCAAATATACTTTCTTTCTCTATTCTGCAGGCGCACACACCAACTGATACACACACCAACTGGGGGGCTGTGCAGAGCGCCCGACTCCATGTCCAACCTCGCTGCGCAGAGCTCATGAAATCTGGCTGTCATGCGTCCGCCTGACAGGTATCCTTGACAAAGCAAATCCCAATCTATATGCAGCGTGGCAGGCGGGGACCTTGTCAAATGCTAATGCCAGGGACACTTTAGAGGTTGATGCCCTCTGTGGCTATTTTCTCAAACATCTCCCAGCTATTGGTGGAGTAGTACTGGAGCAGACCAGCTGGTGGCGGTGTCTGCACTCGCTTCATCAATCACTCGCTTTCTCTCCCTCTGCCCTCTCTTCTTGTTATTCATTAAAGCGCCTCGGAATAATAAGTCCCCAAGAAACTGGGAACATGTGATGAAGTCGTAGTTAATAATGTATACGCCATCCTCCCCCCCCTTCCCCCTCCGTCTTTTTATCCCCACTTCTCCCTCTGCCTCTCTCCCCATTCAGCCCCCTTCCACCACACTCAATGTGCCCGTGCCCTTGTGGTGAATGGGGGTAAAGATGCATTAACATTTATATCTTAAGCCCCAATCCGAAAAAAATGGTGACAACAACGCCAATGTAAATGGGCTCATTTGAAAGCTTTGAGAACACAACTCCTTTCACACTTCGACGCCGCTCTTTAATTATGCCCTCTTAATGTGCCGGTGATCCCTAACGCGCACGAAGTCTGCTCCAGGAACGGTCATTTGGATGTTTTGGCTGCTGTGGTTGTCATGTAGAGAGGTCCTATACACACACACTCGGTGTCTCGCCTTGTGGTAGGAGATTAAGGTGCTGTGATCTGTCACACAGGCCCTGATGCGCTCCTCTATGATGCACCAAGTGACGTAGCGATTGGTGCATTTGTACACTCCATTTTATGTTGAGTTTTGCACACGACTCATGCAGATTGCACCCCACTTCCACATGCAAGCATAGCAAACGAACACTGGCGGAAAATGGGTTTAAACCATCAAGGCGGTTTTAGATTTTTCTTCTACCCATCATTTTCTCCACTGAATCCTGAAATAAACCAGGTTGTAATGAGCATTCAGGCCCCGTGGTTTAAGGAGGCAGACCCAGGGATTGTCCTATGGTCTTAGTAATCATCCATAGATATTGTGCCGATGCCATGGTGAGCGTCACGCATGCCTCCCGTGCCTACAGGCCGCTGCTATTCCCCCCTGTGCAGGACTTAAGGGAGATGTGCTTTTAACGGCATAAACGGGAACAATGGCGACGTCATTGTTCTGCATTGGCGGCTCAATTATTGGAGCCCAAGAATCGATAGCGCAGCTCCGGAGTATTTTTATAAGGAGCTGAGTAATGCATACTGCTCATGACACTGTCACAGGAAATGGAGGATAATACTGTGTACACTGTGGAAAAAGCTGGCTCAGGAGAATCCAAATCGATTTAATTCAATTTGGGTCAGCCTGTCTTATTTCAAGGTGGGTTTTTTTTTTCTTTCACTCACGGGCAAGAAAAAGAGAATCTGGACAAAGTGTCTCTTACACTCTCCCGCCTGTATCCCCCCCACCCCCTCCCTTTTTATTATTCTCTGCTCTCGTCCTTTTTTTGTTCTGGAAAGAAATGGCTTGGGTTACAGGATAAATTGTTATTTATTTTTTTTAATTGACTGTTTCCTTCATGCTTCTCTCTCATTCTCTTTCTGTCTTACTGTGTCTCATAAGCTCCAGATGCAAATGTGACTGTGTCCCTTCCCTATAAATAGCAGCCGCCAGAGGGTTTCTTCCAGGAGTCAGCCACAGTTTCTGTACCATACCAAAATAACCAGGGGAGGGGAGAGTGTGAGAGCAACTCTGTGGCAATACAGACATCCTCGCATTCAGTCAGAAAACTCTATCAGCATAGAGATAAGTAAGGAGGGGGGAATGAAGAGAGAAAGAAAGTTTAGAGTGATTCATCAGCATGACCCAGAGAAGGCTCCTGATTGGACGCCTGTTGTCAGTGCTCTGTCCTGATTGGATGTTACAACCTGCTCCAATTTGGTGCATATCTTTCCCTCACGGTTAGAGACTTGAGTTTAATGAATCTCAAAACTGTCCATGGTGTTGATAATAACAACTTCACAATTATCCTTTAAATGATGGTCTTGTGTATTGAAGTGTTATAAATACAGAGGCTTGCAGCGTTATTGGCACCCTGATGATGAGCTAAAGAGAGGCAAATTGAGAAAATTGAGAATATTACATCTTGTTCATTTATGATTGCTCGGTAAATGTATTTTAATGTATTATTGTTTTGCACAGCGAGAACATTTGTTATTCTGAAAATGTGTCAATTATTGCTTCTGTGTTCAAGTTGTATCTCCTGCTATCACTGCAGGGTTATTCAATCATTTCGGTGGGCTTTCAGGTATATGGAGGTCTGCCGTTAATGTTCCCATAGCAGCGACTACACGGCTGAATACATAATGTCAAGCTGTCATTATACGGAGAGAGAAGAAGAAACAGGAACTACCTTACTGTGACCAGTACGGAAATACAGATGGTTTGTTTCCTCAGATTGCTTTTCTATTCATTATAATGAGAACATTTTAAGTGAGATCTTCAATTGAAGTTGTTTAATAGTAAGGTAAACAATGTAGTTATTAATGTGTATCACATCATTTATATATTCGTTAATGAAAATGAAATACATTTCTACAAAAGCTCACAATGAGGAGTCAAATCTAAATTGTTAGAGATTATTTTAATTGTAAATGCATCAACAGAGTACACTGCACAGATAGCTATGCTTAGTAAATAATCATAAAATAAATGTTTATTTAATTCAAGAAGAACAAAGTATTAGGATAGAAGATTAAATAATTGTCGCCAAATATTTTTGTTCTAAATACTGATCATCCTAAATAAGGACTGGAATATAATTGAATTACCAGAATTGACAGTGGCTCACTGGAAGATGTTATATCATTATTAATATTACAATTGTATTATTATTTTTTTCTTCTTCTATCCAGCCAAAAGGAAATATTAATTAATATTATAGTCGGAACCCTATTAGGTTTTCACACACACACACCACACACACACACACACACACACACACACACACACAAACACACACACACACACACACACACACACACACACACACACACACACACACACACACACACACACAACACACACACCACACAACCACACACACACACACACACACACACACACACACACACACCACACACACCACACACACACACACACACACACACACACACACCACACACACACACACCACACAACCACACACACACACACACCACACACCACACACACCACACACACACACACACCACACCACACACACCACACTTCCTACCTGTATTCTGACTTGAACAAGTATTCAACAGTGAGAACATAAAAGGACATCTGTTTGGATCCATACCTACAGGAAAAAGAAACAGCAATGCTTATTTTTTTGATTAATGAAAGCTCTTGTGAAAGATGGGTACAATCTGAGTGAATTACCATTCTCAATACTCTCTCTTTCTGATCCCCTTCACTGTTATTACAGTAGCACACACACACACACACACACACACACAAATGTAATGCAGGTACACAAGTACGAACAGTCCCTGCCTCTCTGTCCTCATTAGGGAGGCTGTATTGTCTCACAGCTGATTGTGAAGACTGCACAAAGTGATCCTGATGAAGTCTTTATTTTCCATCCCAGCTAACTAATCAATTTCATATTCTCTTTTCCCCACGTCCCCTCTGTCTAACCTGCCTCTTTCCCTCTGTCTCCCTTCCTAAAAGCCTGACACAGAGCCAGGAGTGAGACAAACACCCATGGAAATAATTTCAATAAAGACTGCCATCATATATCCGTGGTGCTAACACTGTGATAGCAGGATTCCTGGCGATTCAATTAACTAAAAGGAATAGGGGTGGGAAACGTCTCTGCCTGCTAATATTCGCTTTACTCGCCAAGCTTTGCATCAAAAAGCAAAGACAAACGTACGAGAAAAACTAGCCTTTCTTTCCTTTATATTTATGAAAATATGCATGTGCTTCTAGTTTTGGGGATCTTGCAGGCATGTGATTGCATGGGTTTATTCATACATTCAAATATGTTTAAGGGTGCTACAAAGAACAGATGTAGGGTCACTTTCATGGAATACAATTGGATGAAAGAGGATGAAAAAGAGTGAAGGAAAAGAAATGCACGGAGTAAATCATTTTCTCATGTAACCAGAGCGCAGCCATGCACAGCCTAAACATTCACTATACAGAACAATCTAAAAAATGGCTGCCCCTTGATACTTAATGTATTCAAACCAACCTGAATTCCCTGTGAATTATCTCACTGTTGAAAATGCATGAACACTTGTTCACAGGCCCAACCTTTCAGAGCCTGCAGTGGCTCGTCCCTGAAGACTCTGTACTCTTGAATTGTTTAGATCTCTCTCTCTCTATTCCCCCACCACGACACAGCCATGGGACCCGTGTCGCCAAGGAGTCAAGCCGCCTGAATCCTGAGACAACGGCCTCTAATCCAGTGGTGTTTTCAAAGGAAGATGAAGGGGCAATGGAGTGCACACAAGTGCAGATTTTAGTGGAGCAGCTAAGCTATGGTAAAATATTTGGACCCAGCAGAGCACAGATTTAGCTTCTGAAACAGCACGCTCCACTCCACTAGACGCCATTTGTAGGGTGTGTGAATATATGGATGAAACTGGCTTTTGTCAAATTGGGTTCGGGCTCATTTTGAATATTTTGCCTGTTATGGAGAATGTAAGGAAACCCTACACACAGAGATGCAATGTTGTCAACGAAATAACTAAAGGTATCAAAACACTAAATGCACCCCTTTAACATTTTATTTATAATAAACATTTATTAAATTAAAACATTGCGACAAATGAATAATTATGATAAATTATTTTGAAAAAAAATACAGTATGATTGTCCGATCAACTAATATTATTATGAATTAGCTACAGTTGATAATATTAATAATAATAAAAACATCTATATTTTTTATTACTATAATATAATAATTGAAGTTTGTTTCTGTAATATTTTCCTTGTTGATACTAAATTAAATGGATATCTAAATCCCTCTTGCCCACAGAGCACGCTGCCTGCCACTCGCAGGCCTCTGAAGCTCCATTAGCTTGGTGAGCTCCAGCTATGGTTCCTCCCGGGACAGCAAATAACAGCTCTGCTGAAGGCTCTTTGAAAATGACCGATTGTACATTTGCAGGAGAAAGCTTACCGCCTAAAAAGAATTCCATTGTGTTTGTCCACATTCATCGAAACTGAGGCTTATTCTTTCCCCTTTTGACTTCCGCGCCATATTTGCAAGTGATGAAAATGAGATCGTGAACTCCAAAGGATATTTCTGTTGAGACGAAGGGCGATATTTATCTCTCTGGGTCTGTTTACCTTTTTTCACCGGCAGGAATATTAACAGGAATCCAACATTTAGTGCTGCCGTAATCCCAGTGATTAAGACCTGCTGACAGTTGAAGGTACAGTTTATTGTAACTCTGAGACCCAGGGTGCGCTGCCATATTAAAAACTGGCTCTGCATGCAGAGCTGGCCGTGAAAGTAGACACAAGAGACGCTGCGAGATCAAAGGACTGCCCAGTGAGGACCTCAACACCACAGTGGTACTGTTCAGCTGGGGAATGTGTGTGTGTGTGTGTGTGTGTGTGTGTGTGTGTGTGTGTGTGTGTGTGTGTGTGTGTGTGCGTTATGAGAGATTTGTACATTTAAATAGACTCAGTTGGAAAACAAATAGCACTGTGTTGTGGAGAGGGAAATAAAGATAAAATATGACCTTCAGTTGGTCATATTAGGACATCCCAACAATAATATATAAATACAAATAAAAAAGCCTTAAAAGATATCTTAAATCTCATGATGTTTGTGTTCTTCAGGCCTACGTCTTTCTGTAGTTTACCTGTGAATTTATGTGACAATAAAATGGTGAGTAAAATAATTATTTATAATTAATTAAGAGGTAAACTCGTTTTTGGTTATTCAGTCCGTCCTGTGTGTATACCGTAATAGAAAAAGCTGCCCAAATACTTACACAAGAGGTACTTGAGATCTCAGCTTGGCAACATTTAAGACAAATACAAAGTAATAAAATAAGAAAAATAAGAAGAAATAACTGGTTCGAGGGCATAAAAACAGCACCCACACAGTGCAATCCAATTGCACATTGAACATTAAAAAAGCACAAGATCCATTTTTTTTGGCTCTTCCACCCAATGTCCAATCAGATGCTCAGGATGGAAGATGAAAATGCCACTTCTCCTGCAGGCAGCCCGAGGCATGTCATTAGGAGAGGAATTTGATGCCCTGTACAAGCGCCTAGAACTATCAAGTGCAGTAAAAGTGAAAACTCATCAGTTTTCTCCAAATTTCACCGTGTCCTTGACTCAAGTGTTCGTGGGAGAGAGGGAGACGGAGAGGGCCTATAGGATTAGGCCTTTAGGTGTCACTGTACTTTCAAGAATCTGTCCTGCCCCCTTGCACAAACACATGCACTCACACACTGTAGCAAAATGGTGTCACGTTGGGGCATCTATTGTTCAAGAACGCTGGGTTTGGCTTTCAGTCTGTCGTGCAGCACAGAGAGGGCCCTGTGCTCCGCTGAGTTCCCCTCTCCAGGGACGGGTGATTAATGGCCGAAGCAACAACTTTGGAGTTGTTCACAAAATCAAATTTCTCACCGAGACGTCAATACGGACCAACTTTGACTGCCACAGACTTTTGTTGTCCGCAGTGGACAAATGCAGCTTTTAAAACAAATCTTTCTCCTTTTTTTCTTTTTAACTAACTCCAAATGTTCCGCATTCCCACAACCGCAGGGAATCTGCTAGAGTCCGGGATATACCGAGCAGCGACTAGGTTTATAAGGTGTAATTGCGACAAATTATTCTAGCGTTTACTTGTAATATACCTTGTAATTCCATTCTCGCCGAGTAAAATGCCTTTTTGAAAACGCAGAAGGAAAGCAGGAAAAAAACAAGAGATGAAAAGAGGCTTTTTAAAGTCTCTACATTACACATTCAACACTGCAAGAACAAAGCCCTGCCATAAATACATCCATATGCTTTCTGTTTGTGGCTATGCATATTTCTATTCAAGGAAAAACATGCGGTTTTATGCTGAAAGACTTACTATTCAGAAAATAACCTTTGTAGATGAGAAGATTTGAAACAGTTTTTCCCTCCCTTCCTCCCTCTTTCCCCTCTTGTTCGGCTTCCTCTCTCTCTACTTCTCCCATGTATGATTTTTAATGCTGTATCACCCAGATAGAGATCTGCCGTCTATGCATGCGTTCAAGACTAATCAGCCCTAGCATTGTTGTTAATATTCAGACAACCCTCTGCCAAAAAAAACAACAGGCATAATCACAGGGCCTGAGCAACAGCAGTGACAACAGCCCTGATGACTACAAATACCGACCGTAAACACATGCTCATAAACACAACGCAGACTGTTTTGAGTCAGTGATCCAGGGCAGGGGGGTGAGACGTAGTTAAAAGAGGTCTCTAAAAAACAAATTTGTTTATATATTTGTTGGAGCTGCTCATGTCGAGGAAACGTCACCTCAGGCGGCTGCTGTTGTCATGGTGTACTTCTCACCTCGTTAGAATTCGTAACGGGCCGCTCTTTGTGTAGCTGAGAGCTGCCTGTGAAAGCTGCAAATGGAGCTAAAGCACCCGTAAGAGTCTCACCGGGGAACATTAAACATATAACAAGGGGTTACTACGGGGCGGGGTGGACATGCGCTCTCTGACATGCTCGATAAACAATCAAATCTCGAACACACTGTACCGAGTGCAGCTGGTAATTCCCAACACGTTGATTACATGAATGACTTTTAACCCTTTCAAACCGCCTTTTGCATCAGTGTTGCAATGTTTTCTTTATCAGAGAAAAAAGCCAATGTTGTTTTGGGACAAACGGCTCTGCCTGCTGAGCTGAAACAAACACTCCTGACACATTTTGGGTAAAGTAAGGACATTGTTCTATGACCTGCTCTGTTTCTGATTTTGGTACGAGCCCTAAAAAACATTTAGAAAAGATGGGTAAGCAGCAAGCGGAAACAGCGGTTTTCTCCCTTTGCATCCTCTCTCTCCCTCCCTCCTTTTCCCACTGTGTTTTTTCTCTCTTTCTATTTCATGCTTCTGTTAGAAATTAGCTGGAAGACAAAGAAGCCATGTGTTGCGACATGGCATGCTAACTGTACCGATGTGGTTGGGATTTCCGGTGCACGACCTTCCAGGCATGGCTGCACAGGTAATTAAAACTCATTTGGATTCTTTCTACATCCCAGCTGACAGGGCTTTTTGGGGGCGAGACTCCGGGAGACAAAAGGTAACGGGGCCGATGTGACTCCATAGGAGCATGTGTGGGAGAGAATGAGCAAAGGAAGAGCGAAAGAATACGGAGGTTCTTGGAGCGGTGTGTGTGTGTGTGTGTGTGTGTGTGTGTGTGTGTGTGTGTGTGTGTGTGTGTGTGTAGAGTAGTCAGGAGAGTTTAGGGGGCAGTGTGTTTAAGCAGAGATAGGCAGCAGCCTGTACAGGAGGCTTTGTGACCTACATTGAGAAGGGAAGGGGTGATAAACAGATAAAAGGAGTGAGAGACACAGCAAGCAGAGGAGGGAGGTTGGGGAACAACAAACTGAGAAAGGAGTAAGTGATAAAGAGGGGAGAGATGGAGGTGAGAAAATGAATGAAATGGAAGGAAGGAAGGAAGGAAGGAGGGAGGGAGGAAGGAGGGGAGGCAGGGGGACAGCAGAAAGCCTAAAGAAAGAAAAAGGAAGCAGGCGATAAAGTGTTGGGTTTCAAACCCAGCGCTCCCGACAGTGGCATGCCAGATGACCTTGGGCATGTCACGCTGCCATCTGTTCCCTCTGTCTGGCCTGTCAACATACCTCTAACTCCAGTTAAAACATGACATTCCAGCTTCCTTACACACGAGGGCCAGCCGTCGTCACCCAGAGCGAGTGCGATAGAGAGACACAGAGAGACAGAGAGAGAGAGGGAGTGACAGGGAAATGAGACCCAGCGAGGGGAGAGGGAGATACAGAACACGTAAGAAAGGGAGTGACCTTTTCTTCAACGGCCCGTCTTTATGAGCTGATATTGTTATCAATGTATTACTCCCTGGATGGCCACTAGAGCTACAATAACGCCATTGAACAGACAGTCCATCATCATAGGACAAAGAGGGGCGCTAACACTGACATCCTATGGGGCATTGGGTTGCAACTGATTGCACTCATAAATGAGCATGGCTCTCATAAAATCATGTGGTAACTGCTTAGCGGTGCACAGGGTGATGGCTTTTGTTATCAACAGCTCGAGTGCCACGTAGCCTGCCTGCTTGTTGCAGCGTCTGGGCGGCCGGGTCCTGCTTTCAGATGTGAAGTTAATCATGCATCCATTGATATGTGTTTTTGCAACACAGACCATGAGAGGAAGAAGGAAAGCACTTGTTTTTCTTTGCATTTATTTCATGGTTTATTTGCATGTGAGAATTTTAACCACTTCAATTTTTTCTCTTATTTTATTTATGGCACACACACACACACTGCGGGATTAGCACTGGGCGCTCATGTCAAGATTTATTCTGGCAGCTGGAAAGAACAGAGCTCTGATGGGTTTCGATCTGAGCAGGGCAGCGGCTCCCCGAGCGGCAGAGCACGAAACTATCCCTGGATACGTGTTTATCATTTGTTACATGTGCCAATAAATACTTCTTACTTGTTAATGACATGGGCTGGGTGTGTGCACAGTAAAACGTAACGTTTCTGCCGGAACATTAAATGCTGTAGCACATTTAGAAATAAACAAAAATAAATATGAAAGAATATCAAGGGAGGTTTCATGGCTCTTGGTGTTTATTTTCTGCCCTTGGAAAACTTTTCTTGCATATAAAGAAATGTTCCTTACTATCCCCTATTGCTTAGAGTCGTTCCTGCTCCAGATATCGATTGAGTCGTCTTAGGCCACAAGTTTGGAATATCTGAATGCTTTTGCATTTCCTTATCAAGAAATTAAATACATAAATATATATATATGTTCATATTAATCATGGAGAGACCACCAATAACATTTTGTTTTTTTGCCACTAGTGGAAAGTACATCTATGCCCTTCAGCAAATGTTTTGAGGCTGCAGTAAAAGTTATATTTAGCGTAGATTTTTATGATGGTGAATCATCACAGAAATGTACCTATGTTTTTTTTTTAGCAATGACCAGTCTCAATGAATGTGGAGTATGTTTGGACTGCTACCTTTTTTATGTGATTCAAAAGTGAACCAGAAAGAAGACGTGAGCGGAAAAGAGACAGAGAGATGAGGGGTATTTGGGTCAAGTAAAAACTTGAAAAAAAAGCAAAAGATCAGTAATATAATCCCTTCTACCGCAAGCTACTTAAATCATTATTGAGCTTTTTCGGGGCAACGTTTTACTTCCACCCTTAATGTATTCACTTTCAGTTCCTGAGCAAAGTATCCCAGTTCACTTAGTGCTGCCAAGTGAGGTGAGGTGACGTGCTGACGTTAGAGAACAACTTAACGGAAAGCATCAGGGACCGTGCCAATTATCAGAAAGATAATGACACCTGTGAGGACATTTCCCACCCATTATGAATAGAATAATTACATTCAAAGTTGCAGGCTGGAAAATACAGTCTATGTAGCTTTCACATTTTCTCCTCACATAACCTCTGCCAAACAAATGCATACTTTCCTCGCAGTACTGACACTCTGGGGATTAGGGGAGGTTATTCTACAAAGACCATGCCTTGCGCTCTCCCCCTCATTCTTAGTGACTGATACGTAAGGGAAGTGGGACCCTGACCCACTCCTGACTTAGGGAAATTGCTGTGACCTCTCTGTGCTTTTGGGAGGAAGCCAGACCTGGCACATACGGGCTGGGGTGTTGCGGCAGCCTGTCCTGACCCCAAGGACCTTTTTGCTGGCCTACCCCCTTCGGCCATTAATTCAGACACACACCACGGCTCTTGCTGGATGGATTGGGTTACCCCTTAGAAGCGATCGCTGCCTCTGTTTTGCATCCTCTCACCATTTTCATCCTGGGACCAGAGGAATGCCCCAGTCATTAACACCACCAGCCTGCCTGCACTGGCAGCTAAAAGGTCCGCATTCATGAGAGCCGCCCTGGAAACCAGATGTGCTCGTTCTGTGAGAGTTTGTGTGTATTTGTGTGCATGTGTATATGCGCTGGCCAGGGTGAAAGTGTTTAGGAGCAACAGATCAGGCCATGTGTTTGCCTGAGCCCCCAGGGCCTGAGTGGTGCACAGGTCAACTAAGAAAGAGTGGAGTGGGGAGGAGGATCACACACACACTCCGACACACTCCTGGGAAAACAGCTATATGCATTTAACATTTCATCTGACTAATATGAACCTCCCAAAAAGGGTTACAGATCAGGTGACCTTGCTTTGTATTTTTTTCTAGGATTTACTTATCTATAGACAGTATGTTCAAGTCTCCATTCCTCTTGCATGCTGTTTTTTTCCATTGTTTTAATACATATTGGGAACAATACATACATTACAAAAGAACACATTTCCCCAGTTTACCAAGAGGTATCTAGACTTCCAGTTATTTTTTGTTTTCTTTCCAAAGTTTTGAGATACTAGTTTTCATCCATGTAACAAATATTGGTGAGAGCTGGGTCTATGTTTATACCGAGTATATAAATATAAAACGAGATTCCTGAAGAGAAATATTGTTGATTACATTTTCGTCCTTTCAAATTAGCCAACAGACATGACTATTTTTTGACCGTGTGGGAGTTAATAATCTAATACCGGCAGTCTTTTGCCGTCAGACTTTGACTATTGGCATCCCAGGGTGTGCAATATTCAAACATTTTCAACCAATATGATTTCCCTAAATGAAGTCTGTGTCAAGTTTACAGGGTAATTTTCACTAGTTAGAAATCATACCTGGGAAATACAGCTGAACGAAAGTAATTAAACACGATAGGACGTCTTGAAAAAAACGTCAACAGCTCAAATTAGGGGATCTACATTTTTGTCTTTAATTCACTTTCCCAACAAGAATGAAGATACCAAAGCTGCCAACTAATCTTTGCCACCCACAGAATAACAACACCGCTGCCAGAACTAAAACAAAATGAAAATACATTGAATACGTTTCAGAGTCAATTATTTTCTTCCAGTGAGAGCCTTGCTAACACTGGGCAGAACAGTCCCATTTTGAAGTGGCAATCCATTTTGGCTAAGTGATGTCATGCAGCCTGTCACGTTAGTCTGTGTGAAGCAGTAGGCCTATTCCTCATCTCATGGTGGGGACAAACAACATTTCTATCTCATTTGGAAGGAAATAACGGGGCCAGAAAATGCACTGGCAGCCAAACTAAAACTGCGCCCAGAACTACTCTCAACCAAGGACGCCAGCCAGTCTTTGTTTGTTTTTTAGTCTTTCTCTATCTTTTTTTAATAACAGCTGTGTGTGCTTTAATATTCCTGGGGTTGTTATCACTTTTTGGGTTGCTCTTAGTAGAAGCCATTTGTATGCAGCAACTGGGCAGACATGTCTACTGGACACAACAGAAACAGTAGCCGTAACTTTGGTTGGGGAATAGCAAACCCCTTAGCCCATTTAGGTCGGCACAGTCACATATATATCCCCTCTATTCCAATGTTCATGACCTGCACACGGAAATCCTGAAGCCAGAGACGGCTCCATTATTATCGTCCTTTGCCCAGAGCTCGATGGCAGGATATTGTGTGGAGAAGCATAGAACAGCCGAGCAATTTGAGTAGGGCAGCAGAGCATGCAGGTATTGTAATTTTAATTCCTTTCTCAATTCCCACATCCTTGTACAGTGGGCTGTTGTTCTTCTCAAACAAGTTTGAGGTAACATTTCTTTCAAATTGCTCTGAGTGCTGAAACTGGGGTTTATGGAGTAGCGGGTGATGTGATTTCACATAGCATTTTCCTCAAATTATAAACCACTTAGTCCGTTCCTGATTTTCACTCTACACACTTTTAAGCATACTTATGCTGTCAAACTCATCACAGATTTAATATGAGAAAAAAATGAATTAAAACAAATACCTGCAGAGTATACACTTTGAACAATTATGATTTCACAACCAAGGCACCAATGCACTGCAGAATTGACCAAAGTAAACTCACTAAGAAGTGTGAAGCAAGCATTACAACAAATCTAAGCTCTTTTTTTTTTTATCTCAAGTATCTCGAGTTCAAATACATGATAGCTTCTGCTTCCATCACCACATTTGTGGAGTAAAATGCCTCCCTGTTATCCTCCATCTAAATGGCCATTAGCTGCACTAACCCAATTAGCGGAACAAGATCTAACACAGCCTTCCATTGTCCTTCCATCACAGGAAACAGTAGAGGTTTGCTGCATTCTGATCAAATGTATGGTGATTAATGACCGCGCTCTCACTATGTTGACAGGCTGTAACAGTTTCAAAATTCAGCCCCACATTGGCGCTACACATATTTGTCGGTAAATCTGACAATTGAATGAATAAATTGGGCAATAGCTCCATCACCAACCTGACTACCTACACCCAATTTTTTTTTTCTCCCAATGAACAATAGGAGTGAGATGCTGTCAGGCCCTCATTTCCTCATTGACATGCCACATCTGTACATCGGGAATAATGACCAGGCTAAAAATATTAGAAACTCTGCAGCAAATTGCTTAAAGGTTGTTTTAATTATACGGATGGGCTGTCGAGCAGTCACGCTTGACAGGAAATGGAAACAAATGATGTAATGGCTGAATGAGGAAGTACCATTTGCCGATACCTCAGTTAGCAACCACAGGAAGCTACTGGGTGAGATGATATAAGTAAGTATGTATGTAAATGTATGAGAAATATATTCGGTCCAAAAATTCAGACCTACATCAAAGTTTTTTTTCACACTTGCTCTGGAAAAAAGACCAAAAGTTCTGAGAGAGTTGTTCAAATCTGAGGCAAGTGGGTGAAATGGATTAAAAGCACAGCGGGAGAGCATGTCTGTCAGAGCGGGTCATTTTCTTGGCCTCAAACATGTTTTATTTACAGTTCTCTCTAGCTCATGTGTTCTTGCTTGTGACATTTTTTCACAAGCAAGAACACATGAGCTTCTGAACATGACTACAAAGCTGCATGTTTTTTTTTTCTCTAAAGAACTGAGATTGAATTGCCTTCAAATCTGTAGAGGTACAGATTCGGTCACTATGTTACAGATGGCAGGGAATAAAACCTTGGCTAAAATAAAGGAGAAGAGCAAAGACCAGAGCAACACAGCAAGACAGAGAAAAACAGACGAACAGAGAGAAAAAGAGAAACGGAGAAAAAAGACCCATCTGCCTGTGTGTAGGTGTATTTAAATTATCCCCATTTGAAAAAAAAAGAAAAGTTTCAGGCACTTATCAAGCCATAAATCTCTAGCCCAGGAATTAAAAAAAGTGAAAATGAAATAACAAACACCAAACGTCATGCTGCTTTGAATGTCTGCCGTCTTTCCCCCACACCGCAGGAGTTCAAAAGAATAATAACTTTGCGCTCACTCATCACCACCCAGAGAAGCGTTAGGGCAGCTCGTAATATTGTTTTTTTTTTCCCTTCTCCTTTTTTTTTTTTTTAATTAGTACCTCTTATCTGATCATTAGGGGCAGAACAAAATCACCATAGCTATAGTACAACTGTGAACACTGCTAGTAATTGAAGTGACAGCGGCGTGGTAGTTAGAAAACTCACATCTGTCTGATGACACTTTCTGCCATCTCTACTAGATTACATGCTGTGACCAGGAGGCAAAAGGGACGTTTATTGACCAACATGGTGCAAGAGGGAGAGAAAGTGCGAGAGCCGGATCAATAAATTGTGTTTTATAGGTGTTTTAGTTTAGCTTCAGGAGGAAATAGCTTGAAAACACAGACTGAAATTGAGGGTTAAAGTGTCTGCCCTTGCTAGATTTAACACATCCTGTTAAAAAGTTTAAAAAATACCAGACAGGGAAATATCTAGAAACTGAAAACGAGGGGAGGTTAAGAGACACTGAGATTGATCGCCAGAAGGGAAGAGGATGGAGGATGGAGGGTGGATAGTGGCAGAGCGGTGGAGTGGTACTGTAAGGCCGCTGATGGAGAACAGATGGATGGGGCATGGGGTAGTGATTAGAGCTACATGGGGACCAGGCCTCCGCAGTGCTTAGTGTCTAGTGGCTGTTGGCCCTTAGGCGGCGTCCTCAGCACTCATTCCCCTCCCAGGGAACCACCGCTACTGCCCTGAAAATCCCAGCATGCCTGCCTGTTCTTCCATCCACCCTGCGCTGTGCAACACCAAAACCATTTCTCAACATTCTCATTCTGGCATAAACAAGACGTCCCGTTGGCATGAAAGTGTCCCTCAAGGAATTACACGGTTGGTCTCATCGTTTTACATCTCCTCCATGCTGGATGAGTCTGAAATTTACACGGAGAATGCGTTTATTATGATGCTGCGCGTTTGTCACATCATTACCACAGATATTGCCTTTGTTTTGCATTTTTATGTATCTATTTATTTTATTATTATGATTTTTTCCTTTCCACACCCGATCCAGTGCTGACCCCCCCCCCCCGGCAGCTTCAATTCAACCATCACTCAGCACAGCACAATTTCAGCCGGAGCCTCAGCCGGCCGAATTAGGGTAACTTGAGCTGCTCCAGATTGTAATCAAAGCGAAAATAATGAGTGCCGGACAAAGACCGGCGCTATTACTCTAGCTGGCTTAACATTTCTCTGCCTTGCTTTTTTTTCCTTTCTTCTTTCTGTCTCTTCCTCCTCCCTCCGAGTCCAGAGAAACACAAACAAACAGCAGAACAGAGCGGAGAAAGAGGATGGAGGCAGCGAGGCTGGTCGCAAAAGAACAAGACAGAAACATAATAAGGGCTAAACAGAGAGAGGCAGCGAGTGGGGCAGCAGGCCTGTACTAGCCTCCACAGCCGGGGACTTGCAAATGAACTAATCACCTGAGGGGATTCTTCTCAGCTTACTTAAACAACCAGTAAGTTAAACACACATGCTTCAGCCATCGCTGCGTAGGTCTGTGTGTGTGTGTGTCGTTGTCTGTGAGTGTGTGTGCCCATGTGTCCTTGCGAATATGTCAGCATTTGTGACCCGCTGCCCAACTGACTGAGGCAAGCAGCAGGCCGTCAAAAATAAGAAGGCATCTGTTCCAGCAAATCCTGGCAGAGGCAGAGACAGTTAGTGAGATGAACTGGGAGGGGAGCCGGAGCCAGGGATGAGATCAGAGTACGGTGGCCCCCCATTTGAGGTTTTCTGATTGTTTTTCTTAGCAATAATACAGGGAAACTAAATGATATGTGACTGCAATTTGTAAAGAAAACATGGGGCCTGCTGCAAATTAGGCATGCTGCAGCACTTCCACCTCTTTTGCCATGTAAATATAAGTGGCTTTGGGTTGTGACAAGGAGTCAGAAAAGGAAAACAGGGTAAAGAGGAATAAAGGAGAAAACGTGAAGTACTGAAATGGTTCTCCCTCCTTTTTTTTACAAGCTCATTCTTGATTCTTGCCACTTCTTATTTTGCAGTTATGGCTGATTTTAAAGTGTTTGCAAAGTCAATTTTCTTTTTTTCTATTAACTACAAAGACAGACGTACAAAAGTTATCGAAACAATAGAAATAATTAAAAATAATTCAATCAGCCAGTGTTTTCACTGAATTCAAAAATCAAAACTCAATGTCACCAACCAACTCTTTGTTGCATTGTAATATGTTGTACAAAAGCTGGCAAAACATAACATCTGAATTCTCCCACTGCCTCTATCCAGCCCTTAAATCTTCTCCCAGAGCCAGTCTGACAATACTGAGGAGATAGCAAAGAGGCAGCTGCACAACTAACATGAGAAATTCTGTACATGTAACTCTGCTGCCTGCCGAAAAACCCTGGACCCAGATTTGGTTGTGTTGCCTCTCGAGTCTCATTCCAATCTTCCCCCATGCTGTCCCCCATGCACAGGAACCTTTTCCTGCTGCAGCCCCGTTCGGATGCACTTACCAGAAGAAAAAAAAACATGAAGTCACTGACTATGGGGTCATTTCAAACAAGTCGGAACAAGCTCAAATCGGTGGCACTCTGCAATCTTCGTTATACTCCGAGAAGCCATGAGGAAACCAATTACAAGATGTGACTTAAGAGAAACAGCAGTTGAAAAAGACAAAAAAGAGAAAAGAAAAGCAATCATGGCAACGGTGGATCTAGAGCCTTTGTAAGGAAATATTATTCTCTTAGCAATGATAGGTGTTATCATAATATATGTGGAGGCCAGAAAGATTGGGGCTCTGGGAATATTATTAATAGATCTATTATTGCACAGGCCTTATCTGAGGGACTTCAGTATTCACATATAGTAGGTGCCTGATGGGTTGTCATCTGCTGGACTGCTAATCTGATTTTCTTTTTTTTGTTTCTGTCTCCTGCGATGACATCTCTCTAATAGAGGAATGGTGCGAAAATGTTTTTGCCAAGAAAAACCCAGGACCTCCCTTTAATTCCATCTGACCAGCATTTACTTAAGAGATGAGCTGCTGACACTATCAGGGGATTGATGTGAGTTCTGATGGTCCAATGCAGAGGAAATGTATTGATGGGAAATAGACGTCCCGAGTCAAGCAATTTAAAAAAAAGTCTTTCCCTTTGAGCTATGGGAAAAAGTTAAGTGAATCTCAATAAGCACTGTGGTGTGCAGAGCTTCCAGCTGGGGCCCCACTGCTTCTGAAGGAGTGTTTACAAATGCTTGCTTTAGATACAAAGATGACGTATTAACTGCGTTTAAATGTACTGAAAATGCATAAAGCAGCAATATAATTGTTTGGAGATTTTATGCATTTATGTGCAATAAATGAATTAATAAAAAATGTATAATAATAAGCTAATCAATGAGGGTGTGAGAAATAAATATAACAAGGAAAGGACGTATATCCCAGCTCTATAAGTGTGTGTATTTTTTTGCATGCCCTTTTTTTCTATCCACCACTAAAGTGAAATAAATACCAAGTTTTTCCAACCAAGCTTCAAGATTATTTGCCTTTTTACAGCACAAGCATTTTCCTACTGTACAATTTTCAAACACAAGGAAACCACTAAACATGGCATCCCACAATTGAATTACTTCTCTATTTCCCAGTCATTGGGGAGTTAATAGCTGGTTACATGTTACCTCTACATGTTGTATGACATATTTATTGTGCCAATGGTTGCAAGACTGCAAAATAAACACACCAGTGCTTCAAACCTGGAAGGTCGCCAAGCCACTGGAACAGCACTTTAAATTAAAAGGTGGATTACATTTTCACCTCACCCTAAAAATAATTTAACAGTCAGAAAAAGGGCAATCTTAGCTAAATCTGAGCAGCTTTAAAAATATAAATGAATTATCTTTAACTAATCTAAATTAAAAAAAAGGTAGGACATATTGGCAAAGCAAACATACAACTTTTTTTTTAAACAATGATACATTGCCACACTGAATGACAATTGTTTGTTTTGCAAAATTCACGAACCTTCTGGTTTCTTTTGGATGACGGCAGCATCTTGTGAGGTCAGCCAGTGGGCTTCAATCAGGAGCTGGATTTGTTTTGCAGCATCCCAGTAATTAACTGATTGATAATTTCTGGGTTGGTTTCCCTTAATTATGGGGCTGATTGTAAATGAACATGGTGATCCAGTGAATTGGAAGCCACCTACACATAGTGGAACACCTCTTTCAGATTTCTGCCATGTCTGGTCACCGCCCACTCACTGTTGTGGCTGCACAATGACGGTGAAGAAATCTTCCCCTGCCCGGCCCCCTACACCACACTCATATTATCCTGTTAGAGATACAAGGCAAGCTGGAATTTATTTAGCCATCTAAATGTCATGGATAATTATACACTGTTAAATGTTATAATTAAAACATGTAAATCTTGATTTGATTTATGTATTTAGCAACATTTTCTTTATGTCCTTACTACGTTTATACCAAATGTTTTTTAGGCTGGCGTTGTCAGTTTAATGAAAGCACAGCAAATCAAAAATGCAATCTATATTTGTAACACTGTAAATCCCTGTGTAAGCACAGCCTGTCGGCATTTTTACAGCAGCCGGAGACACCCTGCTGTCATGGACTGTGGCTTTAATAAGACATGATGCTCTGTCTAACAGGTAAACGTGAAAACATTTGTGTTTTGCTCAGCCTGTATAAAGAGAGATCAGCAGGTTCACTGTATGTTTCCACCCTCAACCTTCATGCCGTCTCTCCTTTGGGTGATTTGAGAGAAATAGCTTAGCAATTGACCGCCTTGAATTTAAAAATAATATTGTTTTTTGGACCAACAAAAAAAAAGTGAAACAAATCAAAAGCAACTAACAATTATAAAGTAATTATATATATGATTAATATAATAATTACATTATAAATGTCCATTTAGGCTGAATTTCAAAGAGGTAAAACAACATTAGCACTTTATGTAACAGTTCAGAAAGCTATTATCCTGTGTCATGGGAGAACATTTCGTTTTTACATTTTAAGTGCTTGACATTATAGTTTCACTTGGCATGTTTAAGGAGTGGCGGGTCTACAAGTGATATATACATGACAAAGTGGTCTGATGGGATGGCAGGTTGTATATGAGCCAGACAGATGATTGAGGGAGTTCAAGAGCCATGCTGCAATGTGGAGGAGTGTTCTGCAGCAGCTGCAATCAAGGCCTTTACGGCGGCCATTACCCTCAGTCGATGGGGAACGCGGAACCTCCTCATTATGGCTGCCTGACAGGGATCAAGGCCAGAAAAACCTCTACAACCTCTGAGCTACCCATGACCCAGTCGCTCACCTTGCAGTGACATTAACTCCACGACAAGTGGGAGAGATGAGGGAGAAAAACAAAAGAAGGCATTCTCTGAGTATTTCCTCTTAATCCCCAAAAATGAGAAGCAGTTGTGAGGCAACATTGTTTGTAATGGCTGGTAATAGAAATATCCATTTCAGCACTTATAGTTCTTCTGAGGAATGAAGCTCCTTTTGTCTGGGGATTGCTTCGTTGCAAAGCACGGGTGAGCTATGCTTCACAGGATTTCTTTTTGTCTTTATTTTAACATCTGCTGGAAAGGTATGTGGAAAATCTTTCGATAAACAGAGCTGAGAGGGGGGGAAAAACTCAAATTCAGACCAGGAGAGTGTACAACGAAGCATATGTCTGCAATTCAGATTTAAGTCCGGATGAAGTCACAATGGAGTTTTGTTTACTGTATCATCAACATTGGAGCATGCTTTGGCAAAGCTTGCACATTTGCAGAACGATCACATAATCTGTTTGCATGTGAAAATGTTTTTTATATATCTTCACAGGGGGAAATCGTACAAATGACTCATTGTTTATTGTCAAAAATAATGAGTCAAGAGCTAAGTAAGATTTCAGACAACCTATATATGCTTTATCTCTTAAGATGCAAAGGTTGAGATAAATAGAGTCAGCATGTTGTGGTAATAGAGTTGGCATGAGTGGCCCCAAATGCCCAAAACTGTAAGAAACTCTGAAGTTGAAAAGGTTTTTCAGACAGCACAGCAGGGACCAAATACATTTACTGTAAACCTGTATCTTCTAGAGCTGCTGCCTTAATCTAAAAAATAAAAAACTTCCACTGCCTCTCTATTCTAGGAGAGACTAAGGAGCCATCCATCACTATTTTCCAGTGCTTTACAGCCCAAACTGCTCTCTCAACATAGAAATAAGCATTGTGGGTCGGAGCAGAGGTCTCTGGCTTATGGAAAAACTCGACACACGCAGCGAGGTAAACTAAACATCCATTACCTCATTGTTTTTAGATTGGATTTTTTTAGACTGATAAAAACAATTCATTACATTTTATGAAAATCTTAAATGCATGGCGTTTTATTTATTATTAAAATCCGATTACATTTATGTGTCATGTAGTTATCCCTTTTTTTTATATATATATATTTAAAATGATTAGTCTTGCAAATGAAAGAAAAAAGTATTTCACTACCAGATCTGTCATTTGGAAATGATGTGATTAAATGAAAGCGCTTCATGTGAAACAGAATGGATGAGATTTAATTTGAATGATAAAAGAAGGCAAATAAAACAAAACAAACAAACCCCCCAAAAATCCCTTAATTTTGTATTCATAACATCAAACCCTCATAGGTTAAGTCTCGGTCAACATGCTCTCCTTTCAGCGTTAACAGAATCAACAGTAAATTATACATGAGAAGCAAGGTTCTAGCTAACCCATTAAAAAACAGCCTAACCTGCAGGTCAGGCAGCAGACAGCAATAACAGAATCTACCATCGCACCTTTCCTCGTCATGTCAACTGAGATAATAAGGGCCTCGGCTGGGGGCATGACATGAACACATTCTGATACTGCAGCGGAACAAAAGCGGGGCCACTGAGCGTCCCTGTCAACTGCCAAAGAATAGAAATACAGTCGTTGAATAGCCATGCAGACAAATCCAGCACCGCTGTGCCTTCAGACAATAGGTGCGGTGCTAATCCCCCTTCATGGGGCCTGCATCCCCTGTCAGGCCCAGTGGTGAACCATGCTGAGACGCTGCGTTGGCAACTGACACCTCCACAAAAGCTGCGTCCCGGGCCACTGTTGGGCCTGTGTGCTCTGCACTGCTGTGCATGGAATCTGCATTGGGGGGAATAAAAGAGATGAGCAATGTGTTAAACAAAAAGCTGCCCGGGTGCTGCGACCCCCGTCAGGAGGCTCGGTGTGGCCACCCATCAGAAACCCTTGAGCCCGGCGTTGGAGGCTGGCAGACAGAACAGCCCACCCCTCTGCCATCCACCCCTATCAGTCTGGTATCTGGGACGGGCCTGCTCTCCGTCCTCTGCTCTGCTCCGGTGGATCTGACAGCCGTTACCAGGGAAGGTTATTCACTCAGCGCATCTCTTCATACACACACAATGACCCCATAGCCCCCGCCTGTCTGGCCAACCAGCCCTTACGCTCCACGACCAACAGACAAGGTGGAGAACACGAGCTGACAGTGTCACTCGTCCGCCACTTGCATTTCACGCTACATATGCGGCCCCAAATAACTGAGCTGACTGAAATACAGTGACGCCGTTTGTATATTTTCTTTAACACGAAGAAGGCAAGATGGCAGAAAAATAGGTCAAACACCATGCAGATGTGGTTCAATTGAAAATGGCTGCTGTGGAGGGTGTGTTTATCACACTGAACGGCTGCAATAGCACTGAGCAGACATGGGCGGCGCTCTAACTTTACCCACAGCCCATCAACATTTTATAATAAAAGCATCCTTCTGGTTTATTTTGACGAAAAGAGTGGGCTAATTTCTTTATTCCTGAATGAACATTTACCTTTATCAATAACGCCCATCCTTTTCAGCTCAGTGTTGATATTTCTTTAGTTCTATTTCTTAAGGATTTCCGTCTTTTATATATATGACCATGCCTTCGACTTGAAACCTTGGAAGGAATGTGCTTCCTTTAACTTAGATCTCTCCGTTCAAACCACAAAACCATTACTTTGCTAATTCACTGTGACAAGACTAACCAGCCTGTTGCCATTATAAAGATTGAAACAGGCAGGGTCATGCCAAGTCAGGGTTTTTCTGTTGCCCTCTTTCTTACATTTCATGTTTTATAAGCCACGCTGCGGAATTAATGCTACTAATTCAGATATTCCTTTATTTTCTATTTGTATTTCTAGCCTTGGATGGCTCTTGGTTGGGGCTAACATAGCTTTCATTATCTTTAATGCATTTTATCCTAGCTCACTGAAATTGTTTCACGTGCTGTGCACTCACAATGATCCTTCCTTTGTGAAGTCTTTCAGTGCTTAGTATTGGGTTTCTTGTTATTTACAGATAAGAGAGGAGATGTATTTATGGTATGGCACAGTAGTTGATCTTTCTGTGCTGTGCTGATGTAGTGTACAGTTTGCTAATTGGAAAATAATGAGGGTAATAATGGCTCACCACTCATTAAAATTCATCTGTTGAGCCTGCTTTTTTTCAATTTAGTATTGAGTGTGAATGCAATAACATGGAGAAAGAAGATATTAAAATACTATCTCATTATATTGACACACTTAATTAAATGAAAAAAGCCACTATTGGAGTATGACTTGAATATCTATATACTTAATGAGCATGCAACAATTCCCTCACATAACCAAATTGTCGCTTTGCCATGCTGGCTAAAAATACATTGGTGAAAAACAGTTAACTGTACCAGGACCACGCATAATGCAACACTGATTACATGCAATACACTGTTTCTAGATATTTATTGTATTCTATGGAAAGGGCTGCTATATGTGACCTTGTGATGAACATATTTAATGAGTAATCATGCTTTTGACTTTGACTTCTGACTTTACAACGCACACTACATAGAACAAATATGTTTAGTGTATTTATATAAATAATGCATAGAGACTGTTCTGTTATTTGAGTATTGCCTATTCAGTTTTTTTCATGTTTTTCTCTCATGAAAACCAATGCATAAAATGTATTCACACATCCATACACTATAAACATGTGCGTGAACGCTATTTACACTTTCTATATATACGTTTGGAGCAGTAAATATGAATGTGTTTGTATAGAAAAATGACTAATCAATATTCACAGCCATCCAATCATGTTATCATGCAAACATCATTACCACATTCAGTTTTTTTATCATTCAGTTGAGCAGGCAACCACACACACACAATAAATAGCCAGCGCATTATAGCATACATACAGCCATAAAACACACATAGCCTTCTCTTCAAAGTGGCTGCACATTGCTCTCTGTGACCCTCTCCCTGAGGGCAGAGCTGCACTGTCAGTTTACCTTGCCCCAGGACATCCACAGGACAGCCTATCAGCATTATCCCCACTGCCAAAGAAAAGTAGTCCTGTTTATCACCTAATTGACTCTCAGAGGAAGACTAAGATTGACAACGGTGCTACCACATCACTTAAGTCCTTTTTAGCCAAACAACTCCCTGCACGCCGTCACCTGTTAATAATACATTGCTGCAGACTTAATTTACTGATTCACCGCCTCAACTCACACTTTAGTCAAATACAGCCGAGAGGAAAGTCGTTAGAAGCCAATCACGTCTTCCCGTGTGAGGAGATTACTTTTTCTGACACTTTTTTTTTCCCAAGTCCTGTCTCACATCTACGATCAGAAGACTCAGATCCCATTAGAGTGTCTCGCGAGAGCATCATGTCCTGACAAACCAACAAAACAGGCCTGGGGTTTCTCTTGTTTTGTATTCACTCCAGTAGAGATCAAATGAAGCAGCGCATATTTTGTCCAGCGTGGCAGGACAATTACTGAGGGCCGCTGCTGCCAACAGTTGACAGAAGTGTGAGATAACATTTATTGTACAGCATATTTATTATGCGTTGATGGATGGGAAGACGGACTGGAGCTGTTATAACAACTCTAAACAGGAACGACGGGATTGATTGAGACTAATTGACAGCATGAGAAAGTAGTGATGAAAAAAAGAATTCCGGGTGATGGGTTTAATTTCTCCTCCCCTGCCACGTACTTGTCATCCCCTGACAGGAAGCAACTTTCCTTTTGGCGATACACGCTGTGCATTTGACACCTCTCTGAAAGCCCAGCCTGCCTCTCGTCATGGCAGAGGATGGGGGGAAAAGGCATCGGGTGGGAGTGCGAGCCAAGATGGCCCTTGTCCTCGTCTGTCGGAGATTATTTTGTGGGTCGCGACTGGCATGCTGGCGGTTTGTCACGCGCCACTTGCTGTGATGTCACCGAGGCCATACTGGCATAACTTTGGCCAGCTGGGTGCCGTCACCGAGCCTCATCACGTCTTAACTAAGCAGTCCATGACTTTTTAAAACCCTGCGGGGAGACGGATATTAATAGAGCTGCATAGTTACATAATCGGCAAGGATATTAAAAAATGGTTGCATTAGAGGGTCTGCTCTGAAACAGGTAAACAAATTACCCCGGCCTCTCAGATAAAAAGCCTGGCTGTCAGGACGAGACAGAAAGAGGGATAGTTGGCGTTTAATCAAGGTTTTAATGAATATGTAAGCTTCTCGCATGCACAGGACTGAATCACCTCCCTTTTAGCACTTGTTTGATATCCCTTTACACTTTGTCTTTGCTCCCAAGGGTCTTGGGTTGTCTTCCAAGTTTGCAACAAGCCCGCTTGTGTCCTTTGTTGTAACTCATACAGTACCACTAGAAGCAAATCAAAGCCTCTTGCTCTTCCCTATGATACTTCTGTTTATCAGTGAAACATGGCGTTTTTCATCCTGGAATTATTGCAGAGGCTGAAACTCTTTGTAGGCGCCGTCCTCACATGTCTGGAGCCTAGTGAACATATAACTCAGATCTTCAGCATGCCACATCATAATAGGAGCGAAGAGAACTATCAAGACCTGGAGACAAACTGTCGGGGTGCCAAAAGGCTTTATTAATTCTCTTAGCCAGCTTGTTTGGGCTCTACTTTACTTCAAACATGCACATAGACATAGGACTCACCTGGGGAGAAGAAAGGTTGTCTGCAGCTGAGAGAATCTGATTTCCACCCTGTTGTATCCATCTCCTTAAGCCATCACTTATTGAGGAAATCCACCTCACTGCCCAAAGTACTTCAGCTCATTATGCTCTAATGATCCGTCTGCTTTTTCAAAGTGTCCACTTTGATTATACAAGTACAGACACCAACTTCTTTGCACAGAACACAGTTGAAGTACATAATAATTAGTTTTCTCTTGCGACAAATATCTAGTTTCTCACTGGGAGGGAGAACAGGAATCAAGCCAAAGAACATTTTAAGGAGACCTTCAAAGGAGCCACAAGATTTTCCCCACGCTGGAAATGAAGTAGAATATGTAAAAGGTATCCTGCTGCATCATTCACACACAGACACACACACTCACAGCAGAAGACATTAGCCTGACCTAGTGCAGTTTCTTCCCTTCATTTCTGATGTTGTTCCCTCACTCTGGTAGAGCTACAATGGCAGTGTGACACTGAAGTGGGGGTTTTTGAGTGATTGTGTGTGCTTGTTCATGTGCATGTGTGTGTGTGTGCCAAGTGTGGAGGTGTGAGTGTCCGTTGGAAGGGGAGAGGGTAATCTCATTTTCCTTTTCAATCTAGTAATTAACTTGACAGCATGACAAATGGACATGAGCAGCCGTCTGCCTCCATAGGACAAAAATATGCCGTATTACACGCTTCTATGTGGGATTCCACACAAAAAAAAAGACATTAGAGAAAAGCAGCTCATATGGAATTAGTTTGAATAGAGTTTTGCCTGATATTAAGAGTTGCATCCGTATTAAAAAGAAAGAAGATGGTAGAAATTATGAATGTGTACAAAGACAAACATACAGTGGTAGATGCTTATTTGACAGCAGTCCGCTCTTTTACTCCTACACTTTGGCTCTTCCACAGGCGGCCCCCTCTGTTAGGCCTAATGGCACGGAGGAGTCGACTTGTCTAAGTAGAGCCTACTGTATATCACTGCACTGTCTCTCCCCATATCTGTCCCTCCCACCCCTCTGCTCTCTCTCCATCCCCTGTGCCATTAATCTATCCCTCCATCCCTCTATCTTGAATACCTGATTTGGCTGAGAGCTTTGCACTTCACTACACTTCTGCTCTTTCCTGAGACTTAGTGCACGGTGGTTCACAGTGCACCAACTTAAAAACACATACGCATTATTGGAAACTTATTCAATTATACACACACAAACAGTACACACAAGAAGAAGCTTTAAAAGCATGAACTGACCTGTGGTGGTTTTCTGTCTAATAGCAAATGTGGTGTGTCTCATTCATATCCCATTTTGGGGCCCTGTAGCATACAACAGGTCCCTGTAGTGGCTGTGTCTCATCACATGTATTTGGTGTCACAATGAGGAAGACATGAAAACTCCAGGTAGCCAATTTAATTTAGTTAGGCGCAGCTCTACATTAATAATACGACATCATAGCATTCAGAGACAGCATCTCCTGATAATAGAATGTATGAGATATCGTCTTGAAAAGATAATTCTTGAGAACATTACAACCAAATAAATACACAAAATAACCCCTTCCTGGCACAGCAGGCGTGCACCGGTTACTGATATTTACACAGTACAAAATAATAACAATGCTAATGTCAATAGAAACACAATAATGTCCTAATCTGATTACAGAGCCGTGTGTGTATGACGAGCCGAAAATTAAATTTGAAATTTGAGAACTTGCCTTTGTCTGTAATGTATTATGGTGGGGACTGGGTGGCGGAGGTGGTGGTGGTGGTGGGGGTGGAATTTAATAAACCCTCCCAAAAAATGTTAAATGCATATTGGCCCGAGATAAGGTGGAGACTGTCCTTTTTTTCTAAAGCAATTATGAGATTTTATTCATTTCTGTCATTAGTCAAACTGACAGCTGGTCCCTGCAGGCCGGACTTGTCCTATTCTCCCGCTCACCTATCAGGGAAGGAACCCCATAATGAATGTTTACAACACACAGGTAACAGAGTAAATATTGGAGTCATCAATTATGGAAGGTGAGGGAACTGGCAATCAAATCCCATGATTATTGTTACTGTCGGGGCAACATGAGCCCTGACAGTGGTTGGTGGTCACACAGGGCCCTCAGTGCACAAGTACACACACAAAAACACTTACACAAACACATGCACACACACACAGAGAGATAATAGACACACAACACACATAGGCACCCTCTGACCTTGTCATTTTGTGGAGTTGTCTCACCCACATCAGATAGGGCAGAAAAGGAGCTTGTTAACATTGTGTTGCAGGAAAAAGGAGCGAACAGAGTGAGATAATGGGAGAGAGAAAACAAGGAGAAATGGAGAGAAAAGACATTTAAATGATACCGTTATCATCAAGGGCAGCTGCTCTAAAAGCAAAGGTTGGAAAAAATTGATATGGTCTACATTTCCAAAAAGAGGTATACATATGTATTACCTCCACTGTGCCTTGGTGAGCAATGATTACTTTCCAAATAAATGACAAACAAGGGACGTTGGTTCCGCTGTAAAACTTAGTCAATCAACAAGCTGGGGAAAAATAACTTGTGTTGCTGTTGTGACTGACTCAGTAAGTGTGTGTGTTTTTGTTTGCTTCTTAATAGTCTAGAGACTTCATTTGTGTGGCGCTCAAAAGAACTGCATGTCTAGGCATGGTGACATGGATTCCCTCTCTCTAACTTTGTGCTGATGTCTGCGCCTATTGTGTTTTGACAGCACCTATCTGCCGCTATTCCACGTTTTGGACAGCAGGACCCACAACTCAGAGACGGCAAACTGACACCATATCCCAATTTTCCCCCAAACTCCCTCATTACAGCAAAGGACTGCTGATGGGGCTTTGAAACCAGCCATTGGTTCAGACACGTTGGAGATGTTTGTCCAGGCGCTTCCCTGTACCGGTTGATTTTTTGCTTGGTCAATTAAAATGTTTCAGTGTGAGCAAAACCTGCAGGTGCTTATGGACATTGATACCAAGCCTAATTGTGCTTTTTGTTTTGTTTTGTTTGCTCCCGAAACACAGTGAACATGTCTTGCAGATTGCATTTTGCAGGCTAAGTGTCCCCGAGCATCTGTTTTGGCCTCTAAAGAAAGCTGAAGGAAGTTGGGAGCGGAGCAGGTGCCGGCAGTATGTAAACCTTATCAGGATGTTCCTCCGCGATTTGAGCCTTGATCAGGTGGCTCCTACTCTCCTCGACACACAGCTGAATACAGGAGGGGGGTCATTAACATGTAATTACACACAACCAAGTATTCACACACACAGAGAAAACTACAGCACTGACAGCATATACTCAAACTCCCCCTCCCAGAGGGACCAATCTATGTTTTATGTTGAACACCTGTTACCTACTGTGCATGTATTGCATGGTCAGAGCGGTACACGCAAACCAGGCCAAAAAAGTGAGGTAACCCCATTGCTTCAGGCTAATTTAACCAAAAAAAAAGTTTATGAATTTTTTTTCAATTTTGTAAATTAACTGGAAGCACACCGTGGATGGCCATAATGACACCATATTAGGATAGTGGTACAGCTGTGCCTCTGCCATTGCGTTTGCAAAGCCTCTGCCATTAAGTTTGCAAAGCCGCCAAGGGCTGGGAACACACACTCTCACACTCACACATACACACACATGCATAGAAAGCTAATAAATTGCCCTGACACGCCCTTTGGCAGCAGCACAACCCACCACAACCACATCCTTCTCGCCCACAACCCGTCCAACTCCTAATTTAGCTGTTTTAAAAGTGAGACAGACTCCCCCATGCAGACTCCTTTTCTAAGACAGGAAGCAGGAGCTGGGAAGAGAAGGAGGATTGTCATCAAGTAGTTGGGAGGATCTGGAAGTTGGATTAAACTCTTTGCACTTTTGGAAAGCTTATTTGGCCTTAGCTACTGGGAGAGGCTCTGAAAGTGGCTGGAGGATGTCACGTAGCAAAGACCGGAATGTGCGGCTCCAAAGAAATGAAGCAAAGAGCTCATATATCTGATTTGTACCTTGGTTAACCTGCCATAATGTGAGCCAGGTTTACTTTTATACATTTGGCTTTCTTCAGTTTGACAACTTTGCAAAATGGAAAAAACGAGTGCTGCACTGCTTATAAACATTAAGAAAGTTTGGCAGTCTTTCAGCAAGTTAACTTCAACATGTAAGTAGCCAGATGGCTGATGTTTATCAAATTGGGAAAAAACCATGGTGTAAAGAAGTTGCCTCTTCCATTTTACCAGCACTGAGGAGCCCTTAAGCAAAGAACTGGCTGCTTGGCAGTTTATTCAGTCATTTTACAGGGCGGCGTCAAGGTGTGGAAAGGGTTCAGCACGCTTAAATAAATGAGTTCATAGCCCAGGTCGTACGACCACATCTAACGGCAAAGATTAATACACCTATTATGAGAGGCCACCCTCGAAGTATTCCTGCTTGAAATTCCATCCTTGAGTCCACTAAGTTCCACAAGCTACGTGTGAACTGTTTGTATGTTTTTGCTGAAAAGAATACCCAGTATTTAGGGTTGTCATGGAAATGTGTGTCTTAACGTTTGCTTATAAAACAGTTGTGCATCTCAATGCGCAGGAAGGTTCTGGCTGCCTTCGCTGATAAATTGCTGGATTCAGCATAGAGGGTACATAAAGTGAAGCTGTGAGGTATTAGTTTTATTAATTCAACAAAGGTTTAATATTCTTTTTGAGGAATTCCTGTTGGTAAAGTCAAGTCATGTGTGCAAGTAGAACTTTTAAGAGCCAAAGTCCCTTCATCACCTGTTTTAAGTACTTCGCAAACAGCGTTCACATCTGTTGACACTGGCTCTACATCTGTGACATCCTGTGGCACCGTTAGAGGGAGCAGGGCAGCGCATCGAGAGGAATTAACTCCTGAGGATGTAAAACTGAGGTGAAACTAGTGAGGCGTGAGGCTACCCTGAACAAAGTCTGCCTGAATTGAGATTCATATCTTATTTTTCTCAGACTCTCCGTCTCTCCTCTCTCTCACGTAAACGTATACACTCACTTTCAATTCTTTATTTAGCACGTAAAGGTAGGCTGACCGTGAACAAGGGGACAATTTAAGTCAAGTGTAGCTGGCCTGGGTGCATCTGTTCTAGCCTGAAAGAGTTAGCAAGGAAGGAGGTCATTGAGTCACCCTTCATTCTGGGGCATTGACACACTCTGCAAGGCAGTATGGAAGACGTCCACGCTCCTGAAACGCCAGTTTTGACACACTCATTATAAAAGCACTAACACCACTGGTCTATATGTTACCATTAATATCGCTTCACCTCAGTGTTGGCCTTGGTGTCATAACTCAACAGAGTAATGTCAAATGATAGAACTACAGTGAAGGGTTATTTGAAGGCCAACTGTGTCTTGAAGATTGGAATAAAGCATGATCAGACTCGTACACGTATGCAGAAAAACACGTTAAGTACCCTTTTTCTTTATTTGAAGCGACAGCTGGGTAAGCAACGCCACCAGCAGCGTTGAAATCACAATGAGATCCAGACCTCATGGGCACCATCATGTCTAATAAGTTTATCATTAATTGCAGCCTTTGGGGACGTTTGTTCTTGAATTAATTAGTCTTCAACCACTCAGGGCTCCGAAAATGTAAGGAAACACAACTCACTTAGCAAGGTATAATGGCCTGTCGTTTAGTTTATGCTGTTTCTTTACTTAACAGACATCAATGTTTCACTGTCATCAATCTGCACACTGGCTTCATAGAAACTCCCCAGTGAACTGAGCAGAATGACAGGCAATGTTCTCTTATGATGTAACGCAGTAGTCTTTGATCACTTGTGAATTGATTCATATTTGGAATATTTTTGGTTGCAGACAGAAAAAGAAAGATGTAGGGTAACTATAGCCCAAGTCAAATATTATGCTTTTGCTGTCGAGGATACTTTTTTTGTGGACTAATAACTTAGTTGATTTATTCAACAGTTCTCTAAAACCAAGTTTCTTCACACAGAATAAATTAAGCGCTTTTTACCAATGTCTTCCCGGGAAAAAAACAGTAAAACTCTGGTTACAATACACAACATTTAAATAGTTGTTCTCAGTCCAAATAACTTAGAGAGATTTAGTTGTATTAATTCATTCTATTATTTAAAAAATGACTTAGTAGTGGTCCATGGGTTATTGAATGAACCAGCTGAATTGATAGAGTAAAGGCAGCCCAGAGAACCTCACAAACTCTACAGCAGTCCATTTGCTGGCCTTCAGTCCCCATTTAAGATGAATTTGCCGGGGGCTTTTAGTTGGTGTTTTAGCTTGCATTACACTGTTTTGGTTGGAAAAACAGCAGCTGCTATAGGCCCCCCAAAAGAGTGTCAAGTGGCCTTTAAAGAAATTGAGGCTAACCAGAGACCTGCTGTAGCGAGATAGCTAACTACATTTGATATTGTTTTTGTTAGGATTTGACACAATGCTAAGTACTCCCTGAGATGAGGTACAGTTTCTCACGCTGTACAGAATACAGAAACCTCAAGGCAATGCATCACGAGTTCATTCAAAAGCAAAATCTTTTTCACATCAGTTGACCTTACAAAACGCATACGGTCATGCACCCCTTACAGTTGTTTTACTCATTCATTTATCTAATTTGATTTTTTTTTAAACAATTAAATTCATATACTAACAACTGTATGAGGTGCATGACCTATATAATTCCGATAAAACTATATGTCTCTCAGTCCATTATAGACAATGTTTTGGGAATTATCTCACAAGAGGATAACAAATCCTTAAATTCAGTGGCATTTTGTTGTTGATAGTGTTATAAGCAGTATTTATGGTGTGTATATCTTTTGCAGCAAGGTTTATACCCTTTAAACCATTATTAGAAAAACTTGACACAACATACCAGGCACTGACGTCAAAACTATAAAAAAAGATATAGTCTCATGACACTACTGACGAGATGACCACAAGATAAGGAAAGACAACTTCATTTAATGTGGACAACTCGTTCTGCAACCAATTCTTTCAGCAGGGAAGTTTGACATTTGTGACAAGTGTACAAGAAAAAGCAGACTTGTATCAGAGAGAAATAGGCACACGTTAAACAACCCTGGCAGAAACAAGCAGTTCAAGGGGAGAATAATAATGGTGAAAAAGATGGAAAGTCAAGCAAGTCAGATGTGAAAGTTTCCTTCCTCACCTCTGTTCAGCACAACCACTCGGGGCGATCACCTGCTGAATTCATGCTCAGTCGACTTTGAATCGCCAGTCGCGTCCGTCCTTTAAAAACCAGCACGCCAAACATGGCTATCAGCTTTCCTTCAGCTGCTGTCTATCAATGTCATACTGGATCAACAATGCAGAACCTTTCCTGACTCTCTGCTCCCCAGTTGCACAAATGCAACCCCTCCACCCCGTCTCTCTGTACACTCACTCAGTGTTGTCAAGGCCAGGTTGTAAACTGCAGTATAGCAGACTTATTAGGGCCGGAGCACCAACGGAGCCAGAGCGAAGGACCTATGGAGATCCCTAGGGTTATTATTATTCCTATAAATGACTCACATTTTTCAGGTTCTTAATGTGCTTAAAAAGCAGGATCTTTTTGGATCACTTGTCAGGACCGATGAAAAATGTGATATTTTAGGGGTTTCCTTTATTTCTCTAATATTCTACTGCAAAAATAACGCCATACTCTCAAGGGACAGATTATGGCAGAAAAGCTTGGCAATTCTCATCTACCCCTTCTTACTGGTTTTGTCACATCTCATACAGTACACTCACAATAATGAAGAGACAACGGATAAATAGCTTACCAATGCAAATAACTAGTGGACCAAATAGACATACAGCACAAAATAATATACATTTATGCTGCAAACATAGCAAAGACTTTTCTAGGAAACCATGGATCCAGTTCCAAGTAAATTAGGCACATCTATATAAAGCTAATGTTATCCAAGACAATGAATCTTCACAAGGGTTATGTTAAGGTTTTTCAAGGTCGGTTCTGAAGCTGTTTGTGGTGTTGTTGAAATGTTTTTCTTTATTTTCATTTCCAACTCAAGAGTCACACTATATTCCAAGAATCTCTAGCACTCAATTTAAATGAGATTCAAATCAAACCGCCTTTCAGCTTCTAACTGAGTGAGCACAAAGCACATTATTCTGTTATAACAATGTGGGTCTTGTCATATAGAAAGTCAAACCTGATCCAGATTGCCCACTTTGGAGGAAGCACTGTCAGCCTAACTAACACAGACATGACAAACACACATTTCTTGACACTTGAGGGTGCGGTTTATATATTATATTTATACAATCCTGCGAGAGAAACCGCATTCTGATTAGCAATTCCTACTCTCTAGTTTCCAAACTTTGCCCCCCCCATCTCCACCCCAAAAAAACAGAGACAGTGCTTTTCACAAAACAATTTCTTCCCTGTCTTAATATAACATTGAAATACAACTTGTTCTGACCTTGACACTTCTGTCGTTGTAGTTTTTGTGCAACAGTGGAATGCAAAAAAACCTAATTAAAAGATAGCCCAAGCCAATCATTAAACTCTACAATGCTTTTTTAAATGTAGTGAAGAAAAATGCAGAACAGCAGCCACAATAGAACGGTTCTGCTGTTTTATTGGGAAATTAATTTGTGTACTATAATCATACATACATCAAAAGAGATTCAAAGCATATTCTATCAACTTGGTAAGGCATACAAAATAAAGCAAGGCCACAGTAGTTAAAAGTATAAGAAACATGACATCTACCGTGTTGGATTCACCTTGTTTTTAGTATCCAGTTACAATATAATGAACAGAGCAGGTAACAATATCAAAAATGTATTGACTTGATGTTGACTCGAAGTATGAAAACATTGGAGTTATGAAGGTTTTTTTTTTTATACTCAAGGATTTATAGGGTTCATTTACATTTCCCCATGATAAAGTCCTTCCAAACCACGAGCTTGTAGCCCATCTTCAAGTGTCCATTTTGTAGCAAATGTCACCAACAATGTTTGAATATTAACCGTTTTATTGACGAGGTTATTTGGATTTGAGACTTTACGCGTAAGAGAAACACACATCTCGCGTCTGGATGCTGAAAAGTAATTTTGATCTCCTTGATACCACGGGAGTCCAAACACTCATATCAAAGTTGAAATTGGCCGCTGGGAATAAAGTTGCCATCACTGTGACCCCACGGCCCCTCCATCTCCCATTTTGCAGGAACGCCTCTCAGTTTCACTTAGAGAGCAACCCCCATAAAGAATGGACTCCACCATCACCAAGGACGACAGGCCAATATGTTGGACGCCACTCTCACCGGAGAGAAGCACCGGTTCCTGAACGACCCATAACAATACCCTCCAAAAACAACGAATTCTGAAGGGACGGCATTTAAGAGGGGAGCTGACTCTCTTCAAAGCTCTTATTACACTTTTACATTAAATCTCAACTTGAGTGTCAGATGAGTTTACAGCCCTCTCCTGACACAGCAGGATAGTGTGCAGCAAAGATAGAGGGGTAGTGAAATTGACTGAATAGGTGTCACAACAGAAGAAGAAAAAAAATGGCAAAATAAATAATCTAGCAACCATAGTTTTTTGGAAAAGCCACTGGCACACTCTACCATCTCTATAAATGGGGCCGTGCAGAAGAGTTATCCCTCTGCCCAAGCCCTTTGCTTTGACAGGAAAGGAACGACATGTTATTTTACACTTAATTGTAACTGTCAGCAGCTGACATCACTTCTGAAAGAACAGTAATGTGACATGACTACAAAATAAACCCCTTTTTCCCCATCCTTTGAAGGACATCTGTAAGGGTCCATTAACATAGTGTATGGTAAGCAGTGGAGCAAGCGGCTGGGAGTATAGTGCCTGCAGGGCCACCTTTGAAAAAGACAAACAAAATATATAGCCTGCGCTGATGAGGGATGGTAGGTGCACAGAGAAGCATGTGTAGTAGTTAATGGTATGTCACTGACGGGGAGGAGAGGTCAGACCAAACAACTGCACAGGGAAGCTTACAGCCTCACAGTAAACACACCCCCCCACGACAAAGCCTGGTGTATGTCATCATTTTAGAGAGTGTGGAATAAATTCACTGGTGGCCTGAATGCCCATAGCTGGGCCTGGTCAGAAAAGAAAAAAAACAGTCTCAGTGAATCCATAAATAAAACCTGCTGGCTGGTCTTTTTTCCTCTCCTTTCATCAACTACTGGGTTATGTACATGTTGCCTTTGAAAATGAGGCACAACAAAGAGAAAAGAAAAAAAAGGAGAGTGTGAACCCAATGTATTCCCTCCCTACTACATCATTAACTGCTGGAACAGCAAACAAGGGATGAACTTCCACTGAATACTGCAAACAGAACAAATAAAAAGGAGCTGAAATCAAAGTTTGCTGTGTTGTAAATGTGTCGGTGTCACTACATCAATTCCATTCCTGCATGAAAGACTATTCAAGTCCGATAATGTCTCAGTTGTTAGAGCCGTTTATGGCTTCAGTCATCAACCTTACAGAGGGGAAATCTGTGGCGTTGCAACTCTGCCCAGAACAATAGCCTTATTATTTGCCCTGATTTCCCAGGGTTCCATATTTCTCTCCTCTGATGACTCCAAATCACAGTAGCCACCCGTGGCATGTGTTAAGTCAGGGTTGAAGTCTTCATCTGACTGCTTAAGCATTTTAACAATGACTGCCCATCTGTGGGATTTCACTCATTAGCACATTTGCCTTCACAGAGACAGGGAGAATGTGTCGAGAGATCCTGAAGACTATAATAGAGGGAGTGTGACTTTTGTCTTCTCAAGATGGATGAAACAGTATCCCACAAGAAAGAACCACAAGTTATACTTTCTCCCAGAGCAGTGCCATACATATCAGATAATATATCTTTCTCTCTCAGACAACTCGGTGTCGGCCTCTTAAACGTAGCTTTGGAAACACTGACAATAAAGGGGGGAACGGTACACAAAATTCACAGTTGGATGTGTGCTTTTTTACTATTTATTCAAAAGGAATTCCTGTGGAGTCGCCTTTTCCCAAGCTTTGTCTGAGCAAAGGGCCGCAGACGCAGACTTTCTAACCCCCTGTTCACCCCCTGAAGCTGCAGAGCTGTGGGAAGAAAGACTCACCTTTCAGTCTATTATAGTTTAATTCTGCTAAAGGACACATTTAGGTTATGCCTCCGTAAATTAATGTTTGAATATTTTTTATCCACAGACAAACCTGCCAGCAAAACCCATGTCAGCATATAGTTTGACAACTGAGCTTTGCTAACTCAAGCCAATTACCATGATACAGCTGATAGTGGGTGTCAATAACTGGTGCACCGAAAAAACTCTCCTGACAAAAATCTGCACTCTTAAGATTGTACAGTACAGGACGTTCCTATAAAAAGTTTTAAAGTGCATACCTTGTACTATTTCAACCCTCACATGAGACGTGGAAGATCTTCCACACTGTACGGCCAAGAATGTGCAGCAAACAGCATTATCCAAATGTTCCAGATTCACTTATCGTGACGTTAAAGATACTGCACCATCATTTAAATCTCTCCAGAAAGAAAATATATATTTACATTACATTATTATATATATTTATTTTTCACACCCACATCCATGACTTTATATAAATGTGTTTTACTCCGGTATCCAACCGGCCATACACTCTACAGTGTATGGCAGTGATCCATTGTTTAGCTAACAGTGTCGCCTAGCAACACCATCTACATTTGTTGTTTGTATAATTTACGTGGCCTTCATTTTTCATTTGCATACGAAAGGAAAAACACCAACAACCTGTTTTTCAAAATTCCAGTTTTTCCAAAATGGCACACAAAATAACAATCTTTTTATTATGAAATTTATGTTTGTACCTTTTTCTTTTTTTTACAATAGTTCAAAAGTAATGTGGAACCTAAACGTGCATGTAACAAAAAAGGAAGAAAAAGAAAAAAACATTTTGAGAGATAACCCATCGTCAAGCCACAATGAATATGAATACATGCATTTGTATTTATAAGATAAAAAGAGGAAAAAACTATCTAAAAAAGTAAAAAAACAAGTCACATTAAATCTGTCTGATCAGAGGAGCCATACATTTATGAGTATACTTTGCTACACATTATTTTACTGATAATCTTCTCCTGCAGAGATCCGTTATGCTCAACAAGAACATGCCTTTGGACATTGTTGTTGACTGGCATTAAAAGTCACACTTCCAGACTGACACATTTACTTATCATCTCAAAGTGGGTAGGTGGATTGTGATTTCTGTCTTGTTAGCTTCCTTGTTTCTCCACCCAGAGGAGGCCATTGACTTCCACAGCAGCGAACACCTCCTGCTGCACTCGGTGACTGCGGGCCATCTGGCCTCAGTTCAAAGCCTCACAGATAGAGGAGAGTCTCTTCCAGAGGGCCTGCACTGCACAATGTGCAACAGCCATGTCTTAATATCACTAAACCCCAGAAGGACAAGCGCTTCTGCAGCTCCAGGCTGAGTCAAATAAAGATACAGTCACTTAGAGTATGTGGAAGAATTAAGAATCATTTAGAGACAGTTATACTTTAATAGTTTGAAATATATCAGTGACAAACGGAGTGTGTTTAAACAATAAATGCAGAGGTCAAGTATTTCTCAGATGGATGAACTTCACAAAATTAATGGCAACACATAAAATGCATTGTGCTGCCATATATTTGGTCAATAAACACAGTGTTACAGAGTGTAAGTTTCTCCAAGAGAAGACGGAGGGAAGTGCTGATGGTCATGCAGCACATTCACAGACAGATGTACTTTCCATTGTCTGAAGCAGCCACACGCTGATAAGGTCTTGGATTGCACTCCGGTTCAAGTGAACCACAAAAGGCTTCCTTCCTCTGCTCTCCAACCTCCCACAGTGAAATGAGAAGACCAGTAGACGGTTGAAATACAGGGAGGAATTCTGGGAAGGGACGGGGTGGAGAGGTTCACAGGAGGCGGACCGCCGACTTGTGAGCAGCAGATAGTCGCAGACATGCAGCAACAAGTCTGCTCCGAGGTTTTCTTGCATGTGGTCATGCCTGCTTAGAGGGCCATATGTGGACAGGACAGCAACAGTTTGAGGCTTAACAACTTATGATGGTGTAGTGTTGGATCACATTATAATGAAGCTGTTTAAAAATCTCACCGACACATTATCAACATTACAAAATAACGTTCAGAAAGCTTAAAGGTGGGGTAGGTAATTTTGGAGAAACCAGCTCGAGTGCGCTAGAATTTGAAAATACACAACCGGAAAAGATCTGCCACTTCCTTACAGAGCCCCTCCTCCAACACACACGAACGCGCACATGACCAATGAGGGCACGAGATAAGTTTGTGCACAGATGGAAGGCTGACAGGCAGGTAGGCCATCCAGTTATTTTAGCCGGGCCGGCTCAGATGATTGGTCGTACTTTTTACAGTACTACGGCTTCCACAGATGACATTTTTTTATGGATATTTTGTCAAAGCACTTAAGATATTCATTGCTATCGGGATGTTAAGAGCATTCCATGGAATATAACAAAAAGTGTATCTCGAGCCGGTTTCTCAAACTTACCTACCCCACCTTTAATAAAGACAACTTTTATGTCGTTCTCTTTTGCCTTAAAATGTAGTTTTTATTTTTCTGGTCACTTATTTTTTGATAAACCCAAGGTCCTTTCTTTAGATGTGTTAATAATATGAATAGGGCAGTAACTAATGATTATTTTTGTTATTGATTTATCTGCCACTCATTATCTCGAGTCATTCATTATTAACGTGTGTTATAAAATGTAAGATAACAGAAAGTAACATAATTTAAATATCTTGTTTTGTTGTTTACTTCAGTTATATAAGACTAAGATACATATCATAAGAGCAGTTGAAAACATAAGATTTGTTTTTTATTTAAAAAAGAGAATTTCTACAGTTCATTTATTGAAAAAAAGGATCAAGTGAAAGTAACAATGTATGGCCTTTTTCAACCTGAATAACATTTAACATTTACTTCCCTGCCCCTCACAATATTTGCACAGCCCCTGACAGTATTGACTTTAACAGGAATCCATCCCACAGATGTGAGGAACATGACCTTAAATCTCCCCCTTCTAAAAGTACCCTACCTTGGGGTTTATGAAATCTCTTGTTTACACATGAACTTGTGGTTGAACAAATGTATTTTCCATACAGTCATGTTAAAATACACAATATCTCCAATGAGGGGTGTGAGGCCAAGTCCTTGAACAGCTTCCAACCCCTCACTTCTTTTATCGTAGTAATCAAAAGAAAACACCTATTTTATGGTAGCTAATGGAAAAGCCATTTTTAGGCTTCCCTTCTGAGAGGTAAGCGCTTTCTGAGAGAACTGAGGCAATGATAGATCAAGACGATTTGCAACCGCAGAATCAGTCGCAGATACAAGGCCCTATAAATAAATGACAGTTATAGTATTTAAAGAGAAGAAAAGCAAGGAAAGGTTTATGTTGAGCTTCCAAACCAAGGAGGTAGCACAAGTAGTACACAGCATCCATTGCATCAAGCCTTCAAACACAAAGAAGCATAGCAATGCTCCAACAATGGCAGAGAGAAAGACAACAACAAGCAACCTTGGATGTAAACAATTGGAAATATTCAAGAGCAATTGCTCTGCAAATGTTTTGTTAAAATGTAAATGCATTCAATGTTTTTGACATGCCTGAAGGTTACACACAATGCGCCTTGTTTAGTAACACTGCATGTAAACATAACTGTTAACAAGAAAGCGCTACAGGCCACCTTTAATGACAATCCCTGCGACAAGGCTATAAAGCAACCTCCAGAAGAAAACAACAACTCATGGGCCACTGTATTAGGTGGAGCTCTGCAATCAAAAGCAAATCTCTGCTAAATGGTGTACGTTTACAGATATAATCAGTTTTTGCTTAAAATTGTCTGAAATGAATTCAGGTCATAGATTGTAGAGCTGATTCACAGGCAACCCCATATCAAAGTGTCCATAATTGTTATCCTCTTTACATATATATACACTTTATTGAGTGTAGTCTACACACAAATGTAAGAACAAATTAAATTGCAAATAGTTCAAATGTTCTCTATATTCATATACGTAACTGTACATCTTTCTAGTAAATGTCATGTTTTCCTTTTAAATTCTATATTAAGTGCATCTCATTGTGCATCCTGTTTTCTATAATGCTAATAAAAATGAACCTTGAAGTTCGCAATGCATCTACTGCAAATGGAGAAACTTTGTTGAAGACCTACTTTTTTCTATGGTTTTCTTTCTACAAGAAAGCATACAGCTATATGAAAGTAGTGGGAAGGTGATGCCTGAGTAAGTCATATACATGTATAGTATTTGTTCTGGTCTTGCTGAATACCTTCATGACCTAGAGCTTGCCAACTGAAAAGAAGAGTCTTTAGGGAACTACTATGGGATATGGAAATTCATCTTGTATGGCAAGATAAAAACACATTTGACAAATTACCATTGCCCTGACATCTCTCCACAAGTTTAACCATTATGTAACTGTAATGAACCTTCACTGAAAACTCAAAGCTATAGTTAAGTAGCTGCTTACAAATACAACAGTCTCCATGAGAGGCATCATTAGGAAGAATAAGTCAATACAATTCCTTAAAAATAGTTTGTGGAACAGCCTTTTATATTGCTGAACCAGTCCATGTGAATAATAACTCAGTCTGAGCTTCTATTAAGCAATGTCCATGTGCTTAGCTCTGATGGAAGCTTGCAGTAATTTAGAAGGCGCTGTTATTGGAGTATATCATGTTTTTCAAGCAGGAGCATGTGGAACAAACATGTGGCAAACTTAACGCTGTCTCTAGTGCTGTGTGACTACATTAAAACAACAACATTAAATGCAATGAGAGGAAATGCCTGGTTCCCAAACAAGACGCTTTTGTAAGGAGGAAATAGTTGCTCAGACAAACAGAAGAAAAACATTGAAGTGCAGTAGGAACAATTTTACAAGTATTTGCCTTGGTCCGTGGACCGTAAATGTATTGAACTAAAAGAGTGTGGTATCAGGCTCACCATGGCTGATTACATAGCTTAATGGTCTTGGCTTCACCTCATGTTTTACAAGCCCAAATGGTCCCAGTGGTCTGATAAATCATCGGCATATCGAGTCAGATTGCTCCAACGAACTGTTGCCATTCCCATGTTCCTGACTAGAGGAGCAGACTATACTGCAGGCCAATGTAAATAACCCTTAATCCCCTACAAGTCTATTTTCTCTCCTTTATTACTGTTGAGACTTGTAAAACAGAGTTGTCAGCTGAAATGTTGTGCCTTATTGCTGGAGATAGAGTCTTAAAACAGCCAAAATAAAAAGGCATGATGGTTCTACCTTGAATCTTTAATAAAGCCAAACAAATATCCACCGCTCTACAGGTGGTCTGTGTGAGGGGGGGAGCTGTGAAAAGGTTACTGCTGACAAGTCAACACACTGCTCATTATGTGGGTCCCTGCCTGAGTGCTCCTCTCATGCTACACGCTATCAGGGAATGTACACATCTTGTGCTGTAGACATTGCACATGTTATTATTGGCTTTATTCAGATACGTTTGAAATTAGGGAATAAAAAGACTTGAATAAGACAACATTTTGAAACTATGAATTGGTGGCAATTCATTTGACCAAAATGTGTTCCATAAACCTAAAATAAAAGCACCTTGACAAGAAACTCCGATGTCCCCATTTTTGAAAAAATGACAGTGAACCACCAAGATTGTACATCAATCTTTGTTGTTCTATCTCTTACATATTATGATAATCTGTATTATATTACTACGGTTCATCTTAAACCAAACTAAAAAGCTGGATTTAATTCAATATAAAACTTGACTACAAAACAATATATTTCTGTCTGTTGAAATCCAATACTTTACTAATGCGGTTTTTAAAAGTGTTTTTTTATTAACAACAATTTTGTTTAAAGAAATGCCTGCTCCATTATTTTACACATTCTATAGAACAATACAAATGTATGTATTCTAAAAAATAACGTGAACGCTATAGAGAAACTTAGACTTCCCTGGCCAAGTAGGAATCGACAAAAATAACATTTCCTATGTCTAAACATAACATGCCACAAAGTCTGATTCCTGCAACAGAATTTAACATATAAAATAATGTTTAAAGTAAGATGTTAAACCATATATAAAACATTCTTATAAACACATTGAATCCCTACTAGACTACAACAACAACAAATGAAATTAGCATATACACCTTTTGAACATCTGGTTCATGTATCATAAACTTAGGCAAAACATTGAAAACAAAATAACAATGCCCAGTTAAGACTTACTGCCTAATGAGGTTTTCATTATGAGTCACTTACTTGACATCCTCGAAAAGGGACAGGGACTTGAATAAGTAATGAGTCATCAGCAATCACCAAATCATCGTCATTTCTGAGGCACTGTTGCCCTAATTACTTTCAGGGACTTAAACCCCTGAAATGCCACTTTCTACCACTGCCAGTAATGTGTTTAACTGGCATGATTAATTATTCAATATTATTATAGCTGGAGGACTTCAACAATTATGTCAATGTATATATACTCTAGGTAAGTATGAAAAGGTTGCATTTGTAAAGCGGCTTCTAAAATAAAAAGGAAGAATAACTGACTAATCATATACCGTTATCAAGTTACTGTTAAACCAGAACACGTAATCAATTTCAAACCACGATGATAATATTTCACAATATAACCCGTTGCGCTCAGCTGGGTCTCATGGATGTGAACACAGTACAATTATAAAAGGCCTTTGTAATGAGCCACAATAGGGCCCTTGGATAGCAGAGGTATTTCCATGCAGAATATTCTGGAATCATTTGATATGGATTAGCGGCCATGCAGAACCCTTAGAGGTCACCAGTTCCTCCCCCTGCTCATTTCAGCGAGTCAGATGTGAACTCCACTGCTGGCAGCAGACTTCAAAGAATTTTGGCAAGTCAAGGAAAGGGATTTAAAGACAACCATGATTCTGCTTCGAGCTCCAATAGTGTAAACAGAGTGTTCCCAAGCAGAAAGTAGTATGAAATGCAAGCCTCCATTTAACATGTGTTTCCCAGATACGTGGTCAAACTGAGCTTGACAAGGTTTGCATTTGAAACGATTAACCTTTTTTTGCTCACAGTTTCTCCCTATCCACATTAATAGTGTAAGTTAACTATTAATAAAGCACATTTCTAAGAGATTAGTTCATTTAAAACAATAACAAAAATAAGGCTAGGTGTAAAGTACAGACACATACAGAATAAACTATGAAATTATGAATTAAAATGCCAGTGAAAACGATTGTGTTTCAAGCCTCAGGAAAACATTAGTGTAATCATGGAGGCCATGAGAAATCACATTGGTGGAGGAAGCAAAGTAATATAAATGTGTTGAATGGCCAAAGGCAAAGAAAGCAAGAATGTGCAGTCTAATTCTGAGCTTAAATCTCACAGAATCAAGACCAATTTTAATGATATGTAATTAAGGCCTAAACAAATTTTCCCTAAAGGAGACGATTAATGGGGAACTTATTACAGCCTATGGCACCCAAGGGGGTAATACATTCATACTAATCTCATGGCTGTCAGCCTAGGGGCTTCATTGCATGTGAAATGCCTTCATATTAAGGGTAAGAGTAGACAGGAGGTAGAGAGTCCAGGGAGTTAAAATTAGAGGTACGATAAATTAGCAGCTCTGTTGCTTTACAGTGAAAACTAATGACAGTCAGGAATTATACAACAACATGCAAAAGCTGCATTTTAATTATTAGTTAAAAGGAAAAAGTCAGACAAGGAGGTTAAATGTGTTTTAAGAGGGTTATTTCAGCCTTATATTGCTTTACATAAAAGATACCACAGATGAAGACAGATTTCGGTAAGCTAGAAAAAAAGCAACACGCACTGTATTACAGGAAACAGTGCTATTTTTTTGCTTGTGTCTGTTTGACTGGGAATGTGGAAATGGGAGTACCGGGCAGGACCATAAGAAACCCAAGGACAGAATCACAACATCAACCATGGCTGGGCAGTTTAGCAGAGTTACATTCCATATAATGATTATGTATCACCGGTGTATGACAAATCACCACTTTTGGCATTGTGGTTGCATTAATTGCTTGCACACAACCAGCTCCATTACCCCAGCTGGGCGGAGTTAAAAGCGTGCAAATAAAAAAGGCCTCTCAAATCTTTCAGTCTGCAGACAAACTGGAGACAGTGGCATTGACAAAAAAGTTAATGTCAGAAGAGGGCCAGTGATTGATGAGTCTTTACCTGAAAGCTTCAAGTGCGTCTATAGCACAGAAACACTCTTCACATGCGGAAAGCACACAGATCATAATTGGATATTGAGAATAAATGGCTTGCATGTTTGATTCTGCGGCTCGATCGAGGCTGAAGCACCTCAAACAAGAGTGTACAGGATCTTTATTCTCAAATGCAAATCCATTATAATGCCACAATAACACAATCATCTGGTCACTTAAGACAAGTTGCAACTGTCTTTATTTATTGTTTATCAGAAAACCCGCATTGAAAAGAGTTGATCGTAAAATCCATTTACACTATTCCACTGCCTCTGTTAAGTGGATAAAATTGCAGAAAAACCCTTCAGTTTAATAAACCCTTAGTAAGGTCTCAAATTCAAAGTGCAATAATTCAGATCAATTTCTTTAAAGCTAGCATGAATTAATTAAAATGTTAATTGGCTGGAGTGTAGCCAGTAGTTGGCAGGAATATTTTTGATGATTTCCCTGATTAAATAACATTTAAAGAAAAGTGTTTTCTTTGGTAAACGGAAAGAGCAGACGATAATAATGACAAACAGCAATTAATGGTGCCATGTCAATGACTAGATGCATTTTAGTTGCCAGTTATGTTCGTCCATTTCTTACTTCAAATCACCCAGAACAGTTTTCTGGTTCTTTTATTTTAGATGTTTAAATTGTCATAAGTGCTTTTGTATGCGGCTATGTTATATAACCCATGCCAATACGTTTGTAAGTTGACTTCCATCAAACAATCACAGTAAAAAAAAAATGACTATGGCCAAAAAGTCTGGAAACCACTAATAGTGAATGGTCTTGATAAACTGGATTATAAGAGCTGATTTTTAAAAAGGTCTGTTTGCAAAAGTATAAAACCATACTCTAAGAGGGGATAATTTAGAGAGTCTCTGTCTTGGGGTAACTGAATACACACAGGCTGTAGTAACTTAAAACAATAGTTCAACGGAAAAAGTACCTTACTAATTACAGAGCTTACAGTGTTGAACATAACCTGGCCAATTAACCTTGTGGAAATCTCTGTAAATGGTTCCTCCTGCTCAATGAGCATTTGCACAATCCCTCCATACATCCTGTTGTTTGCATTATTTTCACAAGTGCTCCGTTTCCAACACAGAGAAAAACTGCTTGGATTATTAACAAACAAATGACCCCTCAGTTCCATAGGAAAGGTGGAGAATAGCTGCATACTGTATGGCTTAGTTAGCCTCCTAAACATCAAGCTAAGGGGCTAAATTGCTTTCAGATTGAATGACCAGCATTACATGTCGGAAGAGAAAATAAACTGGAAAGATGAGATGATGGTTTGAATTTGTTAGAGCTACAATTAAGAGTGTTATAAAACTATTATACAGGTAAAACTCTGTAGGAAGTGAAAATGCCAGTCTTCAATGAGAGAATGTGGTTCTCAGCTCAACAAGAAATAATACTGGTCAGGTTTTTGAATACTAGGACACACACACACACACACACACACACACACACAATACTTCAGTGTGTTTGTAATCCTCTGAGAACTGCCTGTGGAGGTGGAACAACATCTGAGGCACACTGGGACGATACTGTATATCCCCACTTCTTTACTTGTCTTATTGCTAAAGATATAGTGAGAGGAAAGCTGCAAACGTTAAAAGCCCTGACACACCAAACTGACACCAAAGAACGTCGTAGTGTGTATAGAGAGGCGAAGTCCCTCCCCTTCCGGTCGAGCTCCATGGGACCTTATTTCGGAAAGGTTATGCATTGAAGTCAATGGAGAGAGAAAGATTATCTTTCGATCCCGTTTGAATTGTGCCACGAAATACACATATGATGTTTGTCAATTTAAAAGATAATTTTACAAGTCAAAAAAATAAAAATGTGTCGTAAAACTGTGAAGTAACACTTTTTTTGTGTGAAACCGCTCAATGAACTACATCTCCCGTCTCGCACCACACACCAAGATGGCAGCGGAAGGCGTCGGCACGGCCGAAAAGACACGACGGTGCGGGACACACCAATCTGAGTAGGGCGACAGGACGCTCATCGACGGCCAGACATCTATCGACGGCCGAAATCGGCTTGGTGTGTCAGGGCCTAGAGTGTTTGGTGGTATTTCATTGCTCAGAAATGTGGAGTGGAGAAAAAAGGATTCTGTTTTCTTAGAAGTTACTTTTTTTGTGGTCGAGGAACCTCCCGGAGCTTGACAAGGAGATCAACACCAAGCATCATCTTCCAAAACAAATAATGAATATCATTCTTTTAAAGCCGCACCAATTATTAGAGAGTGTCCAGCAACATATGCTTTCAGTCCAGTGATTCCATAATCACACAAGCAAGCGGTACTTTCGGGACTAAAGAAAACGAGGGAATGGTATGGAGACAAATCAAGAGGCATCCTTTGGTGGTTAAACCACAATCCTCAAACAGCTTTGTCTTTGGGTGAAAGGACATGCTGGCTTTTCCATCGCTTAATGTGTTTTCCACTGCTTTGTGACAGACCCAGCATCTGTGTCAAATTATGTCTACAAAAGCAAAGCAGTAGCGGCATTGTATTTAAGATGGTGGTTTACTTGCCAAAGCACTTTGCATATTCCCATGAAGCCCGTAGAGTGAACCATGCAGCCGATGCAAGCCCAATCAGAAAACACCTAATAACATTCACTGACAGTAATCAGAAGGATATGTTGCAATCACTGCTACACAGCAAGAGTCCTGCTCACAGTGAACAGCATGAGTTCTAGCTATCGCACAGCAAGAAGCTCACCCTCCACTGTCAAAATCAATGCTTTTTGACTTACTTATTAATAAACATGGCCAATTAAGATGCAAAAACTATTTGCCAACACTTTGTAACAAGTTGCTCTGACTGTGCACTAACATTGCAGTTGTTTCAACACATCTTCACACCATTTTTAAATCAATATTGAAGGGCAGAATAAATTGATTTGTCATGCCATGTTTTGTAAACAACGGTTAAAGTTGGCCTCCTCTCCGCTTCAATGAGGGTTTAGGACAGGTGCTTGCCAGCCAGCCCCAATTTGATCTTGTTAAAGAACAATAATTTAGTAAGTAACTTCCTCTAGGATGTGAGCTTACGATCTGGCAACAATTGCTATGTTAAAGTTTGACGGCAGTTAACCTACAGGTATGTATCCAGGGGAGTTTTTTGCCATTCATTTTTGGGGTCTAAGTTAGGGGTTATCATTTTCTTCATTTTCATGAATTGGATAGTAGGAAACTTTCCTGTTTCAGTGACACTATTTACTTTTCACTAAAAAAGTAATTAAACCGTTCACTGGAGTTGGGTACAATAAGAGAAATATTCGTCTTTCATTGTTCCCCTCTGACTCAGAGAAATGTTTGTCCCCGAGTTGTACCTTTAAACCCCGCTCTTAATATTTCCATCCAGTCTCCCAAAGGTGAAAAGCGGCAAAAAAACACACACAAAGGTACTGGCATAGGCAGCAGTGCTTTATTAGCCTTCTGCCTTTCTATTGAGGCAGACAGGCTCATCTGTCTCTCACCAGATCATTTTCCAGTACCAGCAGAGAGGAATAACAAGCAGTTAAGTATTTTCTTCTGCTTGACCCATGACATGTGGCTTGCAGGCAGCAAAAATGAAGGCATAGAAGAAGAACATCTCAAGACCAGAGCACCAAAACATTGCCCTGTCAGCACAACGGTTGTCTGAGAAGTCCCTGGCTTGTCAGCATGGACTTTGGGAGCTGCTGATGTACTCTCTACTTTAAAGGAGATTTTATTGTTGGTGATCTTCTGACCCTGACAGACATGGTTCATTGTCTGCAGTGTAGAACATTTTTCAGGGATGTACCCACAGATAACCAGTTTTGTCTGCTTAAAAATGTATATTGTTACACATGGGTGGTTGTAAATTACATTGTGATTCTGTTGTACCATCTTAGTCAAATGGTCTGCCTTTATGCATAAATGTTGCCTTGTTAGAGAAATCAAAGGTATTCTTTAGGTTTGAATTGCTGCAATTAAAACTCAAAATGATGTACATAGTGTACCTGTCCCTTTCTTCCAGTTCTATAAACTCAGTCAATGGGTCTTTGTACTATAAAAAGCAACTATCGAAATAGCCCCGTTTACAATAAATGTGTTAAATGTATTACTTGGGATGGATAAAATCGTTTTTACACAACTGTCAATTTCAATCAGGATTAAAAGCCTCAATTAAAAAGGTAAATAAAGCAAATCAGTGCTGTGTAATGCTTTTCCAATGCGTAAAATGGGTTACCAACAGAGCTGGTACACCAACAATGATAGCTATGATTCATTCTCAGAGGATAATTGCTACAGCATGTCTTACTTGTATTAATTTACCCCATTCTGATTTATTTGAAGAAAGGAAACAATTAAATTATCTTTTTTTACAAGACTATGTATTATTTCAAGCCGTGTCACAGATACTCCTTTTCATGAAAAAGACACAGTAATTCACTACAAATGCCATATTTTTTCACATGGCAGTTTCCAGAGAAGATGCAGAATTAGTTTAAGAAAGATGCATGCAGCACAGCTCAAAATCATAATTTATAGTAGACAAATAAAAGGTTCACAATTTGATGTAATTTGATGTCTGTATTTAAGAGTTTTGGCTCACTCAAATGTTTATTAAAATGGATTATGTGCCAACTTTAGAATTCAATGCAAATTACATTTTTCAATTGTACAAAACCAAACAAACACCAAATAAGATTATTGTTGAATGTATTTGCTGCACTCTTCCTTAACACCTTAAAGTTAGTAAGGAAATATAAAGCAATGAAAAACTACAGCTCAATTTTATGTGCGACAAAAACTTTCAGACCTATACTTTATGGACGGAATCTTTATAGTAATGTGGAAAGCTTATGAGGCAAATCAGGAAGGTACCTGCCATGCTTGTAATATACAGGAGTGTGCAGCGCCTGGTGATGTCACAGTCTGACTATTCATAAGGGGAAAACACACCGGCAGGCTGCGAAACGTAACGTCGTGTCATGAGACGCCTGTAGCACACACTCGACACGGCGTGGAGACAGAATAATACTCTCTGCATAATAAACAGGATGTGTGCATCTAGGAAGTGAACGTGATAAAATGACTATTATTTTTGAGCGTTGATGCATAGTGACACTAGGAAATAAGAGTATCTTGATGCGGCGAAACAAAACAACCTGCGATGGCACACGTCATGACGTCACTAGAAATCAGAAGATGTTGTTGTTTTGACACGTCATACTCTGCCCAGAATATGCTGCCCTTCAGAGGCAGCCGCAATATTACATATTCCTCCATATTGTGATACTGGATAAGGAATCAACAGCCAAAATTAGGTTTGATAGATACTCACAATTTCAAGAGAAGTGGAGCAAGAAATTGAGGATTGGAGATTTTCTACTTAGAGCCTTTTAACAGCCTCCATGTCGGATCACTTTGTGTCAGTCATTGGTATAATGTACCATTTCAGTGATTGCTATGATCACCCTGTCATGAACAGTCATTGAAGGGGAAGGGAAGACAACATTTCAAATCCAGAACATTTTATCATTAATCTAAGAGAGAGAGAGAGGCAAATGAAACTGAAGTGAGAGGACGAGATGGTGAGAGGTGGAAATAAGACACAGGTTATTTTTTCCATTTCATTCCAGTCCATTTAACAAACATCCACATTTGGAATGTAGGGTGAAGGCAAGAGCTCAGAGTACAACATCCATCCACAAAGCATTAGGAATGTGGTGTGGATACAAGAGCTCGTAAAAAGATGGGCAGAGGCTGGGGAGAAGCCATTGTCAGCAACAGTGGAATTTATAGTGAAAGCAGTTCCATTGTTTTGTGCACACGAGAGGTGAGGTGAGGGTGATGATATGTGTATGTGATCGTTAGTACATTGGTGCATGTATGTGAGGGAGAGGTTGTTTCGTACATTGGCGTAATGTGGTACAATTCTGTCAGGCATCCGGAGAATACGCTACCACCTGCTGTCATTACGTCTTTCTGCTGCCATTCTTCTTTTGCACTGGGAAGTTTTGATGCATTTTTAATTCCAGTGGTTACCATGGAAATGCAGGTTTTTTTTGTCAGCTGCACTGTGAAAGGCAGGTGCATGGCGGGGACCCAAAGTGACAGTAGCTGAGAGGCGTTCAAATGTTTCAGCGACTGCCAGGGGCCAGAAGCAAGGTCATAGCATTTCTATTTTTACTCTGAAGGAACGAACCTCAGAACAAACAAATATCCTCTACCATCATTTTGCAATCTTTGAATTGCAAATGTACGAATTACAGACATAAGATTATTCCCTGTCTGCCGTGATGTTTTATATTATATATAATGATGTGATGATTTACTAGAGACTGGAATCTAATGTAGAAGTAATGCACTTTCCAATGAAATCATATCGGCTTGGCAGACACCTCAATTAAAAAGCAAACCTTACTTAAACAGTGTAAAAAACAAAAGTGCAGCCATCTATACAATTGACAAATGTAGGCTTGTTGTGAATATTGCATCACACGTGCCCTAAGTGTTGTATACATTTTATTCTTTGTTCTATTGATTCATCACGCTCACACCCTTGAGCAGGGTGCACGATGAATCATCTCAATACGTCTTGACCAGTGAGATAAATGACCAGGTTCAAAGGTCATTGATTGTGAGGCAGGAGTGCGAGGATAAAATTGCAAGGGTTGTGGAACATAGCTCAACCACTGAAGGACAAGACAAAGAAGCACAACGTGATCTTGGCTTTAACAGTAGACCATCAGGAATGTCTCAAAGAGAAGTGTGTGCTGTCTGGAAGAAGGGGAAAAAAAAACATTCCTTTGGGTCCTCCAAGAGCCTAAGCTATAACACTGTTTCTCACGAGGCGGCAGACCCGAGTGCCACTGCTAAATTTACAGTCTTCCCATTTCCCTTCCAGGTTTTATTTTCAAATCTGCTCCAGAATTATTGTCACCGGTGTCAGTTTTGTGTTTGTTTTGGTTATACGCCAAAAGCATCCAAAAGTGTGTCTGAGAAAAAATGGGAAAAGCATCACCAAGGAGGACAAAACATAACTCCACTAAGCCTCAAGGGTCCCCCAGGCCATATTTTAAGGAGGCTAGCGGGTGAATATAGCTGTGTATATGCCGCTTGTATCTTCTATGTCTTTCACTGTTTGGAAATGGCTGACTAGATGCTAATAAGCTTGCTCTGTCATGCTTAGACTGTCAGACCTGGTGCAACTGCATGTTAAGATAAAGAGCCTACATTCGGTAATGCCAAATCCCAAAGGTCCCCGATTCCACTTGAGTTTTAGCATATGAATGAGCATAAGTAATGCAAATATATGTCAAGAAAACTTTGCCTCGCTTTCCTTCCTTCTCTCAGACTATCGGAGAAAGTTCTACCTCAACATAAATCCATCTGTGTTCCATGCTGGCGTTTCTGCCTGGAGATAGCTTTTGTTCATGGCTGGCTGGCCTTACATTTTGTGGTTGGTGATTGGCAGTGTCCAGTGGGCCAGTTCCTTGAAGACTCCCCCTGTACTGTCTAGAGGTCCTCTGCTATTGATTTCCTGCTTGCACTCGCTGCTTGACCTGCCAATCAATGGTCAGAACAGTGGGATGTCATTGGGAGCAAGCTGACGACGTGTGATGCTTGGCAGACATGTAACCGATGGCACTGAACGAACAAAACATATTAGGGGGAGAGCCAGGGAGAGAGAGCCAACAGATATAAACCCTCGTCTTTGTTAGAGACATACAAAGTAAAGTTAATCTTAAATTAAAAAGCAATGAGGTGCTCATACATTAGATGGGGGTGGGGGGATTCTCTGAAAATCTCTGAAATAACTTTTGAGTGAATCCTCTCACGCCAGGCGATGATTCAGTCAGTTATTTTCTTTTTCTTTAAAGTGCAAGCAAGTGTGACTTACTGTACTCATTCGATCAAAGTAACAAGTGATTAGCTGTGAAGAATAAGTCTTCAGAGAAATTCATTTGAACTGTGAACAGTGGAATGGAAACGATTGAGAAACATCACACCCCCAGAGTTTTGCTACGTGATTTTGGAGATGGACTCGAGGGGAGGCCCAGAATAAATAAATAACATTTTCTTCTAAGGACCAGAGTGTGAGACTACTGTTTCTAATTCAGTGAGTTTGTGGCAGTGCCACTCAGACTGCTCTTTGTGTGACAGCGGAGTTCATGAGACACTGGCAAGTAAATTCCTGTGGCAATGATTAAAAAACTTGGATCTGCCACTATAATTTCTTCACACTGGACCAAAACCTTCTTCCCTCTTATCACAAAGAAAACCGTTATAGTGGCAACCACAGCTGGACTAACAACTTGTTCTGAATTAAGGGGTACTTTTTGAGAGTTTGACTTTTTTTTCACGAGACATGCCACTTTATTCTTATATTAGATCAATGTCGCCTCCAAAGTTTTAGACTTAGTGAAGCAGAACTTGACATGGATGGTTGTCAGATTTTCAATGTGACAAACAGAAGGCAGATGTGTCGATGCAAAGAATACAAAACTTAAGTTAAGTTTGTAAAAATCATAATACGTAAAAATAATTCTAAGAAATACAAAGTGGAATCCCAAATACACCTGCTGTTTTAACTGTTGGAATAAAAATGATGTACGCAATACTGTGTTATCAGTGGGTTAATCAGAATAAAATATTCTCAGAAATTCTCTTATTGTGAATGACATTGTAAGGATTTATTTGATGTGCTTTTGTTCATTTTGCTCTGAAGAACTGTAGATGGTAAAAACTAAATAAATGCTTGAAATTATTTTAACATATCTACTGAATCAATTGAACTGTGCAATTGTTATTTCCAAATGTATCTCTTAAAAAACAGTAAAGTAATAAACAGTGTAATTTACAAAATGTATAAAGTTTTAATTGTTTTTCAGATGTTTCCAGTTGTAATTGCTAAGACGTGTTTTAGAGCAATATAGTATAATTTAAACTGTAACTGTTGTCATTAATTACCTTCTGACATAGTTAACAGAGTTAAGCAAGAAAACATAATCAATTTTTCATCAGCTTGTTGTTGTAATGGTTGCTTCTCCCCATTAATGTGTCCCGCTGTAATCCTTATGGACCAGTCAGCATGAAATATATATCTCCATAAATACTTTAATGTTGTGCTGATGTGTGCCTCGCTCCCCACAGTTCGGGAAAGCCTTTAAGTTAGTCAAACGAGGATATTTAACCTTCACTAAATAAAAACAATGTTAAATAATTGCAAACATTTAGATATTGAACCGTCTTAAATTTGCTCACTATTGTGATATTATTTCCAGTCCAATAAGCACAGAAAACCAAAAAAAACGTTTTTCAATAACTTTGCAAGGATGGCCGAGGCAGGCGTTCAGCTGATACAATGCTATTTTGTTGTCAAGGGTACTGGCGTCAGCACAATCAAAACGTGCCGGCGGTAGACCTAGCATCAAATTGTCTGCAAAGGAAACACTTTACCCACGGCTTCTCTGACAGTTATGAGAAACCGCCATTAGTGCATTATGCATAATTGTACATGCACTACTATCAAGTGTCAGTGAAAGACAACGGGCCGAGCTGCTCTCTGTCGACTATGGCACATTTGTTATTGTGAACCATCAGCACTTCTCTATGTAAATGCAGTAGCTACAAAAGGGGCATTTTCCAATCTGCTGCCATGAAATCACTCTACCTACCACTGGTAATGACCAACCTTGGAAGTGGATTTCCACTCAATTTATTTTCATGAAAGACAACAGTAAGGGAAATAAACGTCTCTGTTCTAGACAAAGAGTTTTTATAGGAAGATTCATATTTATAATATTCTTTAATATGCTGACTATATGTACACCGCCTGTCTTGGTAATGATGGATTGCCTACAATATAAAAAAGGTAAATACATTTTCTGCAATGCTCATTACTTTAAGGAACATGTATATAAAGTTGTACTTTCCTTTTTGTCAGCATTTCACCTACATGGGGGTATTTAACAGAGTATCTGCATGTCTCTTTAGAGCTGCACAGTATGTTATTGATTGCCTGCGGAGAGTGTACACCCACATTCAAGTCGTTGCCAAATACAACGCACCCTCCATCTATCCCATACGTGTGCACATACATCGATGGACACACATGAAGACGCACGATAGCCACACATACACGCACAGAAAAGGAGCAAAGTGTATGACGGGCTCATCTTCAGGGTATCAAGGTCATCTTGAGGGTAAAAATATAATCTCACAAGAATGTACTCCCTGCCCACATCTCTCAGTCTTTTTGATCAGTTTCTTTCTAGTGTCTTTGATCAACTGCTTATCATCAGTGATTGGCCACGATATGTACTTGACAGTCCAGTGTGTGATTAGACAAGGATAGAGAGGCACACCAGAACATGGCGCTGGAGGGCTGCGGGGCACCCTTCCCATCAGGACGTGCTTCACCGTAATTAGACATTAGCACCCAGCAGGAAGCCTGCTAACATGAGCTGAACCTCGATTAGAATGATTATCAGGGATAATTCACTTTAATAAGTACATAACAGTCCACCGGACTCACGCAAGTAGAGATAAAACTGGATGCTTTTGTAATTACTGCTTAATTGGGGCATGCAGGGCGGCTGATTTTAATGCAGGATTTCAAAAGACAAAAAAAAAACCTTTGCATTTCATCAAAAATTGTTAGAACCCTTGATTAAAACATTTTACAGCCACTAAATACAATCAGGATGATTATTTATGAGTGTATTTATTCATTTTTCAAGTAGTTTATTTGTAAAATGTAACGCATCTTTTTAATACACTTGATTACATTTTGAGATTAAAATATTGAAAATTCAATTGATTAAAACACAGTCATTGTATGGATATTTTATAAATCTGCATGAAGGGCAGGATGGGAGTGGAAACCATATCCAGAGAGATAAAGACCACAAATGTCATATTCTGGTGAAAGTGCATTCAGCTTGACACTTTAAAAATGCTACCAATATTATGGCAGAGACTTTCTTTGTTGTATTGAAAGGAAACCTGTCTCCCCAAATGGCCACCTCAGAGATAGTGCTCTTTAATATCAGAGACAGCTAAGCGTAGCTTGAAGCTACAGACATTGACAAGCCAGGCCTGTGGGGAGCAGAGGAGATAAGCGTGGCACACAGACAAATACAACACTTGACTCTTCCTGCTCGTCAGCTACAGTTGCTCAGGGATTACAAAGTCAATGGTTGTTCTTCTATTTGTATACAATATCTATTTAGGAGTTAGAAAAAGAAAAACATTCCACTCCCACTAGAGTGGGATCAATCATCAACTAATTTTACTGGACTGCTCATGTGAGACGCAGTTGGGAGGCCGGCTCCCCAGACGGGCCTTAGTGTGCCGCGCTGCTCTGAAACGCTGCATTAGAGTTTGCAGGCATGATTAAACTGTTTGTGCTTTGCAACACACGCCTCTTTACACACAAACGCACACACACACGGATAGTAAAATAAGAATGCTGCTAGAATATTAGGAGTACAAACATTAGGTGAGTGGCTATCTCGCAAATAATGTAAAACCATTACAAGTTTTCAAAAGAAGCAAGAATTATTTATAAAACTGCATTTTATTTTATTTTATTTTTAAAATGCAATGGCGGAAAGGACAAAAATACAGCTAACAACAGAAAGGACACATCATAAAAATGTCTTCACCTGTGAGTTGTTGTTAGATTTGTCCTTTCATTCCATCTCTCTCACCAGCAGCAGCCTCCGATGTTGCCTATATGGACACCTCACAATGGTTTCTCCCCAGGGGGCTGGTGCCAACTTTCTTTTTGTTCTTGCTCCTACATGTTGGGTCACAATGTCACTATCATACAATCATAAATGTGACATCCCATGGACCCATGTATATCTTGTAGAAAATGTTATGACTCAGACCTAAATTAAAAACATTCGCAGGAAGTGGAGATCGTGGTTAACCGTGAGAATTCCCTACAGATGTAGAAATCAATTGGCGCAAAGCACCGAAAAGGATTGCCTGTGTCCCTGTGTCATGGTGTATACGTGTTTCATTTGTGGCCCGTGATAAAATGTGAACTAAAGTCGTCCATGCGATATTTGACTCCACAAGGTGTTTGTGTGAGTAGCTTGTCTCGCTCCATGTTAGTGGAAATGAAATCTTTCCACTCAATTATGCCAGCAGCAGTGAGCGCCTTGACACTTCTAGAGACCCACAGAGTGTCAGCGGTGACAAGTATTCCTTGCTTCCTCATTCAGACACATTTTAATACACACACTAACACACACACACTTGGACACATGTGAAAGTGACATTTGCAACTCAGGCTCATTGGTTGAAGCAGAATCATATGCAGAAACTGTTGTAGTAGTAGTAGTGCTAATTATCAAGAGCTGTAACCCCCCATTGATGAACAAGGGTAAGCTGCAGAATATATTCTACTTTTTTTTTTGTTTAATCCTAAGGGTGTGACGCATACATCTATTTCTGGATCCTATACAACATGCCTGTCTGTCTATTAGAATGTATTCAGTTTGCATTCAGTTTATTTCTTCCAAAGCTTACTGTTGATCTCATTTCACAGTGTTCTGTGCATTCTGTCATGTTCATTTTGATTTGTATTCCTAAAGGTAAATATTGCTTCACTTCGAGAAGAGACACAACTGTTGAAGCTCTCAACTTGGGGAATAGGAAGGAACTGGAGAATAAAGTGCTTGAAAAACGATGAGCAAGAATATATTACTTTCCATTTTGACAGCTTTTGGAGGATTAACTCCACTTTAAACAGTCTTATGAGCCGAGTCCATGTATTCAGTCTATTAGTCTAAGGATACGTCTGTTACCAGCTAGACCTGTCAAACTGTGATACAAGTCAATAGATGTACTGGAATTCCTGTCAAGGTGAAAGGAAAAGGTGAGATGAACATTACACGTTCCTGATTTGTTCAAGCCAGTGTACTCTCTAAAAAGGTTATAATGTTGTCTCTGTTTGACAAGGAACAAAATGATGGCAATCAAATATTTAGAAAAGTTGATGGTGAAAAGAAAAATGTCTTAAATACAATTATTATTATCAACCAATGAATACAGATAACAGGAATACTGAAACATCTTTGAAGGGAGAATCGTATAGTTAACACATTTGTTGTTGCAACACAATACATATGTTAGATAAGAACATTAAGCTGTTTATGGTTACAGTATGATTATTAACATGGGCTAATAGGCAATGTTAACATTTACTTGCTTAGCTCCCACTTTCACCTTTCTAACATTTTCAGTATATTTTTAAACTTCCAGCAACTGTTAAAAATAGGCCCAATTTCTTTTGTTGCCATTAATTATAATCATTTGTTTCTCATTTGTATTTTGGGCAAGAGTAGATTTGTTTTTGGGCACTGGAACGCTTGGCCACAATCATTTTCAGTATGCTCAAGTTTGCGCCTAAAGTTTGACTGCTATACATTCATAAATTGTTGGAAATGTAAGTAAGTAAGTAAGCCCTGCGGTAAATCCCTTATTTTTATTAGTCTGCTGAAGGCTACAATAAATATACTTTTGCCTTCACGGTGGCCTGCAGTGGAATGCTGTTCTTCAATATGAGAAATATAAGTGTTCAAAATGTCCCAATGTGATTTTTTTTTTCAACTATTCCATATAGAAAATAAAGAATGTCTACAAACATTGTAGATGCATGTTGGGAAAATTAAACAGAAATATATGTACAAAGTTGAAAAACCCCAACTGTTGCTGCTCTTTATTTTATTAAGCTATGAGCTTTACATCTATGATGGCCTTCTTAATATGTAGCTAATTATTTCCTGCTACAAAATCTCAGTTTCTGCATGAGCATCAATAATGTTTTAAGAATACCAGATTTATCCGATTGCATTAATAATCTTTGGTTCACTGTTAAAAGAGTATTATGCTGTCACCATAGATCCTACCCTTAATGTTGAGCATGTATTCTGTGCAACAAGCGAATTAAATTAGATAAGATTCTGAATTAATAAAGACACTGTGAATAATCTTCACTAATAAGCCATGAAACACTATTATAGCCATTCCCATTTCAGAAAGACAACCCCTTTCCTTGAATGAAATGTCTCTAACCACCCTTACAAATCGAACAAAGCATAGTAGCTTAATTGGTACTTTGTTTTAAGTCTTTCACCAAAAGTGTAAAGTCAAAAGAAACATCTGTGTCTCCACAGGATGTATCAGGTCAGCGCTCAGAGTCCAATACCCAATCACTGTATAGAAGTTGAGTATAAAACAGAAGAAAATAGACTAGAGGCATAAACATAAGAACGTGGATAACCTGCCCGGCAACCACTTCAAATATACATTTTCCTACATTTGTAACTTTTAACAGAAACCCCATGTGTTGTGATATTTACTTGAATGATAATGACATTAGGAGTGTTATATAAGGCGCGTTCACACCGGAGTACTTTTACCCCGTACTTTTCCCGTTTAGTTCCGTTAGTACCCCTGATGTCGCGTTCACACCAAAAAGAGTACTTGGTGCCGGGAAATGTACCCCCATTTCCAGTGCCTGCTAGAGAGGTGGTACCAAAAAAGTACCAATTTCTATTGGCTGGGCGAATTGCAAACCACGCCCCGTAAAACTCCCAAAAAGTTTGTGAAGCCGCCATTTTATTATCCTCGCATTAGCATTATTAGCATTAGCATTAGCCCAGCGCAGAAACGCAGAGAGACTAACTTATGGCAACACAAAAGAAAACATGGGAGCGGTGGAGATGAGGAGATGTCGGCGTTCTGGCGATTTACTCGGAAGGCTTCAGTAGAAGCTGCTGGGAGTCCCAGCAGCTTCTACTGAAGCCAGTCCCCAACTCCGGGGACTTCCGGCCGGGGACTCCGGGTGGCAGTATACGCCGTGAAGTTGTTTGCGGCCTGCCAGTAAACCCAAAGCAGAAGAAGACGAAGTGACGCCAGCGGCTCATTTGCGTAATCTTCCCTCAGGGAAAAGTACTCCGGTGTGAACGTGATTGGTACTTAGTGCCCTGGGGTAATAAGTGCCGGGGCACTAAGTGCCGGCACTAAGTACGGCAAAGTACTTGGTGTGAAAGCGGCTATAGATCCGTGCCCCTAAATTATTCAAGTAAAGAACTGACACTGACTATTGGAAACATGGTTAACCCTTTTAACAAGCTTTAAAGCCCCCAAAACAAGCACCACCATGCCCATTCATTATCACAATGGTCTTTTGCTCTTCGATGAGTATTTTTACATTTTAACACCTTAGGGAGAGAGAACTGTTGATAAACAAAAAGGTGCTACACAACCTCAAAAAACAATGCATTGTAGAACTATGTTGCATGCCAGGGGTGCACATATATAATAATTGCACACAAAAATATTGTTTGGCTCCTAATAAAGTGCTGTATAGTGTATTATGTGCGTGGACCTTGTGAGGCATAATTGTGCACGACCATAAATTATTAACATGTCTCAATATTACTGGTACAGTATGAATATGAAAAAAGTAATACACAATTTCTAGATTTACCAAAAATGAAAAACAACAGTTTGATCAGAAAAATATCCAATAATTACCTATAATTTGTGATTATTAGCCTTTTCTCTATTGGGTTGGTCATTCCCATCTGAGTAGTAATTTGTATTAAAGGCCAATTAATTCACAAGTCTAAAGCTTTACAAAAGTTTCGTTACCAAGTCTAATCATTCTTAATTAATTCAATACTTATACATACATTATGACTCAAGTCCAAAATAAACTATAGCAAGTGCACATTGGTCAGGAGATTTTCTTCATTTCTTAACGTCTGAATACTGAAAAAGAAAGAAATGGAAGGTGAGAGAAGAGGACGGTGTGAAAGAGGAGAGAACACAGTGTTCGCTGACAACAAGGGAGAGAGAGGTTGATGTTGACAGATATTATGTCGTCGTCTCACACTCTCAAAATGCGATGTCCTCCCCAGGTGATTGGTTTGGCAGAGGAGAGATGGATGGATACGAAATGAAAACAATTGAAGTACAAGGTAAAGAATAGCTATTTCTGCAATGAGGCATAAATATAAAACCAGCTGAAAAGCAGATAAGTCCAGTCTTGTATCACTCTTTCACTGAAATTATGCAGCATTTTAATTAAAATATCAGGGCCTTTTTGTGCCATGAGGCTCTTAATATTACATCTTCATCAGCGTCCTACGGAGCTGATAGTTAGCTTCTCTATCCAGAGGCAGTCAATATGACCCGTCTATTAACAGATGGCTTTCATCCCCCACCTGGTGTCATTGTTCACTTACAGCAGCAGGTGTCTGGAACCACACTTGTGTATTATCACATAATGTGCGAGTGATTGTTTTGAAAATGGCATGGACCACGACCAGTAGTTTTAAAAATGCAATGCCAGAATGAAAAAGATTTGCATTGAAGCACTAACACACTATTTACTTATGCTTGATTCAGCAAGTCCGTCCGTCAATCACATTCAAATTAAACTGCAGTTTGTCCCCTCATCTATAAATGATTGCATTTATTTTACTAGATATTGACTTGCTGTGGAGGATTTCTGGATCTCATAGTTGGAAATGAGACAATCTCTTCAACGTATATCTGACTAGTTTGCTCCGTTTCCCCCAACACCGAGTAGCATATTACATTCAAGCTGTAATCTAAATTGCTTTGGAAAGTAGGAGGACACATTTCTGCGGCTCCGCTATAACAAGATTAACAGTGGGATATAAGCAGCATTTTCTATTTGGTGATGATTTGTTGATCCACTGTGGGGGATTACCTTCTTTAGATCATGTATAAGAGGAATATTGTATGATAACATAAGGTAATATGATGTTATAAACAGGTTATTAGCCAAATATATTTGTATGATAGCCAGCTGTTGTTATATACATTATATGTAAAAGGCTATGTTAAGCATTGTAAGACAGATTTCATTTTGACTCTAAAATGTCATGAAATAATGAAACATATCGGCCAACAGTCCAACGCTCAAAAGACATTCATTTAACTATCATAAATGACAAAGAACAGCTGGAACCAGGAACAGCTTGCCACACAAAACCCCCATGAGCCAGTTGTATGTGACCTATCCTGCAGGAAATAGGCAAATTGTTGTTAAAGAACTGGATAAGTCCGTGTTCATTAAGTTACATGAAGTTCATGACATGTTTTTTCTTTTAAAACATCTCCAAATTAACAGACTAAAAAGGGGCTCGGCATTTGATCAAATGTTCCCACTGAAAAAAAGATTTTCAGCCCTCTGTGGCATATATTGTGTAACAAAGGTGAAAAGGGAAGGCAAAATGAGAGATGACTCAAATGTTTAACATTTACAGATTGAATTTCTTCACCAAAGTCCAACAAGAATCAAGTGGTTTGAGAGTTTATACAGTGGACCATGCTGACATTTCTGTGTACTATAGCAAGACAGAGGAAATGCAGAACAAATAAAAATCAAAGTCTTCCAATTGATATGCATTGGATGTTTTCCCACGGTTCCGATAGAGATGCCTCTCCAAACAGTGGTTTGGAGATAAGAGGCAGGCCTGGCAGTGTTTGCTGTAATGGTGGGACAGCAGCAGGGGACGGAGGGTCACCGTATTGATATGAGACTTGACAGGTCTTGTTCCTGCCTTTGCTTTTACTATCCAAGAGAATGTAGATCCACTGAGAGAAAGATAGCTACGGAGAGAAAGATAGCTACGGAGAGACAGAGGGAGAAAGAGAGACAGAGGGAGATGTTGGCTCATGTGTTAGCTGCTAATGGTGTGTGTGTGTGTGTGTGTGTGTGTGTGTGTGTGTGTGTGTGTGTGTGTGTGTGTGTGTGTGTGTGTGTGTGTGTGTGTGTGTGTGTGTGTGTGTGTGTGTGTGTGTGTGTGTGTGTGTGTGTGTGTGTGTGTGTGTGTGTGTGTGTGTGTGTGTGTGTGTGTGTGTGTGTGTGTGTGTGTGTGTGCGCGCGAGTACTTGCATCACAGAACGACGGGGACTTGGTCCAGGACTGATGAGATGCTTCAGGGATAATGCCAGGCGTGGAGTTGATATGTGATTTGGGAGAAGGCTTTATGCAATTTTTTACTCATTATTCTTAATCACATACTTCAGCGTTTTCTTCACACTCCCCTTCCTATCACCACCACGACCCCCCCCCCCCCCCCCATTCTTTCTGCCGCCTTCTCATATCCTCAGTCTGGAGGCTGACAGTGACAAATAGAGGAACGCCACAGCAGTATCTCCACACGACTAGAGGGACAAATTATTACAGGTTATTTTCCTCTTCTTCTCAAAAGCCCTGGTTATTCATGTGGGACTGTAGAATATACAGATGCTTTCATTCTAAGATGCTTTCTGTCAGTTTATAGATAACACATTGTTAGTCCATATGCATTGCTCAGTGTTTCCACATGATTACATGCCCTTAATATCTACTTTGTGAGCAGTTCTTAAGATGGCTTTTAACCTAACTAATGGCGCGTTTTACTTCCACAACAACGCATATAGTGTTCAACTGGTTGCTACTTAGGAAAGCAACCAGATCATGTTCAACATGGGAGCTTTATAAAGTGGAATAGTTGGTTACAGAAGAGAAACAGCCCTAGGGGTCTTTGTTTCATTCAAGTGACACTTCAACATTCACACACCATGCCTACAAGCTTTCAAAACACTTATTCATCCTGTTAGTCTGCTTCTGAAATGACTGGTATGGCATATCATTCATGTCTAATATTTCACCCCCCCCCCACCCCCATCTGCCATTATTAAACAACTCATACAGCAGAGATGGTTCAAATGATGAAACCTCAAGGTTAATTTGATTATATGAATCATAAGTGGGAGGATAGTCTTTGAGTTAATTATTATACTTTTTGCATGACTATTTAGCAGCTTGCTTGCCTAAATAGTCGTTTTGGTGAAAATAATATTTGTATTCAGTTATTCATAATAGACTTCCCTCAGTGGGCCAGTCAGGGGTAAAGGACAAGTCTGTATAGGTGTAGGCTCCATCAGGGGAATAACTCATAAACATGTCATCTCTTCTTCAGGGAAAGCGGCTTGCAGCAGAGATGCCACGCTAGACAGGGAACTAGTGGACTGCATAATTTTCTTCACTGTCTGCAACTGACACCTTTTCCATATGTAGGCACTAGACTGGGCTTAAGTGTGATGGCTATGCATCATTATGCCTTGGAAATGGAGGGTGCAAAAGTGCACAAGCAGTGACTGGCTTACATCTGACAGTTGGCCTTGTTTTACATTAGTCACATCAATTCAAATCCCTTCTCTCGACAGAGTTGGAGATCAAGTGCCAAAGACTGCAGTAACCGGAGGAAATAATTCATGAGTCAAAGACTTTTATTTTATTTTTTTTGAATGCTTTACTGTTGCTTGTGTGAAGAAGTGCTTTGTCAGGAATACTTTTACATTTTGCAAATACAAACCTTGTTTTCATACAAAAGGAACGAGGTTAGTTTGCCCCAAACAACAAAATAAAATGTTACTTTTTCCTCGTATCTCTAATGGTACCAAGCCATACTGTACAGACCGTTTTAGTTTAAGATATTTGTAGATGTAGAAGCGTTAGTAGGAAGAAGAGATGAAGAATTTGTATCATTCACTTTCCTTTAGAAAGATGAACACACATTTGGACTGATATTTCATCCTAAAGTTTTACATTCTTTAAATGCTAACGAAACCACAGAGGAAGAAAATGTTGGCTGTATTGTACCGATCCTTTAATCCTTGTTTTGCAACTGGATCCACTGCCTCACTAATCAGACTCCACTGTAAATGTGTTAACTCTAAGAAATGGTACTCAAATAAGTTCAATAATATCAAAATCAATTAATTATTAACAACTTAATTCATTCCACATCCATGATCAGCAAAGGTTTTTTCTGAGCAATATAATACATATCAAAAAGCTCAATCTTCATCCAAAGACAAAAAAAGTACAACGTTGTACAAATAAACTAGGTTATATCATCTCTAAGAGAAAAGTACAGACGCACACAGGACGATGTTTAGGGAGTGTTCATTAAGCTATCTGAGATAAGACTATAAGAGTTATTTGTCCTTCTGTGTTTGATCACACTTTATTACTACTGATTCTTTTAAAGCTCCAATACAACTGTCATTACCAATGGCAGTCATTTCAAATAGTGGGTGCCTACCAGTGCCTTATCAACAGGTAGATGAACCAAGCAAAGCTCTAGCACTAATATGCGTGTTGACGAATGACAGTTTTCTGGTTGACTCATTTATCTTGCCGTGTGGAATTGTCCCCCAGAGATCTATTCTTTATGCAAGCAGGGGAGATCCGTGCCTCACCGTGGGAGATATGAGACCATTTTTACTCTGCCGCACTGAGCCAGTTTATTTCCCAAGACACAGATCTCAGACTTAACGATTGAACATTTTCTATTAGTGTGACACAGTAGCCAGACAACAGCAACGTTAAACTAAATCTGACATGGTTACCCATTCTACTGTACCTTAATAATATGCTGACACGCTAACTTATTAGCATACAGTTCCAGTACAGATTTAGTCGTTAAATAATGAAATCCCTGACAAGACTGGCCCCTAGAATGTATCAAAGGCTGCTTTATTTTGTGCATGAATTACTGCTGAGGTAATGAAATGGCCCATCACTCTCCTCATAAACCAGTAAACAGTAGGGCAAAATAAACCATCCTTTAGGCACAGGCGTGATTATGTAAAGGCACTGTTAATCATCTGGCCCATGTTCCTCCCCACTTTGTTTGCTTACCATCCGTTGCTTAATGTTTACCATCAGTAAGATGTTTTATTTATTAGTTTTGTCATAAAGTTCTGTGTCACATAAATCTGTCCGCTCATGCATGCAGTATGAGTGTAGAAATTAGCATCTCATTACTTGCAATAATTAGACCAATGATGGCCAGATGTTGAGCGTGTGCTGGGTCTAGCTTTTTATTATAATAAATTAATGATATATAATAAAGTTTTACTGTTGACATGAATTGCAGAGCCTTGATGAGTGATATACCAGACGGACACAAACAAGTTCCCTCGCCTTGTTGACTCACTGCAGAGTTGTGTATTCAGGGTTAAATGAGTGTGGTGCTAATGAAGTCTTTTATCAGGGGTCCATAATCAGATTTTGTTTGTCAGAGAGGAAAAATCTAAATCTTTCTGAACCCTCTTACTCACTCAAGTGTCATGATGATATTCATGGCTGCCGGGTAAGGTGATATGGATTATCCAATGAGACGTGTTTTCACGGCAAATGATACGTGTAAATAAAACATTGCCGTGTGTTAAGGCACAGTAGTTCCATGTAACAAAGAATAGATACTCCAATTGAATAACAATGTCTGCTTTAAAGAGAGAAGTTAGCTCCAAAATTGTGTTCATCCTTTGCTTGTTTGAAATGATTATGAATATATCTCTTCTGTAAAATGTATAAATGGAAAAATACTCAATTTTAACCAGTGGCTTAGTTTGTTATTTAGACAATGTCCGATTGGATTTATGTCAGTGACATTTTGCCACCCCATTTAATATTCCATGGTACTATACTCATTTTGTATATGCCTGAAGCTTCAATATGAAGAAGTACCGTACATTTCTCAGGTAGCCTTTTTAATGTGTTGTAAGGCATTTCCAGTTGTTATATCTATAAACTGTTTCCTATAATAAATGCACATTTTGGATATTTTGCTATTACCACATCATTTGGCTAATTATCCAGTCATAATGTTGAGTATCTCATGATACACAATTGAAAGAGGATTTTATCCTTAAAACCCTATCCTAATCTTGATTTCTGGAAGAGAGAGAGTTTACGCTACGCTTGAATTTCTTTAAGCAGTTTAAATTTAGCAGTGACCAAAAAAGGGAGTTTATGCTGCTTTTTCACTCTAAATAGACAGAAGTGACCTAGAATCACTCAGACAGCATTCAAACTTCATAAATCGTCACGTCCCAGACATTAAGGCAAGCATATCCACCATCATCTGACGCTAAGGTTGAAAGATGAGGATGAAATGAAGCGTGTCAAATGCAGTTACAGTGATCTCATTCAAAATGCATTTCCCTGATAGAACTTATTTCAGTAATGTATCAAATCTTACCCCTAAGCTTTTCATTTGGATGTGTTGCATCTTGTATCAAGTGCTATTGACAATGGCAACTGAACAGTAAAACAATCAAAGACTGTTGTGGTGTTTGTTTTGAATAAGCAAAAACATTAGAGTGCGTCTTTTCTCAGATGCTGCTCTTTTTCCTATCCTGGTGTCTATCGCTGCTTGGTTTTCACTGAATGGACCAGAGTGACTATTATTAAGCCAATTTGTCTAAAAGGCTGTTTTCCTCCTAACAATTTGCTCTCAAATTCAAATCAAAACTTTTTTATAGAGGACTAAAATAAAGCTTACTATGGCTCTCAGTCAATGCTGATTGAGTAATATTGAGTTATACAAACTAAACCTTTGATTAGAGGGTGCATTATTTTTTAGATGGATCCAAATCTACGTCATTACATCTGCACAGAATAATACAATTCAAATCCCTAATATTCCAATTATGTAATAAAAATGCAAATTATTATGGTTAAAGTGGCATTGCTCTGTCAGTGTTATACCATTATCACTGTCAGCTGCAGAGAAAGCTTCCAATATCCAGCGTCCTCTGGAGGGGGGACATTGGTCACATTGCTCCGTGTGTACTTAAGTGTGGCTGAAAGGCACTTCCCAAGTCATTTGAAAAAGGAGAGAGATTTAAAGGTCACTTTGTGCATATCACCTTTTCAAAAGCTCACAATCACCCGTATTATTCTGCTCAATGCTTTGCTTTGCAATGGAAATCCTTCCTTTCTCCCTTAAGAAACAAACTTTCTCCTCGTGAGGAAACATGAATACTGCATGACATACTGGATACAGAGTACAAAATACCAGCTTTTTTTTTCAGAAAATTGTATGGGTATGGTCAGCTATGGGGCCTCCCATGGACAATGATAGAATGATAAATACCCTCATCTTGAGAAAATGTCAATCATCAGCAGACTCAGCAGCAGTGCTGGTGGTCCTCTTGGCACGATAAAGATCTAACATTAATAAGGTATGCTTATCTCTGAGAAGACAGCCACCAATTGATTTTAGAGAAAACATGGAAAAAAGGGAACAATTAATTATTTAAACAGAAACATATTCCACCAAAGAGAAATGTAATGAAGTACATCCAAAGAAAAAAAAGACATATGACTGCATTATATTAGAGTTCAGTGCCTGCCGGGCGTCTAATGTTTCTCATCCATCAGCTCCTGCTCCTGTGCCTCCCCTAGCTCTAAACATAACCCAAGGAACATTAATAGATACTTAGAAACATTAAATGAGACCCCGGGTCACTGCCTCTGTGTGTTGGCAACAACAATACTTTGAACAGATTTTTAAGTTTGAGGACTTCTAATTAGTCTCTAGAGCTCCTTCCATGTTCTTCCTCTCATCATATAATATTGGTTTGCTCAACAATAAGGCTAACCATTGGGTGCATGGGAAAGTAATGAGCCATTTTAAAAAATAGAAAGAGGAAGGAGAATAGGCTCAAGCTGGCAGAATATTCTAACACACAGTTGGAAAACGATGAATTCTAGAGAGACATTAGAAAAAGAAAAATAAGTGTGGCCAGTAAACACTCATTTTTTCATCACTACTGTATATTGCCATTTCAAAACCAATACGCTTTTCATGAGGAGAAGCCCCAACAATTGTGCTGCAAGGCATAATGATCAGAGTGAAATGTTTGTCGACGGAAATCAATAGCATCGGAGTTCCTGGAAATTGCTATTAAAGATCCCCATCGATTAGGCAGCAGTAGTTCAGTGACTGAGCGACTCGTCTTTCAACAATAAAAGTGAAGGCTTCCTGAGGCAGTTATCTTCTGAGGGATTACCTTGATTTGAAATCAAGCCAGCACAATGTGGTGGTCACTAGGTGAGGCCCTGGGTGAACTGTAATCTATCCACATCTGAGTCATGGCTACACAAGTAAGTGACAAACAATTTGAACTGTTAGGTAAAGGGAAACAACTAAGCAACTCAGGGCTCGACAGTAACGGTTGCCAGGTTGCCATTGGCAACCATTCAGAAAAAATGTCAACCACTTCTTGGCCTTTGGTTGCCATCAATGGCAACCAGTTTTTAACATAAAGAAATAAGGACAGCAAACAGCTAAATGTGCACCCCAAAAGAGAAAAATGTGAATTATCTGTTGTATTAAGAGTGATATTTAATTATTGTTGTGACCAGTCGGAACCTGATACTTAAGTTGCACGTGCATTGGTGTGATTACGGAGCCAGAAAGCGATGCATGTTTACTCGCGTGCGCGGTGCATTCTATTATAGAGAGGCGAAGTCCCGCCCATCTACTTCCGACCCATGGGACCTTATTTCGGAAAAAATATGTATTGAAGTCAATGGGGAGAGAAAGATTATCTTTCGATCCCGTTTGAATTGTGCCACGAATTACACATATGATGTTTGTCAATCTTAAATAATAATTTCCATGTCAAAAAAGTCACAGTTTGTCGTAAAACTGTTGAAATATAAGACTATGAAAAATACGCAACTAGAAAGACTAGAAAGACTACAAATCCCAGAATCCCGGTCCCGCATGCTGGCTCTTACGGAACCGACTAACTCCCCTTTTGTGTATGTACAGCTCTCAACATGCCCAGACTTGTAGTGATTTTCACCTCTTTTAATACTTTTCGCCTCATTCTGAAAGAAAGAAGTGAAATGTACTAACGTGACGGCCATCTTGGTGTTGGTGACGTGTGCGCCAGCCTGGCAACCACTTTTAAAGGTTAGCGTTGAGCCCTGACTTCATCTACATTGAATTAGGGAAAGAAACATGCATTTTAAGTTTCATTGTGTCTCATAGAAGGACAGGCTTACATTTAAATAACACAATTAAAATCTAAATCTGATCGATTTTGATTAAATCAATGATTTTACATTTCACAGCAAATAATTCACCATGAAAGAAAAAAAGTCGGGATTTAAATAGGGGTACAACTAAACATTATTTCCATTGTCAATTAATATGCTCTTCTTCTAGATTCATACATTAAGAATAGATACTGTAAGAGAATTTTAAATAATATGCTGTGTTTTGTGCAGCAGTTGCACCAACAAGGAAGAAATAGTTGAGAAATAAAACAAAAATATAAACAATAGGTTAAATGTTTGTTTTGTTTTTAATTTAAAAAAAGCAAATAAATATCTAAAGGTAAAGGAGTTGCTATCAAATGGCTTGGATGGATATCATCCAGTTTATGGCAAATAAAAGCATTAGATCCTCATATTTGAGGAAGCAGATGTGAAAGACATTTTTGGAAAAATTACTGAAATGATGAATCAAATAGTTATTGTTTCAGCTCTACTTTTAATGACACATTATGTCAGTGATTAAAAATCTCTGGAAATAGTTGTAGAAATGTGCCATTCTTCTTTTCAGCAGTATGTCCCATGACAGTTGTCAATCGAGACTCAAATATACAATTGTTCATGTCAGTGTGGTTCTGCATACATCAGTAGGCAGAGCACATTGCAAATAGTACTAGACATGGGGGTCCGACTCCCAGTGGGACCACTCATGCAAAAAAAAAAGTGCATTTATTCTTGGTTCTTCTAGCTCTCTTGGGAAAAATGTCCTCAAAATATGTTAAATAAAGGCCCAGTGGGTTTTTGTTTTTTCCAAAGTTTTGTATAATGCACAACTGAATAAACAGACAACTGAATAAAATACAAGCATCGCATGTCAAAATTGGTCTCTCTACATGATGTTACTATTGTTTTTCTCTAAATAATGTATTTAAATGCAACAAATCCACCAACTGTTTAAACCCAGAATGTCCTTAAGTCTTGCCTAAACTTTCCTCAAGTGACACAATATCAATCCTTCTACTATTTCTACAGCTTGCTGATCTGTGCCTTAATCCGCTTCACTGCGGCGCACACACGTCTTCAACTACATCTGTATGTCATCATTTAATATCCATTACATTTCCTAATAGAAAGGCATTGGCAGCTTCTTATCCTGACTCGCGCAGCTTCCGCTGAGCAGAAAATTGGTGAAGTTGGAAGAACTGTTCTCATCAGTGTGGAAACTTTTTCTCAACAGGGTATTGTATCTCAGTAAATCCCAGAAGTTAATGACCGCGGTGCCACAGAGGGTTGCTCTGTTTTTTCACCAAATGCTAGATTTTTGGAATTCCCCAGATTCTAATGTGCACCAGAACAGCATCTCATTAGATCCGGTCACTGATCGAGTGTGACAGACATGAAACCTGACACATGCTGCAGACCTCCACTATACATTTAATCTGGTTTCCCATAATGTTTGAAAAATGGCTTTCTGCGTGTGTAATTATTTTTCTTCCTTTGCCCTTGCCTCAGATATGTCCTTATATTGTTATTCTTTTCTTTTCCATTTGCATGCTTGAGCATCTTTCAATAACTTTTTTTCTCCTTGAAAGAGATTTTTGTTTTTAAATCTTGCACAGATGAGAAAGTTTTGAGTCAAGCAAATGTGCCACAAAACGTATACACGGAAACCATTTATTTTAACTGTCTTTTTTTTATGTAATCCAAGGGTCTGTTATATCTACATGGATTATACAAATGATATATTTAATTTAGATTTACATATAGCATTTTAATAACAAAAATAACATTAGATGTGTCAGCGAGAAAAACAATCTCATTCCAGCATATGGTCCCTGACATTCGAAATACTATAAAAAAGGAGCTAACATTTAGACTTCTGTAGAAACAGTTGCAGGATTAACATAACCCTTGCGTGCGCAAACACGTGCCAGAATGCCACATGCACGGGCGTGTGCATACGATTGGAGACTATAATACTGCAGCCAACTGGCCCTTGAGCGCCACTGCGAAGGAACCGCAGAGTAGGCTCTGCTTTCTCTGCTCCTTCCCCTTGCCTTCGCCCCCTCAGCACTGACAGCTGCTTCCTAACGAAGCCCACTCTCTTCCAAGCAGACCCTGTGATAATGAGGCTCTGCCCAGAACTACAGGCAACCAGGGAGCAATGTCAACAGCTCAGAGCTGACCTCCTGAACGGGCTTGCTTCCCCTCTTTCACCGAGAGAGCAAAAGCTGCACCTCATTGTTTGGGTGGAGAGCGGATCCTCGCCTCTGGGAATTGCCAATGTCCAATACTAAACTTGAGCTGAAACAGTGTTGAGGCTTTATGGGCACACATATGTGTGTATTCATGAATGTGCACACACATAGTGTACATGTAGACATACCCACACACACAATGTAAAAGAGAATTACAAGTGATGGACAATGTAAAATGTGTCATTCATGCATTAAATGGCATCTCCTGTGCAGGCTACGGTAAATGATTACTGTTCATGTTTGTCAGGATTGACACCTGTATGTATTTAAACAATACTACTTATTGGACCATTTATTGTAATGCCAAATAGCTGAAAAAGGAAACTTAAATTATTCAGTTTATCTTGGGATGGTGCAGCTGCAGTAACACAAGCATGTCATAAAAAAAGAGACCTCTGTGGCTTCATCTGTTCATGGACAAAACATTAACAGAAAAAATATAAACTAAGCACAGTGTGTGGCATATTGTACTGTAAGTATAGCTTTCAAATGTATCCTTTGGTAGCGAAGACCCTTTAAAAGACCAATCTGTGTTTGCTTTGGTACTAACACAAACCCAACATTAATCACACTCGATAAGCTCTGCAATCGACAACAGACACCCTCTGTAATGAATAAGTCAACTAATCTATGGCAGCTTACAAACTAGAATAAGAGCAGCCGAGGGATAACAGCACAGAAAATGGAGTAAATAAGGATTTTCAACACTGCAGTGTGTCTGGTGAAATGAAAGTCACGCAAAACTCTGTGCTACTATTGTGGAAGTAATTGACTCAGTCAGTGAACAAAAAGAAAATAATTCAAGGAAAAGTTAGGAATCTTCCAACAACAAAACAATGTCCTGCTAAAGTTTGGTGACAGTGTAAATGTGAAAAACACTAAAAGTTTGGTCAATTAAACCACCAAAGTCAAAATATCATCAAAACATTTGGCTGGTCACTGGAACAAATCAGATGCTATTACTGCCCTTCTTTTTGGCTTTAAAACACCAAGCGGTTAGCAGCAGACTTTGAAACATAGAAACAACGGTCAGTGAAACATTCAGGGTAAAACATTAAATAGACAGGCTTCAAGGCTGTTGAAACGAAAGAAATAACCATAGGCCTACTAACCAGAACCAACAACATTGAATGAACAATAAAATCAAGCGTCAACATAACAGAAAGCAAAGACAAGTTTATTCTACAGTATATCCAAAGTACTCATGTATTATTAAATCCAATATTCAACACCACGGACAACAACAATCATGACTAAATGTGGAAAGCAGACAGATGCGGATGTGTCTGATGTGCGAATTAATCTCCAGCACAACAGACGCACAACATTGCCAGGGGTTACATTGAAGTAAAATAAAAAAATAAAATAAGATTGACTTACTATTTAAACAGCTGCAGGCTTCAGTCATTATTCCAGTTGCAGGTAGGGTCTCTGGAAGCCATCTGGGCCTTGCGTGTGTGTTGTTGAAGCAGCTCTTCAAAGTTCAGTTTCAATTTTTCTCCATCACGTTATCCATTAAAATCACATCCACTGAGCGTCTTTAATTTGTAAGCATTGACTGGGGAACTCATTTGAGTTTGTGCACTCAATGTAGTGTGTCCATCATAAAAAAACATCCAGAGTTGTTGTCTGACGTTAGCAGATCAGCAGCAGGCCAAAAAGGCTGCACCTGACGCATGCTAGCCGCTGAGATGCTAACATTAGCTTTCCTTGCACCAGTTGACGGTTTATGGAAGGTGGAGGCGGACTTCAACTTCCTGTTAATGTATTAAAGTGTACCATATGAAGTTCTGCTCCAGTGTTCTTACCCTCCATTTATAAATATATTTACCAATGTTTCTCTTTTTACATTTACATTTATTAAAATGTATGTGCATGAATTCAGAGGTGGAAGAAGTACTTACATCTTGCACTCAGACACTGATAGATTGTTCTTCTTTGTTTGCTTACCTACATCACACATCAACCGCTTTAGTTGGAGCTCCTCATTTGTGCCATTATTACTGTATGTATTGTTCATTCTTTGGCACTCTACCAACATAGCTGGTGGACACTCACAGAGAGCTACATATTTTTAATAAGTTAGTCTTGCTCACAATGTTTTTTTCTACAGTCATTATGCAAAAATAATTTAGGGATGATTTGTGTAATTATGTAGCTACATTGCAAGACCAGTAATATTTTAATTTGGAAAAGTTTCAATTGTCATTTAGGCTGCTGAGTTTTACGTCTCAATTTGCAAATATAGGCTGAGGGGCTCATCACACAGACACCTCTGCAAGGACAAACTATTTTGTTTTAGCACAGTTTTTACAGGGTTATGGGGATACTTTTGGTTGCATGTATTTGAATTTGAATAACTGTTTGTTTGCCGGTATTATTTTAACTCAGAAAAATTAAAAACAACAAAATGTGCTTCCCTGAATAGGATCACATTCCCCACATACTTTTGGACTTTTAGTGTAATGTATCAAAGTGACCAAAAGATTCCACTTTCCCTGGACATATTCATTATCTCAGTCTGCAGGATAACCACCACGTCTTCTGCCACCCTGTCTGACCCACGCCAAGTTCGCTCAAATGGCCCCCATTTTCCATTAACAATGATCATAGGTATTGGCCTGCTGGCCCCTTCCTCTTAGGAAAAAAAACATTAAGTCTTCTGTGGTGCAGATGGCAACATCATGTAAGAAGATTATGGAGGAAAGTACAGCCTTCATGGTTGTAATTCAAACAGTTTAGAAACCACTTGAATTAGTGATAAATCCTTTTGGACTGGTTTCTGAGCAGATGTGACAAGTTGAATTATTCCCCCTTACTAGGGAGCTTTACAGGAATCTCATAACATATGGTGCCCTCTGCCTCCGTCTCAGAATATAAATGTTATAGAGGACATTCCCTATGGTCTCTGAATTCAGGAATACCAGCCAAGTAACTCTTTTTTTGAGTAAAGGGTTCTCCAGTTCATCTCAAGTCAGCCATAATAGTCTTTCAACTATGACTGTCTAATTCAATAACAACAATTTGAAACCTGTCTGGGACTTTTAAGAGCCACATAGATAGCTTACCCAACCAGATTATCAGCTTTTCGGACTGCAGTTGTGCTTCATATTGGAATATTTGGACCATCATTTATTTGTGTCCCTCCAATCAGTTTAAAGTATGTCTAAATATGGCACATTATTAAATCTGTGCCACATGGAAGTACCCTGAAGCTACGTATACCTGAGAGAATATAGCATGAGATCTGGAGCATCGTGAATATAATCGCAGTGTATTGGTCTTTTGCAGTAACATTGTTAGACATCATGGTACACTGGGCCTTTAGTCTTACATCAGGATAATCATTAAGCTGACAAGACAAATTACAAGTTGACACCATCTCAGATCAACCTTCAATATAAATCAATCAAGTCTTGTTTCTTTGTTTCAGGAGGCAGTTTATGAAGTCAAAAAGAAAAAGTGAAAGTGACATATTAGACATTACCCTATAGATTATTTTATATCCCATAAGGAAGAAACCAGTCAGCAGGCACTAAACCCAGTGTCAGAAATGGCCACAGTTAACAATATGGATTTGCTTTATTCTGTTGGTCAAGTAATGCTGCCACATTTCCTAATAATGGTGTATTGAGTCAGGCTAGACAATTATGACATAACCACAGGGTTCACACTTTTCTGTTGCATGCAGGCCTTTAGGGCCTTCTCATAATTTGCTCCAATCTGTCAGTAAAGATATCATCTTTCAGTATCCCACTGGATGCTTATTGAATTATTCCTGGTTTTGCCTACCAGTTAATATTACAGAGGAAAACTGGGTGTGCAACACAGGAATTCCTGACAAAAAAATCATGATGTAAATCATACTGCACATCAAGCGTGTTAAATATGCTGACAGGTTACATTGTATATCTTGACAGAATGAGGGAAGACTGCTCATTTTCAGAGACATCCTAGTGTGCAGGACATAATTGTGAAACTATGCATATCCCCCTCAAACAACTATTTTTCATGGTTAGATATAGAGCTTCTCTGTATAACAATTAGGCCTTATTTACATTCAAGTCTGTACCTTCTGTTTATCTTTTCTTCATTTACTCCATCAAAGGAGCATGCAGCATGCTGACATAATTAGTTAATAAGAAGTGTGTATTCATTAATTTAGAAAAAAAGAAAAAACACCTATTTAAATATATTGCACCAGCACACATTTTCTCTCCCTTTGTCACTTTACACCATAAACAATAACATACAATAGTTTAACACTGAACATAATAACATTCCTATTATGTACATGAAACCTGTGATACTGTTACTCATTTCTCACCATTCCTGCAAAGTCTGAACTCATGCAGTTATTTTTAAAGCCGATATAATTAAACAAAAATACAAATTGTTATTGCAATAAATTGTAAATACCCTCAAACATTTTCAGCAATTTACTGATTAAAAAAGTTTAATAAATTAAAATGTACTATTTGAACCTTTTCTATGATAATGGAACATGGATACCTTTATAGTGTACAATATGTAACATCTTTCATTCACTTGTAAGAAAACCAGGCACAGAGTATTTCTAAAAAATAAATGAACAACAAGTAACGAACAGACCATCAAATAGGCAAACCCATTCACTAATGGCATAATTGTTTTTTCTTTTGCAGGGTCTCCTTGTCAAAGTCCAGGCCCATTTTAATTTCCTGTCAATCACCCATATTATTAATAAAATCTAAATTGCTTTTTCTATGTGTAGCCTCAAACCTTTGTGAACACACAAGGATTTATCTCCAAAGTGCTGTGGCTGCATTGAATGTCAAAATAGTTGATTTCTTTTTTAGAGCTGGATATCCGGCTTAATGTTCATTGAAGCAGGATTTCTTTTAAAGACAAAGCCCACTGGTGGACACAATCATTTCCTAATCTTGGATACTGACCTGCTGGAAGGCCACAGATCAAAACATTCCATGTACAATATTATTGTATCATGCTAGTGATCATAATTTCCATTTAGACTGTGGGAGACAATGTTCTTTTTTATTACTAAGTCTCGTCTACAAAGGCTTTGGACTTTTGTGAAAAGTCTTTATTTTCCTGAGGCGGGATGAAGCTGGGAGTGCTGAAAGACTGTCCGGTAAAGCTGAGCTGCAGGAGGCAAAATCTTCTCCACAGTCTCAGGCAAGCTGGATACATGTCGCCATTCTGAATGAATAATTTAATCCTCAAAGTGTACTTCAAAGCTGCTCACCAGGTGGTGAGTCTCCCAACAGCTGCCTCGCAGCCCAGCAGACAGTCAAAGATCGAGCAAAATGATTTTCTCCAAATGTTCAGCAAAACTGTGTCCGGATGATAACATTGTGTTGCAGTACAATCATACCTGCCAGCAGACATTCCTTTTCCCAGTCTTTTTCAGCTTCTGTTCAAGGGGACAACGGTGAAACAGTAGTTATCCTGATGAAAGGGAAATCTTAAATTGAAGGAGAAGCTACCCACCTGGAAGATGATTCCACCTCTATTTGGCAAAAAGCTGCTTCATGGCTTCTCAAGATCAGCAGCATATTGTGTTGCTCCAACCTGATATTTTTCTGATGCCATCACTGAGGATAAGGACACTTGATACAACTCCAGCGGTGGTTGTTTGCCATCCGGACATTATTTTGAATTACAAAATAAAGGAAAGCTGCTTTGATTTCATCTGTTTTAAATGCAAGCTTCTGAGATTTGTTTTCAGTAAAACACAATCCACAATGGAAGTGTTCTTGCCTTGGAATTGGTCATTATTGGCATTGGACAGGCACAGTTGGCAAAAACCTGCTCAATGTTGATCTCCCTGACATGACCAGAACCAAAAATCCTCCAGGAATGAATCATTTGTATCGAGAAGGTGTATTTGGAAAAAATGTACTTTCTTTTCTTTGACAGACTGTACTTGCATTCAAACCTTCGGTAAGGCTGTACACAGAAAAGAGCTAAATATAAACCTCATTATACTCCAAGCCATCGTAGCTTCATTGACACATGAGGCATAAAGTAATGGCAGAGGTGCAGAGATGGAGGTTGCAACGGAACAAAAATCTGTCATGAATGAATGTGATGGTATCAACAGCATGCTGTATATCAAACTATTCACTGTATTCCCACAAGATGACATTCTGAGCCTGACAACTTTTCTTTTGCAGAACACAATGCAGTGCATTTACAGAAATTTGAAATTATATTACAGCCAGTGAAAATGTTTTGTTTACACAGCAATAAAATAGTCTTTATAGATGCTTTTGGGGTTATAATGGTTACTTTTTAATTGATATAGATAAAGTAATATAGAATATATTTATTAAGGCAGAGTGATGCTTATGGAGGGTGAAAAGATGACTGCCCTGATGCAACACTTAACTAAGCTTATTTAAGACTTGGATATTTAGAAAGCCCAGAGAAATAGGATTTGGCCATGAGGCGTGAGTAAAAAAACGATGAATTAAATTAAAACTGAGTAAGGGTGATGTGTAGAAACAAATTCATGATGCATTGAGCCATCTTTCATTTCCATTGACTTATTAAACAGAGTTACTCTGGGAGGCAAATGATGGAGCTCCCCTGGAACTCACTACATCTTCCCACTTAACAGGGAGGCAAGAGTACGCCAAACCCTGCAGGCTGACAACGCTCACCAAACAAATCATGGCAACACATCCACAGGCAGTCCAGAGTAAATTGTTGTATTAACCCCCAGGCAAGGGTCCCCTCTCAACAATTCAATAAGCAGACAGGCATTCCTACACATCCTAACGGAAAGCAAAGGATTGGACAGCCCACGGAGCACGTCGGTGGCAAGCTGGGAAGGCTGTCAGTGTTGTGGGTCAGACAGTGTGTTAATTGTTTTCTGTTTCAGGACGTTTATCTTTCTATTGCTTCTTCAGCTGCAGCCATCTTGCTACACTTTTGTAAGAACAAATTAATTGAACTAAATGACTGTCACTGGTCAAAACAAATCACATCATTTTGACCACATGCAAACAGAGGAGCTCTTCAAGCTGGAATAACAGTGAACCTGACATTTTGTTTTCAATTTGTATTAATTGTAATTTTCTAATATTAAGACACACCTTTTATACAATAGTAATGTTAACATTATTTATTTTATTCATTTTTCTGTATTAATATCCAATAAATGTTATTTCCATTGTAATATTTTTTTCAAAAGTTGTTCCAAATCAACTTGTCAGTTAACTTTTAAATCAAAAGCTACATAATCTTAAGTAAATGTTGCCCATTTAGGTCTGACTGCATGACTCATGTTTTTGGGAGAAATCGGATGGGTCAGGGGTGAAGGACACTGTCAGGAAGCGAGCGCCATTATTTTTGGCTTACTATAATCTCCAAATCAGATTAACTTCAATTCAAATTAATCTAAAGTCTTATGTGATCTTCAAGGCACGCCTCCCTGCCAACAGTATGTCTGAGCTATCTGATGCGGGGTACACGTTGTCTTCCTGTCTGCTCGTGTACAAATGTTTCCGAAGCAGGCTTTGTTAATTAGACGAAATGCATTTGTCCGTGTAACCTGGGCAGAGATCTGACTACAAATGAAGCTGAATGCATCCATTTAAAATGAATTCAGCCAGATGTCACCACCACACTTATTTACTAATTCTGACAACAACCCAGAAAATACATTGAAGATATTTGCATTTAATATAATACTCCTACTGACTAAAACTAACAATGTATTATGAGAAAAACCCCAGTTTTTAAAACTGGAGATGAAGCATCCAATTAGCAATGTATGGTAATGTTGACATTTTACTCTTGCATTAAGTAATGTTATTCTGCGATGAGGTAGCTTTCTAAACTCTTTCTTTGCTCCTTGCCTAGAGAATACTTAAATTATCCAAAGATAAAAACTGAGTCACCACAGAAAACCAACATGTTTGCACACAATGAGTGCCGTAATTGATATTTGTGTGTTGCATCATTTACATAACAGGATGCAATTAAATATTTAGAAATCAGAAAAGCCCATCATAATGGGCTTAAGGTCAGTGTTGTCAGCATCTCTTGCAACCAAATGAGGGCATTTTGTAAACATGTCTTATTGCAGGAACCAGTGTAATAGGAAGAATAAACAAGCGAAAGACAATATTTGTTTTGATATGTGCAAATAAACAGATGCTCTATATGGAGAAGTGAAGCTTGGATATAGGCAGGGGGTAGACACTTCATTGGCCTAAAGACAGCCTGCTTCGATTGCTGCTCCCTGTGTGTGCGTCAGTTAAAAGCACCCTCTCATTGTGTTGATATTTTTAGACAGCAGTAAAATCTTTTTTAGGATGCATTGCCACATCTTCCAAATGACTAACAGCGTCTTTCATTTTTAAATTACAAACACGCTGTGTTTGTAAAATAACACAATAAAGAAATCATTCCAGCAGATAATCTTACATTATGATAATATGTTAATAAACCCAAACAAAGTATTTAGCCCTCAACTTTAAACACGCACCATTTTGTGTAACTAAAGTTGACAATAATTTTGACAAAATGAGGTTACTCACTTTTGTAAAGCAATTAACATTTCTCAGATTTATGACAGAATGCTTGCACTCAGTAACTGATTATAATTTCCATCCGATTTTGTGCCTAATGAAGATATGAAAGCTGTGGAAATTATTCTATTCAGATACATTTTATTCAACTTGTGCCAATGGCCAGAAGGTTAAACCCATCAACAGCTGCATGTTATCACGTTAATCCCAAATATCATAATGCTCTTGTAATTAATTGCTTTGACATCCTCAGCTTATCTGCCCTTTTGAATTTAAATTTGTCAAATATGAAGCACATGCGTCTTATCAAGCCAAACTTTAGAACTCCATTCAGGCTGCTCAATTCTCATGACAGCACACCATTTTTCCAGGTGCGTTTTTTTTTCTCCTTCATCCTTTTTGCTCTCCTTGGTATTGAGAACCTCTTCCCCTCTTATAGACATGATCTGACAGGAAATCTTTGAGAAGCAGCGCTGTGCTAACTGCCCAGAGATTTCAACTGTCTGTTCTTGCTGGAGGAGAAGCTGAACGCTGGCCTCCTATTAGTCTAAACACATGGAGCCCCCCAATCCCCTCTATCTCCTTTCTCTCTCTCTCTATTCCTCTCTCTCTATCACTTCGTCACCCTCTCTCTCTCACTACTCATCCCCGTCCTGGCGAGGGGGCTGACAGCTCTCAGCGTCCCGGCCTGTCAAAAAGGGCCTGTTATTCAGCACCCTCCCTCTGGGACAGGAGGAAAACACTCTCTCTCTCTCTCTCTCTCTCTCTCTCTCTCTCTCTCACACACTCTCTCACACACACACACACACACACACACACACACACACACACACACACACACACACACACACACACACACACACACACACACACACACACACCACACACACACACACACACACACACACACACACACACACACACACACTCACACGAACTCACACACATGCTCACTCACACAACATGCTTTCACAAAGGCCTTGTACATAACACACACCCACGCTCTCCATTTTTTCCTATGCCCACGAAATACTTGCACATACAAAAACTTTTGACTGCTCTTAGACGATGTTCTGCTTGTTGTCAGCATTTCTCAAAATATGCTGACATTTTGCATGCACTAATCAGGATCAAATGTATTATCCATACAGACACTAATTTACTGAGCTTTCGCCTTTTCCACAGCAGCGCTGACACAAATTCCTCTCCTTATGAAGTTCTCTTGTCAATCCATGTGATTGGCTGAAATGTACCAATCATTAGCTACAATTTAATAATGTGTGAGGAATCGGAAGAGCTGACAGGTGTCCAATCAGGAGTTTGAAATGATTCCTCAGAGATTTTGAATGCTAGCTTGCAAATGAACCTGCAGGTGCCTCCACAGCTGTATTCCCAAGTCCATCACAATACCATGTGCATACTAAGGAGCAGAGATTGCTCATTGCTCAGCCTACTGTCTTGTCCTGACAATTTGTTGGATTTTTCAGATTTAAATAGCAGAGATATGAAATGAATATGAATATGAATATAATGACGAAAGAGAAAAACTAAAATAACTAAACTAAACTTTACCCACAAAACAATAAAATACAGCACCAAATGTTTAATAAAATGTATTAAAGGAGAGGTACAGTTGTTAAATGCTGTTAATTTTTAGAATCAGTTATCAAGATTAATTAGGAAAATGTATGATGCATTAAAAAATGTGTTAGTTATAAAGATACTGTTTCATATTTTTTAACAAATGGCAACACAAGATCACCCATTTATTGTAACAATCCATTTTCAATCATGTGGGTCTAATAAATAAAGATGTTTGTGTTTGTCACAGTATAAATTATTATTTTCAAGGAGTAAGAAGGTAACAAATTATAATGGAATTTCTATTATTATTATTCTCCGGTAATTGGGAAAACAATTTTAGATAATTATCAAAGGAGATATAAGTGATTTATTGAAATGTATTCATTTATATATTAGGTTGAGATTATCCTTGGTATAACTGATATATTATTGGTTTTCTTCACGCTTCGTTTCCCATTCTTTGTGAATTCCACCTATCTCAGTCATGGTGTACTGTATTATAATTATGTACACACACACATTTTCAAGTGTCAACATCTAACCTCATTTGGGTAATCACATGTGCAGCAAGCTGTTGCTGTGTACATTTCTTTTTTCATTTTTATTATTCAAACCCTCAGCCCTGGAGTTGCCGTGGGGTAATCCCCGTTCGACCCCAAGTAACAAGTAATGATTGCAGCTGATCGCGTGCGGTGCCACTGGAGAGCTGAATCTCCGTGCTCAAGAAGCTTTTAAAAAACTGAATCGGGGCTATTTATGACTTGATTAGCCTCACAAAGGTCTCTTGCCCATGTACGCAGAATGTTGGAAATAATAACAACAAGAAAATGCCTTTTGTATTCAACCTTCACTAAATAAAAAATGTATCAAAGTGAGAACAAAACAAGGGAGAATAAACTTTTCTGAAATGCCAGCAAAGCATGAACATAGTTCCCATTCTTCCCATGTGGCCCCTTTGTGAATAATCTCCCTAAAATCTGAGTAATCACAGTGTTAGTGCCCTTTTTCAAAAGACTTCTCTGTCTGCTAAATAAGAAGCTCTCTTAATTTCTCTTCTCGAAGCCGGCTTAATTGCGTTAAGAATTAATGGTGCGTTTTCACGGCCAAGCTTACCACCAGACAACGGTTACACTGCTCTTCCTGCTGGGCCCAATGCCACACAGCGGGCCCAGAAGTGCCTGTCGAGCGCCAACCCCGCTCTCACTCCTGCTCGGGGGTGAGAAACTTTGCGCTATACATATGCAGGAATATCCCTCATATCTCCCCAAAGGCAGCTATATCTCACCATTAGTCGCTCTCAAAAGTATTCTGCGGCGCACAGTATTGACTTCTGGAATAATTTCAGGCAATCTCAGACTTGATTTATGATGATGCACATTATCGATCACTTAAGGAGATATTTAGATATTCAGAATAAAAAGTTATGTTCTCATTATGGTGATGGCGTGAGGCGCCAGGCCAAGGGGAGAGGGGGGAAGTCACTGTACACTTTACCGGAGAGGTAATTAGCACGTCTGAGTAACAGCAGAGCTCCTCCTCTCTGCTCTCCTGCTGCTGGAGCTGGGCTGACTTGCCTTAGCGTTAGCACAAATTGTTACTGTCGCCCCACAGGTGGGAAACTAGCTCTCATCACCTCATCACCCCAGAGGATGTGAGACACAGCAACATATATTAAACCGCTATCCTCCCAGCATGTGGCCAGTGTCTTCATGAGATATTTTACTTTTTATGGAGCCCATGGGGGACACACAAATCCAATACAGCTCCCTTTTAGAGGGGCACAGGCGAAGACATGCATACAAACAACTGAGATTTAGAGTGGTTCCTCTGCCAGAGGCAAGAAAAGTGACAAGCCATTGGAGTGCTTTGGGCAAATGCATCAGTGGTGGCAATGCCACGGGCTCTGAGACAATAAGAGATGAAGGAATTTACCTAATGTGCGATCCTGCATGGATGAAGTCTTGCTGCAATTTTACGGCACACATAGCAGAGAGGGGAAGATATTTAATGGACCACAAGGTTTATAAGACCTGCTGTTTGCTTTAATGCTTAAGATGACTGTGATTGTAACAGTTGCTGTAGTTTTTCAATATTACAAATCATAACTTTACACTTCAAAAAGTGTTTAGACAATTATTTTCAAAGTGTTGAAAACTTCTTCTTTTTGTTTCGTATATCTTATTGCACCAGGCAATTGGCCTCAAACCAAGGATGCCATTACCCTCTTTGGGGCCTGCTGATAAGAGACACCAGACTTTGTTCGTGGCTGGGAAAAAAGAAACACGCGCAACACTTTTAAAGCTGTTAATGTTTTATCCCATAATTCACAGGCCCGGGACTTGGGAGTACGTCTTTGTGGGAAAGCCTTGGCTGGACATGGTGGAACCAGCATCATTAGTGCCTGTCTCCCTAGGGTGGCATGTGTGGAAATTACTGCCCCAATCAATAAGCAAAGTCCAAGTGTTGAAATATTTATCCAGACAGAGCTTCATCCTTGCGGTGGACTGTCTGAGCACTCTTCCTGCACCTTAAAGGGTTATTCAGAAAGCCATATATGGGCAAGAGTACACCTTGAAATCAATGGGGTGCCACTCACTGGCTGAGTGCTGAGTGCTACAGGAGTCCATTAATTTATTGTCGATACATGGGGCGGAAACAGCGTAGGAAGCGAAACTCCCCTTAAGGTGTACTCGAAATAGTGTTGTCACGATACTGGCATTTCTAACTTTGGAACAATAACTCAAAGAATATCAATATGTATTGGGTTCCATTAAAATCGAACTATTTTCAAGTAAAGCAAACTTGTACGTGTGTGTTAGTGTCAGAGTGAGAAGAGACTGCAGGCTATTTCTTAACACTGGAGATAGTTAAGGACCATGATGTCTTTCTTTTCACAGGAAAAATTGCTGCTGGTGTTAAAAGTTTGACAAATCAGTATGCATTTGCAAAATGTATGTTCTTGCCAAAAAATAATATTTATAGAAACAATAAATGTTTAAAAATCATTTACTAAAACTAAAGAAATAGATGCGGCCACATGTTACTGAAAATATATCTATCATTCTGATATTTTAAAGAGCTTAGTCACTGCCTGTTTACATCATAAACATTGCAGATTAATTCTGCAAGGGCCAACGCATACCCGACATCATAGTGTGATTCTCTCGGCAAGACTTCCTTTGAACTCCAACACTTAGCTTGTTATCTCACTTTATCTTCCCACAGAGCATGTTACGGACGATTAAAAGCTCTATGTGATACTTGGGCTAACATCTCATTATAAGAGAGAGCCCATTTGTATTGCTAACCTCCATAGTAAGAGTCCACAAAGGATGACAGCTGACTTCCCCTCCTCAGCTTGAAGTACTTTGCTGAAACATATGCTCATTATGGAACCATAAAAAATTGCTCTCATTCCTCAAAATAACATTGTCAGGACATGGCGATGGGCTCAGGACATTGTCTGGCTGCACTATAATGTGGCCCTTTGAGATGAAGCAAATGTAAAAAGGATTTGGTCTCCTTTTATGTTATTAATGTTTGTTTTCAAATGTTAACTTGGCAATTTCGCTACATAATTGTTGGGAGATAATTGCTCAGATCACTTCTCAACACCTCTCAATAACCCCTGATCCTTTTCCCACCCTTGAATTTCATTAGACCCCAATAAATAAATTCTACAAAACACAATTCTTCCCTGTAGCAAGAAAGGCATCCCCAATTATCACTTTTAATTGGTCCATCCTTCTATGATGTAGAAAGTCACAGAAATATATATTCCCCATAAAAAGCCTAAAGAATGAGCTTTCCTGTTCTGCAGCGAGGCCTGCCGTGTAAAACTGCAGCAGTTGCACAACCACTGCATCATTCCCCTAATGATGATCGGATCATGTTGATAAGCTAGAGGGGAAACAGTAGACACTCTTGGCTACCATAAATCTCAATACTGGCATCAGTGTTAACAACCACCACGGGGATATAAAATGCTGATGACAATGCTGGAGTGTTTCCGCAAATATCACTGACAAGTGATCAGAAGACTGCTTGTGTCTGTCCATTAAGGCCTTCATTACCCGGGGCATTGCCGTGGTCCTATAGACACAATGTTTAATTAATATATCAGCGTACATAATTGTGGTTTGTTTGCCTTGTTGTTAATCCTTTTTTCTTTGTTTGTCTAAGAAACTGTCTCCATGTGCTTCTATTTATATGAGCTAAGATGCCTTTTGGATACCGAGGGTTCATCAAGGATGAAATCCACAGAAGGCCACATTGTTCATGCCGCTCTCCTGACCCAGGTCACATTTTGAATGAAGATGCGACTGGCATGTGGAAAAGATTTCAGAGCATGACGTCCACCTATTATGCTCTGAATCGTAAAGAGAAGCAATGTTACTGAGAGCATGAATGGAAAAAGGATTTCTGTGGGAGGCCAGAAGAATGTGCCGCACAGAATGCATGAAAGAGATATGGCATCTGCAACCAATTCTGTCTGCAGCATTGGACCCCCGACAGTAAATCTGCAGTGTATCACTGATTGTACATTCACACACACAGGTACACATGCACATGTGTGTCCATGTCAGATTATGTCGTTAGGCATGTGAGTTTGTAATTAAGTGTGTATATCTACATGCACATAATTGAATATGTGGTTTTGTGTATCTATGTTTATATTTTCATTACTTCTGTGCCTGCAAGTGAGGTGTGTATTTGTGTGATCCAGTGTGTGTGGCCTGTTGCGGCGGGTATATGTGTCTGCGACCGTTCTACAATCTGTCTTTCATGGTTTAGTGTGGACGCAGTCCAAGGCGCCCAGCTGCTTTAGATCAACACTCAATCACGGTTCACCTCATCGTAGCTTAATTCTTTCTGATTCACATAGGCCTGATCTGACCACCTCAGTGTGTCCCTGCTCACAGTAACTGGCACTGTCTGCTGGAATTGGTTCCACATCCCTCCTGTATTACAAACCTTGGAAATCCTGTACATAGTGTTTTAGCAGGGATGCAGATGGCAAATCAGGACTGACTGCAAAACCTAATGTCATCTGATAAGGCATGATAATCCATATTTATATTAATCTAAACAGACACCTGGAGAAATTCATCTGGAAGCACTAGATTCTTTCTAAATAACCACAGATACAAATTTGAAGACGAAAAAAAATGTGAACTAAACTTGTTCTTAAAATATGATTGTGGTGCCTTTTTAGTCCAATGAAGCACATTGACTTAATAACACAACATAACAAATAACAAACAAGTCATTTAGAATCTACCTCCATTTAATCATGCAAAGCTTCACACTCTACAGGTGCCAGGTTTCACCTGTCTCAGTGACAAAGATGTTTGATTTTGTGCATTTCACATTTCCACATTCCACATTCCATTTGGCAAGAATTGGTTGAAACTCAAATGTGTGGCAGTCTGAGAAACTTGAAAGCTGCACATAAATAAAATGGATCGTCTAAAGTAAGATCCAAAAGAGGCGTTTATCTCCAAGATGAGACGCACTCAGTGTCACATAATACGCCAGGGCCTTGAATATTGAAGCAAAATAGGCTGAAAGCATGCTTCTTGTAAAAGACTCGAAAATGAAAACAAAAGGCAACACTGTGTTTCTATTACCATGGTGTGTCTCACTGTGCATTTGGGACTTGCTTTTGCAATATGAGGAAGAACTACAAACTTTACTCTCTCTGTAATAAGCTGACAAAGTGAGCCCTTGCCAAGGTGGTGTTACCCCCAACCACCACCACCAATTCCAGATGCTGAAATCCCAGTGTGACAGTGTGAGAAATGGCAATAACCTGCAGAAGATTTATTCACGGCTGAGACCCCTTTTTGGCATTACATCAAAAATATTTGTGTTCACCATTTCCCATTGTTGAAACAAATACGATTTTTTACACCAGCACACCAATTCCCCACCTCCTCAAACCCAAAGAGATGCCTTTATTCCACTGCTGTTTTTCGTAAGCTTTTTGGTGCATGAAAGGATCACATAAAACTATAAAAAAAAAAATTCAAAGGGAAAGAGAGAGCCCGGTGAGCGTTCAGGCATTAGCTTAAATACTGCTGAATTGATTTCAAATTGTTTCCAGGGTATAAGCCAAGCCAGGCAGAGCAATTTGATCTGAATGTGTGTAAAGCCAGTCTCCTGTGTGCACTAGTTCTCTTAATTTGAATGTTCATTATTGGTTCATTAGTGACTTCCTGACTTTATAGCACCAATTCTTTACAACATCACTCCTCTTCTGACAATAATTGGTAACATAACATAGACTCAGTTAGCTTCGCTCTGCATGACTTCATGCATCAGACATCGGTAGCCTGCCCATTAAGTCTTTCAAACTCAATGTGTAGCCACATTTGTGTGAACGCAAGAAGTTAACAACGCAGGCACTCAAACAAACAAAACGCACGAGCACAGACACACACAATAAAGCATGAATGTTTTCTTCTTTATATTCATACTTGCTTCTAAAATGAACAAATAAAATACATGAATAAAAAGCCAGACCATCATATGCATAGTTAGCCCTAACTGTGCAAAACAGCAACTTAATTCATGACCGAACAATGGAGGGCAAATCCCAGGTTGTTTTTCTCACAAACTGCTTTGGTTTCCCGTCTGCCCCCGGGGTTAATTATGTCAGTTTCAAATATTTTGTGCCTGCTGAATATTCTCCTTTAAGTGGGGTCTACTGTGTTGAAATCCAACACCCACCTCGGTCCTTTTTTCCTTTTCCACGATGTACACATGTGCGTCTGATTATCCCTCCAGTTTGGTAAGACAAGTGAAAAGGAAAAGTCAAGTCCAAATAGTACGTGTCCCATCCCAAAAATGCCTCATCTCATAACAGACCTCCACCACAGGAAATAGGGAGCAGTCAAAGGTCAGGAGAGAAAAAAGCAAAACAACTATTGGAGCAGGAATGTCTTTTTTGACCAATTTTGCACAATACATATTCTTTCATGCTTTTTTCTTTTCACCCACTAGATTGCTTAGATATTCTGTAATTATCAGTGTTGCACCATATAAAGAAAGCTAAACAATCCTATTAATGCCTAGAATACAAATGACTAATATACTGTACGTTATTTATATATATATATATATAAGATAATACAATGGGGGTCTGTCAGTGAATATGGGCATTAGATTTAAACCATGTGAGATATTTTCTGAAGCCTAGATATGATCTTTAAATTGAGGCGGGTGTTATTGTTTTGTCTCTATCGGATATTCATTGACTTCACGTGTCAATCAAGAGGTTTTTTCCCCGCTCTTCTCTCTCTTTGAAGGCTAGAAAATCCAGCGATATAATCATGTTCGAGCACTATTTAAAATTACTTTGAGAACTTTAAAGCCAGTTCACAAAACAAAGGCTATTCACAGCCAGTGGTCTGTGGAGTGTGCACTCACAATACATACCAGATTACTCACCCTCCTTCAATGCAGACACAATATATTCACTCCGCCTTTTCCCTGCGTGCTCTGTTCGACAGATGCCCACACAGGGATAGAGAAAGCCATTGTATCTAATTGCAATGCTCAGGATTTTGATTACACTATTGCCTTGAAAGCACAACACTGTAAAAGAACAATTGCTCAGAGAGCACCAAGCAGCAGGAGGTGCAATTTCAGCCCCTTCTTAATGAGAGAACATATCAAAGGTAAAAGGGAGGAATTTATACTTTAATTCCATTTCTGAAGTAATAAAAGGTGGGGCCCTTAATTTATTAGTTTATTAAAGATGAAGCTAAACCTAGGTCTATTTCTCTCCTCTTTGTGTTGTGTTTCAAGGATCCTTCCTCTGTTTTGCCCATATTTCTGAAATTATTAACCTCTAAGCGGACTCCCCGCAGGGTTCAGTGATGTAATGGATTAATAAGACGACTGTAATGTGCTGTAGCTTCTCTGTCGCTGAGACACACTTTTCAAATAAACTGGAACCAGTACTTGGAACCTCTATAAATCTTACATGTTGAATGTATTTGCAACCATTGAACAGATTAACTGAAGCTGGTTAACTAATGGTCGTTGAAATTGTCCAAATGTTCTAATTTTGTTAACAATTGTCTCATGTTCAGGAGTGCAGAAATAAATGGATACATTTGATGAATACCTCTCTATTCAAATGGTTAAAATCCATCATTTACCAACCTAAAAGTCAGACTTTACATACAGCATTCAGAGAGGTACAAAATGGTTACATTTAATATTGAAATTATAAGTACCTACATTTGTAGGCACACGTCCATATAATAACATTTTTAACGTACCAAATAACAGGTTATCCAACCCTCTAAAAATGAGGACTTTCAGTCTTTAGAGTAACAGACAAAAATTCCAATATGAAAATGTAAAGAAATGCCACTTTGAGTTCACCTTTACTGGTAATTGTTTTAATTATTCTTATTACATTTATCAGTGTGTGGCCATGTGTGGGAGGTGGGCCGTGGGGGTTTAACTGGTTAGATCACCTCTTATGACACTCTCTCTCTCTCACATCGCTGATTCTACCTTCTCAATCTAGCAATTTTGCGTAGTTGACCTTGCTTGCTACAAAAGGAAGTGAAGTGCAGAACACTTTTATATAAGGCCGTGAACAAAAACTGGTTCTCTTTGCCGAGTGCTTAGTGACAAATGACACTGGGCCCTTCTGTCACAGGTAAACCTTGTGTACTCTAAACATCAGTATAACAGTCTGGTTAACAGATCGGTACATTTTAAAACTCTTATGTGTTTTGAATGGATTTCATTTAACCTAAACACACTGCACCTTTAAAGGAAAAATACATGTTCTTATAAAGAAAATAAAGGCAGATCAAGCGTCTAAAGGATTTAATTCAAGTGCAGTTTAATACTTCTGCGTCTGACTCTGCAGAGCTGAAACTACTCAGTGTGACACCGACGCTGTAACCTGTGTCGCTCTGCTTATTCTGTTAAAGAAATGTAGAGGAGCAGGTGCTCTGTATAACACATTACCATATAATATGTATCTCATCTGCTAGAAAAGGAGCCACTAAATCATATTTCTGACAGAAATACTGCGTGTTCTCTGTGTGTAAATGCTTGATGAGCACAATGAAAGTTTTAACATTGCAAAATGCAAAAGGCAAGGATGAGCTTAAACATGTGTTGAAGGAATACAAATGTTCAACAGTTATATTTTTCTTTAAACAACAAACAAACATTTCTGGAGATTAACTGAAATAGTTAACATTACATGACTAAAATGCATAGTCTTTTTGATTGTTTTATTTTTACTGTGTGTATGTCACCAACAAAAGGAGCTCAGCCTTTAAAAATGTCCTTGGAAACTAAACCAAAATGACCAGCGCAAAGCACAAATTATTTAAAAAACAGGATTCCAAGCTTTTACTTGAAATCCTCTGCGATTATCCGCACATTCATGTTTTAAAACATAATTACAGGTAGTGTCAGTCAAGCAGCCTATTAGTAAGTAAATGTCGTACTAGCATGTTGATAGCTCACATAAATCACAGCAGGATGGATTTTTATTAATTCAAATTTGGTTATGCATATATCACTCAGGATAAAGGTTCATAATATATAAAATATAATAGACAAAGTAACCTTTTTATAAAAGGCCATAATACTCTCTCTGTTGTTAACAGGTCATTTTGCGGGAACATTAGTGTATAACCAGCTGGGACTGTTGATCCTATAATTTAGGAATTATTAATACATTAATAATACATTGGTATATGAATATATTAAACATGTATTAATCCCGGCCCTAGCCTTCAGGCATCTTCCCTAAAACTTAAAGAATATTTCACATCTATACGACACCAACGCAGCCGGTGTGGGCTGTTAAGTTAAGTCATGTATTGTTATATGATTTATGCTGTTTGCCTCGAGTCAACAGGCTGGGAAAACAACAAACTCAGAAGGTAAACAATGCCGATGCACCGGGGCATACTCGTCTTGATTAATGAAAGGAAGTCAGATCTCATGCAGATTAGTGCAGCGTTGGACAGCATCCTCTGTGAATATTAATTTCCCTTGAAGAGGTGTTTTCGCCCTCTTTACTCAAACACTGCTCAATATATTGGAACGAGGTCAGCGGAGAAGGTCACAGACAAAGTTCTCCAGCAGCTAAATTAAAGTGCTTCATTAATGGACTGAAAAGGTAGTGAATCCAATCAGTGTTTAGCTGTTATTCCTTCACTTGATCACCCGTCTCTGTGTCTTAATGGAAGCCATTATGTTGAAAGAGGCCTTATGAAATCAACCACAGTATTTCATCTATCATAAACCCATTTTCTTGATTTCACTTTCTTGTTTGATTCCAGTTTTCTTTTATCTAATTTATTCGTATATTTGTCTTAATTATTTATATCAACTTCCTTAATTGGTAGGTATTTGCCCCTCTTCTCTCTAGTTTCTTATGTAAGATAAATACAATTTAAGCGAAATGAAATAAGATTTTATCTTGAAAGTATCCCATCATTTGGGAAACATTTTACGAAAAGTTTTCTTACTTTTAGATTTATTTCTACACTCTAAAGTTTCACTGAATTTAACATGTTATAACTTCTTACATCCCTACAGTATATAACCAGTGCTTATTTACAGGCGATGGCCTTGATTAAGTATGGCTCTTTGTTAAGGGAGCAACGCCATCAGTGTTCATATTGAACAATAGTTAAAGTGACCTTGACAGACTCAGATACAGTAGCAGACACTCATGGTGCCTGATCTGACGAGATACCGGGATATAAGACTCATCCAGTTCTTTCACCTGTCAGTGTTCACGAGGGAGAAGCGGAAAAGAGGCGGCTGCTGCTTGAGGCTATCTGTGACAGAGTGAGTGTGTCTGAGGAGATCGGTTAAGATTAACAGTCGGTCCATCTCTGTCGCTGTCGCTGAACCTTAGCTTAGAGGTTTTACAGGGTCACTGGAGTAAATGACATCGCAGCATCAGAGGAGGCGGGGCCAGGATGTATGCAGATAACTGAATGTATCGAGCAGAAAGGCCTCAAGATATCCAGCACCAAACCGCATACAGTATGCTCAACACAATGCATCTCATAGGAGAAAGGACGATCATCCTCTCTCTGGCCAAAGGAGTCTTGAACATGTGCTTCTTTTTGTGCTTTTCTTTTAGACATCATGTTGCTGGAATGCTTTAATGAAAGAAGCCCTTTTAAAAATCAATATCTCATTCAAGGGCCACAGAAAAACACATAACGTTATTCAAGGCTAGTCTAGGTTGCTCAAAAGTTCAGGCTTAGAGTAACAAATAGTGCCTTTAGTAGCCGCGTTAAATCCCATGTGGCATGGCTGTATATATATGGAGTTACAGAATATTTTTAGTTAAACTTTGGATCCAGTTAAAGTTGTATTATGTGGGTTTTGCAGTGCATGCACAGCTGTCTGGTTAATACTTTCATCAAACACTTTTTCTTCCAAAGATGGAACACCACACCATGTCTGGTGCGAATCTCTCTGTTTTGACAGAATGTTGGAGAAGTAAAAGCTCACAATACTAACAAGCAGGTTTCTCAACAAACAGCACCCAATGTGTGTGTGTGTGTGTGTGTGTGTGTGTGTGTGTGTGTGTGTGTGTGTGTGTGTGTGTGTGTGTGTGTGTGTGTGTGTGTGTGTGTGTATGTGTGTGTGTGTGTGTGTGTGTGTGTGTGGGTTTGTGTGCGCCTGTATGTGTTCATGCTTCTGAGCAGCAACAAGCAAACACCTGTGTTTAGGTGTGTATTCGCGCCCCACATGGCATGTGCAGTGTTGGAGATTTTGCTGTGTACAAAAATGATTCTGTTCTTCCTGTATCAAATCAATTTCAGTTGCTATTCAATTTGATTTCCCGCGGTTCCTGCTCAGCACAATTTTGGATAGATTAAAAAGTAACGCAGAAGGTGCCCAATAAATCAAATGCAATGCAATGACTCAGGCTTTTGTGCACCAGACCCTGCATGCACAATATAAAACATTTGAATGTGCTTGACAGAATTTGGTTCAACCTGTAGAAAGATCTAAAGCAGGCAGGCAGGCAGGCAGGCAAGCAGGCAGGCAGGCAGGCAGGCAGGCAGGCAGGCAGGCAGGCAGGCAGGCAGGCAGGCAGGCAGGCAGGCAGGCAGGCAGGCAGGCAGGCAGGCAGGCAGGCAGGCAGGCAGGCATGATGATGATCAAAACAACTCCATTTGACTTGTTAATTTAATACATTTAAACACTTTATTTAATTTCATAGTCATTGCAGGGGTGGTACTGTAGGTGTAATGTGATTAAATATCCCGTTCGTAGGCAAATAAGGTTGTGGTAAGTCTGTCCATGGATAACAGGAACAAAAGAGATAAGAAAGTTGTGTGTTCATGCTTGATTCGAGTCTGAGTGTGTGTGTGTGGGTGTTCAACAATTATTAAATCTTTCTTTCTTCATTTATATTAGATGGAAAGTGCATTCATTATGTATATTAAAATCTTCTGAAATCAGGGAAATAAAGAGTCATAAATAAGTACTAGTAATTGGTGAACTTAATTGGCTCGGAAACTGTGTGGGCATGTGTTTCTGTCCGAGTAAGAACAATTGTGTGTGTGCTCTCGGTCGCACAGCGGGTGATGATAAGGAACCATGACAAATGCCCACACCATTTACACTATGAAAAGTTCTCGTATACTGTACATTTCAGCTACTCGTCGGGTGTTTACACTGGCATCCATCATTGACATAACAGGTGGCCTGGAGCTGACCAGGACAGAGTTGTGAATATCAAACTCAAATGTGTCACAAATGAGCATTGGATTTTACACTTCCCTCTGTCCAAACTCAGCATCGGACTGCAGAGTTGTTGTGCTGCAAGGCTGAAAGTAAAATTCAGATTGATTGCAATGTGAAACATCTCCTGGAATGACTGTTTTGCAATTCTAGGATGCCTACAAAATACTGTGTGCAGCTGTGGAAAATATCTGTTCTCCCTCCTTCACTATGTAGCAGTTGGATATATTACGACCAGACTCTCCGTCTGCACTCGGCCGGAAGATAACCGATGTTCCCCCCCGAGGAGAAAAACGTATTTCCTGCTAAAGGAGCTGCCATAAATATTGACTTGATTTACACTAAAATGTACACCTGTGCCATTCTGAAAGGCATTTAGTTAGACAGACTAACAGCCAAATGAAGTGAACATGAATCTCCTCATGGAAAGAAATTCATGGTAAACTTTATGTGGGCGCAGCAGCCATAGAGTGGCTGTATATCCAGAGCTGCCATATGACATTACACTTTCCCATATGTCTGGGTGCCGTTTCTTGTCTGGTGTCCCGCTGTGTGCTGTACTTTTGACCTCCCCCTCCATAAAGGCCGATGTTCATGAGGAGAGCTGAGTCTGTCACATGTACAGTGAATCCATCTGGAACTGGGCTTTAAGTGTGTGTGTGTGTGTGTGTGTGTGTGTGTGTGTGTGTGTGTGTGTGTGTGTGTGTGTGTGTGTGTGTGTGTGTGTGTGTGTGTGTGTGTGTGTGTGTGTGTGTGTGTGTGTGTGTGTGTGTGTGTGTGTGTGTGTGTGTGCGCGTGACAATGCTTGTTAAATCAGGTATTATTATTCATAGACGTAAAATAATTAGTCCATTTGAATTAAGTAAATAATCAATGACTTTATATAGCATATATGATGTAAAATTATAAATGTAAATGTTATATTTACATGTTTTATTATTATTTCATTATGATTTGAATTATTTAATTACAACAAAGTAATACGTACATCTTAAAGTGATGGAGATATGAAATATTTAAATAATATGTCATACAGTATGTGACAAGACAAACAGTAAACATACAATAAAGGGTTATAAATGAATTGCAACAAAGACAAAATGGAAAGTGCCAAAAAGAATAAAGCTTTTACAAAAAGCAGAATCAAAACTGTGCGCTTATAAACAACATCTATAACCCTGATGAATCATTCAGGTTGGGATTCAACCTGTTAGAAAGACTGAAAGATGATATTACTAAACCATTGTTTTGGTATATATGGTGTTGAAATATGCATGGCATGTAGTTTGCTCTGCGGCAAACAGGTATACATTTTGCAATAAAGTAGAGTGATTGTGAACAAGACTAAATTAAAAAGTATTTATCCACCAAGACAGTTCTCAGCAAACAATTCTGTTAGCATTGTATTTTCTTCCTTATGTGCTCCATTGGTTCACAAAGCAGCTGTCTTAAAAAGGTGTCTTACATGATACTGAGTTTTACACTGTGACACTCAGTGCATCTCCCTGTCTATTTGTCTACTGAATGTTTTGTTCTCTTCTCAGGAGGCTCGGCAGACATTTGGTAGGCATATTCGCCATTAAAAAACAGGACCACGGGGGACACTAGCTAAAGATAGGTACCAGGAAACAGGCCCAGCAATCCAAAGCATATGTGGTTTGATATTCTATTTGATAAGTTCCTACATCCTGAGTTAAATTATTTCATATGCTAAGGGAACATTGAGAATTGCATGTGTGTGGAACCAAAAGGAAGATATGTGTACTGGTCATAAGTAGGACCACATGATTTCTTTATTACATCCAGTATACTGTGGGCCAGATATAACATTATGATTATGTCAGTACAAAAATGTAATATTCATTGACATTATGAAAGCTGTTTTAGTTTTATATTTTATTCTAGTTTCAGGCAACAACTGCAAATCATAATAGACAAAGGCCAAAGCAGAATCTGTTTAGAATTAGTTAAAAACTCAATTAATATACAGGAATTTGTCAGTCATGATAAACCGATGCTGACGCACTTGGCTCAAATTCAGCGGAAGCTCTTTCACTCTCAGTTCATATAATACTTGCATTCAAGAATGTTTTTGTGAGCAGAATGTGAATATAATAAAACAGATGTGGTCAATATGGCTGACCCCGTATGATCAGAGATCCACTGTTCGTCCACTATACTGAATCAACTTTATACCATTATACATTGTTTCTAGTGTAAAGATTCCAAAATGTGTTTGTAGATGTCTGACATTCAGCAGATCGTCTTTGGTTTTACAGATAAGACAAAAGTCATGTTGTTTTCCAATAAGAAAAGGTTACCAACTGTTCTTCCCTGCATCATGTCTGCACAGCATAACCCCATTGAAGCTGTTAACACCTACAGATACTTAGGCATCACTATAGATGAAAATCTCTGCTTCAAACCACATATTGACAATCTCTTAAGGAAATTGAAATTAAAACTGGGATTCTTTTTTAGAAATAAGGCCTGCTTCTCCACAAGTGCGAGGAAACGGCTTGTACAGTAGCTGCCACATTTTTGCCGCTCTTGGACTACGGGGATGTTGTGTACATGAACGCCTCAGCTCACTCCCTTCATCTGCTGGACGCTGTCGACCATGGGGCTCTGAGGTTCATAACCAACTGTAAACCCCTCACACACCATTGCACGCTGTACTCTTTAGTCAACTGGACATCATTATCAATGCGCAGATCACTGCACTGGTACAAACTCATCTATACCGCTATGCTTGGACTGCTGCCCCTCTACATATCCACTTACATATCACACAAACAGTACAGCTATAGACTACGATCTCAAAATTACATCACTTTGTCCGTCCCCTCAGTACGCACGGTGCTTGGGAAAAAAGACATATCATACTCTGCCCCCTCGACCTGGAACACACTTCAGCAGGAACTTAAGCTGACCAGTTTGACTACTTTATATGGATTTCAATGACTACTTTTTTTACGATGTTGTATTTTAGTGTTGCCTCTGTGTTTAGTGTCCTGTCTGTCTGTAACTTTGTGTGGTAGTGTTACCACTGAACAGGTCTCTCTTGAAAATGAGACCTTGTGTCTCAATGAGATTTTACACCTGTATAAATAAAGGCTAAATAAAAAAAAACATATGATTGTTTTGTTATGATTGTGAAAGGCATTAAGAGGACATCATGGGACCTGATTTCAGATTCAACCACTGTGTGCAGTCACCTTAAACATTTTCTTAAAAGTATTTCTCTTTGCTATAGATCAAACTTGAGCAACAAGTCCAAGTGTGACCCACCATATTCTGTTCATTGTATGACCATCTAAAAGTTATTAGTTACCACTACAAATACTGTAAACACACATTAGTCTTCCAAACAAGTCCAAATTAAATTACAAAAAACATCCCTTATCTTTACCCTCCAAAATGACACATACATGATTTTTTCCAATCTGGCACTACTATCAACAGGGTGTCATGTGTTTTAAAAATATAACAGTTTTCTGATCTTCCTACCTGACAACCTACCTGGTAAGGGGTTGAAGAAAGTTCATGTTTTGGTTTAAAATGACTACTTCAAAAAGAGGAGGTTACTTTGTTGTTATGGGCGGAATAACCACCTCTTGGTCACGGTTAGAAAAAGCCACGGTCACACACACCAAGGTTGGTTGAAATAGGGAAATGAACAGCAATCTCCTGTGTCTGATGTTTGGTATTGTCCTATGTTTTGTTGACCTGTCCATTCAACCTCACATCCTCTCCTCCCCCACTTCCTCTGGATGAGTCATATTTACTACGACCTCTGGACACCTTAATCACTTTGAACATATATGTTGTTTCGGGCCATTTACTGAAACAACGGATGCTCTTGTTGTTCTTCAGAAGAAATACTCAAAATACCTCTAATGGTGATGGAGATTTTGGTGTTCCTGAAGATGGCTGCTATTCACTAAATTAACTCACTGCAAAATGTTTGTGGACTAGTTGACTTGTTAAGACAAAAGCACAAAAGGCTGTGTACTAATGTTAGATCCTCATGCACATCGGAAGATTCAACTAATTAACGAAGGTATACAGTACACGGTGTTTGACCCATGCATAATTAAGTGCCGCACATTCTTCAAATGAGAGACTGCAGATGGAACGCACATTTCATTCTTGCAGCTGTAGCTTAATGGCTTCAGGTATTTAATCAATGCAAAGGACCTTATTCATCTCACACGCAGCTGTGGACATGATTTGCAAGTTTGACACGTTACTCTAACCAGATCAGATTCTTTCTTAATTGCATTACAAATTTCATTTTGAAATGGATTTTAACCAGTTCTACATAAACATTTGCGTGAAAATGTATCAATGGTGTAATTTTGGAGAGGTTGGTTATTCCTTAAAAACTGGAAAATCACTTTTTGCAGTTTACACCAATTTCATGCCAAAACAAGCACTACAACTGCACATCATTGTCAAATCTGCATAAACAGCTGCACCACTCCACCAACATCAGCTCAGGTGGGTTCATCTGCAGCCACAGCATTCCCAAACAGGTGTAAGCGCACAAACATTCTAACAAAAACAGTTCCTCATTTAGACATGTGTTTGCAGTATATCCAGCTCTGCGTCAGCACTAAATTAAAGGCTTTAGATTAGGAGGTTAACAACTTTTTCTCCCATCAGTCCAGTGCACTTTTATGTCAGGACATTACTAGCAGCATGCAGAGTAACAACTTAATCTCATTCTCTTTTGGATTCCTGATGACTTTATTAGCTTGTTGAATCAACGGTATTTTAAATCACCAGCTCAACCACGGAAAAGAAAATGGATTTTGCAGTTTCTTTTTGCCGGGGTTAGCGTTTCAGCTTTCTGTTTGCAGAGGATGTCGATATAAATCTTACCATTGACTTGTTTTCTGATAATGAGAAAGCACAGGTGTCTCTTCACTGAATTTTAACATTTGCATTTAAAAAAAAATCTCTCTATCTCCCTCATGTACAGTACAAGCCAATTGTTGTCATGTTTTTTCAAGTGCTACCTAACTTTTGATAAATCCTTTGCACTACTCAATTCACAGCCATTTACACATATGTGTGATGTCTCAACAATTATCGAGCAAAGATCTTTGGATGCACTGTATAATTGACACTATATTCAGTGCAAAGTTCTGCAGATGTCACCACCTTATTGTGATTTACAGACACGCCTGCCAACACCAGGATAGTCTGTCAAGCTTTATGGCAATTGCCAAGTGTGTAGCAAAGACATGTGCGGCTGAGGCTGAGTTTCACCACACCGGCTGTCTGAGAAAACACTTCCAGAAAACATTGTGAGTGTCTCAGTGTGTACACCCTCCCTATACTGCTGCCATTTCACAGTAAATGGATATTTATCAGGGCAGGGAGGGATTTGACAGCCTCTACCTACTACTTGAATTTGTTGCTGCATTCACAGGCATTGCACAGGGGTGAATTACGCCCTCAATTCAGATTGAATCAGCCTCAAATAAGTACAACTTTGGGGGGCAGATTGGCTTATAGGTAACAAGAATGTGTATTAACTGAAAGACTGTTGGCTCAATTTCGACTGGTGGGTGGATACTATAATACTCTACATCTTGAGACCTGCCAAGGCTGCTGCAATGCTTTCAAATCAGTGAGTAACAGGCACCTCAAAGTGTGGCTTTACAGCTGACCCTGAGCCTTTACCTTCTGTCTCTGTAAGTAGGCAGACAGAAGGTAAAAACTCACACTTGACTGAACATTAAACATTGACTGTGCAATAAAAAAGGACTCCAAAAAATATTCCTTTGTATTTTACGAAACACATATTTTGCCTTTATTTTATTGATCATATTAACATCTACATAATGATTCACAGTAAGAATCAGTCACACTTTTACTTTTACTCCATCAGTCAGATTGGACTTGAAGGATTCCTGGACCTTTAGTTCAATCCAGGCTGCAGCTTAAGTTTCAAAGAAGTGTCCAGAGCCAAATCTAAAGAGACCAGCCAGCCAGCCAGCCATGGCGCTTCCAGCCACAGCTTTATTTGTCCTAGAGAACGGCTTTCCTTTTATTCTTTTCTTCCTCATTTCTCATTCTTCTTTCCCTACTCGCATCGGGCTCATCCCCCAGACTTATTAGAATGGCTTTGACCTCATTATTCTGCATAGACCCAGCTGCTTTCTACTTTTTAATATCAGCAAAAGATACAAAGAATGAGAGGTGTGTGTATGTCTTTTTGTGTCTGCATGTGTGTGTCTGTGAGAGTAGGAGGTGGGTATTGGTCATCAAAATGTGTCTGAGTGCCACAAGCTGTGAGTCAGATAGAAATGAGAAAGGAGGGAAGTAGAGGAGGCTCACTGGCCATCAGGGAAGTGTGGGCAGACCTGGGGAGACAGGACGATGCAGGTGTTTGGCTGTTTTCTGTGGAGCAGGTGTTGTGTGTGTGCACACTGTGGCGTAAGGGTAATGCTAGCCAGCGAAATATTGAAATAAGCACTGACACCACTAAGATTGAGAGGAATAATTCTGACGAGGGACTGCAAATGATTTCCGCATTAGAGCCCTTCCTCAAAAAACAACACCTGCACACCTCCGGCTTTGCGAGCTGCATCACACACAGAGGAGACGGATGTGGATGCCACACACACACACATACACACGAGCAAGCATACGACATACCCTACACAGGTGGGAAGGTTTTGTTGTACCATTTGCCTTCTCTGCACTAGTTTTTTTCATTATTATTATTTGAATTTTTGTATGGATAGGTTATGATTATGCAACAGTTCAAAAGATTATAATCCACAGTGAGTTGTTAGATGCAGAAAATGTAATGTGCAAATAATAAGTTGCATTCTTAAACACTTTCTTTAGTCATTGTTTGGCATCAGAGTTGATTGCCTTGGGGTAGGATTTCTAAACATTTATCATCAGTAGAAAATACAGTAGATTGTTCAAGCCAAACAAAATCACAACATCCTTTACAGTATCTCTTATTGACAGGGAAGGAATTACTAGAAAAAGGTGCTGTTAAATATAGTTAGGAGCCCTGAGGTAATGTAGTTTACTATTCCCTAACAAAGATAGAAGCTGCCCAGGTGTGTCATCTGCAAAGCAAAACAGTGAACACCTCCTTACAGCAGAGAGCTGCTGAGAACATTAATAAACAGCCCCTCAGTCTACCTTCAAGCAAGATCAAGAGTCAATACCACTTTAGGTCAAAATTAAAATAAAAAACTGACTCACGAGTTAAGAGATTCTAAAATGGTGGAAAAATACCAAGTGAATCATTTATCAATTTCAAATGAGAACACACTGATTCAAGGATGAATGCGATCCCTTCAGTGTCGGCCCTATAAATAGTCACTTCTCCTCTCTGTTGCAGCTGAGCCCATTCAAACCCCATGGATATCCGGGGGTCCCCGGAGAGAGAAAGGTGTGACTGGATCACAACAGTAGAAACAGACAGTGGTTACCATGTAGCCTTCGCCGCGGTACCCAGCAGTAAACATCTGTGCCATTACGGGTGTGAGCTCCCAAGGATGAGGCCTGGAAAGAATCCGAACAGGCAATTAGACAACCTCGGGCCAGCTGCTCTCCGTCCCTGCAGCAGCGGGGCCTTCTTCTCTTGGAGCTAATTACATAACAAAGACAGTCTTTAATCAGGTCTTGCCTATCCCCTCCCCTACCCGCACCCCCTAGCAGCTTCCTTCCTCCTCCTCCTCCTCTTCTGTCCTCTATCTCTCATTCTCATCCTCTTGCAATCTGTGAGATGAGCAAGAAAATAATAGAAGAAGGAGAAAAAAAGCCAGTGGTTGCTCTTCTTCGTGTTCAGCCACGCTGCTTTTCAACTGGCTAGATTCTTCACAACGACCCTGACATTTATAAATAAATAAATGAAAAGAGAATGAATCATGGAATCAATGTATCTCTTTTAGACAGCAAAGGGTTTTGAAGCTATGAGATTATGTTTTACTCATGTTTAACCCTTATGCTGTAATTGTGTTGATGGAGAATGTTTTTTTTTTATCATCTTGTCACTTTTTCCCCCCACAATTGTATTATTTAAAAACATTATTTTGAACTGAAAATGTTACATTATTTTTCAATCAATCAATCAACCAATAACATTTGATTTATATAGCCCAATATCACACATTACACATTTCTCTCAGGGGTCTTTAAAGTGTGTATAGCATTTGACAACCTCTGTCCAGACATTCTGAGGGTTTCATGGAGCCCAGCTGTGAAACTTAATAGGTGTTCACATTCTTCATTTTAGACATATGTGACCTTTTACAGATCTCTACATAAGTTACACCAGTATGTAGTATACCATACTCGGTCTGTAAATGACTGTGGCAAACACAAGGATAAACCGTATCTTTGTTCATTTGTAGTTTTTGGGGATTAGATGTGTTTTTTTGCTGTAATATCAATGTGTTGTGCTGCTACTCATTGTTAATTGAAAGAGTTAATTTCTACATATTAAGAAAAAACATTAAAAAAACATTTGAAGTTAATTGTTGCAGTTATTTTGTTTTTACTGATACAGAATTAGGGTTTAAGGACCCCAGACAATAAGGTAGTGAAGCCAATGTGAACCATACTTGTGTAGGGTGGAAATACTGTCTGTACTTCTCGTTCTAACTTTTGCTCTGCAGCCCAGAAAACAAAGTGGCTCTGAACAGAAATGGTTGTGTTTAATAACAATGTCCCAATACGTCTCATTCATCACATACTTGTAAAAGTAATTCGTTTTTCCACCCACACAGATAAATGAGACAAAATGTGTTTGCACAAAACTGTAGGTTTGAATTGGTAAAGTTACTGAAGAGAAGGTGATTAAACTTGATGAAAGTCCTTGATTTTCTATCAGTTATTATTATTTTTTGTAAGTATAATGCAAAACAAAAGATCTAACAAGCTATTGAAATGATTAGCCCTTCATCCATTCAGTTATCCAACCTCTTTATCAGGTTCAGGGTTTGGGAGATAATAGAACCACTTCAGAAAGATGTTTCATTTATTTTAATTATTTTAAATACTTTTCTAGAGAACCCCTGGACTCTTCACCTACTGTCAACCCTCAACTACGATTCAGTAAAAAACAATATTCTTTTTACACAATAACACTAGCGCCGCCTTTACGTCATACATTATTAAAAGGCTGCTTAGTCTTAGTAATAATAATGTGATAAAGAGAAAAAGAAGAAGCATCACACTGCAGAAAAACAAATAGAAACATTTTAATATTTTGTACTTAAAGTATTACAAGTAGTAATGCTCACTAGGCAGCAAAATGCCCGCTGTCAGTCTCTCAGATTTCAATTAAGTCATGTTTCTTTATACTTCTTCACACATTGCTTATTGGCTATATCATGTACTATTACACTTAAATTCATGTCACAATATTGTAAAGGCGGGCAAGACTATCTGATTAACTCAACATGAAGTCCTTCCCAAGGCCATCCCAACCCAAAGCACATACATATTGTGCACATACATTATTTAGAATCCTGATCTCCACCAAATGGCATCGCTGGGCCATCTGCGTCCGAGATTATTAAACAGATTTAGTCTTGATGTTCTTTCTCTCTTTCTGTCACACCGTATCCTCTTGTGTCGTCGAGGCACAGCTATTCTAAGTTGGGGATGAAACATCCATCCCAGTTAATGTTCTTAAGGAAACTCTGGCTTATCCTAATTATCGCAAACACAGACTAGCACAATTTACTCGTTTAATCAAATCGTGTGCTTTGTTTAATTAGCTGGATATGTGCACAGAGAGGGAGAAGGAAGAGAGAGAGTTTAGAGGGAGAGAGACACTAAGAGAGGCAGAGGGAGGAAGAAGGCTACGCACGTACAAACATTCATTGCCTGAGGACAGAGGGAATTAGAAAGAAAATTACCAAGCCATTGTAGAAGTTGCACTCAAAGCACAAAGATTTGAGACATTTTACGAAAACTCCTACAAAGACCAATTCAAGGTGCAACTAAATGTGCTCAACAACCGGGAAACTGCACTTAGCACAAAATGGTTGACATCCTGACACAATTATTGGACTGCATTTGGTTTAGAGTATCTTCTATTAGTCTGCACTACCCAAATTATTTGACAAATTATTTAAAAACCGTTTGAGCTTGCATCTCGAATGTATTTACACGCTTTCTCTTTTCTTTTGGCATTATTTGTTGGGTCTTTATTTGTCTAAAAAAGACCCTTGTCTTTCAACAAAGTGTTATGCTTATAATTTCCATAAAGTCAGGCTAATGTTGAATCCTAGGTTAATTGCATCTCAACTTTTTCATATGTAATCCACCTTGACTTTCCACTCTTATTTGCTTTGTTTGACAAATTGAGCTCAGCAAAAGACAAGATCATGGGCTCTTTTGAAGTCAGAGACCATTTTGTGAGGAGGTCCAAATTCGCATTAGTCTGCCATTACTCACTATCATAATTACTGTGTCCTCTCACAATCCAATATTTAACTCTGACCTTTGCTAATAAAACCACTGACGCTTCATTTAGATGATTAAAACAAAGGACAAATTTAAGACAGTTGCTGAATCACAAACATGTATTCATAATCCAAAGTAATGCTGTAATGCACATTATATTAATATATGTATATATAATTTTTAAAGGAATGCTTTACATCTTACAATACATATAGATATATTTAAAAAAAAAAAATGTTTGAACTATTAATTGAAGTTTTTTTCAATAAAAACCCACATCAGTGTAACTAGACTAATATGTAAAACCTTGTCTTTCAATACATACAAAAGGCCTTTTAAATTGCATTTACTGTATTTAATCATGCTACATCATTATGAGTTGATTACGTTTTGATAAAGCAGATACCAGCTTAATCCTTCAGTATATCTGAGCATCACTGTCATTACCTTGACAAGACAACTCAGATGTAATGCCACGCAACCCTGGAGACAGGGTTGTGCCACGTGTACTTAAGTGACACAAATCAATCTTGCAGCACATTTAAATACAAAAGAAAAACACTGGTAGAAAGCTACAAGGGCGAGTTCCTAGGGTCTGTCCTTCACTCAGGAGGAAGGCTGTGTTTATTTCTCCGGGACTCAAGAGCACACATGATCCACGCCTCAACCTGCATCCAGCTCTCTGAATTGAACCCGCTTCAGTGTCAAATGAGACCAATTACGTCTCCCACCAATCAATCGTTCCCAGCAACTGAACCAACATCAAACTCATTGATTGAGAACAAGTCTCCGGTCGAGGTGATCAACCCTCACAACTGCTCTCAGCCACATTGATTTTTTGGCACTGCACTCTAGGTGGATAAGTAGATATTGCTGGATAAAGTACAGTAGATAACACCTACCCAGACTTTAGAGAGGATTGACCAAACTTTAGGAGAAGTTGCTGCAGAGAGAAATATAGTTCTGTTGTTTTAGGCGTTTACAAACTTTCGTGAATACCTAAACCCACATTGAATACCTAAACCCACATTCAGAAAAAAAGGTTTATTAATTCTGTGGTTGCTATGAGTGGCATTTATATTACAAAATGGAATTTTGTCAGGAAAACAACTGTGGAAATTCAGCAGATTTCTTAGCAACAGCATTTTGTTACTTGGCAAATATGTTAATTCATGTTTTCCCATTATTCTGAAACATAATTCAGACAGAATGTTTCATTCTGAACGTGTGTGCTGATTCAAATTAGAAAATGAATGCAATTGTTGGATTTGCAAAACAACTGTCTGTCTATACCTGATTTCTCATTGTGTGGATGGTAGGAATTCAGAATCAATGAATCAGAATATTTGAATTCAAGACTAGACTATTATTATTAAAAAAAAATGTTGAGATAAATAGTTGTGGTACTTTGACTTTGACAGTTATAACTGGGAAGTTCAAACTGAAAATCTACAACTACAATTTGACTTGCTGTGTCTGATGCAAAATTAACAATACTGTTTTGTAAAATAATCTTCATTAATTAAAAACCTTCAAAACAAAATCATAATTATCCACCATAACAATAAGGACAGCTAGCGACAACAATAGAGAAGAAAAATAAAAGTAGCACTTAAGGTTTGTGTACACTTGAGAAGTGTATGATAATGAAATACTCGCCAGAGGAAAAGAAAAGTGTTGAAGTTTCTTCTTAAAGCTAAGATGAGCTACAAGTAGTGGGCGAGAGGATGTGGGAGTATATGAAAAATGTTCTCTCATTTCAGAAGCTTAATAACTTTCAGACAATACATGTGCAGCACCGTTGTCATTTTCAGCGCGCTCCACTATGTGTTTTTGTTTTGTTGTTGAAGATTAATCCAATTTCTGATTGATAAGTGGATTACAGATACCGTAGGCATGCTCTTCTCCCTAAGCTGCTTACTTAGTGGATTCAGCAAGTCATCAGTTACCATGATAACAGGTCTAGTAGCAGATAGTGAAAGGGTTAACAAAGGAATTATTCTGTGCACACAAACACAATAAGTAGGCTACGATGCAGAAACTATTACATATTATGCATGTGTATTAGAATTTCATATAGCCAATAACATTTCATTGAATTTTGTATGGTGGTATGAATCATTTCTCCTGCACGCAGAATGACAGCTGATTATATTAAACACATCTATTGTTACCTTCATATATATTTCCTAACCCCTACTTTAACAAATGGCTTGTTCCATTGCTCTTTCACTTCCTTCAAAAGTAATATTTAATAATGCACTCTGAGAATTGTCAACCTTGTCATTCAAAACAATAGCGGTGACTTTCTGCTACCTGGATTCACAATTTGTTTCTTTCTCTGCGTCTGTATGGACCTCAAAAACAAATCTCTCGTCCTTGTTGCAGCTCAAGGACACACAATGCAGTGTGACCAGTATTATCAAATTGTTACAAAGACAAACCTTGAGAGCCTCAGGCTACAACTGCCTGGGAAAGTGTTTTGAATTTGTTATGAAGCGTACCTGATGCAGACCGCTGGACTCTGTGATAGTGTCACAATAACAGGTGGGTGCACAGTAACTACAGTGAGAAGTGTACTTAGCCGATAGAAAATTGTACATGATTTTAAATTGGACGTTATCTGATTGTTTTGCTTGGTTACATTCCACAGCATGTCCTTTTTATATAATATCAATAACTGGAGAAATTGTATTTCTCCGGTGTAAATCTGTTCTAATACAGAATATGTGCAACTCTTATGACCAATTTAGGAGACAGACCTACAGTCATAATGCTTTCCTGTTATCACCATATATATTTGTCAAGGTGACAAAATATGTCAACATATTTCAACAACACAAACTACAATCTTGCCTTAAAGTATTTAATTGTATTTCTTTCATATTAATCTTACTCGCTTACTCACTTAATGTCTTGTCAGCATGCCATTCAAATGTTTTAGATACATTAAAACAACATTTGGAGGCCATATGGCTGAATTTATCTGAAATAGATAATGTATGTTTCATTTGGACACAGGATGTTGAATGTGCTTTAATGTGTGCTATTTATCAGAAAAACTTTTTTGTGTCCATATATTTTTGTGGTAGGCACATGTTTTGCATTTTATCTTATCTGTTTGAAGATTTAAAAAGCAAAGGAGACACAGGACATCAAACAGCTGGAATCTGATCCGAGGCTGGTTAGGGAGCACATGTTGCTTCAGAGGTGGTAGACTGAAACATCTCTTTCAGTACACAAGATGCCCGATATCACATCATACAGATGTGAACAATGAAGTAAACATCTGTAAGATATTCCTCCAACCCACATTTCCATGCTGCAAACAGTCTCTGCTCTGTTAGACCAAACAAAAACCTGAAGAACTTCCTGGCCTTAATTTTTCCATGAACCATTATCTGTTTAAGTGCACTTCCAATTGAGCCTGGAAGCTGAATAAACTGGAGTCTATCTGGGTATTCTGGTACTGATAATAGAAACAGCGGTCAAGTTTTTTCTGTAAAATCTGTACCTGCTGGTCAACAAGGTGGCCCAGATAAAAATTTGATATATGATGAGCACATTATGACAGATAAACCAGATGATACAGTCAGGCAAAATTGCCTTCAATAACAGAAGGAAAAAAAGTCCTCTGTCTAATCCAACGTTAAATCTTCTTTCAAAATAAGTATAATCCCCTTAAATTGTACTAAACGCCCCTTTTCTGATAGATTACCCTTTTCTTATTCTGTGAAGTTACAATAGCAATAAGGAACTGTCTGTAACTATAATTTTCTGATTATTATCAGAACTATGGGAGGATAAAGGGTAGATGCAGTGCTGTAAATTATTTGGACTATACATTATTCCTTTAATATCTGTTCTATGACACTTCTGTTGATCTGAGTTTCCCTTGAATTACAAATTCCACCCCCTAAATGACAACATCCCTGAGTTTATGAGTTGATGGGGTTTCAGTACGTTTTTGTGTCTTTGTTAATGCATGTTAAATAATTGAATGTCCAGCATCACATAGTCACAAAGATAATGAGATGCCTGTGCCTTACCTAAAGACAAAACAGCATTATTTATGGTTGCAGCATTGCAACATGTCTACATTCAGGTAACAAAGATCTCTAGTGGTTATTTTCTGACTCTTGTCCTTTGGGAGTAAATGAGGAAATAGAGTGACGTTGTTAGAGATTGACACCACGTTGTATAACAGGTCCGCTGAGAGGGTGGGGGGCTGTGTTCACGGTGGATGTATGGGTCAATGGTCATGGAAAGAAGATATTACTTTTCCGCTTTCTACTGTTTCCTACCTTCTTCAAGCCATGACTATGACCCCTTCCCGAGCTAAGCCAAGTTGCAATAACTCAATTATAACAAGAAAGGTCCTTCAACCTTGCAACCTACAAGTTATTTTAGCCAGAACCATGACATTTCCCTAACCAGGGTATTTTATGACAAACCTTATTATAAACATTTTAAGGCTAGAGATAGTTTGTATTGTTTAATTGTGGTTGTTATGTGTGATGCACACAAACGTTCCCTTTAAAGAAGGGTGATGAGCTGATTGGTTGCCCTATTTGGTTTCAGAAAATAGTTATCAAATCGTGTTCGATTCAACAGTTTTCTGACAACACTGTTTCCTCTTTATTGGTTTGTTTAAAATATAGGAACTTACTAGAATTAGCCATGTTTTTGTTTTTTCTGGCACCTCTATTTGGGACAGAATGAATTGATTGGCAGGCGAGGGAGGGGTTTCATTTTGGAATATGAGAACCGTTTAATTTTAAGCTATGTGCCTGAGCAAATTGACATATCCCAGACTCAGTGGAAACAACATGCTGTGCCATGTCGTCAATGTTAGCCAGAGAGTTAAATGAATCACACTGAATGAATTTGAATAACTGTCTCAGGGCTAACAGTCACAATATTGAACTCTGAGCGACTGAAAGACCCAACTTCTCCATTTCAAATATGGTAAACCTGATGAGGGACTTTTTGGGGGGGATTGTCAGTTCAAATGCTGCAAACAGGCCTAGATGGAAAGAATCTGGTAATTATATAAGTAGGGGGGGGGGGGGGGGGGGGGGGGGACAATTGAGGCCAAATGTTGTAGTGATATGTTTATTTAAGTCTGCCGGCAAGGGAGGGTTGCTAAAATGGCAATCACTTAAAACAAAAGCTGATTTTTGTCAAAGTACACTTTAAGTATTGGTAAAGAGAGACTAAATATCTCTGAGGAACTCACCGCAGATTTCCCCTTTAATGGTGCCTTAATAAAGTCTTGACACATGTATATAAAATACATAGTTTCCATGCCCGGAAAATGATGAGTTAAATCTAAGGGAAATTCTTGGCCTAGTTGGTGGGCATCATCGATGTGAAAATGCACAGTGGCTGCTCACAATGGTATTATGCCCCTTTTTGTAGAAAATGAATTAAATAAATCATTGGCTAGAGAGATAAATGAATTTGGGTGAGAGGAACAATTTATCTTCAATGCTTCACTGCACTTATTTACCAAATCTTTGCTTTTACAAAGGCCTGCAACGCTGGCTTAAACCAAGAAGGACATGTCAGTGTGGCTTCTGTGGCAGCCGCGGTCATCAGTCATCTCAGCTGGATTTAAATACTCCAGAGAGACCCATACATCAGGAACGCTTCACAACAGAGGCTTACGGTGCCTTGCAACCTGTGCTATATACAGTATGTGCAGCGGAGAAGTGAACACTCGTATGCATTTCCATTCGCACAGCATTTCTTGTACATTACCGTCGAGAATGTTGGAAAAACATTGCATCCAAATTACAGTGAGCGACATACATTATATAATTGAACCTCAGATTACCGCTATCACTCTAAAGAAATGTAATTTTACAACAGAACTGGTCTTTAAAACTCTCCTTATTCGGTCATCTAATTTGTCCTGACGTCAGGGTGGTGGATAATTTGACTAACTTAGTCAAATGATCAGAAACAGACACTGGAGCTGGCAGTGGAAATTATGCTGGCGTCATGATGCCGAAATACATCCAGATAAAACACAGAACAAATGTGGACTGACACAGTTAGTTTAAACTGTAAAACAATGTGAAATACAGCAAAGTGCTTTGTTTTGTTTCATGATATTATATGCTGCTGCACAATTCAAGTGTCCTTTATAAAGCCTTAGAAAAAGTATTATCAGACCTTAAATAGATCTCTTTTTTATTAGCACTTCTCGTATATTTATGACTGAACAAGAACCTTTCAAAGAAGTGTGGAATACCTTAACATTTTAAACTTAGATAATCTGATTTATCGGAAAATGGACAGTTAACTTAGGTTATCACTTTTTGAAAAATTATCAAATTCTGATTTGCTCACACTAAATTACATGACCTTTATATCACGTATTTGTCAACCATAGTGAGAAGCTGCTAATCAATAATTAAGTATTCGTTGTCTACATTGTTTCATGGGTCTATTGTAAAGAGATACAGTGCGCCGGTTGTTTTCACAGCAGGGTCCGCTCACTGATGCGTGCCCTTGCTGACACGAGTGCTTGGCCGATGCACAACTTGAAAGAACAACCACATGCCAGGGCGTGTTAAGCCTTATCAAAGATCTATTGATCACTTTGTCTGAACATTTTTTAGCCAGGAACAGCAGCTTGCCAGTGCTCCACCTCCATCCTGCTGACAGCACAACTTTAGCAGCACCACCTCCTCAAATGCCTGAAAATCTGTCTTCTTTTATTTCCTTTCAGAGCAGTCGGCCAGGCTCCGTATATTGTCCACCATAAATCCTGCCTGGCTTTTCTGCACCCATTGGTTCAGAGGTAGCAGCGCTGGCTGAGGGTTCGATAGAGACAGATGGCCCTCACACTGCAATGGCAAAGATCTTCTCAGAGCCTCAAGCTTTCATCAACAAGGCCTTGACTGATGAAGACACTAATCATTCAAGTTAGACGACATTTGTCCATGTTTGTGTCATTTATCCCATCCTTTAAATGCCTGCATGTATCAGATGATGTCCTGTGTTTTCATACTCTGTGTTCTTGGCAACAGCACATCATCTTGCAAGTGAGATCATTCACTCTTACGGGATGCAGCCAAATCATCTACCTTTTTATATGGGAAACCTTAAGCGGAAGTCTGTTTAACTGAAAAGCACTTACTCACTGAAAACACTTTCCAGTTTGAGCAGCTTTTGATCTGATTTTACCACATTTCATTTTTTTTGCGGTGCAGCGAAGATCAAAACTGGCATTCAATGCAAAAGCTTTTTCTGCCTTTAATGATAAAAGCTAAAGTGATTTACACACATTCACAGAGTATACACTTGCAGCCATGTGTATTCATGATTTGTCACTTGCGGTTTTGTGATTGTGGCATTAATAAGATCACTGAATGAGTTGCTTAACATTTAAGTTGCTCTGATCCAAACTCATGGACACCGCTGAGAAAGAATTGTACAATAAATCCTACAAAGACTAGTCACAGCCTCACTTCAATATGTCTTCTTTACAAAATTGTAATATCAGTCACCTCGACCACTTCAACATGTTGAAAAGCTGGCAGACTATTTTTGTATTTCTGGCTTTTCTTTCTCAATTGAGTCCACTCTTATCTAGACAAAGCAGATTAGAGTGAAGCCCGGCATTAATCTTGTTGAATGTCTGCAGGAGGAGTGGCCAACAACGTCAGGTCAAGAGGTGACATTAGTTGTTATTTTGCCGTGAAAGTAGTGAAGGATTCTGCTCAATTTTAATCAAAGTGCGGTTTGTGGTCATGTTCAGTCCTGACTCTTGAGTCATCTGACCTGCACACAAATGTAAATCATCATTCAACTCACTCTTTATCTGTCAGACACGCTAGGGATTTGGATACAACACCCGTCCTCTGTGATATAACATCAAGGTGGGTTTGCAGCCAAGAATTACAACACAGAATACACCACTCTGAATTCAAAGAATAAAGGCCCTGCAATCCCATACAATGAACTACATACAAAATCAATAAGACGTTTGAGTTGTCACTCCACAACTACAACATAATTAACTGAGGTCTACAAACCAGGCAAGAGTTGATCATCGGGGGGTTATGGGCTAAATTCAGTCATCGACTGATGACTATCTATCCAGAGAGAGAACAAAAAACAACATGCCTCTCTTGATCATTCTAAAACTTTTGGCAGAAGTTGAAAGTCTCAGAGAAAACAGCGGACTCCTCTTAATCACTGCGTGGTTTGCTTAGGGATGCCAATGTTTACAGAGAGGAGTCTGATGAAAAACCTTTGATTACACGATGAGCATCCTGCACTCACTTTGTGGATGTTTTGGTGCTTCACACACTATAACTTCGACTTCATATCATAAAATGAATGTCCAAAGATAAACTCAAAATCATGAGGGATTCCAACTGTCCTGATTAGTGGTTGACAAACTGACGAGTTTAAACCAAACAGCACCTTTTGAAATATGAAAATCATCCTGAGCTGAGCTGGCAAGATGTTTATTTCCTTTTGTGCCATGACATCACTGGAAGAGATGAAACAAATGAAGTCTTTGTGCAAAAAGCTGTAAACGTGTATTACAAAATCAGATATAACCACAAGACAAAAGATTCCAATATTCTTAAGAATAACAAAAACAAAAAATTCCATATGATGCATAACATTCATACTGTGCAATATACAGACTGTGAATGTGCTGCTCACAAATGTTTGAGTCAGATGTAAAATAAATGAATGCTCAGTCTCAGTACAAAGCACAAAAAGGTGGCTACAAATCTTATAAAGCTGCCGCAACCCAGGAAGTTTGAAAAGAGTGGAGCCACTGCAGCGCTGCGGTGCTGAATCATGAAAAACGTTTAGCTTTAAGGAGGTGGAAGTTTAGCATGACCTTTAAGCATCAACATTTGAGTAATTGGCAAATAAAGACGAAATAGTGTGATTAGTTAATTAGTTGGACCCTTCATTTGTTAATAGTTTGCTTTTTCTGTGTTCTTGAAATCCAAACTCGTTATCAAGCAAACTTAAAGGGTGCTGCTATTTATTTAAATGTGATTGTATTGGTGCCCAGTGATTCTCAAAAAACCCTTTGTGTTTTGTTTAGTAAATGTGTGCTTTAAATTAAACTGCAAACAAAGAGAGAAGAAAGAGCATGCCTTAATAACTTGACGACACTAATGGGTTGCATCGGTCCACCACACTTCTAAAGCATTTATTTTTATGTCCTCTTTATTGTGTACATTATATACCATGCAACATTTTGTATGTGCAAATAAACAAATGGGATGCACAGTTCAATTCACCATTAACAAATGCTCAACAACAGGCCGACTTGTGACAGAACTCTTGAGGGTAGCAGACCTTACAGTTAAACCTCATATAAATGATAATAAAGAATTAGCTGTTTCCCAAGAGAACTGCTTGCAGCACTGGAAACAAACAAGAAAGTAAATGACATTTAATTTACTTAGCGTCTCCGTGTCAAGAGCAGAGATTTAAATAAATAAAATGTCAAACTGGAAAGTAAATGTGACACCAGTTATTAAAGGGGACCTATCATGCAAAATACACTTTTGTACGTCTTTTATACATGAATATGTGTCCCCGGTGTTCCAGGGAACTCACCAAGTGTCAGAAAACACAACCCTCTCTCTTTTCCTCCATACCCAAATCTCTAAAAACGGGGCTGCAACGGATCTGATACAGACTGATACAGATTTGAACATTTCTCTGACGTCAGGACGGAGAAGCTCCGCCTATATGGCCAACTCTCCACCTATCAGGGGAATGAGAGGTTGCCGTGGCATGGTAACAGCATGGTAACAGCATGGTAACAGCATGGTAACATGACGCTCGTAACTCGGCCCCCTCCTTTGCAGGGGGGCGTGGTCAGCTGCAGCGCATGCAAAGACAGGGTGGAGGAGAGCAAAATAGAGCGAAATGAGGCATGGCCAAAATGCATGATCTGTTTGGTATTTTGAAAAAGAAAACGTATAAATATACCTTATATAGGTATGGCCCTACAATATATTATTCAAATGTATTACATGGCTTAGTTGAATACTCGATTCTGATTGGTCAATTCAGAACACGTGACACGTTGTTAATCCAGAACAGACAGACCGCTGTCAAGGACTTATTGACCGTTGTTAAGGACGCTCACATCTGCACAAAGAAGTCCGTTCGATTTAACTGTGTATACAGTTTTGGCCGAAAAGCAAACTGCATGCAGTTTGCTTTTCTAACTGACAAGACAAGAGCGACAAGCAAACAGCGGAGAAGTAACGGGCAGAAACCCTCCTTTTTACGCAGCGGTCCAGACATAGACATCAAACGGCGACACATATTCAGTTGCCAGTTACTTTGGCATTAGGGCAGGGATATCTAGATTCTTTCCAAGGTTTGACATAATGAATTGTGCTACTTTTAAAGCAAGCAACGATGTTTTCAAATCTGTAATCAAAAAGCTCCGCCTTCCTGCCGTTGCTACGTTTTTCAAACGGTAACAACGGACTATTTTCCTTAGCGGATGCATGTCAATTTAAATCAATACATACAACTATTTTTTAAATCAATAAAATCATTTTCTAAATCCATAAAAGCATTTCAATGAATAGTGGGAGTCATATCATTACTTTGTTGAGAATGTGGCCATGTAATAAGCGCGATAATGTGCAGCGACTTGGTCATTATGGGGAAAAGAACACATTCAGGCAGATCTAGATCCCTCCGCTTCGCGTCGGGCTCCTGATCAGCCTGTTGGTGTTCTTTTCCCCATAATGACCGCGTCGCTGCACATTATCCCTTACATAGCATGATAGGTCCACTTTAAGTTAGCCTCCTACAGTATAATTACTAATGACAACAAATACTAATTGAGTCAGTTGCCATTGCGCATTTTATATTATATGGATATATATATACATAACAAAAGACAAAGTTTATCTGGATATTAGATCTATTCTAAATAATTAATGTGACTAAAAGAGCAATGACAATGTCTTAAATCGTGTGAAATACTGTCGATTATTTTTAATTTTCAATTTGGACGGTTGCAATTCTCAGGAGACACCTCAAAAGCAACTGTAACGAGATGTTCTTTAATTCATGAGTGATCCTATTCTCCAAATGGAATATAAAGTGATTCAAATGCCTGAACACACCATTTGCTGATAGCCAAGGCAGACACTCCTCCCAATACCTGGACATTCACGGGTCACCGCCTGATTAGCCTCCGTCGTCATTAATGATCCCTTCATCTGAAATATAATTTCAAGACTTTGACAGTGCGGGCAGCAATTTTCAACACGTTATTAGGCTGCTGTCGAAACAGAAAAAGGCGACTTTCACGGTTCTACCAAAGCAAATGGCACTGCAAAACATATTAGACTTGTGAGGCCCAAATGACTGGGTGAGTGAAGGAAGGACTGAAGGAAGGACTGCTGGAGAGAGTCATTATTTTTAAGCCGCTGGATATGAGCCCAGATATTTTTTGAATTGGTGCCTAACAGGAGATTAGGACAGAACCTATGAAGGTCTTGTCATTTCACAGAACTTTTTATGAGGCATCGTAATGTTTGGTGAGTGATGAGCAACTTTCTTTGTGGGCTGGATGATAGAGCGGACCATACTGGGTCTTAGCTTGACAAGCACCTGCCAGCATACAGATGTTGCAACAGTTTAGGGTTACGATGCCAGCTCTTACTTGGATTTAGAAGATTACCAAATTTGACATCTGCAAATTTCAAATGCCCTGTCCTGAACCACAAGTGTGACATGCCATCATTTTAACCGCACCTCACAGCATTTAGTGCTTTTCGAAAAGCCATATTTAAAGGTCTTTGCTCTCAGGCACATACATCTCTCCATATGTTTGGGGCCATGTGCTGCGATCGCCTGAGGGCTGTTAGAGAAATGCCGCAACGGCCAGAACTCTACTTACAGTCAGGAAGAGAGAGGTCAAATCTGTTAATGATTGGCCCACTTCGCTGGACGAGGTGTGGATCTGGCCCCCACTTCCCCCAAACTGCCCTGTTTTTCAAATACGCTGTCCATCTGGCTGAAACACTAAAATACTTCCTACCAGACTGTGGCTGGAACTTCTGTGAGAAACAGAGTGCATCATTGTTCAGGTCTCTGCTCCGCAAACCTTATATATATTAGATGTGGTTATGTTAATCACATTATAAGACACTTTAAAGTTAAATAAAACATGTTGGGTGACATTTGAGTTTTATGCTACTTCTGCAATAAATATGATCTATTAATCATTTAACCAGATAATCAAGCTCACAAAAGGTCTTCACAGAGTAGCTCTGACCAAGACAGCAAAAGTGTTTTAGACGGCATGCCATCAAACATTTAAAACAGAAAACATATTGTATAAAATCACAATGTACAATCCCAAGCAACGTACATGCGAACATTAAATAACAAGCAACGTATCAAAGACACAGTCATTAAAAACATTTTTAAAAAGGACCTTTCTCTCCCACACACTCCCCCGCTGCCTGAGACGCCTCCATTCGACTCCTTTGTTTACTCCCGTAACATAGTGACATCACTATGTTACACTCATGCTTCTATTTGCTAGCGCTCCGACATATTGTAAGTGATAGGCTAAGGGGCGGGACATTTCTAAGTGGTTGAGCAATCACAACAGAGCCGGCCAGCTAACCAATCAGAGCAGACTGGGCTCTGGTATCAGACAGAGGGTGAAAAGAGGTGCTGCAGCACAGGCAGTATGATACCTTACATTAAAGCATGGAGACATGTCACAGTAGAGGGAAAATACAATTATGAAACCTAAAAAATAATATAATAGGGCCCCTTTAAGTCTAGCCTTTAATAGAGAAAAGTTCATTGGATACCAATTCACAATTGTACTTAAGTGAAGGATTCGAGTTCTTCTTCCACCACTGCACGTTTCACCCCATATGATTCACAGGAAAAGAACAACAAAGAAAATCTGAGACAATAAAAGTCTGTCAAATCTGCGGTGTATGTAAAGTGGAAACTCGAGGCATACTGAAGCTGCACAAACAGTCCCCCCTTTGACGAGGAAAACACAGCTTTGAGTTTGAGATGAATTATAATCCCTAACGTACTCCATCCCTATTTTCAAGACAGATTCACCAATATTCACACACATGGATGGATCCAACAGAGAACAAATGGGACACAACAAAAACATGATGATTATGTTGTTTTTCCCCCCCCCCATCACATTGAATTGCATCTTTCATGCCTCCACTTCAGCTCCCAAATGTCTCCGATCCAAGATTCTCCCCATCAAAGTCGTACATCCATCGTCTTCACATGTGTGATGGACAATGTTTACCATGGCCATGATAAACTATTTCCTCATAAACGATTTTGTCACGGCCTTCTGCTGGCTGTCATGTGGTATTCCGCCTGCAGACTAAAACAACCATAATTCACTGGGTGTATTTACCTCCTCAGAGGACAGAAGCTTGACAGATGATAAATGGCCACGGCTGACAATCATCAACACATACCGCCCTGTGTTTGCCTTGAGTATAAGTGGCGCCAGGACATGGAAATAAGACTTTGACATATCACACATAGCACATAGAGAGTCGTGGAGAGAAGGAAAGAAAAAGAGAACAAGAAAGGAGAAGCTGGGAAGTCATGGCTCTATTAGCGACTGGTTGAAATCTCTGATATGCATAATGAGCATGTTTGTTTCTCTGTTTCCTAGTGTGTTGGCTGTGTAATGTTCCCCTACTGTGAATGGATTGATGCTGTACATGCAGACCCAGCAGGGGAGTATCGCAGCTGTAAATTGAAGATGTTTTTCTCTTCCTGCTGCTTCTTTGCGGTAAATTCTTTCAGAATATAAGCGCATGACTCAAAAGATAACACAGTCAGGGTGATGGATGTGTGCCTCCTAACAGCATATTTTTGTATAAAGATGTTTCCGTGTGGCACATGTAGAAAAGTAACCTGCTGCACTACTCTGAAATGTGTTTTCTCAGTATTTGTGCTTGTTGTCAGTGTGCATACAATGGCTATGTGTGTGTGTCAGGGTGAGCTGATGGTTAGAAATGCTCTCATGTAAGTGAAAGCTCTCAACAACAGTAATTGTGTCTATTAACTTCCATACATCCTTGAGGAAAAACATCTACTCCTAATGACACCTCTCTCCTGGCTAAAGGTTATTTGAAATAAAAGCTTCAGTAAATACGAACAAATCTAAACAACACACTGATTCTAAACAGGTTTGTGTAGTATATAGTCACTACAACACTAGGAAAAGACACTAGACACACCACAAAAGTGACAAGCTATGCATATTAAATCCAATACATTATGTAGTGTGCTGGTGATGCACACTGTGAAATCCATAAAACAAATAAAGTGGCAGGAAAAACTAAATTATTTTGGTGAATTTTCATTCAATTCTTTCAAAAGTTTGACTAATGTCCATCTTCACACATAAAAGGTCATTCTTGTTAGTAGAAAATTGTCAAATGTTTTGTATACCAACTTCTAAAAAATGGTATATTATAAAGATAAATATGAGTAAGGACATACTCATAATGAGAAAGATAGCATGCTGATGTTTAGGGTGGCCTATAGTGTTCAACATGTTCAACATGTGTAAAGGAGACCTATCATGCAATATTTGAATAATATATTGTAGGGCCATACCTATATAAGGGATATTTATACGTTTTCTTTTTCAAAATACCAAACAGATCATGCATTTTAGCCATGCCTCATTTCGCTCTATTTTGCTCTCCTCCACCCCCTGTCTTTGCATGCGCTGCAGCTGACCACGCCCCCCTGCAAAGGAGGGGGCCGAGTTACGAGCGTCATGTTACCATGCTGTTACCATGCTGTTACCATGCTGTTACCATGCTGTTACCATGCCACGGCAACCTCTCATTCCCCTGATTGGTGGAGAGTTGGCCATATAGGCGGAGCTCCTCCGTCCTGACGTCAGACTATTTTCAAATCTGTATCAGTCTGTATCAGATCCGTTGCAGCCCCGTTTTTAGAGATTTTGGGTATGGAGGAAAAGAGAGAGGGTTGTGTTTTCTGACACTTGGTGAGTTCCCTGGAACACCGGGGACACATATTCATGTATAAAAGACGTACAAAGGTGCATTTTGCATGATAGGTCCCCTTTAACATATTCATTTAGCTTGTGATCATGGTCATTTGATAATTTGCAATACAAATAAAGACTAGTGGCGGCTAATGGGAAGTTATTTGATCATAAACCATAAACATGAATATCTATTGCATAGCAATCTATAAACCCAGTAACATCTGCTACTGTATGGAACCCATCCCATGGTTGTTGATGAGCATGATAATTCAGTCTGTAAAGTGGTATCCTGAAGGCCAAACTGACTTTTTCATCCCTAGAGCGACACTGCAAGCTCGTCTCGTAGGTAAAAAGAAAATTGTTTTCTTTTATGTCGAATACTATGTACTTGAAAATGTGACTTTGAATACTTACTGTATTTCAAAAGAAGCACTTCTCAGCCGCACTTAACTCCTGACAACAATCTCAAATCCAGTTTTACTTTTTATTCTCCTTACCTTCATACGGCACCTTTTAAAAACACAAAAACTTGTTTTTTTTTCTACCAGTAAACATGGCTGTGCTCCATGTACTGAATGTACCTCCTCCACATGAAACAAGGATAATTCCTAATCATCAAGCCTTTCATCCAGGTAAAGTACACCCCTGAACACAATATGAATAAGCACCAAGTCTTTGATCCTCCCCTAACAAGGAAGTGTGCAGTGTTGAGAGTCTTGAATAAAAAGTGGAGAAAAACACCACTTTTTATGGATGCTGGTCTGCTATTTTCCCCAAATTAAGCAGTTTCGTCTCAATTGCAGCTTCCCCCAAATGTTGAGTTGCATCTGTCCGAAAATGTTTTGCCACATCTTGGATAGACTAATATGGCCTTGCCCTTGGACATTGAGCTCTTTGCTACAGAAAAAAAGACAATTATTGTTTTCATCTATGCAACACTTAAAGAAACACTTCAGCTTTTGAAGTGCTACTGGAATGCCTCAGTACTCAATCCTCCTTACTGCTTTATGTGCCACACATTATCTATTTGTCAGAGAATTAGAAGATTAGTCATGTCAGACCTCGCTTCCTTTGTGGTCTCTCTGTGAATTAGGCTCTGTGAAGGACGTTTTTCAAGGATCCTTTGTGTTTGTATTTATTTCGCAGGAACATACTTTGCTTGTTGGGCACACATGGGGAGTCTACAGCTGTTCCCCTTCCTCAACCCTGCCAACTATTACGATGGATCTGAAACCTAACACTTGGTTGCATTAGGGTTTATGCAAGAACATGTATTCCCTGTGTATTTAAGTCAAACAAATACAAAGCCATTAACATGGCGTGATTTTAACTTCCAAACTTCAGAAGAATATGCATTCCACCGACAAAATTGAACTTTTCCATCAAATGAAACTCAATTTATTCCTTTTAGACAGTTACAATCGGGTCAAAGTCAACAGCATGACATGTGGAGGCACTTCTGTTGAAAGTTAGTGATGCATCTCATATCCAAATAGTTTGAGAAGGGCTCTGAGGATTTAGATCACTGTCAAGATACAGTATATTTGATTTGTTCAATTTCAGCCCAGTGAAAATCCTAAGAACAGGCCGTTTTCAGAATGTCAATGTTGTGTATCATAGCCATCATAATGCTCACATATCCTGCTTCAGGACTCTAAGGTCTCTTCAGAATCCCGTGCACACTGTGAAACGGATGATTCCCAGAGATATCCCGGGGATATTGGATTTCCCCGGCAGATGAAACTATTTGTAACCAATATGTCAATTTTTCCAGTCTGTTTGCAAGGGGCAGGGAAGGCGGTTTCTGACATCTCTCACACATGCGGACACATGTTCTGCTGACCAGCGAAAGCTTCACGTTTATATATGGAGAGATTACTGCAGCAATATATGAACATCCTGTCCAGGTGACAGGGTCAGCTTAAGAGCAGGCTCACATTCGGAGCATATTGAAGCGTGGCACTGCTCCCTGCCATCAGATTTGCAGCACAAATCCACTAAAGTATTTTAGATATTATGCTAGTTGTGATTAATATGCATGAGATAAAATATAAAAAAAGACTGACTAATGAACTGAAATGCACTATGCTATCTCGGGTCACTGTTATATTTGCCTAAATTCAAATCAGTCAGGCAAGATATGAAAGATGTTCCAGATTTCATTAAGGTATTAGAATAATAATGGAAGAATGCAGACAAAAATAGCTGCCTCCAGATAAATCAGCCAAAGATAACATTGCCAGATCGATCAGAGCTGGCAGCAGCCCAGCGCACAGCGAGCGTATCTACTTTTCACAAGGAATTTCTGCTCAGACTGATGTATATTGGAGCAGGCAGGCAGATGCAGTCATTGTCAGCTCCTCTGTCCTCTGCTCCTCTGTCTGAATTGAGAAAAGACAAGACTTATTGGCTCCTTAAATGAAATCACTTCCCTGTGACACAAGGGTGTCTCCCAGAATTTGTTTATTGTGCCAGGTTTCATTAAACTTGTTTTAAAATAAAGGGATACTCACAGTCTTCTCTGTTTTAGTCACGTCACTTAAAATGGTTAATGCTGAAGGGTTACACCTGCCCTGCAGCGTGTCTGTGAGCGATTGTCATAGTCCAGCTCTGTAAGTGTTAATTTTCCACAAGTCTCTTATTTACTCAAAAATCTAGACAGATCATCACCATTTAAAATGAGTTCCTGAGCATGCTACTATTTAGCATAGTGACATAAACATGTTTTATTCAAATGAGTACCGATAAGAGCACGGGAGGAAGCCATATTCCCCTCAGTGCCAGCAGGCAGGCACGTAGACAGATCTAGCCTTGCTGACTGAATTGTGCTTTTTTCCCTGAAAATTGGCACGCTCTGGCTCACTAGAGGCACACTATGGTGTTGTCAATAACAATGACTGCCTGTGGCTTATTTATTTTCTTATCAGCCTTAATCAGTCTGTGTTGACAGTGACATCTGCGCTCAGCAATATCCAAATGCTACCCGTTAAGATCCATGTACATATTTGTTTAGTTTTGTCTCATACGGCTGCAGTGTATAATTGGAAATTTGTGTTTGAAGATACAATTGACCATCTATTGTGGGGTATAGTTACATATGTTCTTATACAGCTTGATTCAGATGTCTATGGAGAGCACAATGTTTTTACAGCCATTTGACTATCAAATCCTTTTGATTTCTATTTTCTCTTTTGTTAAACTGATGAGTTATGCTTTGAAAAACATTTTATATCAAAGAACCAAGTCATCTTAAATCTTGGGACGTAATACAAAAAGAACTAACTTTTACAATGTTGTGTTGGAGGTCACTCTCATAGTATTTTTAAGAAAGCAAGTGTTTTAAAAAGGAGCGAGGGACGTGCATGCACTAACTAACAAAGAGGTATTTTCTTTAGTACAGGTTTTTTAAATCTCATATGTAGAACCTTTTAAATAAAACAATGAGGGACATTTTCATCATTTTTCAATAAAACACTGTATAATAAAAGTTATTCACTTTGGAGTTCTTTGTAGACGATTGAGTGAAGTTGAATAAAAAGACTGACCTTTTGCCCTCTAGTCTGTAACTGAACAGATAGCTGCTGGTTTTGGACAGCTGTATGACTGACTGCATCTCCACTGAGGAGCACATTTTTCCACTTTTCTGCCCGGCTCAACTGCGGGGTATGCCGAGAGGCGCTTGCCTGTCTGGAGCAGTGACGCTGGACTTGTGTGCAAATATGTGTGTGTGTGTGTGTGTGTGTGTGTGTGTGTGTGTGTGTGTGTGTGTGTGTGTGTGTGTGTGTGTGTGTGTGTGTGTGTGTGTGTGTGTGTGTGTGTGTGTGTGTGTGTGTGTGTGTGTGTGTATCTCGGGCTGTGTAGTGTATGTGTACCGTCCATGTCTACCTCTCTCACTTGCTGAAACATATCCGTCCAAATTTGACAGTGCGGGGGCAGACAGCCATGTTGCAGAATTCTGATAATTTAAATGCTCAGAGGCGCTTGAAAAGCAGAGGTGTTAAAAAAAAAAGAGAAAGACACATGAAGAGAAAGATAGAGAGCAATCCTCTGCATGCCTCCATATCACATAAGGGACTGCCTGCCACTTTCTTGTGAAGAATAATGCTCACTTGTCAATCTTCCAAGAGCCAGTCAGATAGCCGCCAGTCCCACGGAGACCTATTGAGGTGTATGCTTTGTTTCATCTGGGGCACGCCTCAAAGGAGATCAGAACTGTTGTATGCGCGAATTGCCTCCAAAATATAGGGTAGCAAAAAATAGCACATTTGATACAACGCTTGAGCTGATGTGCTATCTTGATCCGTACAGTAAACAACATATTTACTATTTTCATTTGCTTGAACAGAAATATACAGAAATAAATGTGAAGCTGGGACCTCTGATATATAGCATTTACAAACTGCAGTCAAGGCTTCACTTTGTGTAAAACACTTTTTGAACTGCTATTCAATAGTAAAATTGTCCCTGAACCGTTAAATAAAAATGAGATTTATCACTGCCCTAATTACTTAAATTGCTGCCTGATGATAAATCGACTAGCACGCGGTTATGTACACAAAGGTACTGCATTCCTCCAGAAAAAGCAATTCTCTGTAGTCCATAGCACAAACTATAAAGGTGTCAAGTGATTTATCTATGCGGCAATGCAAATAAAGAAAAACATACCCAGCAGCTTGAGAACGAGGTCTGCATATCTGTCCACACAAACATTTCCGTGTCATTTTGAAATACACTTCCTATTATAGTTTCATGATGCATAGCACTGAAGCAAGCAAAAAACCTCGATTGTCTAACAGTTGGAAACATAACTTTACCACCAGAATGTCTTATTTCCCTAAATAAAGTGAACAGCTAATGACAATGCTCTAACAAGTCCAAAGCAGCAGACCGTGCCCTCAGCTTGCAGCGACTGTGTTGAAAGAGATTCTGTCCTAAACATCCCACGGGTCGTTTTAAATGAGAAGGTTTATATCAGTGTATCTCGTGCACAGAGAGAGAGGGGAAGAGATTGAATGTTTTGCAAATTATTCACAGGGATTATAAATCACTGCGGTGTCAGTGTTTCCAATGATGGGAGAAGATGCTTCCTCATTTCTTAATCCAAATGACATGGAAAACAACAGCTGCAGCAATAAAACCCTCTGCCATAAAAGAAGGATACATAAATGTGCAAAAAAGAAAAGCCTGGGCTCGTCATTAAACATGTGTGTGAGTATCTCAATGTCATCTCAATGACTTGATGCCCATTTTATTGTTGCACTTGCTTGTTTCGGTCTTGTGTATTCAATTGTCTAATTCATTTATCTCATTCATGTCTTCTTTATTTTTATCTTATTGGCTTTTAATTGTTATTGTTTCCATGTGTGTAATGCCCTTTCTAACACTCTTGAGAAGTGTTTTTATGTTGTGTTTTTTTTACCTTGCCTTTAGGGCATTTACACAACGAATAACTGAGGAAGAATCCAACATCTTTATATTGGTCAACAAAATACACAACATTATGTGACAGCTTCATATTTCTCAAGAATCCAGGTGTCGTAAAAACGACACATTTAATAATGATGGTATTTTTATAAACAGCATACTCCCAGATGCTCAGAAAGATACATCAGCTTGATATGTTCGCACAAGCTGCTGGCAGATGGAAGACCATCTTCAGAAAGTGAATGCAGGTTTTAGAAAAGAGATGTTGGTCCTCTATGGGGCTGTCACTGCTCCATCCGCTCAAACTGTTTGCAGCCTATTCCTTTGTCATGTTGCACTGTTCTCTGCATTTGTGAATGACAAACTAACAGCACATGTGACATACAGTTGTTGTTGTTGTTGTTGTTGTTGTTGTTGTTGTTGTTGTTGTTGTAGTATTGCAGTTCAGTATACCATCAGTTGTTGAGGGATACATGGCACATGGTGACAGTGCAGTTAATGAACTTCCACTTCCAACATAATTACCCAACTTATATTTAATATTTGACATCTTTTTTAAAAGGTATTTTGCATTAAAGGGGCCCTGTGAGACTTTTCTTTTCATGTAAATGGCCTGCAAAGGATAATATCACGTTCATGCTAGAGGGAGTTTCTCTCACACACTCCCCACCCCCCCCCCCTGCCTTTAATGCCTCGCTTGGACTCCTTTCCGTAACATAGTACATCATTATTTAAAACTCACGCTATCCAAAACATTGTACGTGACAGGCTAAGGGAAGGGTCATCTCTAACCGGTTGACCAATCACAACAGATCTGGAAAGCTAACCAATCAGAGCAGACTACTGGGCTCTGGTTTCAGACAAAGGGTGAAAAGAGGTAGTATTTTTGAACATTTAAGCATGTAAACTTGTCACAGTAGAGACACAATATACAGATATGAAACCTGAAAATGTGCCTAATGTGGCCCTTTTAACCCCTAAGCCACCAGAAGCCTTTTCTTTTGTGTAAATTAATCTTATTTCTCTCAAATTTGCTGAAATCTAACCATGGATTTTTGGCTTCATTATAGATGCTACATTAAAACATGTTGAATATCCCAGCCTTCCTGTCAAGGACCACTTCCTAAAGACAAAATTACTCAAATCTACAACAGATTAAGGAACGGATAATACTGCATTTGATTTTTCATGAAGAAAGGCTTGTTCACAATTATCATTCCATTCACACACTGTCTCTATCTGCTTATGCCTGTTCAGGGTTGTATCCACTGCACATCTGTCTTAATCCAGTCGATGGACAGGAAAACACCTCAGCCCAGGACCTCATGTCTTTGACGGATGAGAGGACACTTGAACTGTAGACACACACGCACACACACACACCGTAAAGATTAAAACCCTGGTCGACACTATATTTTGAAACTAAATGCAAACCAAAGAGCTCCTTCATTATCTTAACAAATATTTCACTGCAGTAAGTACACTGTGACCTCGAGTCTGAATCAGAACAGACAAACTTTAAGAACTAAAGTTGCCGTCGTTTTTTCCCCTCTGACAGCAATGATAAAACGGCTAATAAATGACTGATGAGGGACGATATTCTGCAACAGTCACTCCCTCCCAAGGCGAGTGTCACCCTGTGTCTCTCTCCATTTGCTGCACTTTGTCATTATGCACGGCGGCAGCTGAGATGGTTAACTACACTTAGGCCGGGTGAGAACGTGTGGTGACTCTGGCTAATGAAGGTGAATTACAATGACACTTCATTTCCACATTAGCCTCCCTCTTTCCTCTCCTCACTTTTCTCTGTGGGTTCACAGTGACCCGATACACCCCGCTCATCTGTGTCCTGTGACGGCTGCAGACACAAGCTCACACACACACACACACACACACACACACACACACACACACACACACACACACACACTCATGTTTTTATTAATATACTTACGAGGACTGTCTATTCTCTATCCAGAATCATGCAGACATTTGCAGCTTAAATGCACTAAAACAACAAGTCACATTCTTTAACCCTTAATTCAAAAACAATATAACCTTTGGTTTCAGGTTGTGCTCCGGCTTGTGGCAGTGTCACAATGCTATACAGAAGAGACCCCCCCCCCCCCCCCCCCAGCAAAGCTTTGCAAGGCAAATTCTAATGAAAATCAATGCCTTCACTTGTGATTTGCTGTGTTTCACCTGCAAATGTCTGCAGGTTCTGACCTTGACCTTCACCTAATGCTAATTGTAACCTTAAAAAGGGGTAGTTTTGATTTTGTGACATTTTTGCTACTTATCATAATTGGCAGGTTATCTTTTTTTTGCATAGATTTTGAAGTAGTGTGATTAGCCTGGGTTTCTGTAATTGAAGGATAAGGCTGCTGATGATCTATATTTTTGGAGACTGATCAAATCTCCAAATGTAACTTCAACTATATCAGACGGTGAACACATAAATGTTTGTAGGCTGAACTCATTGTTGGTTTGAATTGTCATATGATTTGTTTAAAAGTCAAACACAGAATATCACCACAAGTTATTTTCAATACAAATGACTCCTCATTTCAATACATTTCTGTATGAAAGCCACAAATGTTTCTATTAATGAAACAAATGTAATATTACCAATATCTCACACACGTTTTCAATCCTTGGCTTGTTCTTATTTTAGATACTACTTCTATACCTTATGACGACAGTGGTAATTATTGTTGTAAGCAGAAGCAGCAGTATCCTGTGGTATCCACAGAGCCATTTGTCTGTGATAACATGATGAGACAGTGATTGAAAGGCACAACGCCAGAGAATCTGGAGGTTTTGGACATGCAGAGGGCACAGATGGACGCTGACTGACCCAGAGGAGCTACCTGGGGCAGAGAGTCAAATCTGAAGGAAACTGGGAAAGTCATTTGATGTTGACTAAATAAGTTGGGTTTTATTGTTTTTTCAATGTTAATGCTTTGGTATAGGGTTTATTATTAACATTAAAAATATGTCATAGGTAAAAAGGAACTAAAAACTGAACTGAGCTAACATAAGAGTTACATTTATAATTTAGTTTAAAAAGAAAAGGAGATCACATACCACTTCTAAGGTGTTGCTGTGTACCTGAAGAGATGTCTCTGATGTTGTTTCTTTAGTTTTATATTCCTTAAAGACTCAATCTACTCCACTTTCAGAACTAGCAATCTGACTGACCTACTGTGTGACAGGTGAGTCAAATCAGGTTCAACGTAGAACCAGAACCCATAGAGTGGTTATTCATTCCCACATTTGACAACATTCAATGAGCCAACCGAATCTACTTAAAAACTAAATGCAATAAAGAAAATAAATACTCAAAATCTTAAATGTCTTCTTAATTTGAACCCAAGTTTAGAAATAAAGTTGGATAATCAAGCAAATATACTATTTGTTGGTCTTGAACTCATTTTTCCTGATTCAAATGAAGCAGGAAAACACATCAACACAAGTTTGAGTTTGTGAATAGCAAGGTATATTAGCTATAATAATGTATTATTTGGATTTTCCATGTTATAATTCTCACATGTTGTTTAATGTATACACACAGCATATATTGCACGCCTGCAGTTCTGAGAGAGAGACCCCTCCTCAGAGATATTATTCTTCCCCAGCTAGCATCTGCGTTAATTGACAGGACAAGCTAACACCCTTTTCCAGTGCCAAGTATTGATGAATTCCCACTTACCCATCAAGTTGAATAAAAACAGTGATGGATATGTATTCACCAACATGTAAATATTTCCTTTTTTTGTAAAAGGTTATGTGCACTGAAACACAAAAAGTCTCACTTTTCTTTCAATCATCTACCACCAGTTTACATATTCTAGGAATGAGTTGTGGGAGAGTCCTGTCACCTTCCTGCTCTGTTACAAGATTCATTTCATAATCCCTGCTAATACTTTCATTTTCGATTCTCTTTTAGGTGGCTAACTCACAGCATGGTTGTTATAATATTAATTGACTGCTTTCAACGTCTTCTAAATGATGTAATGGATTCTCCAGATTGTCTCCGAGCAGACTCATGATACCGTGTACATGATTTTATAAAGGCTTGGGAATTAAGCATGGAGTATATGACCCCAATTAGCGCTTATCTCCATTACTTCGAGCGCTGCAGTCCCATGGGGCGGATTTGAGACGATCATTGTCAGTCAGTATGAGAAGTCAGGGAACTTTGAGAATGACACTGTCTCAGTCCGTCAACTTTATCTTGAGAGATTTGGCTTACTCGTAATAAAAAGTCATTTTTGTATGCAGAGAAATGTGGTGTTACTATGAAAAGACAAGTCAGCAGTTTCTTCTCCTGGGTGGTGGCTTAATAACACTGAGTTGCTGCTGAGGGTGTTGATTAGATGCAAAGGTGAAAATCTAAGATGCTGAAAGAACTAACAAACCAATATATATTCATGAGGTTAATTACAGGATGTGTTAAAATTATACCTTTTCATTATCATGCCCACTGTCGAATAACAAATAGCACTGGAAGGTGTCGGATTACAAATCAGTGCCAATTATATAGATATTACGAGTCAATGCTTTTTCTGAGGTTGGCAGATTTGTGCTTTTATTGAACTGAGGTGCTTTACAAGTACACTAAATTGTTCCGAGTCTGCTGTCAGACAGTGTTTTATTTACTGTTTGTTACTTTCACTGTGAATCAGCTTGCATTGGGTGTTAAAAGATAAAATGAGTTGTGGGGACAGCTGTTGGGTGAAGGTGAATACACAATAAATCATTGCATTGACTGTCAACAGAGGAACATTTTTCAGTGGCTACAAGGAAAGACAGAATAATATCAGTATTGTCAGGCACAAAATCATTTTTACAATGAGTGATTACGAAAATAGCACATTCCATAAATCATGCAATGATTATTATAGTTTGTGGGGCATGGTAATACTAATAAAACATTACATTTAAGATCCGAGATATCATTGATATTTCTTTTTTTTTAAGACAAATGTAATGACACAGTAATTTGGCATGTTGATTAAGTTAAAATTCTCAAAACAGTGATTCGAATACTAAAATGTTGTTTTCTAGCTTCATTCATCTCATCAATCTCTGATTTCTCGCAGATTCTAAATAAAGCCACTAATTATATCACGTTTTCACAAAGGGCACAACATTCAAGGTATATGAAACACACTGATTGCTCACTGATTTACAATTGTGTTGTACAATTGGTGTTGTTATATCATTTTCAACCAACAAGTGGCTTGTGAACCAGCTCATGCCAAGAATCACCAACTGGAGCGGCGTTTCAATGCTGCATAATCACCTTGCTTATTATTCAGAGTAGACTATCCACTGTTGATTAATGCCTTTGAGCAAATATGTACAAGAGGGTCTGGTTAATCTGCAGTGCTGTTTCAATCAAGTGGACTTTTGTTTCGTCCAGCCGTCTAGTTTGCCCACCAGCCTTGCACTTTCACATGGCCATTATGTATTGATCCCAGCAGAGAGGAGATTTGGTTAGACTTGACTGCTTTTACCTCCTGCCTCACTCATCTGTCTCTACATCTCTCCTTCCTTAGAGAGTCGTAAGTCCTCTGAGCATTTGATCATGCCGTGGTAACAGTGGGCACCCCTGTCAGCCGCCCTGACCCCAGTGGACCTCTGCCACTATCGACCAAGTGACCCAGTGTACTGTTGAGGGAAAACAACGTTTCCTGCAATCGCTACGAGGTCCCTGAGCAGAGAGGAGGAAGCCGGCGATGTGACTGACACAGGGTGACAAACACTTTGAACTCAACAGGAAATTAATGCAGGGAGCGCTGCTCAAGGCACAACACATTGCATGCGGCACACTTCAATTGACACGTCTACCCAGATGACACATGATGATACCTTGGCTGTGGCCTGGGTTCAACTTGTGATTCTCTGCATCTGGTTGTCCTCCAGTGCTGCTGGCACACTGGCCACATAAAGACGGACCCTGCAGATACAGCGGCTGCCCTGTGAATACCAATGTAAATGGCTTAGCTTTCCATCCCAGAACAAATCTCAACATGGCATCAGCAACTTTACAAACTTAATGTAGAAGGTGCATTGGCAGTTATGCTATTAAATGGCCCCATTTAAAGCCCAGTTGAGGATCAGCCGTGAACAGTCTATGCCCATCAGTCACTGCTTTTATACCAAAACACTTTTTTCTGTGTGGGAAGTGACAGCATCTGGTTTTTGGCCTCGGTGGTCCCTGGAATTTAGGCGCTTAACCTTGCATGCCTACCGGGCTAAAAAGCAGTTTGTTAGTCTTGTTCCACACTTTGTTCCTGCCCTACCCCAATGAACCCTTTAACACGACCTGCAGATTTATACGAATGTTTGATTTCAAACATAGTTTCTCCCACAACAACAACAAAAGACCTGATGGTCCTTCGAAATATCTACGAAAGAGCTAATTTCACTGATCTGCCAGCCACAGCTGTGAGCTATAACATCATCGTGAGTCGTAATGTGACTACTTGATATCACCTTCAAGTTAAAAAGCCCCCGATGTACTCAAGACAAAACAACCATTCAACATCTGTTGGGATCCCCCTGGCCCTGCTTTATTGCGTTTGAACAGTGCGTGTGCAGGGAGGAAATATCGTAGGTCCCCACAAGACAGACAGCACTATGTTCATTTAGCATAATGACTGCACTGCACCGTAGGCTCCTGCATCGAGTTGCAAAGTCAGGCCACAGCCCGTCATTAAAAAGCTATCCCAGGAAGGACATCTGCAGCGGCGGCCCGACTTGTGCTGTACGTAAAGGGTGAAAGCAATCAATCAGGCGGCAGCGCCTCCATAATCCATTACACTCAACGTTATTGAAATACATTCAAATTAAAAGTCTATTTCCAGGGCCTCTGCTCGAACATGTAATGGGCACCATTCATAGCGCTGAGTGTCAATACTATGATTATCACAAATAAGCTCAAAGCAATTTACTTTTCAGTATTAGCAGAGAAATGTCTGGGAAGGTGGAAGCTTCCCTGACGTCAGACCACCTGATAATTTAGATCTATTTTTGATTGTTGGAGATATGAAACCCCAGCTCAGATATCATTAATTGCTTGTCCTCCCTTTTTCGGTCAACATAATGCTTTTCCCCTCTTCCTATCTGCAATGTGATCCATTGAATCTGAGATGTAATTTACATGATTGGCAAGACATCTTATTGTAAGACATCAGACAAAAAGTTTAAACAGGAAGCTTTAAAGGTCATGCCAGTAATTTCATCAGCTCAGAGATGTACTGAGGATAGATTTCAGGGCTTGCCACTAACAATGAAACAAATGCAGGAAGATTTTCAGGATCATTTGGCTTATGACACGTAAAGTAAGTATAATACTCATAACATCCTTGGATCAATCTCACATTTGCTTCAGAAAGCAAGAACTTAGTGAATGATCAGTATTAAATCTTTACTCAAAGCTGATTCTCAAATCTATATTTTCAAAATTGCTTTTTTTCAAATTCGCAGACCTTCAATCAAATCTATACGCACAAATAGTCCAGCAGCAGAGCGGCCATGGGTGAAATAAACTGTTAATATGAATTGAAAAAGTGTATTTGATTCATTGATGCATTCTCATTTTAATAAAATGAAATCAGATTAGATCTCACAACGCTTCACTCATGCTATATTGAAAGTGACCTGCAGCTCTAGACGTTAAATTAAAATGCAAACCTACAGTGTTTTCTTCTCTTTGTTTTCTCAGATGGGTTTATCTCCTTCATTGCTTTAGGTCCAGCATGTGAACTAGATTATTATTCATTATATAAAAAAAGCTCTACCTAAATGATTTAATAACCAAGAGTCATTCTTAACACTTGTTGAATCCATACTAATCCTCAAAAGAATACATGCTGGGAAAATGATTTCTCTCTTTAGGCTGAGAATAGAAGTGGAGCACGCTTTGCATTTTGGCGTCTTAACAGATTATTTGACTAAGACAAACTACTACACAAATAGGACAATGACAACACAAAGGCGAAGGAGGCAATATGAGAAAGATCACAGACAAAAAAAAATGTTCTTGGAGATGTATGCTCGCTCACAGTTGCGGGACCCTGTGGGACCACTTGGCCAGGATTAGCATGACAAGGTTCTTCCAGCAAAGGCCCTCCTGAATCTTAATGAGAAACAGTCCAACAGAGACATTCATAATGTATTTTATATCTTGTCTTCATAGTCTCCTTGCACCTTCGCCACCAGCAAGGAAACTCTGAATCAATATTCAGTTGCACTGCACACCTGTAGTCAAGGTCAACTGTTTTCCCTCTACTTATCAATTATAAACACCGTACCTCGGCCCCTCGCCGGATTTATGGATCTCATTTTTGTCCCACTGCGAACGACTCATAGGCGCGGGGCTTGATGAGACATGGCCATTCCAGTCAATAGATCCTGATGCCTTAACCATTGGAAAGAGAACATATGATGCATATTTTTGCATTAATAAGTACAATTCAAAAATCCATGTTTTCATTAGACTTTTTATTAGCTTGCAGTTACAAGTATTAAAATCTGTTTTAGCAAATAATTTATGATTATATTTTACTGGAGCATGGCCGGGTTTGTTCTATTATTGATTCTCCTTTATTTCTGCTTAAGTATAAACATATGCACTGGAGTGACCTTCACATTAAGATGTTTCCATTCCTCAGGATGATTCAAATGGTGGGCGATGTTATTCAGAGCTCTGGAGTACAGTTGCTTCGTTCATGAATCCCCATATGATTGTGAGTTATTTTTAATCTGTTAATACATATTTTAAGCAGTACCTGCTCTTATGAAGGCTTTCAGAGCACATACAGAGGCTCAGCATGTTGTTCAAAGTTTCTTTGATATGAAAGATACCCATTGGTTATTGAGTTTCCATTTACATGACACTCCCGGTTACATTTAATCTAATCTTCAACTGGAACAATCATATCTTCCCGTGAGGAAAGGTAACAAACTTCAGTTGCGTCTGTGATAGGCTTTGTTCAAATGTAGATATCTGAGATTGCTGGCCCGCTTCAATTTGAAGTTGAAGTGTGTTTTCTTATAACTCCAAACTTGCTTATTACAACAACAGCAGCGCTTTGAGTGTTAAGACGTAAGTGGGTACCCTAGCAAAACAAAAAGTGAAGGTAAGCGGCCATTAAGTTGTTACTTATTCCTTCTCTTCTTGCTGAATGATGAATGGAGATGTTGATGCTGTGTGATAAAGCAGCATAATGGATTAGTTTGCATGAGTCTGGGCATACAGGGGAGCAGTGTGGGAGTTATCTATATTGGCCTGCAGAAGCTTGTACACGGCAGATCCCGTCGTTATTGCTTGAGGCTTCCCTCCAGCGAGTGCCAATGAGTTTATCAGACAATGGTTAGATTTACTGATAAGACAGACTCTCTCTCTGCTGCAAAGGAACTGAACACGAGTAAAGAATGCATCGTGCCTATTTACTGAGAAACAACGTGATAACTCATAACATTACGTGGGGGAATTGTGTTATACTCTATTGGTTGTTCCTGATGTGTAATGTGCTGCATACATTAGTACGATATGTTTCTGATAAATGAGTCAATATTTAATATTACAGATTTTGAAATATTCTTTCAACATTATCTGTTTCTTTCCTGTCGGACGGACCAGTCAATGCAATCACTACACAAGGATAAAAATGGTTTATTTTTGCAGGAAACCAGCACCTAAATGAATAGTAGAGGAATCAATGGCATTTGCTTGTGTGCTATAGCTCAAGGTTTTTAATGTTTAGTGAGTTAAAATCATGGTAGCTCTTTGAAAAAAACAAAAGTATGGGCATTATTGAGGGGTAACCACATGTGGTGTGTCTTACGTTTTTTATAAACTGCCACAGTACACATGCATAACTTGCTGGTCTATACATTCATCTAAATGGCTATTTCAAGATCCATCCTTCCTCTTCCTTTGTTAAGATATTTCTTATTCTGATTACAAGAGCTTCTGCAGGTCTCACCTTGAAACCCAGTCGTACAAATTAGCTGTTCCCCCTTGAGGTAGATTGGGACTCTGTGTACTGGCAGGGAATAGTTTATTTCATCTTTTTTTTCTGAGTCACTCGCTCTCATCCTTTTTTCATTTGAAATCCTGCATCTGGTAATTTCATAATTATGGGAGGGAATTATAACGAAGGCAGCTGGAGCTGCAGGTTAATTGGATTTTTCACCTCGACGAGACCGGATCTAAGTCGCCCATGGGCCGCAAATCTGCACATTTGAAGTTGGGGACAGGACAAAAGAGGCTGAGGGAAGAAAAGAGTGAGCCGTTAAAGGGTCCCCTTTGACTTCAAGAGTTTGGAAAGTTACTTTTGCGCTGCCAGTTAGTGTTTGTGGCTTGAGAGGTTTTCCTTTGCATGTACACAATCACTTTCATCCACGTTGATGGCATCTATAATTGGCGCTGTGTTTTCTGTTCACAGGAGTTACTGCAGCGGCTACTGATAACCCCACAACAATCTTTGAGATGGAACTTCTTAAACTCCACTTTCAACTAATAAATGAATGCTGCACATTTTTGAATAAAATATTGGATAATTTGGAACAGCATACTTTTATAAAAAAAAAAACATTCAAAAAGTATTACACAGATGATTAGTTCATTTAATGTTTAGGAAGTTTCTGTGTATATATACCAAGTGGTTTAAAGAAAAGTCTCATTCTGTCTCCCAGAGAACAAGTTGAAGACCATCAGTGCATTCTAGGATTAACAAAAAATATCTTTCATCAAGCGGGAAATCTTTCATGTAATTGCATCACATCCTACTGAAATTTCTCAGATGCTGTACATTACTTCTGACTCGACAATCATAAATATCCATGTTTGGACACACATTAGTCTCATGCCTCTGTTTACTCAACAACACATCCATCTCTGGCTGCTCCAGCTCGATTCTGCTGACGGGACTCTCCTCCTCGGTGTCCAGGGGCCGACGCGCCCCTCTGTGGGAGCAGCCGGGCCCTCAGCCCCTCGGCTCCTGGCCTACTTCTGAATCAATGTTTGACAAAGGGCGAGTCGTTCCCTGAGCAAGAGACGGGGAATTAGAGAGGCTCATGCCTGGAGAGAAGGCCACACGCAAAGCTAGAGGGTGCCGAGTCTACATTCCCTGTCACAGACAAATAGCCAATCCAAGCTCATATTTCTCAGCCCTTAATAATGAAAATAAACCTGCTTACCAGCCGAGTGTATCCCCGTCTGAGGTCACGGTGTGAGGATAAACAAACTGCAGTTAGAGACAGGGGTGAGGAAAGGTCTGGCAATTATTTGTTTGTCTATATATATATGAGGAGACTGACTACCTAATACCTTGTGGTGTGGAAACGTTAGATTGTGTTTTAATGTGGATTTTATATTTGACTGTTTAGACTGAATCCGGCACTGAATAGTTATCTTTTCTATTTCAGGTAAACAGAAAATGCTGGTGAGAATTGACTTTTGTGAGTTGTGCTCTCAAAAACAATGAACAAAGATAAACTTTAAGGTTAGAATAACTTGTGACAAGGACACATTTATTTTAGTGTTTACTGCAGAGAAGCTTTTAAAGTTTAACACAGCATGCTGCACACAAAAAAGTTGTTGTGTAGGATAAGCCCCACAAATTATTTTGTGTGACTGTCAAACTATTTTTTTTATATTTGTTAATATTAACAAAGGTTTCTCTTTATGGATAAGAAAATCAAACTTTTGGGCTCTCATTCACGGATAAAACGCAGGATAGAAATCAATATGATTTTCTTTCTCATTATTATGCACGTCATTATGTCTGCCATTTCCAACAGTCAACAATCACCTCAACACTTGATTCCTAACTGACATTTAAGGGGTCTATACAAGAGATCACAAAAAAAGAACATAATTCTTCTCTGACAATTTGTAGCCTCCGATAATTGCACAAAATGTCACATAATTGTGGAAAAGTCAAAACAACATGCATCCCACACAGCATTATGTGCACTGGCTCTGACATAAAGTGCATTTTCGCTAAGTTCTGAGTCATTTCCTTCAATGCCAAATGGTAAACACTGCAATTTCCAGCTACCCTGCTGAGAGCTGTCACTCCGCCACAACTGGTGTTGTATTAAAATGCGAATCGTAAATTAGCATTACCTGAGGCATACACGGTACAGGAACTGACTGTGGGCTTCAGCAGCAGCAGACATTAATTAGAGCAAATACGTGTCATAGTCGACATATATGTAAAATATTTCTACAACCATAGCCATGTGTAACATTGACCCCTTGTAAGTTCCGTGGACGCATTTATACTCCCACGCGGCATTAAAGCCAACAGCCGGGCTTTTTTAATGGAGCCAGGACTATGCTGCTCATTCAAAAATATACTAAGTGGACAATGCTGTGAACCAGTGTCATTTTTTAACCTTTATTAGTGTTACAACCACACAGAGGAACATTTACAATGCAATTTTCCTACCTGAGTTTCTCATCTTTGAATCACATGGAAAGATTTGGCTTCTCTAACACAGACGGTGAAATGAGCTCTACTGCAGCGGTTGAGGAAAAAAGCAGAACAGAAAATAAATCGTTCAAGGTGCTTGGGACTTACTTATAACCGGAGTCAAAAGTGTATTTTGTCCATAGCTAAAATAATTAAAACCTGTTTACTCAAATAGTACCAAAAACACAAAACATTAAAAAGCAACTGGCATTTGACCAAAAATCTCACATTTATTTTATTTGTTATACAAGTGTTGAACTTTACATCAGTCTTAAGTGATGAGCCCCTTGGTAACATGTTTACATTAAAAAACATGAGCTACAGTACAGCATGTTTACCAGTGCTGGGAAATATTTACACATTTCCCATTCATTTTTTGGAAAGATTTTAATAAATAAAATGTCCAAACCCAGGCGGAACAACTACGTTTATGATAGAAACTTTATTGTCAAAAGTCGGTTTCAATTCAGTTGCGCTTGCCCATCAATCTACCACAAAAAAAGATCTATTTCATTCAGAATTACACCACAATGTGCAATTAATAAATCACTTTACCTGGGTGTTTGCATCCCCATACTACTGAAGTAATGCCACTTTGGCAAAAATTAAATAGACATATTTTGATGGGCGATATCAATGGAACTCATTAAGCAAAAAACACTGTTCACAAGTGGGAAAAAGTGATAATGCATCTTTGTAATTTGTTGAATCCTCCTTTCTTTTTATAAGCCTTGACGTTCAAACATACTACCATGAATGAAGTGTTGGAACCATAAACACACTGTATATCATATGTGCAACTTCTACACAATAGTTTCTCAAACGTTAACATTTGCAATTAAAAGTTTTCTTCATATTTACGCTTTCCCATGATTTTTTATTTTACACTAGCAATACAACAAAATATATATTTGAGCCATTTTCCTTGACAACAGTTCAATGTACAGTTGAGAAAATATAAGGCCAAGGGCTTGATTGCTAGTGGTTATACAATCCAACTTCATGGTGAAGGAGAGCGACGCAGGACCTTATATTCCTTTTCCAACAGTCTGATCAGGAACATCGAGTCCACGTCCTGGTCCAGGGGTGTTGTATTGTTTACATAATAAAAAAAAACAGGCTTCAACGGGGATGTTGGAAAGTGTATGTACAACCTTTTGAACAGGAAATTGCTGATATGATGTAGCCAGTAATGCTTCTTTTTTTTTCTTTTTGTATTTTCGTACCTTAAATTTGTCTCAATTATTTAACAGCAGCAGCACATTTAAATACATAGTTGGCTTGTCTCTTAAAATTGATCTCTGCAATGTATGTACAGTCTCATTAAAACTTTGCACTGCCATCACTGTGCACCAAGTCTGTAGGTCTGCAGGGAGGGGGGGAGGGGGGCGGGCGGGAGTGGCGTGTTTGGGGAGGAGGAGATGGCAATGCAGCTCGAGGAGGATGTTTGTAAATGGAGAGTGTGTATGACGGGGCTTCTACGCTCTCTTCAAAAATAAAACAAACAATTCCCTTCACTTCATTAGAGAGGACAGGACTGCTAAAGGGCATGAAGAGATTTGGGGATGATTTAAATACATTTAAAGGCTTGTCACTAACTGCATCTGTCCTTCCCGTACATCGCCCTCAGGGATGCCCCCATCTTTAGTAATAGGAATAATGTAACCATCGCTGCCCCCTCGGCCTATCTGGTAATAGGCTTGGAGCTGGTGGCCGGACCCTAAGTTGGGCATGCTCTTGTAATAAACGTCCTCGATCTCGCTCCCCTTGCAGGGGGACAGGTCCTCCACCACGTCAGGGCTGCTCTCGGGGTTCGGAGAGTCTCTCAGATTAGGCATACTAGTGTACAAGGAGTCTCTGTTGGGGGACTGCAGACTGTCGTCGGGGTCGGTGGGCGTCAGCTCGCTGACAAAGGTTTCCACTTCCCCATCCGTCCTCACCTTCTTCTGGGGAGCGTACAGAAGCGAGTGAGTCCGCTGGGGGATGAGCGGAGCCTCCAGCTGATGGTGCAGCTCGAGGCCCACCTCGCCCACGTGCACCAGAGACGAAGCGTCGGCCACGATGGCGTCGTCTTCGCTGCTGCTGCTGCCGCCTACCACCGTCACCTTGGGCGGAGCCCGCTCCGTGTGGTGGTGATGGTGGTACTGCGGGGGCTGCTGGTGGTGGGGTGGGTGGTGTAAACTGTGGTGCTGCTGCTGTTGCTGATGGTGGATTTTGTTACAGGCACGCAGGTTGTTGTGTACTAGCTCAGAGATGATCATTTTCTCGAAGGCAGCATCGTCCAGACTGAGGCCGCAGTCCACTACCTGCACACTGTTGCCAAAGTCCCCATTGCGCAGCGAGTAGCTATTGTTAAAGTTACCATTTAGCGGTAGTGTATCCATTGCACTTGTATCCCTCACCACGTGGTTCAGTGAGTGCCCTGCAAAGAGAGGGAGATGTGAGGGGATTTTACATTAGTCAACACCAAAAACTATCAAACAAAGGAACAACTTTAATGCTGTTTAGGATGCAGTTTCACACAGAAAACTCAAGTCAAATCAAGCCATGCCATAAATCCGTTAGTTAGGCACAATCCTTAACGTATGCATGCAGAAATCATTTTACTCTCTCACAGGTACATTTTGGCTTTCCCTTTTAAAAATGGCTTTGTATTAAGCAGAGCATTGTGTGTTTTAGTCTGCCACAAAAGTGACACAGCAATGAAAAAGATCCCAAACAACATTAATACACAGTAATGACCATCACAACACATCGGGCAAAAGTAGATGTCAACAGGTATGAAGCCACAAAGGGGCAGGCTACAACACTTACAGGTTTGTTCTAGCAACTAATAGGTTGGATGTGCCAAAGGGAAAGAAAGGACAGAGATGGGTAAAAAGTGACACAGACAGAGGGGAAGTAGTCATGTATCAACATAGGACAGCCATCTTTGTTCTCACTACAAGGGGAGCCCACAAGCAGCACTCCACCATCACCACACACAGCAGGTGAAAAGACTCACTTTATACAACTCACATCATGTCTGTCTGCTCAGGCTATCTGGTCTAAGAGCAGCTGATGTACAAAAGAAAGTAAAATGATTTATTGTAACATGAAAAAGAATCACTGAAAAGAACAACAAAACGAAAAGTAAAAGTCTTAACTGCAACTTAGCAAGAGCAAGGGTTCAGCAAATAAAACAAACAAGCGTTAAATAGCTTTTTACTTTTATGAATTTAGACAACAGCTACTTTTTTGTAGTTGGTATTTTTTCTTAGATTTTTCTGCTTGTGTTGGTACACTTTCTATCCATAAGTTGGCAGCTTGTGCACCCAAAGCTGGCAGAGGTCAGAGCTCGCCTGCAGCCCAGCACTTGGCATCCGTCACAGTGACAGTTCCCAGGGAGACCCCGGTCACTAGCAGAACAGCTCAAGAATAACACAGCCGCTGCAGAGGTCACGCGCAGTCATGTTAGGAATTTCTCAAAGCATGGAGGTCATGGAAAACAGCCGAAAAAAAGATAAATATTAGCTATTCTATGATGGAGCGAGCTGATAAAGGAACATGTGCTCTGCTATGGATAACATGCCTCCTTGAAGAACAACAGACGTAACAAATTACAAAGAAGACTAATGGATATTTTACAGCGGTGTTTGTCTTCTCTAAAAAAAAACGGGGAGTGATCGAGAGTGTAGGAGGCATGTGAAAATTGCAGTTTCTACTTTTTCTATTGAAAATTCGGGGAAAATGACAAGAAAGAAAAAAGGGGAATAAGGGACAATTAAACAGCTGCTGCCATGACATCTAAGTGCTTGTGCCTGCTAGGAGGCAATTTAGTGTCCAGACAGGTACTCTCTACAAAGGTGTGAGGGGAATACTACTGGACACTGAGACTCCAGAAAGCCACAGGACGACAGATCATTTGGGGGAAAAGAAAAGAAAAGAAAGAAAAGAGAAACCTCTCTGATAAATGCTTGTTTGTGTCGGTAAAAGCAACACATTTTTGGTCTGTCAACATCACAAATTAGGCAGAGGAGAGAGAGAAGCAGAGTAATGGGCATTTGCGATAAAGCTGTCAGATCTTGAAGATCACTTCAAATGGATGCATAAATCTTTTATTAGTCGTCAGATCAGAGTCGAATTTGGGTAGATACGTTTGTGAACCACTTGCTCACTGAGTGTGTGTTAATGGCCTAAAGTAAACCAAGTGATAGTGCCAGGGTTTCGGTTGTTTTTAAAAAGCATGCTGAAATCAATTTACATTTGATAGGCAAAGTTAAGTTTTACTCCCATACTTGTCTCTCTGTAGGTCACTAGAGGAAGCACAGGGGAAAAGCACAAAACATGACAAAAGATGCCATTTCAGTTTCAAAGTAGAATAGAAAACATGATTGCAGCACAGTCTTTACAGTGTGAGAAATGCTTGAGTGCCATGTGCTATTGAGATGTGGTGATTTTTAAAAAGGTTTTATGTTTATCAGCTATTACAAAATGTATCTATACACAGGAAACGTAATGCAAACGTTGCTTTACGTCAATTTGCATTAGGCAACATAGATTGTGCTTGCACTTGAACATGTTTTAGGGGGAAAGCTCCCTCTAAAACACACAAAAAAACTAATCACCTGACATATTCAGGAGCATAAATCTTAATAATCATGCAGTTTATACTACAGCTTCAGGTCTAAACCAATGTTTACATTATCTCAAGGCAGAACATGTAGTATCTCTTTCCCATCTCAATCATTATGTCCCGTTTAGAGTTTGGATAAGAGAAACACGAGAACACAGAGGGTGGGCCGAGAAGAGCCACAAAAAATCTCTTTTCTACATGAAAACATGTGCGCGCACACTATGTACTGTATCAAGTATTTAGGAGACAATGATTCAGAAGGAAAGGCGATACTGCAGAACATCCTGCTTTTAAATGTGGCCTGCTGTACACTCAAATCAAGAGACACAGAGGAAAGGAAAGAAAAGAGCCAAAGGCAGAAGAAAAGCCTGAAAGCAGGTGAAAGTATTAGGTAAGCACACCTGGCGAGTTAAACACTGGAGCCGTGGGGGTGTTACATACGACTGTCTCAGCCAGTAAGGTGTTATAAGGGTTGTTAGTGCCTTGTGGTCGAAGAAGAGGATTTGTTAGTAGATAATTCCCGGTCATTCCTGGAGTGGCAAGACAGAAGAGCAGTTTAGTGTGGCGCAGTCAGTGGACAGTGATTGAACGTTTCATGGAGAAGAGAAATGAATTTTGTGCATGTGAGGAGTATGGTGTCACCCAGGATGTTTAGTTGGAAGTTGAGAAGGCAGATTAAGGTTTGAGAGGCAACCAGGGAGCAAAAAGAAACAACTATTCAACCTTTTGTTCAGATGATTAAGAACGTTTAGGTACCATTTTCAAATTTCCAGGCAACTTCTAATTGTGTTGCAGGTCTTTTATAACTATAAACACATGTTTCAACCATTACTAAAGCTCATCAATTTGTATTCACTGGTTATGTTTACTTATGTTTTTGTATAACATTTCAAAATCGAACTGACCTGGTGCAAAGGTTAGACAATTTGAATCACGCCTACATTTAATCTCGCTGAAGAGCAGAATCCGCCTCAGATTGCATATGAAAATCATTATTTAGACTTACATTTTGACTATTCTTTCCAAACCTCATGTAACATTACGTTTTATTTTCCTCAGCTTGCGGTGTGTTTTAAGGATGTGAAGTATTTCCACTGCCATTTATCACCTGTGTTAAATGCCATCTGTCATGTTGGGAAGTCTCCAGGGATGTTTTTTATGACAGGGAAGTGCTTCCAGGAGATAGAGCCCTCTTTTAGTGCACTGACTCTCCGGGGTAACTAGGCTAACACACCCTGGAGTGATCAATATCCAACCTTTACATTAACATCTCCAGGAAGTGTTACTGAAGGAGAGTGTTACTGTTTCCTTATTGTTACAGTTGTGTTGGCAAGTCAAAATGTGCTTTTTTTTTTAATATATACAGTCTATGTTTAAAACCCTAGGTGTAATGTTTTGCCTTGTGTGAGTGAAAGCAAAAAGCGAGGCGAAGGCAGAGAGCGTTGTAGCGACAGCAGTCAGAGGAGGGTGGAAGGGGAGTAAAACCACCTCGCTGTAAACCCTTTTTTCTCTCGCATGCTTGAAAAGCCATTTCAGAGGCAGCAGAAAGCCTAACAAAACACTAAGCACTCCAGGTCAGTCAGAGTTGAACATCATCTTCTCATCATCATATTTGTGCTCAAGCTAAATAATAAATGACAGTTTTTTTCTCCCGCCCCCATAAATCCCTCTGTAAAGTAACAGAGGTCACCTTACATGCCAGGCAACAAATGGCCTCTCTGCGTGTTAAGATTTTCCTGAAATATAACTTTTCTTTTTGCCCTCCCTGTTTTTACTTGTGTTTATGTTTCCCCAGATCCTGGGTATGGACTTTTAGACAGCCAGCACTTAAATAAAAACGCTTTTCTAGCCTTGCCCCAATTTGAGTCTGACGTTAGCAGCCAGAATGACAGCGCAGAGTATTTGAGGACGGATTTTTGTAATCCTTGGTTGGCAGCACAGGGAGCCTAGACTAAAGTCTACATCTTTGAAGGCATTTATTACGATTAGGATCCTCTACGGCAGGTTGAGATCATTTGTACTTGAAGGAGGTATTTTTAGCTGGATGATGAAATGTGTGCATAGGTGTGCATGTGGAGAGAAATGAGGTGTGAACTGACCTTGGTTAAGGGTGGAGGTGCTGTTGATGTCACCTGAGATAAAGGAGGACTCAGATTGCTTTCTTACGGTGTCATTCCACATTCTCCTGATACGACTCTGTCAGGTCAACAAGGGACAGTCATTAGGACTTCAAACAAGCCCGCTCACCTTTCAGACCAACTCTCATTATTCTCTGTGTACATACTACTGACTTTACCACTCCTCCAGTGAAGCAAGGGCAGTGCTAATGTTCACTTTCTATGTATGTCTGTTTTCAAACTAATCATTGCGAGTCCACTTTTGATCGACTTTGGGATGTTCCTCTCTAAGCCCAATACATCTGGAGGTATTCATAATAATAATAATATTACATTGGATTTTTATAGCGCTTTTCCTAATGCTCAAAGACGTATTGTCTCATAAGGGCTATTCCTTAATAACTAAGGCATAAAGATAACATTGTTTTTTTTTTGGGGGGGGGAATTTCAGGCTTTTCCTGCAGTAAAATGTGCTTGCAATGCTCTTTAAAGAGTGCAGTACTGTATCCCATGCACATGACGTTAGTGAGAAAAAGATAAAAGCAAGTGCTAAAGGGGGCAGAACAGAAGAAAGGTTCTCATGCAGTACAGAGGATGCTGCTTGTAAAATGTGGTATAATGTTTGTGTCACTTGATCTACCACTGAAGCTAAAATGCAGGATTTGCATTTTCTTTAGTCATGCTCATGATGAAAGTATTACAGTTTTAACACTGTGTTCCTCTGGTTTGGTGCTCAGGGAGTCTTTGAGTGAATGAAGCGGGGGTCTACCTGGGTACCAGAGGAGTAGCGAGCGCTGGTCCGGGTGGTGGAGGTCTTCGCAGAGCTGTGGGAGCTCTCAGTCGGCAGCCCTCCGCAGCAGTACGTGTGGCGGAAGCACTTGCTGTACTCTTTGCGGACCTGTGCGAGCAAACAGCCGAATGTTTACCTACAGTACATTGTTGACTTTACATATGACTTAACCAATATCTTGGAGCCAGCAGTGTTTGTTCTTCTTATCAGTGTGTGGTGCTCTGTGAATTCTGCATTAAGGAGCAAAGGTTTTTCCACACCAGCGTTTCACCTTGGGAGAAAGATCACTTTGTCTTTGAACACTGGCGGCTGACTTACTTTTTTCTGGAGAAGGCAGTGGAAAATGAAGATGAACATTCCTTGGAAGGTGTTGAATATGGTGAAGAGGTAAGCCATGACAATCGAGGCCTCGTTGATGAAGAAGAGGCCGAAGGACCACGTGAGTCCGAGCAGACACAGCAAAGCAAACGCTCCCATGACCCAGGATCTGAAGTACAAGATAATAAAAAAGACAAAGAGAGGACAAATCCAGCATGAGAGGCATTTAGTTATCAGAGAGGATGATGAGTGGGTTTATAATCACCATTACTATGAGAAACTAGGAAAAAAAGCTGTAAACCAGGCAAGAGGAAAACAATAAAATGAGAAACAACACCTATGCCATCATCAACACATTTCCCGCCCCTCCATCCACACACACTCTCAGCCCAGAGTCCAATGCAGCTCCTGTCGTCAAACAGACAGGAAGGAGGCAAAACCTTGATCTGGTTTTCTGTAAATAACTTTTTACGTGTTAGAACATAGAGAACAGCATAATCAAAAAGCACAGCGTGATTCCAAATAGGCGTTTGATACTATCATACACTAAATATTTATCTAGTGATTGTGTTATCAGAGCTGGAGAACTAAGCAGATGTGGAAAGAGTTCAAGGAGACACCCCGCCTGGTGTGTGAAGGTCCTGTGGAGCCTTCAGACACCAGCAGCGGTCACAGTTCAGCGCTCAAACACACAACAACAACAACACTGTATTTCAAGACGAAAAGACACGGTGAAAGTGAACAATCACATCGACACTGGATGAGTAGCTTTGAAGCTGCAGTTTGGGAGAGGATGGACCGGCGAAAGAAAGGAAGGCAAATAAAGGAGAGACAGAATAAACCAGGAGAGAGGATCAACTACTGTACAAGCTGAAGAGGAGACTTCTGGGCAACATGTCCTTACTTGATAAACCGTTTATTATCTTCATAGCTAGAGAGCATGATAAGCAGGAAAAGAGAAACACAATTAGATCAGAGCGCATCACAGCGGGGTTAGACGGCAGTGGAGTATAGATGTCTTTGATCCAAGGGAAATCACTGGGGCAATGAAATTATTAAGGGTCTAACTGAGAGTTGTATGTTTCGCTGTTCATGATTCAATTAAAATGTCTGTGTACAGCATTTGGTCGGAACACATTGTCTGTGGTTGAATTTGCATTTATGCTATTGTATGCGTGGGTGGTGGTGTTGTATGGGTGAAATTATCTGAGGTATATAGTGGAAGCTTACCCAGGCAAATCTGTATTATAGTAGCCGTCACAAACGCGATAATTACTGGTGCGCATCGCAGGACAGAGAGAGGGGGAGGATGGGAGGAGAGGAGAAAGGACAGGCTGTGCGTTAACTTTGCCTTTACATGCAACATGCAGTGACACTGGTGCTAAACTGACTTTCAGACCAAATGTTGGCACAAAAAACAAACAGAAAAAAGACCACAAAGAAAACAGCTATCAATACACAATGTATTTCTGCAGTATAAACAAGCTTAAACATTTTTAACATCCAAGAACAAATAACCCCATGTTGAATGTCACCATGTTGGGTAAATGTGTTTGTTTGTGGTTTCCTTGATAAGGGAGTAGTCTATCTCAAATAAACCCAGAAGTCTAAATAAGCTTTTTTTCGGACTGTTCTTCCTGATTGCAGTTTCACCGCAGTGCTGTTATGTTGCAAACATTCATTAAGGAAACATGAGAAATAACAAACACTGGTTGAAAATAGCTGCTCCAACACAAAGTGGTGGAAGTCGAAATACGAAACATAATTGTGCAAAATGACATGAGGCTGTGCTACTGCGAGCTACAAAACCATATAACCCCAAATGTAAGAGAACAGCAATAAATATTGTTTTCACAGAAGTGCAAAAAAAACAACAAAACAATTAGTGCTTCAGAAAAACATAATTTCCCTTCCCAAAACCGAACACGTCATAAATGTTGAGGCGACTGAGGAAGCCTACACTTGATGGGGATGGTGGTGCTGGGTGGTGGTCGTGTGGTGGCGGTTGTGTAGGGAAGGAATTTTTCTTTTTTGGGATTAGACGCTGGGATCTATAAAAAAAGGTTCGACATGTTCCAGCGGCAAACACACATGGTAGCTGTTCCACTGTACCCCGCCCTAGCAGAGCTAACAGCGCATAGTTAAGCTGCAGCCGTAGAGTGATATGTGTGTGTGTGAGTGTGTGTGTGTGTGTGTGTGTGTGTGTGTGTGTCTGTGTCATGTCTGTGCAATTCTGCGGCTAGTGGCTGCGAGCAAAACAACAAAGGATGTAAAGAGGACTCACAAAGTCTGTGTAGTCATCATGACAGCTAAGTCATGCCAAATGTCTCATTAAAAAACTGCGTAACATTTGAAATCTCCAGAGTCAGAATAATGAATTCTTCTGAAAAAAAGTTCCATTTGAACTGGATAATTTCACACTGAGAAAAAATAAATGTATTCTCACGTCACTTGCTAGTCCAGGCGTGTATCTTGGTTAGGAGGTGGGGGGAGGTAATGCATTTTGCCATGAAACATTATAAGGTAACAAAATAAATAAAATACCTCATGAGTAAAATAGCCTTAGTTTTCCTGAGGGTTGTTCCAAAATATCACCAGTGTTAAATTGCTGATAAGCAGGATAAAGCGGGGTTCTGCGTTTATTCCTTTACTTACTTTATATTCTCCAGTCGGCTAGAGTCTGGTTTCAGGGTGGTGGAGTGCTTCACCATTTTGTACATTGTGATGACCAGGAAGATGAGATTGAGCTGTCAAAACAGAGTAATGGCAGTGTTAATACATGAAGATGTATGATGCAAGAAAAGCAGACAGAGAGAAAAAAAACTGTTAATTTGTCTATAAGTATTAAAATAGGAGAGCCTTCAAATCTCTGCATGTCCACAGACTAATCCAATAAACATCTATCGTTCCAGACGGCTCAGACGGGCCGACTGGCGCCAAATTTAGTGTCATTCTATATCAATAAGAGCAAGGAAACGCATTAAAATCCATCACAGTGAAAAGAAAAAAAAGAAACAGCAGCAGTCTGGCAGAAGTCAGAAGGGAATGAAAAGTAGCAGGAGAAATCAGAGACCATCTTGTTGTACAAAACAACTGCATATCATTTTATGCACATAGTGAAATATTATAAGGTGTAACCAGCTACAAAAGGCTTGAGGGAACATGGTATATGTCGTTCGATTCTTGTGTGGACAGATGGAAAGAGAGAAAGACAAAGAGGGGGAAGGAGATGGCGTTTCTTTCTGGTTTGAATGTATTAAATCTTAAGGGAGGCGGCGGCACATATCACGTTCAGACAAGGATACTCTGTGCTTCGTTCCCGAGCGCATTTATTCGCTACCTTAAAAATCAATATTGTGATTTAGAGACACAAAGGCTGGGTGGACCAGCAAGGAGCCGCTCCAAATAATTTAGGCCTACTTCGAAAACATTTATTCTGGGGCAAACTAGTCCCTAACACAGCATGTACATGCACTCACAGCAGAGAAACTGGACTGCGTTTGTACTGCAAGCTGGGCATGTATAAATAATATCTAAAAAACTGAATTTGAAACATGTATCTCCAGTAGAGCATATCAAAGGATCAGAAACAAACCAAAAAAACAGCAGATACTGTATTAGAGGGTGAGTAACACAAACAAATAACAACATAGCATTTGCTGTAACCTTAGCCTTTTCCAGGTGAGCCTTATAAGCAGAGCATTTCAGTGTTATCTTGTTATCTTAGAAACAGCAAAACGTTGGCAGGAGAAAGAGATGCATAGCCAGAACAAGGGCATGAAATAAATGAGTGGCCTTTTGGAGCTGGACTTACAGACTGTGGCCATTCACTCTTGAACAGAAATTGTCCGTGTTCTGCTGCACGCTGCTATCAAAAGACTGCCTGTGATCAATACATCACCCCTCCACATGCAATCAACTCATGGAGCCGCTCACAATAACCCAGGCCGCAAGGAGAGGGGCAAATGGAGAAAAAAAAAAAAAAACCTGAATCATGAACCTTCTTTTATATCACAGACGGCACTGAAACTATGTTTTGTTTCGCAGCTATCAGCCATTATTTCTATCAGCCGCCTGCATGAGTCAGACAGCGGGGGAGGGGTGGAGGGCGAGGACTTTGAAAAACCCTTTCACACAGCCTTGAGTGGTGACATGGATCCAATGAGACAGAGGAGAGGGACACAGTACTTTAAAGTTACCTAGCAGCACGGCACATGTCCCCCCCCCCCCACCGACATGCTTTCGCAGCCCTCCTCGGGGATCCCCTGTGCCTGAGCGAAGCTGCCTTACTTCTATCCTTCACTCTGTCTCTGAATCATCACTGCAAGCCATGCAGAAGCACCTCGCCACACTGGGACTAAGGAGAAAGCTTTTTTTTTTTTTCTTCTGAAGTGGACTGTGTGTGTATACACTGAACTCCAGATGAACTGCACGGGATAAAATATTAAAGGTGCAGATGGAGCTGTCCGGATGATAAGAACTGCTCCTGACGTGTCATGATCCAACAGGCCTTGTGTTGAAGCTATCTCAAGCATACTAATGGCTCCCCCCACCACTCATTACTTCCATGTTCCCCTTTCATGGAGCTAATACCCCCAGTGCCCAGAGACAGGGCAACCTCTGCCGGAGAACAAGGATCTAAATACCCTCCACCGGCTTTTGTTTTCCGTCAGTATTTAGGGCATTCTTTCAGATAGGAGCGAAAAAAAACTAAGAAAAGGAAAGCAAGAAATAGGGAGGATAAAGAAAAGGAAGAGAACAAAGCATGACCATCCTAGTTCGAAAACAATGTTATTTGGCACAAACATGGCCCGGGCGGCAGGTGGGGATCGAGACATGAGCCAAAGCAGTAGTTTTTCTTTGCTTTTCTCCTCCTTTCTCTCTCCCTCATTGACAAGGACAAAGCCAATTTGTAGAGAAACCAGGGTCACGGATGGTGTAGACAAACCTTGCTCCTGCATGCTCCCCTGAGATGCCCCTTTCCACAGTACTTTGTCTTTTTGAGTCAATTGTTGCACGGAATCAGAGGAGCAGTGTGCGATGCGCGAGCCACTGCTGCAAAAAGCTCATTCCTGTCACACATTAGCTCTGCTACAATACATTAGCTCCTCACAGGGTCATGATTCTATCTCTCCGGTCATCACCACCGGGATCCTGATCACCATTTCCACTGCAGACGCATTTTTCATGCAAATCATTATGAAGGCAATGCGAGATTGGAAAACAATGAGGGCCCAATTTAGGGAAAGGAAACATATTCCTGTGGGGCTGACAGAGCATTTGCTGAGACAGGGAGAAATGTGTGTTTGTTTTAATACAATGTTAGCTCCACCTCAATTATAAGCTCACACATTCAAAGCGGGTGCTGAGAGGAAAAAGGAAAATCAATGAAAACACAAAAAGAGCCAGGCTTTTCACCATTTCATCAAAAACATTTCAATCAAACGCCGACAGTAGTCCTGCCTGTGCTCTTCCTCCGACATTTTAAAAAAAAGCTACATCAAGTGGCAATGTCTCTTGCTGTGAAAGATTCACCTTTTATCCGTTCTGTTACAACACAGACAAAGAGTTGTACCATAGCTTTACTTTGAAAGCGGCTAGCGGTCTGCCAATGGTGTGCAAAGACTCGCTGGAATTTGACATGTGTGCCCCCTCGCTCCGGTATATTTTCAGTGTCAGTTTGGTGTTCAACAGAGGTCACTGCATCTGTAGATACAGTAGCAGCCATAATGCTGGATAATGAACACAGTGCTGAACAAATACCACCCGTCCTCCCAGCACAGCAGCAAGACAAGTTTGCAGGGCCTGCTCATCCCTCGGTGTGCACGAGGGCAAAGCAATAGATGGTGAGAGGACCTATCGGAGGAATACCACCTGCTATTTCTTTTTTTGATCAGGGCGGGAAGGATCCCCGAGGACTCATTCTTCTGAGCCTCTCTGATGGAGCGGGAGATAATAATGTCATGACCAGTAAATAATTGCATGGCTCAATGGGACATATGTCATAATGATGCTATATGTCCTTCACCCCTGATGGTCCTTCATCAAACAGAAAGGTGCCTTTTCTTTTTCTTCCTCTCCCCAACACTGTCATCTGCTATTTACTGTGGGCAGACACACACACACCACACACACACACAGACACACACACACACACACACACACACACACACACACACACACACAGACACACACACACACACACACACACACACACACACACACACACACACACACACATACACACACACACACACACACACACACACACACACACACACACACACACACACAGATGCAGAGGAGGGACAAAAAGGACCTATAAAATCTCACATTGCCATCTAACAGTGTGTGCTGTAAAAATTACACCTTGAGGCAATTTTTTATCTATTTTCTTCCTTTATCATAAAAAGTGTAACTGGAAGGCCATTAGGTTATGCCTGTGATGTGAGACTTCATGGGAATTGTGCGAAAGTGGGGTGAAAGTACACGAACAAATCCTGATCCTTGTCAGGTGTTAAGAGGCAGAGAGAATTGTCGGATGCTTCCAAATCTGTCTTTGGCGCAGAATTAACCTGTCATCGCTGCGGAGCAAAAATCCTGCTGACTTTTGCTTCAGTTCAACTCTCTCACTTCCGTTATCTCCCTCCTTCATCTCAGCCTCTCAGTCCCTTCCTCATTCTGTCAGTCGCAGTATTCAGAGAAAAATAAAAACCGCTTACCATGATGATAAAGGTGACAGGTCCTATAAAGCTCCATATGAAATGATTGTCCACACTTAGCCAGCACCTATGACAAAGAAACACACACTTCAGCACACAGTACAGAAACAAAATCAGCTTTGTCTTCTTGCTCTAATGGCCAAAAACATATTCAAGGAAATTAATTTTTGGTTACTTGGGCTGTAGATATTGAGTGTGTAATTTCTAGCTTCAATTGGAGCTCTTTCAAAGGCTCTTTTCACAGGTTGAACATTAATACAGTTGTACAAAACAAAGGGAAGACCCCGTGTAACCTCTCTTGATAGATGGGTTTTAGCCGAGATATGGCCATTAATCTACGTAAAAGGTTTTTCGGCACAGTGCTCTTCTCTTTAAGAGACCATTTACAAACAAGAGGTCACAGGAGGGTCTTTAAGCAGAAAGGCATTAATGTAGCCCGCCTCCCCCTGAAACCACAGTGTTGAGTCTGTCAGCCACTTTCAAATGACATAAAAAATTGAACAGCTCCCCATCTCCGGTAAAAGGAGCTCAAATGTTTTGGTGTAGTCTACGGGGATGCGCAAAAAAAGCCCTGGCAGGAATGATGAGTAGATTTATTTTCAAAAGCTACCACATACAGTCACAGCAGGTAGGCCCACACAGTTTGCATCCAGCGTGTGTCTGCTCTGCATTTCCAAGGATGTGTTCAGAAAGCTGCACTCACGCTTTCTTGGTCCCGTAGCTCCTGTAGTCGATCGCTGCGGAGACACCGACCACGATGGCAGGGAAGAGGTAACCAGACACGTAGTAATACTTCTTCCGAGAGTATTCACTTTCAAAGACCTCCACAAGCATGAGGTACAGCTGGACCCCTTCAAGACACATCCAGGAGAAGGAAGCCAGGAAGAAGAAGTGGAGGATCCCCGCGATGATGGCACATCCAATCTGAGAGAAAACAACACCGATTTAGACGATCATATGAACATTTTTAAAAGGAAAAAAATGCAATCCATTTAAAAAAATAAAAGGTTTTTAAGTTAACCTGAAGTTGAACAATTATTATATATTACAAGAGGGATATTCGTAGCGGTTCTTTTATTGAAAATTGTATATCATAAACCGTATGTCTTCTATTAAAACCCGCTGAAAACACACCACTGCTGCCTCACCCATTCAGCGAAATTGATGAAAGAAGTAATGAATATTCATTCACCACATGGACTCTGACTATGCACAGGCTTAGATTTCCATCAGTACGGCAGCAATTTAAAATACCATTTGGATGTAGGGTTACATTTAGTAGATTTAATCATGCAGCTCAGGATTTCAAGCTTACATTTCCCAGCTTTTTGCAAAAAAACGTTTTTTGTGCTTGAGAGAAAGTGTAGGTAAAAAGAAAGGAAAATATGCATGAATGCAGGGTCAGCCATGGCAACGCTGGCTTTAAGTGAAAGAGGAAAAACGAGCTGTCAAGTGGAAGACACGGCCCTTTAGTAATGTGTATTAATGTTGCTGTCCCACTCATGTCATGTTGAGGACAGGCAGAGAAGGATAGAAACAAACAATGCTTAACGACTCATCAATTTCCCCCTGAAAGGGTCTATTGTTTTGTTTGGGGGGGCGAAAGGAGATGAAGTGAGAGGGAATGAATCAAACTCAAATCAATGGGGTGAAATCGTTCCAGCTTACCCTGGGTTCCGTCATATCGATACCAATTAGGAATATTAACTCTGCGATGAAGAGATTGATGCACAAGTTCTTGTGGATTGTGTTGCGATCGCTCTGCAGGCCCCGGAAGAAGCAGAAGGTGAAGATGCTGATGGTGAGGCAGACGAGGGACACCACGATCCCAACGCGAGTGATGACCGTCAGAAGCAGCTCGTGCACTCTGTCGTGAATCTGGAGGAAACAAAAGGTAAACAGCAAACATTTTAAAAATGAGTTTCTAAAAAGAAAGATGACAATATGGGTTTCTTTCAGTTCTGCCATAAATACTTCATTTGTTGTTATTTAGTGTTATGTTTGTCTTTGTCTAATTTGACCTTATCAGAAGCATTTCTATTACATCAAATTGATCAATTATGCTAAAAAAAAAAACTAAGCCAAAAAATTGCTCATCTTTCCAACCCCAATGAACATATATGAGGCCACAAAATGGATTCATCAAAATTAAGTGATTTCGTTTTTTTACATGAAAAGTCAATTTCCTTTCAATTTACAAAATAGCAAACAAGTTTCAGGAATCAAAAAGGTAAGACATTTTACTTTAAGTTTTATATTTGAATGAAGTGTAACCCACTTTATATTGGGATTCTTGCATGCCATATTTGTAACCGTAGGGTTGGTTTAAGTTTAGTACTTTTTAGGAAATGCATATTTTTTGCTAATGTAGGAAATGTGATGTGTGTTTTACAAAAAAATCTACGGGGACAGCATTGCAAGCTGCAACAACAGAAAATAGTCATGTTATTATAATTATTTATTCATTAATAAAAAAAGATTCCAGCTATTTATTATTGAACATTTTTTTGTTTCCACTATTCTTTTCTGATCCTGGTAATCTAGAAATGGTGATGCTTGGGGTTTTAGCTTTGCTTAAGAGAAAGGAAAACATGTTAGGAATATTAAACTTCAGTTTTAAAGAGTAATCAGTTAAAATATTGATATAAAAAAAATGATGTGACATACTGAAGTTTCACGGTGCGCCATGAGGATTGCAAAGTTGGTGAGATGGCTGCAGGAGCAAGTGGTGTGGGTTTTATTGGAGTCCAGGAGTTTGCACCCTTGGGTGGACCAGTGGCCCATCATGCTCCTCTCAGAGTAATTCCAGAAGGAGCAATTGGAGTTGAAGTAGTGCTCAATCTGCAGATAACAAGAGATATGGTTAAGTGTCCAAATAATTGACTGCCTGAAATTGAAGTACATGTAGAACACGGAGGACATTTACCCCCTACTCATACAAAGTATGTCACGCACTGATATAGATGAGAATGTTTCACTTCACAGCTCTCATGAAGCAATTCATATGTTGTATCTCATTTGGCACATGCTTGCCAAATCAACCGAAGCATAGTTGGGTATATGAGGCCTTAATAACGGAGGAGCATAATTGTTTGACGGCATGTCTTTGGAATTGCAAAATGTCTCTGATAAAGAATGGAGTCACGCATGGCCCTCTGGGAACTCTAGTGACAACTTTAAAAGACGAAAGATAATTGGTGCTCCAGTAATTTCATCCTAGATCGTACGGCTAATCTAGGAGTTAATTTCCCGCACTATAAAATAAAATGGGTATAATTTATATCCCAATGTTGATTAAAGAATTAGTTTTCATTAAGAATTCACTTAGGTTCTAAAGACTCCTTTAATTTGATGTTCAATGACTTAAATAAACTGCAGACTGACCTAGCCCGACATTTACAATTCAAATTGCAGATCTCTGTCTACTCTCAATGTTCCCTCCTGGTGTTATTTAATATGACCTCTCCATGAGACTCACATCGATGTGCTCCAGGGTGAAAATCACCGGGTCGTTAATGAATACGCGGCTGGACTCTTTGTTGATGGAGGCAGCGATGATGTCAGAGTTGACAGCCACAGACACGTTGCGGCCGTAAGCCTCGTTGGCCATCTTGATGGTTGTGTTTTCAGCGCTGAGAAACTGGCCCAGATTTTTATAGAGCACAAAAACCAGCTTGGCAACTCCTGTAAAGAGTGAAAGACGACGAAAGACATCAGAGATTGAGAAACTACATTTATTCCAATGAAATTCCATTTAAAATATTCAACAAAGGAACGGCAGAAATGAGTGAATGATGAGATAGAGATAGAAATCTTTTGAAAAGCCTGTCATTTTCAGCTCAATTCACAGGGCTTGGAGTTTTTTTAGATAAACTCCATTGTTGTGCTTATACACTCAAACCAACTATTTAGCTTTTCACAAAAACAATAATGAGAGCCATAGTTAAACACACATTGAATAAGCAGTTTTCTCTGAGAGTGGGCAGAACATTTAGCACAAAGTTTCTTTTACTTTTCTTTTGTTTTGTTATGTCTTAGTGAGCTTACCATTCCGACTGTTGAGCTTCACAGTGTTTGCCGACAGCTGGATTGAGATACCGCCCTTGCTGGACTGTGGAAATTTAAAATCCTGGACCTGGCCATCTGTGCTGAGCACATACACATCCAGAACTGCAGAAAGACAAGAGGATGGGTTAGAGATGAAAGGTGAAAGGACGAGAGAATGGACCGGAGAGTATATTGATGCCCACGCATTTCTCCTGACATTTTCTTCACAAACTGAAATGTTGGCACAGAACAAGAGAGTGAGCTGCACAATAAAAATGTCAAACAAAGTAATCATTTCATCCCTGAGAGACTCTTGCTAATATGAATAAAACAACACTGCTGAGGAAAAGAGGAACTAAATAAAAGCCGTCCTTATATGGTCTAACAGCAGAATAAAATAAAAAAGGAAGCTGTGGATAAACAATGTCTTTTTTCTGACTCCACAGCAGGCTAATGTTCACATTATTGTATAGAGTTTCAAGGTCTAGACTCATACATTTATAAACTAAGCGTGCGTAATCAGAGAATCCAGTCTATTTAATTGTCTGATATTCATCACTTTGTCAGTAAGCGACTCGTTAAACCTAATATGCGTTGCTTTCCTTTTCCCCCAAGGTTTAAATGCTTATTATGAAAACAAAGTCCCTTTTTATGTGGCGGCCTTGTTTTCCTATCACAACAAATACTCTCTCAATGAATTGGAAGTAATCAAATTAACTGAGCTTGCATCAATCAAGAGCTCTTGTCATTTGCTTACCACAAACTCTTGCTTTACTTACTTATGTTGTCTGCAGGAACTTTAACGATGGCAGGCTCCATGAGGTTGTCGGCGAGGACAAACGCCCCCTCCTCCAAAGTATCCAGTAACATGGTGGCGGCGTGCGTCTGCTCCGTGCTGTTCATGTCGTGCCAGGACTTCAAGGCCTCCGGTCGCAGAAGGTTATCTACCGTGTCCACAATGGCCTGTGTCGAAGCAGACGAACAAACACACACACACAAAAAACACAAAGGTACTTGAGTAACTCTGAGAAAAGAACACAGTTTGCGCAAGCATTAGCAGGAGCATGCAGACACTGAATAGATGAAATGCTGTGGAGAAGCATCACTTCTGTGAGGATTCAAATAAATCAATGTGATGGAAAAAAAAGTCATAGAGGACACTGTGTGTTGGGTGTATATACAGTATGACATGATAGATTAATTAGAGCCATTTACAGAACAAGAAAAACATTTTTGCGATGATCATGAAGGATGAACTGCATGAAAGGAAAAACAGGAGCATCACGAGAGATGGTGCGGATTCAATTTATTTTTCAAGGACGCGGCATCAGGGCAGACGTTTAGGGTCACAGCCTATCAGCTCTGTCCAATAACAGGATAATAAGAAATGGCCCGATTAAAGAGCCAAAAGCTGCAATTAAAATTCTCTAATTACAAATTGGTCTGTATGTAGATTTCGTTTTTTCTTAACTTTTTCTTACACTTTATCTTCTAGTCGTCAATGCCATATACTTAGCTGTATAAATGTCATTAAGACACCCGGCAAAAAGCACTTCAAAAATAAATATGGTAAGAATTTCACTTGATGTGTATCCTTCACGCAAACATGTTTCCAGCCTCTCACTCTCTGCCACCTGAACAGCTTAGGGCAAAAACACCAGATAAATTAGGCGTAAGATCCAGGCTGAGTTTTCTTCGTAGAAATAATCAAATCAATGAGTCTAATCAGGGAATCAATGTCGGCACGGCTGGCGGAGAGGTTGGGGGGGGGCAGCTGTTAGTGATGTTGCGTCAAGTATGGCAGATGTCAGATAATGCTGACTCAACGATGTCTGTCCTAAATCTTCGCATGCCACCATTAACATCGACACACCCCTCTAACGCGGCCGACTTCTTCTCTCACCTCAAATCTACATGTTGTGACGTTAAACAACAAATTATGATGAGTCATCTTTAGGGAGCTCGTGTGACTACCGACATGTCTTTTTTTTTCCCTTTTCCTCTTTTCTTTTTATGAGCGCACTACCATTGACTGGTTAATTAGCCCGATCCATTTTAATACCGTCCCGAAGGAGAGATTTGGATTGAGGGGGGTGACTTTGGTGGCAGGTGGAGGACACTGATCTCCCTAATGGTGGAGGGATATATATGGCCAAAATACTTTGATGTAGGAACCTAGGCTGTTAGCTTTCAAGAAGAAGGGGGAAAAAATGGTTTAACCCGTCTAACCCTATTAACCAAATAGAGCTTAAGATTTGCAAGTTTAATTTAAGAAACAATGACTTGTATGACCTAAAAACCTATGTCCTTGTGAAACAAGAGCCACAATTTTGATTTTACATGCAGTAAAAGGTCAGGTAATGGTCCTTGAAAAAAAAAAGAAAAGAGCGTTTGAATAAATCACAAGTGAGCTGTGTTTGATGCAATATTCAAGAGGGATTTATATTGAATGGTATAAAAGCAAAAAATGTAACAGAGCAGCAAATCCTTCAGCAAATGAATAATGAGAGGGATGTAGGAACAGGGTGTTTGTTTGAGTTGCGATGTTATGCATCCAGACGTGCAATCTTGAGTCAACACTTAGAAAACATATAATAGGGAATAACAGAATGAAAAACGAAATACACCATTGCTGCCAACGCATAGAGGGGGAACAACACAGAGACACATCCATGTAAAGAAGCCATCTCTGTAATAGGAGATGACTTTTCTTTGACTTTAGAGAGCACTTAAGGTACGATTGTGTCTGTGTGTAAGGCAATTACTCAAAAAAGCAGGAAGCACAGGGAGGAGGGAGAACATGACAGTGCAGAGGGGACATGCTGCTGAACTGGGGCTGGGGCAGATACAGTAGTACAGGAAATAAAGGGGACGGGGGACGGCAGCAAGCAGAGTGGGCAGAGGCATTGCTTCAGTACCTTCATGTATGCCCTGCATGTCCTTTCTCGTTTTTGAAGCTTTTTTATTAGAAAAGAAAAAGAACACATAAAAATAGAGACATGTAATTTGCACAATTTGATGAGTATAGGCGTTGTAGCCCTGACTGAATCGGTCGATTTACAAAGTAACTACTGAATGATCCAGCCACTCCCCTTTTCATGTGCCGCAGACCTGCTTACCTGGAGCTCAAAGTGCTTAAGATCTCTGATAGATGCCAGAGTCTGAAATAATATAACAACCTTTTTTTGTCTGTTTGTCTCATAATTTAGCTGAACTTGAAAAGATGAAATACAGAAAGGCATGTGACAAAATAACAGCTACTCTACATTACTGCATTACTTTTGGGAACACTAATATACCTTGTTGAAGCTCCGTCCGGCAGAGTCCTTCTCGCTGGGCCGGAGCTCCTGCAGCTGAGCGTCCAGGATGTCCACCAGCTGCTCCATCAGGCGCACCGAGGAGCTGACGTCCCCGGCAAAGATGGGCCCTTTGGTGTGCTTGGCTAACTCGTTGGCCAGGTTAGCGGCATTCTCACCGCTGCGGATCTGCAGGGAGAGGGAGTGAATAATGTTCACAGGAATGCAAGAAGACAGACTTTGAAAAGGTTTATTTACAGCCCTGTTTCAGGCATCAAATCAGACTTCAATGAGTCCGTGAAATGCCAGATTTGTCTTTCTTCACATAGGAGAAGTTGCCATGGTGGCAGTTTTAATTGTGTGGTAAGATAGAAAAACACACAGAGCTCTTTGTTACAACTAATATACACATGTACTGCTGTGACACCTCTGCTTTATTCTATAGTTTATAATTGTTTTCTGAAAACATAAACAACTTTCCAGACCGATTTCCTATCTGATAAATGCAACTTTTAAGCAAATCTCACCCAGCTTTGCAGCCATCTTAGTAACAAGGACATGCTTCTATTATTTGTCTACCCTTTGTATGTTTATAAGAAACACATTGCAGTGACACAGGGAAAACATTGAGGCAGAGCTTATACAAACCTTTTGGGCAACTTGGTTGACCCAGTGGGAGGTACAGTTGCTGAGATCAGGGCCCTTCGGGTGCCAGGCCCCAGTGGAAAGGACACATGAATAAGAGGCTGTGCCTGAAAGGGAAAACAAGCACAGAAGACTTAAGTTAAATCAAGTCATATCAGATTTATTTTCCCAGGAAGTCCTCGACAGGGCAAAACAGGACAAGGACAGAGATAAGATAACTGCACACGAACAAGAAATATACAAACATGTAAATTGATAAATCTCATATGAATGTGAAGCCAGAGAAGGACTGCCTGTGGTTCACTCAGAAACAAAGGCCTCAGAATATAGTTTTCTTTTTTAAAGACTCTAAAGGAAAGAAAATAGCCGGATACAGGAAACTCAGGCAGATGAACATTCTGCAATTAATTCAGAAAATATTTTAAACGGCTCATTCCTATTTTTGCTTCAGAGTGGCAATATGCTTTTCCTCGTCCTAATTATCCCCGTGCCTGACGAACTCTGAGCACTAACACGATTTCACACACAATCAAATAAGGGAGGCACGTCTCCACGCAGGCTGCAGGAGGAACAGCTGAGCCTGCTCCGCAACACAGCCGTTACAGATTGCTAAATCATGTTCCGACCTGGAGTGACACAGCTAAAAAAAACTGCTTTATAATCTGCCGTCACCGTTTCCCTTAACACCGACTTCAACTGAGGCCTGTTATAGATACAAAAGTTGTATGCAAGATTATCAGACACATCTGAACAAACTCTGGCATGTTCTCCGGGGACGCCTCGGGTCATATTGAAAGCAGCGAGCACACGGCCCTGAGAGGAACAGAAGTGCTGTTTACCTCGTGTTCCCTTGGGGCAAGGTCGCTCCACGATCATGCCCCTCTGGGTCTGAGGCCACATTATGTCTCTTTTCTCGATGGCCTCGCAGAAGCGCTCGGGTAAAGGGAAGGACTCGAGGGGCGGAGGGGAAGTAGTCTGCAGAATCACAGGAGGAGGCTTGGGCGCTCCCCTGCTGCCGTCCTTGAGCCCTGTTGTGGAGCTTGTGTTGGCCACACCCCAGTGCACCGTGGTTGTTGTGGTGGTGGTTGTCGTTTTCTGAGGCTGAGGGGTCGTGGTGACTTCTGAAAGTGGTGGAGCTGTGAAGAGAAAGAAGCAACATGTTGATGAGGATAACAGCTACGTGATGTTATTATCGCCTCCACGATTTATGGAGCTTGATTCTCTCTAGGAAACATTTATTATGGGTGCTAATGAACACATGATCCAGTGCTATGGAATAAAAATATATACGAGGAATACAAATCAAATGGTAGTTGGACCTGTGGTTGTTGTATACATGTAAGGTTGGCTAATTAGCGTGGCATCCCTGGGGTGCATGATATGGATATATGAAGGGTTGAGCTTAGAAAACTGTGGCAGCTATTCAACTTGACCTTCTGGTGGGCAGATGCCCTCATATACCGCTAACGATGTCCCCTGCAACTAACATATCACATGTATCCCGTTGTGTACATTGCAGCTAAGTGCTTTGTGCAACAAGCGTATTTGCATTCCCGTTGACTATGTCTTATCCAAGGCACTCAGTCTGCAATGAACAAGACAATAATTACAGTAACATCCTCCTGCCTGGCAATCATTCCTGGCTGGGAGATTTTGTGGCATGGCTGATTAAGTTTCACTAGAGTAACACAGAATCTGTATGTGTAGCCATGGAGCCTGAACATTCATTTTGCAGTTGTTTCTTGCAACAACTCATACTCTGATAAAGCAGGTGTGCAGTAACTCATGCAATGCCCCAGGCAAAAACAATATGTTTCAGTCCCAGGAAAAAAGAAAATAGTGCACTCCTTACATTTAACATGAGCCACTAAGGAAAAACTATGAAGACATTTTTCATGTGATACACCGGAGAAGTGAGAAGCACTGTAATTACATTTCACAAAAGTCAAACTGAAGGGAGTTTTATAGATGAAATGTTGATAAACATAAACTATTTGATATAAATCTGGTCCACATCCACTGAGTACAAAAAGAAAACATGACCCCCCTCTGTAAGAAAAACATTGGTTGAATTTAAAAGGAAGGGCTGTATCAATCAAAAGCGCACCGATTGGAATGCAATGTGCAAACTGAATCTAATCGCATTTGAGTACTTTGATTTCCTCCATTAGGCTGCCTGTAGAGCATGCAGAGAATGTGAAGAGGTGCTGTTACACTGCTTGAGCTGAGCACAGTCTTTTTCAGCAGTACGACCAGTAGTGAAAACATCGGAGAGGCTGAGCTACAGAGAGTAAAAGAGAATAGCAGGTCAGGGGCAGGAGGAGGAAAAATATAGAGAAAGGGGGGATGATGTTGGAAAACAAAACACAATAGCAAGAAGGTTCAGAAACAATGGGGACAAACTGAAGAGGAGAGGTAGGAGAAAGTTTGTCTTCCAGTGGAGAGGCAGCCAGACCCCCGGAAGCAACACCTCCATATCTATTTCTGCCACTGGATAATGGGTCTAGCTGATATCACCCCCAACACACACACACACACACACACACACACACACACACACACACACACACACACACACACACACACACACACACACACACACACACACACACACACACACACACACACACACACACACACACACACACACACACACACACACACACACACACACACACACACACACACACACACACACACACACACACACACACACACACACACACACACACACACACACACACACACACACACACACACACACCACAACACACACACACAACAACACACACACACACGCCACTACTATCACCATAGGCCCCCCGGTGTGGATGAGAGGCTTCGGCACAGTCGAGCTGAAGGGAAATCGGCTTTGAGGCTGGCTGCTACCTGTGGCGAATTAGGCTCTATTGACCAGAGGAGATGACTCTGTGCTCCCTCCTGTTGAGGGCTTTAGAACTCTATACACACACAAACACACACCCACACACACAAGCAGGTGGCATGAAGGTGTACACAGCTGACTGGCTGTTCTGACACTGAGCTGAAGACAGATTCGGCTGATTTCAACTCAGCCTTCCTCTTCTCCCGTCCCTCCCACCCTACCTGTATCCTTTTACTCAACACAGTGAAATTGTCGCTGCACGGCCTGTCACAGCGGTTGAGAGACAACCTGGGCTTCGTGGCCTTTTCAGCACTAGCATTTAGCTGGCTGGGAGAAATGCCCGTCTCCATTCTGCACCAATACCTTTCTATTGCTACAACGCTTATTTTCTCATGACTCACTGGAGAAGACTCAGAGGTGAAAGTAATAACCATAAAGAAAGCGTTTGCAAATGTCCAGTTGAGTTTGAAAACGAAAGCATGTAATGTTGAAGTCCAAAGAAAATGAATGTGTCGACATAATTCGTGAATTAATTATCATTGTTTCTATTTAAACATCTGGGTCTGGGTTGCTTGGCAAACGTCCAGAAGATTCCTAAGAAACTGTGGGGCCCTTTATAGGTTTCTCATTTCCAAAGTATGAAAGATGATAAAGATAAGATAGCAGTCTCCGTCTATGGGGCGTTTAGAATGCAGACAGAAATAAAATGAAAATGAATCACCGCTCGACAGAATGATTTAAGATAAAAGGGCCGCTACTACAGCCAATAAATCAAAGAGGCATCTGCTGTAATCCAAGCGCATTCCTTGAGCATGTCAACTAACAACTGTATCTTGTCTACACCTCTCACCCAAGAGGGCTGCGTGTCATGGCTTGCAGGGATGTTGAGCTCCATGTTCTAGTTACATGTACAATTAAATCTCTTTGAAGTTTTTATTTATGTTGTTGCTACCTACTATCAGCGGTGAAATTGAGGCAGTAATTCATTTCAGGCCTCGTTAATACCAGGCTACAACTAATGTGTTTGGCTCTCCTAAAGCATTCCATTGGAGAGGGATTTGGAAAATTGTTGTGGGGTGGATTTGCTGAGCCGAAGTCTGGGCATTGCTTTGTTTTTCTCGGCAAGCACAGTCATAGAATATACTTTAAAGAGCTTCATTAACATTACATATTATGTAAAGGAGTTAAGTAAAAGGCTATAATAATCCTGTTGGGAGATTCATGTCATGTCTATGATGCAAACTAATCCTCTTTACTGTGCGCAAAAGAGGCTAATATGAATGTATGCTGTTCTTCCCAGGGAGATTTGTGCATAAACAATGCGGCATCTCTGTCCACTGCTGTTCCAGTGTACATAGCGTGTCAGGCCCCTAATCCTGCCAGCAACACAATAATCTCATTACCTTTATGCCATAGCTTGGTTTAATTTGATCCAATGAAAGCTGGGAGGAATTAACCCATAGGTATTCAAATGGACACTCTTCTCAGGCAGTCACTTCTTCACAGAGATGTCTAAGTGGATACGTTTATAAGCAGCCACAGTGAGGGATGGGTATTGATCTGTTGCTATAGTGCTGCAGCAGCCTTTTCCATACTTTTTGTGATTCAACGCATGAACTAAATATTTCTGTTTTCCACGGTGGCAACACATTGGCTGACACAACTGAATGCCTTCACTCTGCAATACTCCTTTGATTATGACAGAAGAAGCAAATCCCATATATGGCCTATATGGAAACTGGGACAGGATCCTTGATTATTATGTCTCTGCTGCACTCAGCCCAAGGGAACCTTCAATTAGCTGTCACACAGTGTGAGCGCATGGAGTGATATTCTCCAAAGAGCTGCCAATAGTCTGGACAGACATATTCATAACCTCTTTGTATGATTCAACGCCTACACATTGTTGCACTTGAATGTATCACGGTGGTTCTGTTATTACCGCTGGGGTTATAGGTCTGGGATTGATGACAGACAATGAGACAGGAATCCAGGAGAGGAAAAGGTGATGCTTGCCGACTGTTGTCAGAGCATATGCATACACGTCGTGAGCACTAAGGAACACACACACACAAAGATGCACACACACGGTACCCAGATGAGCCTCTTTACCAGGACTCAGTAGTAATGGCGCGGTGACAAATGAAAACCGACAGCATGTGTGTCTTTTATATTATGCTTAATGGCTTCAGTTTCAGTAGGCACCGCATGGTTGTTCATCAGGGTAATGTTTCATACACATTACCAGGTGCTGTTTATCTTGCGAAGGAGGGAAAAAAGGGGTAAGTGAACAACCATTTAGCACTTGTTTCAGCTAATTTGCCAAGTAAAAAGTGAAAGGAGTTATTAGATCTCACTTGTCCTCTGCTCTATCCCCTACTCTGTCATGGAATAATCTCATAATGATGTGGAGCAAGGAGGTTTAGCTCTTTGTTCCCATATTGTAGGAGAGTCACACCTTGCCAAGGTAAAATAATCATGTCTTTAGTACAGTCTGACATTTGGGACCTAGGTGGCAATCACCTCCTAATGGAAGAGGAATAGACAGTCAGTCTAACCTCAGACTGTTTGAGGAACAGGATGAATCTAGAGGATGGAAAATAAATGAATAACCCATCAGCTTTCAAGTCATTTGGAACTAAGCGTAGGTTAATTGAAATAAGGTGTCAGACTGCGAAAATACAAAGTGTAAATTATTTCCTCTGCAAATGCTGTCTCAGTCACAAACATGCATTTCACTCAGTCCTCTCTGGGTGCAGCCTTCCTTCGGAGTTCACATGGAAATGGAGCTGTTCTTGAGTATGAAATAGTGTGATGATTTACAATACGTTTGTGATGCATTTTGATATCTACCAATAATAACAATAATACACAAAGGAAATTGGATTACACGTCTTTCACCGTGCGCTGCATTTGTAGCTGTGGGGGGGGAACACGGCGAATGATTGCTTGGGTATCAGCAGTAAATATGAAGAAAGCTGAGTGAAAATTCGGATAATTTCCCATGTGTCATGTCCTTGTGAGGGTGTGTACAGTATACGTCCATGTCTTAGGGAACAAAACCTAATAGCTGGATTATGTTATTTACTGCTGTTTGCAATATTTCTTTTTCAAACAATACAAACACATTGATTCTTATGGACAACGGCAGGCCCACACACGCGCGAAAGCACGATTATAAACACATGTACACATTCATATACACCCTCAAACACAGAATGACACCAAAGCATAGAGAACAGACGCAGCAGCTGCCAGACTAGAGCCTGCTTTTTTTCCTCCTTGCAGCTTTCTCTGTACTGTACGTGCCTCAAATTTCAAGCATTAACTCCAAGTGTGCCGAGCAGACTGATATTTAATGCTGTGCGCACAGGAGGATGTCTGTTTCAGGGGTGTCCGCACACACACAGATACACTCCATAAGCACGCTCACAGCTGTGTAACACTGCATATACACAGATTAGAGAAACACACAGACACAATAATCAGGCCTGTGCGAAATAAATCTCCTTAAAGGCGTGTGTCAGGGAGTGATGGGGGACCATTGTGATGTCTGAGTAATAATTCTTTTAATACGCCTTGTTCCACAGTCAGACTGTAATCAAACAAGAGACTATGGATCCCCTTGGCTACATAGGGCTCAGTGTAAGCATAATCACCCCTCCTCTCTCTTTTATGTAAAACATCTCTGTGACATTCTAAATCATAACCCCGGGTTTTGTTGTCCACATAATTGTACGCTGTCAGCGGATACCGTTCGGCTGTGTACAGTAGTTTAACATCAGGAGAAAAGGTAACTATCAGCTTGGGAATACAAGATGTGTTTGTGGATAAGGGGTGAAATGTACCTCCTTGTTTTGCAACGCACGGCTATCGCGTTTTAAGACGAGCGGCAGAGATCGGGTGAAAGAAACCGGTGACCTCCTGACATCATGAGCTGGATGGCCTTTAACGCTACCAGACGCTGGGTTGTTAGGTGTTATCCCACGATGAAATATCAGACGTTGTGAACAAGACTGTAAATTCCCATCGTGGGATTTCACCCCTTTTTATCGCCTCAGGTTAAATGTACCCTTATATCATAAACAAGAATGAGACCATTGGGTTATGATGTAGACGGAATACCGTCACAGTTTGTCATAAAACCGTGGTTAAAAAACCTTCATGGGAGGAATACAAATGGAAGCAAGGCATATAGGGAGATCCTGTAGGCCAGCAGTAAAGAGGGAGGCCTTTAAATAAAGCAACACTCCCAGTAGTGCACCAACAGCTCAGAAGAAATGATTCCAAGCTTACCGAGTTCAAAACATTATCACTAAGACGGACACAATTTGGGGATTTAGGGACACCTTTAAGTGCTATAAGAGCATAAGGGACAAGTGGAGTTAAACCATAACATGGACAACGCACAGATTTTAGGCTATATGTCCCTTTTGGGGATTTTTGCAAAGCTGTTTTCTGCAGATTGTTGTGTACAGCGAGGTGTTTGATTTGGTCTGGCAGGGATTGTTTTGTCGGTCAACACTAGTGTGATCGTGACAACAGCCAACAGGAGTTTAAGTCAACAGGAATAAACGTGCGAAAGAACCACAGATCAGTTGCTTTTAACAACAGCCTAAATCAAAAAGCTGGTTTACATCAGCAGCTAAATGTGGATCAATCCAAAATGTATATAAGCACAGCTAAAATACAGTAAGCTTCATACATTTTTTTTTCAAATAATAATTATGGTTAAATCTAAAACCTGATACAAACTGTTCCTCTGGTGAACACATATTTCTGACAAAACTGGGTAGTCTGAGATCCCTGATCTTCATGTGCGTGATGGCCGTCTTTGTCCTGCTGTTATGTGTGTACAGTTTCCCAGAAGGCACGGATGAGGATTTACTCAAATCCTGTCATTTAGTGTGCACTGCTCTCTTTGGGAATGATGATGTATTTAGCCTGTTTTCAGGAGAGAAGCCAAACAGAGGCGTATATGTGTAGACGTGCACGCACACAAATGAAAATATCTGGATTGAAGGCACAGTTCACGGATCATCATGGATGAGGGGTACTACAAAAACAGTGAGAGACTACTGGCAGCAAGAGTAAAATGAACAAAAAAAGTAATGGGGCTGGCAAAAAGATACAGAAAGAAACAGATTGATCCAATAGAGAAATACAAAAAAGAGAGACGATAAAATGGCAGCAGCAGAAAAAGAAACAACGAGAATATGACAGGAGGACAGAAAAACAAAAACAAAAAAGGGTGATTTTCCACATCAATACAGTCTCCGATCAAACCGCTGTGTCCACTTGGGCAGCTGACAGGGGGCTGGGGAGAGGGAGGGGGGGGGTTGTTGTCAAGGCAAACAAACAAATTGGCCGTTTTTAACACATCCTGATCCCTGCGCCACTGCTGAGCATGTAGGAACAAGACGTCTCTGCCATTTTACCTGAGCACCTCAGTTGGCTGTGAAAGCTTGATGCTGACGTTTAAAGTATCCATCCTACTCTTTCTCTCCCCACTTTCTCTGCTGTCTCTCTAAATGTTGCCACGCACGAGTTGACCTCTATGTAAGCACTGCAGAAGACAGGAATGAATCATAGGGGAGCTTTATAGTGAGGCGTATATTCATCAGACTATAAGAGGTAGGCTCTCTGGGGTGACTGCTAATGCACATGACTCACAAGCGTCTGTAACAGCTGAGCATTTTTGCATTGCAAAGCACTTTCACAACACACCAACTACATTGTTTTGACCACATGCAGCGTTTTGTTAGCTAATTGGCAAGTTGTGTCAGTGAGGCCTACCTTATAATTTCAAACAAATTGGGTCATTCCCTTCCTTATGATCCCCACTTGCAAATGTGTAATTTGAGGGGGCAGCAATGATTGAAATTGTATGCAAATGTATTGACATTTCAACAATTAAACAGCAGGCCTTGATTTGTGTGGGTGTAAACTGCAGCACCGGGGGCTTTTATATGGAAGTGATTCAGGATCTAATTTTGCAACTGGGGATAAATAAAAGGTTTGTGAGTCTCACCTGTGCCCCATTGAGGCAGTGAATAAAGTCTGTTTGTGCATACTTCTGCTAAGAAACAGATTTCGAGATGCTTACTCAGTGGTTTGAGGCCAAATATCAGAGCTTGGCATAAATAAAAGGTCCATAGAAATGGGGCATAATGAGTTTTCTCTAGGAATACCTAATTTAAATCAATTTAATCATCTAACTTACAAGATGCGACAAAGGAATATGTACTTAATGAGGTCTTGTATGCAAAAATAAAAACAGGCATGGAGCCATGGTTAAATGAGTGGATTATGGCTCTGCTGGTCAAAGCCGAGAGTGGGACTTACTGACCCATTTAATGTCCACTTCCAGTGGAGCCGCATGTTGGATGTGACCCCATCCTCTGCCCCATAATCCTACAAGAGATGATCTTGCCCCGACATGAGCAACGTTATTGGACTTGACAAGAACCCAGCTGTCTGCCACACAGGGTCTAAACATCACTTTGATATGATTGCGTTCCATGACGGAGCGAATCATGTGACAGAGTTGTTTGTGCACTTTTGTGAAAAAAGGGAGTATGATTGCGGTGGACAGCGTACAAGCTTTGAAAAACGGTGTTAAATGAAAAACCTGCAGATCCTTTTGTTTTCTTTTGAAAAAAGTCAAACAATTAACACAGCTCTAGCATCTACATGAATAATTAGCCGTGCTTTGTTGTACAAACACAAATTCCTGCATGTGTTAAGCTTTCACATGTGCTTGCGATGACTTGAGCAAAATTGAAATGTTCTTTTCATTTTACTTTTCTTTTTTTAGTCTACTGCTGTTCAAAACATGTGCCTTCAACTTTTCACATTACAAAAGCATTCTGATAGCTTGTTTCAGTGCCCAGTGACGCAGGCTCTGAAACGAACATCAAGATATCACAGAGAGAGGGCATCCAGTGACAGCCAGAAAAAAAAAGTGCCATCATTTATGTGTCAACATCTGCCATGTGGGAGGACAAGTTTATTGACATCTTGATGATCATCATGGACCATTCCCCCTTGCGCTCATCGACGGAAACTCAACATACATTAGTCAGAAGCGCCGGGCAGGCTCACGTCTCATTTGTCAAGAAGAGAGAACAGAGTCCTTGTTGAGGTTAAAATAAAGATGTGTGAGTACAGAAGCTCCAAGAAGCAAATGCAGTATGTCAGTCAGTGTATGTGTCCAAACAGTAACTACAGGAAGGGAATCCATCGGGTGCTTGGGAGCTTGACTGTCTGAATAAACACACACACACACACACACACACTCAATAATGGAACGAATTACCCCTCCAGGTTAGACTTGCTCCAACTCTGCCTGTTTTTAAATCTCGTTTAAAAACCCACTTCTTTTCCCTGGCATTTACTGACCAGGTGACACTTGTGCTTTTACATTTGGGTTTTTATCTTACTAGTGTTTTGTATTGTTTTTACGTCATGTAGGAGAGTTTTTCAGTCTGTGGCTTCTGATCTGGTTTCATTGTCTCGTGTTTTACATTTGTTTCATGTCTTGTCTGTTTTTCATGTATTTATGCTATGTGTTTTATATAGTTGTTGATGTACAGCACTTTGTTCAACTCTGTTGTTTTTAAATGTGCTATAGAAATAAAATGGATTGGATTGGATTGGAATAACTAGATTTTACTCTTATTTCAGGGCGAATCCTGTTAAAGCCTCTGATTTCTCTATCGGTAATCAGTGTTCATTCAGCAAATGAATAAATCAATTGAGCATGCAGCCTGTCTGTACACTGCTTATTCCAAGAATCCATAACAGCTAAACTGAAAATAAAGGATGTTGCGGAGGCTGTAGCTTGACTGCCTTATAATCAGTTTAGCGTTTATTATATAAACACATGATGGCATGTAAAGACATGCTCCAATTTATTTTTACTAGATAGCAGAAAAGGTGATATCATGACCACTTTTACAGCAGCTGTCTGCAAGGTGCTGCTTGGAAACAGCTCATTTGAATTTGCTCTGTGTGACATTATGTTTTGGGCATGACTAAAATAAGCAAACACCTTTTGGCTGAAGCATATTCCACAATTGCTCTAAATGTGCCTGTGATATGCAAATATTTAATTAAAAAATCTGGCTACTATCTGTCTTATTGGCAGTGGAGAAACTTCAAACATGTTATTCAGAGTTGGGAAAATTTAATAAAATGTGTTTTTATCTTGTTCCCCATGATTGTTGCAGTATACCTCTCAATGCGCCCTCGGCATATTCATTTCGCTTTCCAACCTGCACTACGTTACTTGTCACAGTTAAGCCTGTCTTGGCCGGATTGATGCTGCTCCACTGGCTGAACCCTATTTAGCAGCCATAGCCCACGTCTTATCAATACAAAAGTGGACGAGCAAACACATTAATAAATATTGAGCTCTGGGATAATCTGTGGAAAAGTTGCTTGACCTCTGCGGCTCATCACTGACTGCGTTGAGCATTACGTGGACTTAGGACTCTGGGTGTAGAGGGGATTAGGATAATTACTGTTATTATATTCTCAGGGTATGGACTATCGCAGGCCTAGGCTAGCTTCCCCTCAGTTCTTGACAGCTAAATTAAAAACATACACTGCTGATGTGACCCCGGATGATTGATCCTTCTCCCTTGTGTCTACCATCTCTTTCTCTCTTAGACCGAACCTTGAATCCTCACACTCTGCCGACAGAGAGTGAAATACTTTTTTTAATGGCCGATGGAGATTTGGAGTTCAGCAGCACTTGGGGAATGATCTAACCTTGCCCCAGGCAAGACTTTGCACCTGTCCGGGCATGTATGTTTCCAGAGGTGAAAGTATATATCTCTTTCCCTGTCATACTCTCTTTAAAACACGAGATATGCTAGCAGGGGTCCCTTGAGCCTTAGCACCAGAGACTCAGGGAATGCCCGGATGGTAAACCTCCCCAAATCCCCAAGATACTGATCCCTTATGATATGGTAACTGGCTGCGAGGTGTTGTTTACCACAGAGTCTGACTCACTTCACCCCCTGAGATGCTTTCCTACACTCCAAAGCTTCCGTAACATATCTAGCACATATAAGATTCTAAATTAAAAACCAGTCAGCTGTGACACTTCATACATAGATGGAAAATACCAAAGGAATATCAAAGCGCCCTTGACAGCAACTAAAATCACGATTTCAGGGAATGCAATTTAATAATTTTGTCAGAAAAATAAATGATCGGGGGGCTAGGTTCTTACCATGTGCTGGATCAGGTGGGCCAAACTCCAGAGTGTATCTCAGGATGTAAAAATTATTCCACACATAGAGCTGGTTATCTCGCGGATTGTAATCCACAGCTGCAATGTACTGGTACTGGTTGGGAAAGTGGATATCAACGTATTCCCCACGGTTCTGTTTGGTGTTGTAAACGTAATCGATCATGCTCTTGCTGACTTCACTTTCGTTGTCTTCATAGGTGGAGCGGACCACGTACAGTACTCCACAAACCATGAAGGCATTGGAGGCTGAGCGCTTATCATAGGTCGTGTCCCAGGTAGCCTCAAATCGCAGCGTGTAGGGGTTCAACTGGCTGATTACGATCATGCCGTTGTTCTGCTCGGTGGCGTAGATCACCCACAGCCCGTTCTCATCTACGGCCAGGTCAATGTCTGTTTTGCCACCCCACTTGTAGGGCGATGTGTCGTGGTAGTTGGCATTATTGATGATCGCCTCACCACTTTTGATTCGAGTCCGCAGGTCAAACTTCACAATGTTGCGGGTACGCTCCTTGTTGAAAAACACGGCCCCATCGTAGACCACAAATCCGGTCCCATCCACCCGGTGGGGCAGCTTGTAGGTGATGGTTTGCCGGGCATTTTGGAAGTCATCAAAAGAGGAATACTCAATGAGAGTGTCTGTCCTATAAGGAGTCCAAGGCATAACGAAGATTTTGTCGCCAGCTTGCAGCGGGTCTCTGCACCAGGCGCCGGCTTGTTGCTCCGCTTCAAATAGAAAGGAAGGATCACCGACAGCTTTCAGAGTCCCAGGACAAAGAAAAACTAGTAATGGGAGAAGAGTAGAATAAAAAAAAAAACGGACACAGGTTAACATGTGAAAAATAAAAAACACACAAAAATATATGTAATATCCATATAATCTCTAATATCTTCATTTTGTTTTACAGGTTGTCCATGAAGAGTGGGGACAGACAAACATTAAAGAGTGGCCAAAACACAACTAACAGCTACAGCCAATGTTCACAAGCAGAATAAGGATTTTGGTTTTGTGCATAGAAAGAAAAAAAGGAATAGGAAAGTTATTAAGCATAATGTTTAAATATATAAAGTAGTCAGAAACAAAAAGAAGCTGGGCCTCATAGTCATTAACTGTTGGGAGTAGAACACAAATGAGGGGAAATAGAACAGAAACAAAACTTAACGAAACAATTGGTCCTGTAAACAAAAAAAATTGCAGCCAACTAAAGTCACTTGGCAACAGACGGGTTATGAGAGAGCAGGAGTCAACACAGTCTGCAAAATGTTTGTGTGTACTTAGACGTGTCTGGGTTACACCACCTATTCTACGGTATATACCCGAGTGGCTTGTCATTACGATGTGGTGCAAATGTCACAGCCATTAACATTTAAAAAACTTTCAGTAAGGGTCTCTTGAGGTGTTATGGTTGGTGCTCTGAGGCATAGGAGGCATACGAATCAACAGAGAAAAGAGCAGCAAGTGGTCAGGTGAGAATAATGGGGAGAATTGTGAAAAGAAAGGAGGGGGCCTTGAGAGAAAAGGGACAGTGGAAAGCAATAGCTTGGAAAAAAGGGCCAAGAAACACTGTAACCATGGCATGCTATGGAAAAGGGTTTGGAAGCCAGGCAATATGAGAATCTGCTGAGTAGCTTAAGCACCCAGGGAGAATGAGGAGAGAAAGCCCCTGTGGACTGCAGCCAATACAGCCCATTTACATCTTATGGCAGCTCATGTGCTGTCTTTTTTTATGGCCAATATCAGGGCTTCCATTGTTCCACTAGACTGGCCGTTAACATTACAGTGGGGGGGGGATGCTGAAGATAACGTTTGCGATGTGTTTGTAGGGGCCACCATGGGAAAATAGGTAGTTTACAACCAGATGCCACAAAACAAGGAGCTAGGGTTTGGATCGTGTCTTTTATTTACCTTTTTGCTCCACTTCTATTTTAAGCGTTGGAAGAGAGAATGAAAGGGGTGCAAGGGGAAAAAAAAAAGATTAATATGAATTAACTGTCATCGCTACGATTACACATGCAGAAACACGTTATGAGACAAAGACGGGAAGACCTATTCAGAGAAAGCAGGACAAATGTGAGAACGGTGACATACAGCCGCTTCGGTCCTGTCTTAGAAAAAGGATTAGATTAGTACAAAATGATCAATTGTCACAATAAGTTAATGGCACAGTGGTGGGTGGATTGTATCTTTCACTGCCAACTGCCTGCATTTATGTGCTGGCATAACTTTTTGACATTTACAAGTAAAACATCTTTAGATAGTTTTTTATTGGCAGGCAATTCTGTGATTCACACACAAGAATGATCTTTCTTTAGTTGTAGTTATAATGTGATGCAAACTATTTTCTTAGATTTAAAGCCAGCCTGTGAAAACTACTGTAAAATGCAAATCATTGCAGCATTTTATTGAGTTGTGACTTTGTTTTTAAACTCTGGCCTGTTTTAATCCACCCACCACCAAACACAATCAATAATGAAGAAAGAGTGTAATTTGTCTTTTTGTTTTATACTTTTTTTTTTTTTTAAATAAAGCTAACTAAAGCAGTATGATAACTTTTTTATCTCTACTGACAAACATGCCGATTTTATTACAATTACGGTGCCATTTCATCATTCAACATCTGAATAATATCTTTAAAAAGTCTTGGCCTGAAACTCTCATCGAACTTTACTTCTTTCACAATTTTGAAGCCTCAAGCGTACAAAGAAATTAACTAACTTTGGCTTTAGGCAGGAAGCAGGTAATCAGTGTAAGTCACTGGAGCAAAAATATATTATGTGCACTCACTGTCGGAGCGTGTATTACATTTCACAATACAGGACTTCACTTAATTTGTTATTTGGTGCTTTCCGATCTATGCCAGAAGTCTGCAATAAATTAGCCAACAAGTTTCAATTCATTGAAACAAGGCACCGAGAAGCATTCATCTGATGTTAATGGCTGATTATAAAACAACATATGATGATTACAAATTAGAAAATAATGCCATATGCAACAACAAGATGGAATATTTCTAGAAATCTTTTTATAACAAATTTACCAAAATGAATCAGAAAAAGTTGTTATTTTAAAGCCTAGGTCAGACTGCAAGAATGCTCAAAAGTATTGTCTTTCCAATCTGCAAAAGTTGAGTTTGCTCGCTGTTGAATTTAAAATCTGGTTGATTCGATTTCCTTACTCTAATGTTAAAATAAATGAATTATTAAAAAAAGAAAACAGGGCAATTAAGCTTAAAATGTAATAAACATACCGGTATTTCAGTTAAAAAAAAAAGAAGAAAATTGTGAACTGATTCAGGCACATTGCATTGTGCATTACATATGTAGGAATTTACATTTTCTGTCTCCACTTACATTATTATATGAATAGTCTAAAAGTATAAAACTGAAATTAAAAGGGAGATTTATGTAATGACTGAATCGGTACAGGCAGAAGCATAATGCATAACATTTCATTTAAAATGCAACTTTGTACTCATAGTGTTTTTAATCTCCCAAATACAGCGTCAGTTCTCTTGCCCTTGATCTACACTTCTATTGGTTTTTGTCTTTCTTAGATTTCAGTCTCAAGGGGCTTCACAACACAAAGGATCCGCTACAGCGAGCCTGCAAGGATCAATGTTGAAATACCTAATGTATATATTTGCAGTCAGCTTTTGTAGCTTGGGATGATGTGAGCAACCATAAACTAGCTTTCCTTTGAATGCTGAAACCCTCCAGCTTTAGATTCATATCAAAGTTTGGATCAGTTTTAATTGCTGAGTCTGACCTAGGCTTCAATGGCAGACAAAGACAGTTGAAACTAGAGAATCTGAAAGATCCGTCAATTAATTCACGCAGAAAGAAAATCAAGTCTGTTGCATCTTACTAAGAGATCAAACACAATAGGAGGTAAACAAGTTAACAACAGTTGAGTTCTCAGAAGTCACCAACGCCAAATAAAACATAGGAGGAAAGAAGAGGCCGTGTGAAGGAAACCTGGAAGGAAAAGGAAAACACGAAGACCTGATGATATTAGTAGAAACGTAAGAAATAGAAAATAGCAATCAGTGTGATCAGAAATCAGTCAGTGGATGAAGAGAATGAGTCAGGTCGCCAAGGAGGTTTCCTGCAGATTGCACAGGGGAAGGGAAGAGAGTCAGTCACTTTTAATATAGCAACATTGAAACAAACAAACATGAGACACATCCCAAACTAAACCCTAAGACCCTAAACTTTCTCCACTACATAGTACAGCATTTCAAAGGATTATCTACATCCTATAACTGTTACAAATCAAATGATATTAACTTGTAATAATCACTGTAGATAATCAAATGTTACATCTTCACTTGAACCAATGCTTTGCTGTCACCTGCCGACTCGGCGTGTTTCATTTCAATTAACGCCTTTTGCGAGCTACACTGAATTAATGAGGGAGAACATCTGAACACAAAAGCGAAGACACCTAAAGATCATGCTGCTACAGCTTAACTTCAATTTTCATAATCCTTCTAACACTGTCACATGGAGTGAGGGGTTTCCCTGCATTGCAATGTGATGAAAAAGGAAAACTTTAGCAAAGAGGACTGCGGATGCCCTCTGGCAGCAAATCTGCAGTTCTGCAAAGTGAGAATAGGGAGAGCAACTTTTTTCCAAAAAGCATTTTTCCAAAAAGCTTGCACAGAGCAGTCTTAATAAAAAATGGTCTCTGCTTTTATGTTGCCTGATTCAAGCAATTACTAAAGCCAATTCAAAGGGTGACTCAGTGCCAGGTGAAGGCGAAATGTACATCCTTGGCTGGAACATGAATATACTGTTGCTAATGAGGGCAGTCCATGACAAGAACCAAATTATGAAGCCAAGAGGATGAAACGTGGAAATGTTGTTGCAAAGGCCACTTGCGCAGAAGAGAACAATTCCAAATGTGCCTGTGTAATTATGCATAGGCTGAGACAATAGAGCAAAAATAATTAAGTAGCACATTATGTTCGGTCAGTGACAGAGACGGAAAACAGCTGTTTATCATATTGTGTTATTAAGCTGCTGGTTATATTTCATGGCACAAATAGACTTTGAGGGGCAGCGGCTACGAGTCAAAATGAGGACACTGTCCCGTCGTTGATCAGCTTAATGGGGATTTAATATGTTGTCTTGCAAAACAACTTCTAAAGTCTTGTAACCCAGCAAATCCAGGGGATCCTAAGCTCCTGAACCACTGCAATGTTTTTAATCACAAATCTAGTCATTTGGCATAGGATCTATTCTAACTGTAGGAAGGGTCTATGCTTTCCCATCTAAAGAAAGGGTTAGCTCTGGTGTAGAAAAGCTCAGTAAATCCACTAAAATGTTCCTTTCTCTGGAGTACTCTGACGCTGAAATGTATATTGATTTTATTTTGGGGGAAGAGGAGACAAAGGATTGGCCAGAGGGGAAAAAACATGACACGAACTTGTCTATGAATCACAATCTATCACAGTTTACATGAGGGCTGAGTGGGAAAGGCTGGGCTGTGTGGACTGGATCAGACTGGGAGAACACTAAGCACTTACCAGGGCAGTCGCGATAGGATACATGCTGTGTTCTTGGTCCTATTCTGGTTGGGCATGGACCTTGAGAAGCAAAAAGATGGGGCTACAGATATGCATTTTTGAAATGGCTGAGAGTGAAGTGACGACTTGTTGGGATCTTTCGTTTGATAGACATCGCCAGGACTGAGAGTCCTTGGGCAGAAGTTTATTTTTCACCACAATGCGTTGTTGTTGACTGTTTCCTTGGTGCAAGAAGGAGGTAAAAGACAATCATAACAGTGGGCGGAAAAGAGTGCACCTTGAGGCTAATCCTACTATTGAGGTTTGAGGTAACACAGCAAGACATAGGATCAATACTTCACTTAACTATGAGGTGAAGGGGAAAAAAACAAGAAGGAAAAAACCAAGCTGTTAGGTGTTTAGGGTAAAACCTACAGGATTTGTCTTTGTTCAATAAGGTGGACTCAACGACTCATTATTGCTTATTCCATTTTTAATTACAGGTCTTTAAAGCCTTGACGAGGTTAACCTTTAAGTTGTAATGGGATTCATCATTTAATGATGCTCGCTAATGCATTCGGATTCAACACTGAGGGGACGCCTTGGACAGGTATACCGCTAATTAGCAATGTAGATGAAATGTGTTGAATATAAAATATGTAATATGTAGATGAACTTTGCATTATTTAAATGTGGGCTATATTTGGGAAATGTGTTTTTAGAGTATAAACACATCTAAAGACATCGGAGTACTCAATACATTTAAATCTACAGAACAGCTGCAACATACTATCTTCAATGATCCACAATCTCATTATTTGATGTACAACTGATTAGTGATTCTGGCAATTCATCTTAATCTTTCTTATTAATCAGGTTGTAAAGGTTAAATGGGGGAATTTCCCCTCGCAGATTGCAAATGAACATGGCAGCTTAAAGGACAAAGGGGAATTTTAATTCAAAGGGCAATCTAAAGATTGTTTGGGAGCTATGAATATTTAAGCATCCAAGGAGCAGAAAGATGTTAACACTATCTCTTTAGGTGAAATATTACCTTGTTGACTTACGAGTAGAGCCATTCTGTTCTGTTACATAATGAAACATCTGTTAACATATTCCAACACCTGTTGTACGGATGTGTATTAAGCCATCAAGGTGAGCTGTTTTGCGCCTGATAGACTTCTCCGTGCGAGACTGGAGTAATGAAACATCATTGAGAGTCAGCTTGTCTTCTTCTACCCTTCCTCTTCTATTCTGCTACCTCATAACAAGATACCACGGTCGGCTGGAAACACGGTGAGCACATCAATAATAAAGGCAGTACAGAAAGAGGACCAAAGGGTTTTACAGGTCATATTTCATGAAACGTTCATGGTGTGACACAGATGGAAGAAGAGATAGAGGAAAAATGGTGCTGGAAGGTGTTAGAGCAGACTGTCTGGACAAGGCAAGAGGAAGAAATGAGACAGGATATGGTGTGATACTAATGAAAGAGAGAGGGCAAAGAAGAGGATGGGAGTGTGGGGGAAGGGAGGAGGGAGAGTTTCAATTCATGACACAAGGGTCAGACTTACTGTAGGGCACACACTCATACTGGACCTCCAGGTATTTGTAGGTCCCTGGGCAGGGGTCAGGGAAGACATCTGAACCAGTGATCACAATGCACTGTGTCCGATTGTTGCATCTGAAAAACAAAACCAAAAAACGCAAATGAGCAACATAAACACATCCCTTATTTCAAAGAAAATAAATGCGTAAATGCAGGATGAGAGAAGAGCATGTGTTCTTAACTCTTGCTCTGGCTTTCAAACAATAACATTTCCCAACAAGCAAACAATGCTGCTATTACAATGCTGTGCAGTCTGTTAGCTAAAAGGGTAACTCACTATTCACTCCGTGCCTTCTGTAAGGTCTTCTCTGCTTTGTGTGTAAGGTTAAGAGATCCCTTTTTGCGCTGTGCTAGTCCGTGTGTACCAGGGTAATTTGTCTGAATGTATATAGGCCAATGAAAAAAATCAAAAAGGCTTTGCAATATTACCTGTCAAGTCAATCACTTTTTTATTACATTTCTTGTTCAGACTTTTTCATTGAATCTTGCAATTACACACAGTTTGTGCTCCGTCTGTTCTGTAACTTCAGCCTTTAGAGTGGTGATTTACTACAAAGCAGACCTGGTGTGTGTTGTTTACACATAACCTTCTTGAAATTGAAAAACTATAAATAAAATAAGATATTGAACTAACTACAATTCATGGGGACCTTATGTGATTTTTTTATTTGACACCCCAAATGTATGTTTTACGAGGCGCATTTGAACGGGATTAACAAAGTCTGTGTTTCACTCAAATGTCCCGTCTTATTGATTTGAGCTTGCTCCTTCTCTGAATGGTTCTACATGCTGAGTGGCTAGATGAGGCTCTTGAATGTGCACCCAAAATGCCATCAAAGGTCTCATTAATGATTTCTACTGCAGCCTCCGTAATTCTCGATCCGAAAGAGCAGAAATAGCCAAAATTACAAATTAGGGCAGCTTTAAAAAAAAAAAAAATACACGTTTTAATTTAAATAATCATAACCAGCTCTCGGTTTAGCAAAATCTGTGTCATTTATGGTACTTTCTTGCCCAAAGGTTGCACCTAAGGTTTTATTAGATATCACGTTTATACATTTTATTCTTCATTTCGGCAGCCATGCGAAGCGATGTCAAAAGTTAATTTCGTAGACTGCCTTTAACATCTGGAGAGCAGACAGTCTAATTGAGCCTGTGGTGTGCTCTGAAGCCCGGGGAATTGCAGGTGACCGCCCTTTCGCTGTACTGAAATCATGATAATGACATCTATACCCCCAGCAAGCCTTCTCTGCTACAAAGGGGACTTAAAATTCTATTGGCAACGTGAGGAGCCAGATCAATAAGTCTGTTCTGCTGATTTAGCAGGGACCAGAGATAATATTTTTCTTCTCATCACGGACCAGTGCGCCCACTTCCAGCAGATCATTGGAAAATGTATTACTGGTTGCATTGTATTGTGCTTTGGGTTTTGCCTTTGTTTTGGGCCGCTGTGTGTCCAAATGTTATTAAAATAATATTAGGTAGCGGGGGGGGGGGGGGGGGGGGGACTGTCGCTTACTGTTGAGATAGCATTGAACAGGCGTATGGGGGGTGGGGGAATTGTTTAGGTCCCAGATTTAAAACCACCTCAACCACAAATTATTTAGCAAGTAAGACTAACAGCTCCTGTGTTCTAATAATAAAGAAAGAGAAAACATAACATCGCAACAACAGAATTGGAATAAGACATTATGTTTTTCTTTTGTCTTTCACACACACAGAAACAATTCATCTCCCTCTTCTTCCTATTCTATTTTCACCCAATCCTCCTGTGTGCCAATTCAAAAGATTTTTTTGCTTTTGGTAATATTATAGCCGTGTATTATATTACAGAGCCATAATGACACATATTTGTGTCTATATCTGTGTTTAGTGGGGGTCCCAAGGGGCGTTCCACTTTATTAACGACCTTCACGTGTGATAACAGATGAGAAAATCAGCATATTGTATTTGTTTTTATGGAAATGAATTACTGTTTTGGAATTAAAACATGCACCTCATGCTGGGCGCATAATATGCTGCTTGTTTTTCTAGGTAATATTTCATGACTCTGCAGCACTTTCCATATATTATATGGTCACTTTGATGGTTCTGTCCCCTTGCTCATGCATAAGCATGTCATGCAGGAGCAATATAATTTACAGTGCTTTTTCTAACAGATCCCAATGAGACCAGGAATCAACTGCCTGGTTTATATTAGGCATATGAAACAGAATGATATCAAAAATAAAATTCATGACACTAATGAGACATAAGCCTGCCATCGTTTCTCAGGCAAACGTATTAAACAACAGGATATAAGCACTAGGGAAAAAACGCTCATATATCTTTTGAAACCATGTTGACATAAGTGTTGATGGCTCTTTCTGATATATCGCCCTAATTTTACAGCTGTGGAGCAGGAGCGCCCTGATCTACGGGATTGTGTTACTCTCATTTCTTCTCATCTGTGAAACCTTGAGCATCTCCTGAGACCAATTGAAAAAGCCCTAATGACTTCTGCTATAGTCCTAGCCCTCCATTTGAGAGAGAGAGCATGTAATTGAAATTCCTCCAATAAAAAGTTCAGCATTTGGGCCTGCAAGGGCACAGGTCTCAAAGTGCACACTAATTAAATACATGTAAAATATCATATCTCTGACTATCTTTTGATAGTCTGAGGCTATATAGTAATTAATCATGTACATAATGAATATTAAGTCAAAGGAATTTTCTCCACTTCCCTCCAGAGTGAAACATTCTAGTTCTATAAATACCTTGACTGCTCAACATGATTCGACTGAAGGAAATGTGGAAATAGTCACAATATCATGTATTTTACAATCCAAGAGAAAGAATAATTAGCCAGTTGGAAAATGAGATTCATGAAAAAGTAAAGAGGCAAGTGCCCCTTAAAGGAATGACATAACCCAACTGTTTGGAAAGAAAAAATGTACGCCAATTGTATCAAGGAAATATACAGCGCCATGTTATCATTATCTTTGACAAATTGGTTTTGTGTTAAAAGCACCAGCAGCAACATTAGCTATAATCCTAAAGCTGTATTGATCAATCATAACTTTATGGTATATTTAGGTAATAAATGGACAGTAGTCAGAATCTTTAGTGACAAAAATAAGTGCAGTATGGAGCTACTTTCTGCTTTGATTGCCTCCATTTCCCTAGCAGCCTGTTAATCACACTGAAGTATTCTAAATGTAATCCCATCACATCTCTGACCTTTTGGGAGAGGCAGACATCAGTACAATTAGAGTGTCGCAGAAAATGCTGCTTGGATTTGATGCAAATCTCCTTTAAAAATGAGCACTCCCTGCTGACAGCGAGAAGGGCTCCGATAAGATGCCAACAAGGTGTAACAGAGAGCTCTCCTGAAACCATGTAGCCATATGCAATTTAACCTTTTCCACTGCCATCATAAAGCATGTCAGAGGAATAATTGGACATGAAGATAATGTGCTAAGTGAATAATTAATTGACTCGAGTATAAAAGATTCTACTAACTCTATTCCACTAACATACGTAGTTAAAGGTGTAAGCCTGCCGAAACCATAAAAGACTAATCTACATCTGGTTCTCACTAATCCAACTCGAAGTACAGATAAGTCATTTTAATCATTGCTGCTCCGTACAGTAGATCAGCTTAGCTGCAACTCTGCTTTGCTGAAATGCGACTCTAACCATATTGACATTTAAGCTTGAAGTATATTTCATTTAAGATGTATTTTTATGTATACCCTTCTTCAAATGAAATGCTACTTTATATGAAATGTACGCAAGAAGGGATGTATTCTATATCAGGGAAGCAAACACACTGACCGTAAGCTGAAAATAAAGACAAATCTTCATTTTTTTATGTAAAATGCTCAGGTCATGATTTTCCAATATAAACATGTTACCATTTCAAATATCCCTATAATATAATTAAACTATTTTTTTGTAAGCAAAAGGCTTACTTACTTAATCACACACACATATGTACTGTATGTCCGAAGGAAAAAAACCTTGAATAGTGTTGTCTTTATGCTTTTAAATGCATTGCTTTTAAATAGAACCTGTACAGACAGTCATGCAGGTTCCTCATGATGTTAAACGGCTTCTGTTGCTCATGTGACACGGCCAGTTTAGACTAAGGGCAAGAAATGTAATTGTCGTATCCTAGATAGTTTTGCACTCACTGCTCAATTTTCTATCCCTCAACACTCCATAGCTTTCAGGAAGCCTAAGCAGCCACTTGTAATTCAGAATATTAAAAAAGAATAAGCAGCGAAGACAATTGCTGTGTAACTAGAGGAGAAAAGTGACATGAGTGAAGGGAGCACATTACAGAAAAAGGCACAATCTACTTCCTGGTGCTCCCAGTTTGAATTTCAATCAAATTAGCGTCTCTTAAACTCAAAGTGACCCGTCTAGCTCCATTTCATCTGAAATGCTGATGAGGTTCATGCCACAATTATCAAGGCAGACATCTCTCTCAAGAGGCAAGCCTGTTGATAGCAGACAGGCCATTGAAACATTAAATCATTTCCAGACACAGACACAGACACACACACACACACACACACACACACACACACACACACACACACACACACACACACACACACACACACACACACACACACACACACACACACACACACACACACACACACACACACACACACACACACACACACACACAACAATCACCTCTAATATCAGTTTATTTAGACCATTTCCTATCTAACGGGGTGGCCCACTATTGTTTCAGGAAACGGGTCTTTAGAAATTATCCATTATTATCCTGCTTTTAACTTAAGGTCTGACCCAATATCCGGGTAAGACATCCCAGAATCTTGTAATTACTGTCATATGTCTGTGTTTATGCTATATTTACTGGAGCTGACAACGGGGCTCAACAGGGGGATTCAGGCCTCTTACAGACTCAGGAGGATGGCTGTCTGACTCACATCCGTCCATCTCACCTATTGATTTTCAATCCAGCAAAGGTATATTGCTATGCCACTAAAGTCAATGGAAATACTATTGTGACATTTTGCAGGTCCAAATGTGACCTTTACAAGACGCTGCTAGCACTCCCACGCATAAAGCCAAAGCTACAGAAGAATGGCTTAAAAACAACAATGATCATGTCCTGGAGCGGCCGAGTCACAGCCCAGATCAAGACTTTGTGGCTGGACTCGAAAAGGGATGTTCACTCATGAATCCCCCCCGCTATAACTCGACAGTCCTGTAGCAGTTTAACTGAGAAGAATGACAAAGAAATTAGCAAAGCTCTCATTGAGACATGAGACTGAAATTGCTGCTTAAGTCTATTGTAACGGATATGAAAAAGGTGAATACTTGTATAAAAATATTACATTTGTGCCTTTCAAATTCATAAATGATAAAAACGTGTAGAGGGATACTTACTTTATACTGGCACTGTATGTAATCTTTTTAAACACACTGAAATACCAACATTTTGATTTATGCCTCTTTCAAGTTTTAAAGGGTACAATTTAAAAACATTGCAACTATAGATATTATCTATACTTTAATTGTTGTCAAATAGGGGTGGTCAGGTTATATGATACTTTATATTATGACAATGGTAAAAATAATATAAAACTTAGTTTATGGATAAAATACCCAGGCATGTATGTTTTATTGGGGGAAATATGGGCCAGGTATGATTGTTAACATTATAAACGGGAATATTTATTAACAATATTGGCATGTAAATATGATATGATATAACATGTTTGTAGGTAAGCCTACCTTAATAAATGTCTCTTTATTTAAATATTTATTTTACATTTAATTAATTCATTCCAAGTGTTATGTTGGTGTAAGCAGTAGTTTGGCTAATGAGGATCACTGATGAGGGTTTATACACTTTTTAAATTACGCACATCATCACCAATTTAATCTAGACCAGAGAGCCGTTTCATGGCTCATGAATTTGTGTACACCCCTAACTTAATCTGGATCTTTATGAAATCTTAATCTACTGCGCTTTAAATAAACACTCACACAGTGTGTAAGGAGGGGAAGAACAAGGCGACGTGCTGTCAGGCGGCAGCGATGGAGCTCCTCGGAGAGCCTCGCCAGCAGTCCTGTCACTGATATAAATAGTGTGAGCAGCATCACTTAGTCTCCAGAACCGCCTCACATCTATTGACAATTACATGTTAATATTACTGGATAATTTCAACATTACAAGTCAGCTGTTAACAACCCTATTAACTTAACAATGTTTGTAAAGATCTGTCACATTGAAGCTGATGACATCATTAAAAAATACAAACTTCCAAATAGCCAATGTTGAATGGTAATGATCGCTTTAATGATCATTATTAACCAACTAGCTGTCCTCTAATCCCACTAATGAATTTCACATCGTGTGTTTGAGAGCTTTCTGCTTTGATCATTCTTGTCAATGATACGCTCCTCTGAAACCCATGATCCACAGGCACGGCAGGACCCAGCCATGTTATGTTACAGCAATCAATGTTCTTGTTATCGAATACTGACAAGTAAGCTCATTACTCAAGGAGAAATCCATAGATGAAAGCCACTTATTCATACTCCATTTCATCATATGTTCTTTTTGTGACACTGATTTGCCAAGATGTGTCATTGTCATCTTTTCTACATCAAGTTTCTCTGATAAGGACTGGCCCGATTTTTAATAACAAGTAAGCACCAGATGCTCACGGCAAGTACAACATAATGTATCACTAAATAATGTTCAGATACATTTAAATTCCAATCTAGAAGATGTTGTCTGTGTGGCAAGAATGTGTTGTGGTGGCGATCATTATCATTATTATCAGCGCAGATGATTAAATGTAATAATTAAAAAACTGAAATCTTGAAAAGAAGACAACATTAAGAAATCACCACGCTGAATATTATTATCAATGAATTAATTATTTCAAACTGTACTGCCATGCAGTTTCACATCTGCCGGGGAGGTGTCCACGTGAAAAATTCCTGTACAGATTATCACCCACTTGAGTCGACTAATTGCTTGCAGCTGAACGTTCTAATTGAGCCACAACTGTCCTACGGCTATTTTCATAAAATCATTGTGCTCATGAATATAATATGCCAGCAAGATATAAAAACAACTTGGAGTGCCAACGGGATCTATCAAACTCAGTGAAGCCTCAATCCAATTCTCCACACTTCAGGACCACATTAATTTTGGATGTTTAAAAGTGAACACAGTTTTCCACATAAGTGCTAATGCGATTTTTCCCACACACTTAAACTAGTAGGCCAGGGTAATTACGGCAACAAATAATTGTAGCTCTTCTTTCCTTTCTTGATAGAGAATGTACAGTACGAAATGTTTTTTTTTTCTCCATACAGAGTGTGTGCGGTGTGTTGCTCCATATATGGAACATTTAAGCAGGATTACCTCAGCAGAATGAAGGGCGCACAGCGGAGTTTGGACTTGTGGAGAAGGAAAGGGCCTTGAAACAAACATTACAATCCAAATAGGGAAATAAATCACCACTTTCTCATTTGAGGATAATTCTTTTTGACAGTAAAGGTATTACATTTCCTTCCTTTTTTAGTCTATTCCTGTAAATAAATTAAGAGATAGAAAATCAAATCAAATCAGTAATTAGTCCCAGATGCAATCTTGGACATTTGTCAAGTTGTCCTTGAATCTATTTCCATGACAATAAACTGTTTCTGATTACCCAAACACTGTTTTTTAAACTCCTGACTTTTCCTTGTGTTTTTATTTTAATTTTGTTTTTTATATATATCTGTTGTAACATATTGTCGTTTATTGATATTGTAGTAATGTGTTTTTATTACATGTACAGCACTTTGGCTCGACCAAAAATCGCTTTTAAATGTGCTATATAAATAAAACCTGATTTGATTTGATTTGATAAATACCTAAATATGAATGTAGGTCTTCGACACTGTGATTCCCCAGTTATACGGTCTATCTTAGCAGTGTACAGTTTCAAGAAGGGTCAATCGATGGGTGTCATGATATGATTGGTTACAATTGTGGGGAACTATCTTAGATGAGAACATGTTATATTTTGTTTTACAAAAGTAATTATTTTAGAAAATGTAATTGAATAATTTGGATAAATTATTATTTTATTTTTTTAATATGGTGGACAATAACACCGGTTGTGTGAGCTAAAGGGGTAAGAAAAGCATTTTGAATTGCACCTTAATTTTAAAATGTATGGCTTCATTTCAGCTAAATAAAAACATACACGGTGCATGTTGACATCCCTCAGAATAACTTTCACACTGACAAAGAAGTTATCTATGTATACCACTCTATGTAAATATAAACCTGCCACTTTTTAACATTTGATGGCCTTTTTTGTGTCACACGAGAACTCATGAGGTTTTTCTTGTGTGATTTTTGAACCCACACACCTGACAGGGACCCTTTGTATCACAGGACTTTTTCTTCAAACACATATTTCTATTTTTTCTCCAAGTACAATAGCTCAGCAGTGGCATTGAAATGCTAAAATCACATTTAGAAAAACATCTGATGTACGGCCTCTGGCACACTCAGGATATGCATATGAGGAATGAGCCGGAGTATGCACAGCCGTCCTCTGCGGGCGCTGGTGGAGAGCGTTTCTACGAGCCTGTTGTCAGGTGGCTCCTGCTGGATCACTATTTGTGCTTCAGTGGGCTGTTTCTGTACGAGCGAGGTTGAGGGCAGCTTAATACACAGGGCCACAAGCGGAGAGCAGGAGGGCTGCAGCCTTTCAAGACAGAAAATGTGAGTCAGCTATCTGACTTTATCAAATAGGGCTTGACAACAAACCCCCTGAATACAAGGGGCTTTACTGTTTTATTTCATTATTTCTTTTTATTTCCCAAGGCGGCTTGCCAGAGTTGCTGACGGTCTCATACCAACCAATTTCTCTCTCTGTGGCACTCGTATGTCATTCCATCCCGTGCACTTTGGCTCAGATGGCATCCCTATGTGACAACTGTTCTCGTGTTTAAGGTCTCATGTATACGGTGTGTGACCAGTGGAACCCTACTGAGTTGCAGGCATGCGCGCAAATCCATGCACCTCCGTGGGTTTGTTTTCCAATTCCACCATCAATCATCCGTCTTTGCACATGAGTGATAGCTACAGAGACAGCAGCTTTCAAATATGGGCCATTTATGTGGTCAGTGATCAATCCTTAAATCTGGGCTGCCAAGAGCCTGCCCTTAATCTGACCAACAGGATTTACCAAAGTAGAAAATAAGTATCCTTAAAGTCAAGGAAAGCCAGTAGTGAAAACAGTATTCAAATAATTTACTTAAATGAAGTAGCAATAAACACTTATTAAAGTTTTTTATCGCTTGCAAAACTCTAGAAATCAGTCTGCCGATTTATATTCATAGTTATTTAATTAAATTATGATTTTTGTATATGCATCTAAGAAGTCCTAATGTTGTAGTTGGTTGAGCTGGAGCAAGTTTTGAATATTTTACATTTGTAACAGTTAAATATAATAAAAAATTTAAAAACGTGTGATGCTTTAAAAAGTAAAATCTAGTATCTATTTAGTGGAGTAAAAGTATAACTACTTAAGATGGTACCTACCTTAAAGGTGGGGTAGGTAATTTTGGAGAAACCAGCTCGAGTGCGCTAGAATTTGAAAATACACAACCGGAAAAAATCTGCCACTTCCTTACAGAGCCCCTCCTCCAACACGCACGAATGCGCACATGACCAATGAGGGCACGAGATAAGTTTGTGCACAGATGCAAGGCTGACAGGCAGGTAGGCCATCCAGTTATTTTAGCCGGGCCGGCTCAGATGATTGGTCGTGCTTTTTACAGCGCCACGGCTTCCACAGATGAAATTGTTTTATGTATTTATTGTCAAAGCATTTAATGTATTCATTGCTATCGGGATGTTAAGAGCATTCCATGGAATATAACAAAAAGTGTTTCTGAAATAAATTACACCTTTAAGTATTTCATTTAAATTGCTTTGTTATTTTTACCACACATGCCCCGAATAATAATAAATCACATTCGGCTCAAAAAAAGGCAGATGTAGGTAAATACTGTCATTGCATTTGATGTTCAATAAATTGTTTTTAGTTTTTGATGTGACGAATTAAACAAGACAATGCCTACAATGTATTCCTGAACTTTTGATCATCTAATCTATAAAAGCTATAGCAGTTGCCAATTATCCTTTCAACATCACCACGATAAGTCAACTTTCTATAAAAGGAGCCAGAGGGTTTGTTTGTGCAGCTGGACAACAGCCATCCGTTTTTGGTGGCCAGAGTTGAGAGGATGCCTGCTGTGTTATAATCATTTATGATTGAATTTATAACTAAAACAATTGTTAACATATTTCACGTAACATGAACTACTTTTTTCGGTCTCTATCTCTTTTGTGTTACAGATACACAAAAGCACACACACTGTTACTCTAACACACCACACACACATTAAATGGATTCTGCTAAGAGCAAGTGGCCCAGCTTCAGTAATAAGTCAAACCGTGATAGACTAATGTTAGCATACTCCATCCAGATTGGACTTTTGTCAGGTAATGTATTCAACAGAGTAAATTACAGTGGGCAGAATAATTACCTCCAGCAAGTTGGATCCGATCTGCAGTCATGTCAAATAGTGAAATATTGAAAATAGCTTTTAGTTGTAGTGAATGTTGTTGAAAGGTTAATTTGTTATGTTCATATTTTGAAATGTGAATTTAATGTCCATTGTCAGTTTATTGCTTTGCTCTTTGACTCAGATTTCTTTAAAAAATAAATAAAATGCTCTACTCAAAAACAGTTGCTAATTCTCTCATGTTGAAGTTGAGCTATCTCGGTGCTTACTAACATTAATGTCTTCTAGGTTATGGATGCTGACAGCCTACTGTTGCTTTTTCCTTTTTTTTTCCTTCACACTAACATTCCCTTTTGCTATATTCGATGGAGTAAATCAATCCAGCTGCAGCCGTGTTATTCTCCTTGGCAGGAAGATTTGACTCCAAAGGCAAGAAATGTGGAGGATTTCTTAAGAGAATGAAAGATAGATGGGCAACAGAGGCAACCAGACAAAATGAAATGGTTGGTCCGTATACGGTTGCTCAGGGCAACTAGGAAACTGTAAGTGTTTAGCCCCGTCAATTATTTTCTCTGAGTCCTGTAAGTTTGGCAGATGCCTCATTTTGTGATAATTTGTTTTGGTCCAGCACTGAGATCTCAGCAGTTTTACCTTTGTGACATGATCTTGAAGGCATCTGGAAGATAGCAGTTGACGTTCTCCATCTGGAAAGGGTCAGCGTCGCAGATCTTGTCGTCCGTTCGGCCATAGTTGGCACTTTCGATCATTATGACATCACTTCCTGGACACCGCAGATCGATGGGGTAACCCTCACAAGACAGCTCTCTCCGTACTAAGCCAAATGGCAGGGCGGCTCGGCTAAACCCTGAGGGAGAAGAGAGAGAAAGAGCTCTATCAGGGCAAATCGAAGGGAGCTGTGTGGTTGAGCTGACACAGAGAAAGACGGCATGAAAGAGAGAAGACACAGGATATCAGAGCTGGATTTGCCAGATATATCTAAAAAGCAGCATTTTGTGCATGTGCCACCCTTTTTATTTAAAAGGCTGTTACTAGCAAGATGACTAACGCTGATATGAGGATAGTGAACCTTGGATTGGACCACCAGCCTGACATACATCAGTATATTGAGTGAACATTTTAGATCTCAACCGCACCAGTGAGCTAATGGTGTTAGTATGTCATCCCTGCGCCCAACTGGTCCTGGAAAAATCGATAATTGTCATTAAAGTCTAGTTTGTCGGCTAAAATGTCTGGAGCATTGTAACCCCTTACGACCGTTTATGTACAGTAAGCACACTGACACAACACTAATAAGAAAACCCAACAGCTGCTGTGATGGGGAGAAAAATATATAACTTCATTAAGAATTCATTTTGTGCTTACTTATTTATTTATTTAAACAATCTGCCACCCCAGTTGTGTCATTTGTCCTGTGTTTCATATCAGTAAGGGACCACAAAGCACATCACTAGAGACTTGTGGTTATCTTGAAAAGCTCATTTTTCCACCATAAATGAAAAAGTACAGCAAGCATCTGTTCAACATGACTGCAATTCAATCCACTTAGCTTGCAGTGCTGACAATCGAAGGGCGGGATATTGAGAGTTCGGAGTGTGTCAACTACATACATAAAATACAGCTTTTTAAACATGCTCAAAAGCCTCTATGTCCAGAATGAGGTTTAGTTCTCGCAGGACAACGAAGAACATAAAATATTTACTCTACTTCTTGTGCACTCATTTGTTTGGCACCTGGAGAAGTCAAACTGATCAATTTATGCAGTTTTTCCAATTACAAAGCTTTTTTTTTTTATATTTGCCATGTTGTGAGACACTCTCAGTGTGACAACAGTTTACTTAAAGCTTCTGACTCCAGGTCTGATAAATCGACCTAACAAGGCCAGGTTTATTTTCCCCTGTTGGACGCTTCATCAATTAACTACCAATATAATTATCTTAGTCTGATTAAATGTTATGGTATAACGGCACTAGATTAGCATTCTGTATTGTATCCCTCGTCAGGAAATACTACTGTGGCATTTTATAATGGAAGATAAATGTCAGTTTGTATTGCATGAGCCTCCGTTTGTGCACCAACCAGGCACACATTTTACTCTCAGGGTGAACAAAGGATATATCTGCATAGAGGAGGGCAGCTTGCCTATTTAACCTCCATAAGACTTCATTTGTCCGAGAGCTTACAACACTCTAAAAAGTCTTCTCTATTTGTTCTTTTTGACAGCAAACTTGTGACCAATAGGCATGAAAAGATAAAGGCTTTCACATATGATAGGTTTCAGCCATATTTCATTTTTTCAGCAACTTTTCCCTCTAGAGTCAAAAAGAAACGCTTAAGGTGATACACAATGTATCAAAGATGTTGTCTTGAGAGAACAAAACCCAGGAGGAGAAATATAAAAACACCACATGTTTGGAACAAGACTTGACAGCCAATCTTGAGTTGATGCACTTCAGCAAAGCTCCTTCAAAAGTGAGCAATATGTTGTTTAGGAAGTTACTATAACAACCTATGTAAAACATTAATCCATGGCACAGCAACATTTGTAATACTCATATCCTTGTATAGTGAAAAAATTAAATTGTAATAATTGAAATAGCTATCAAATGCACAAGCTAAATAAATACACATAATACATCCCACCAATGAATGTACATTTAAATATAACTATTTTCTTAAACAAACCGTGCATTTATTTCTATTAAGTTGACTGAATCCTTTGTTGTACTGCTATAGAGGTCAGATACACTACACATGGATCAATTGTGCAGCAGTTACGTATGACTGGGTGGGATACATTACCCTGCACTGGCCTATTTTGAGGCTGGAAGTCAACTGGTTCTTTGCCCATATGCAAGACCTCCGAGTTTGATCTCCAAATCCGCAGCCGAACCCACTGATGCTCTGCGTCCCAGGAACACTGTTATAACACTTAAATCCCTCGGCAGAGCCTTCACAATCTCAGCTTCTGGTTTAAAGATTTAGAATTAATGCAGTCTCTCTGCTTGAGTAGGAAAACAGACTGGTGCAATGAGGAGATAAATGTGTACTGAAGGATACTGAAATGCACTAAGCAACTTTTCAACCATGTCCGTGACAGGCCCTGTAATAACGGTGCATTTTTGTGTTCAAATCTCTGGAAATCAAACTAAATTGCTGTCATCTAGGCACACTTTATTAGCCAGCTGGGTGGGTGCATCATGGACCAAAGCACACTCGTAAACAACCTCAAAAAGCCTCTCCCCATTGATTAGACCCGAGGCTGGACTACTTTTCACTCTGGTGTCGGATGGTATTTTTGGTCCATGGTAGATGAGTGACAAGGACAAATCTATACAGGACACCCAATATTTTAGCAAACAACGGCTTCAAGTTAATGTTTGCAATTAAGTCAGCAATGTTTTGGTGTTTTCACCATGTTTTGTACAATTATTTATTTAATTTTGGAGATTCCTCAGAAAATATCTTCTCCACACTGTGGTTGTGTGACCCAGCTACATCATTTCCACCACAGCATTTATATTCAGAAGTATCCATTAGTTAAACAGGCAAAAGGCAAACATAGTTGATACTGCTACACTGACAAATCTAAATCAGCTCCTGCTATAATGATTTTTTGTATAAGTTTTTCTGTGTTATATAATGGAGGGTTAATGTGACAACTTCATATAAATCCTCTTCCTCAGTTTTCATACAGACATTATGAAGACACAAAAACACCATTGATCATTTTTTGGCACGGCAAGGCATTGCAATTACAAGAGAATAATGTGATCACAGTAAATCCCACACAAACAAAATACAATACTTACTGTCTCACTTAACAAAATTAATTAATTATTCTAATGAGCCAGAAAAGTAATCATTATTTTGCTCATGGGTTCATTAGCATAATTATTCAATGAATGCATGATATGAAAATTATTTACTTTCAATACGGTAAAAGTCAACCATGCCAAGAGTATCAATATGAGATGGATATTAAAATATGGAACATCACTTTTCCTTTGCACCCGTTCTGATGATCACTTGTTGCTATAGCGTGTTTTAGAGGCTTCTGAGCAAACAAAATGGCGCGCACCACTGGTGAATGGGTGCAAAAACAGAGCCGCATGACTGAGAGGAATCTTTACTTGTGTTTGTCACACACATACACACAGACTCAAAGGGAAACTCGGCACCCTCCTCTCCTCGGAAGCACACATTTCAGACCTCCTTGAAATATGAGATGTTATTTCACTAGCTTTGATATACCTTTACTCTTTGATCGTGCATCCGAACCAATGACAAGGGCTTAAAGGAGCGATGCTTATCAATCGAACACCTGAAAAGGAGGAGTTTTACATTCTCTACACTAATTAAACACTAGGGAGCAAAAGGATCAAGGCATCGTCAATACAATATTATGTGGGAAGCTCATTGTGTGACCATGGCAACATCGTGCACCAGAGACATTTCTGGTCAGATCCTTATCATGGCCAAGCCAATACTAATCACGCATTCTGGTCACCCATCCCACCCACCACCACTACAAAAGCATTTAAATTCCTCTTCATCTTCTATGTAGCGAGCATTTAGCGGAGCAATGGACAGTGCCATTGCACAATCCTAACTATTCTTTCTTTCCACCCACATACTGAAATTACATTTTAATAACACGTTGAAATTAGAATTAGAGACACTTTTCTGTGCGTTAGGAAGCAGCTGTTTAGTGTCTTGAAAGCACATGATCATTCAACCTTTTGACACATGCTTATTGTACATGATAGTAATTGACATTGATTGGTGCACAGGACCTCTATTTTCATGGGTTATAGCACTTTATTACACCAATGAGGATCCTCAATTTAAAGCTTCCCAGAATGGCATTTACTACCATGTGTAACCTTTGCGATTACATTAAACCCGTACAGAATCTGTAGCTGAAGAACCGCATGAAACTCCAGTATGTAAAGTGGATCCATTATGTTCCGTCTCTTTGGTGCTGTAATGTTTTAATTCATTTTTTTTCCCGCAGATGAGCCAAATCAATTGGAAAGTGACCATCTGGTAGGATATGAGTGTCAGTGAAGCAGAGTTAATGAACAAAATGTCTTCCTATTTCACACAAACGAGGTGTCATTAGGATCGTCATCAGCCATGCAGAGACCTTCTCCCATGTAGTCCCTTGAAACTAGACATTACCATGATCAAACCCAAAGGGACAACAGACATAGAGAACATGTCGAGTACACACTGATAAAATGCAGCCTCTGAACAGCCATATGTTTAATGAGGGCAACAAACTTGAATCTTTCTCAACAAGAAGCATCCCACTTTTTCCTATTGCTGTTTATGCGGCATGAATAAAAATACGTTTTTCATCAGGACTATCTTGCCTCCGGTAAATGTTTTTTTTTATCAAAATGACCCTTTGAAACTTGAATTACACATGCTTCAAGAGTGAGTCCAGGGGCATAGCAGAGGCTGATCAAAAGGCCCATTCAGCCACTCACGCTGCCATCATTGTGGCCGGAGCACAAAAGAGGTCTCCAGATTATTTTTGATGTGAAACCAGATAATTTTTCTGTCGGAGAGCCAATGAGAAATGTGACGGGGACGCTCCGGATGGTTGTCGCCTAACGTTAACGCGGCCCCTTTGATTTTTCTTTGCTGATGAGAACTAAACAGCTGCTTGTAAATGAGCTAGCATTTTTGCCTGGCCCGCCATTATTCTGCAGTCCTGAGCCGACAAGGTCGCTTGCTGGGGGGATTTGGGGTGAAAGAAAAGTGTGGCCTATAGCATTAGCTAGGAGCCACAGGAAACGCAGCTTGAGTCCTCCAGGTTCTGCCACCCCACCCCTTACCCCCTCCTCTCTATGGTACAAGCAAAGGAAGTCTGTGAAGGAAAAGAAACTTTTAAGTCAAGACTCTTCCAACAGGGCTGATTCTATAATCCAGAGATATCCTTTACAACAGCATGTATTCTTAAGAAGTCAGGTCCACACAGAGGAGGAGAAGAAAGAAAATATTGCATATATCCTGCAAACAGCAGGGTATGAGATAGACTGCTGACTTTGTGTGGCCGTTCTGCAAAAGAATTACACTATGGGTTCGAAAGATATTATTCTTTTGAATTTCCTAACATTAACTTTAACTCAAAACTGTGTTTCTATTTTTTCCACTGTGTGATGAAAGCTGATGTCATTTTTTGGGCATGGCTAACAGCAAACGACAGTCACTTATGTAGAGGTTTTTTCTCCTCTGTAATTCAGACCATAACATCTGTAGAGGATTAAACGCTTGGACAACTGATGTTAAAACTATGACTTCTGCGGAACAGATTACACTGAAGTGACATATTAGCTCATGTTGTATCAGAGATGATCAGTGAGAACCCACAGTTGGGCTGTAGGGGGAACAAATATAGTTTTTACTGTTTCTTGTATTGCATCAATATCCATCAGCACACTAAATGCTACCACACTGAAAATGTGTACAAAGCCATAGTGGTCCTGTTTAATATAATAGCATTTTTAAGGAAATTCTAGCCATTTGAAAAAATTAAAATCATATAAAAAGGAGATCCACCCATCCCTCATAACAGTTTAGTCTCCTAAAAATGTTTCATAAACTGAAACTGCATTGTTTGAAAATAAATTACGTTTGAAAATAAATGTACTTATCCTGGAATACATTTTTGGGACGTTTCGAAAATGGGTTAATAATCGGATGAAGCCAATGTTTGAGCTAATGCAAGAAACATACTTATCTTAACACAAACCATGAGCTTTTACTAGACCTAAGAAATAAGTGGGTGATGTTTTTTTATCATGATAATTCCATGCATACATCATTGAGAATGCAGTTTATTGCATTTTTTGATATTCTTTTTGTAGGAAACAGGGCTGCGAGCTATGTAGTGTCAAAATATGTGGAATACTCAGAACTGTTTGGTCTTTGAAACCTACTCGCACAGAGAGAGGGAGACAGGAAAAGAGAGATATTGGGAGAAGACGAGGCAAAGAGCAGCAGGGGAACGAGTATTCCAGCCTCATTTGTATTCTCCACCATCCAATTCACTCCAGTTCATTTACATCTCCGCTACTTCCATAGCAACAGCAGGGGGGCTATCAGGAGCATCTTTGAAATAGGTACATGACTCTGAAAAATATCTTGTCATTTCTCTCTGAAAAGACGCAATGAAAAAAGACTCCCCAGGACACAGACACGCATCGCTCCTTTGGTGTTAAAGTGGGCTTCTTTAAGCAGAAATGTCCTCTCTAAAGGGACTGTTTCTTAGATTAACGCTATTCCTCATCTATCACTGTCACTTGTAGACACATAAGCCTGCATAGATAAAAGAAAAGTTTTTTTTTTGCTGTTATCATTTTACTGTGTTTAGAGAAACAACATGGACACCAGCAGGCTGGCAGTCAAAAAGGAAAGAAAGGTTTCTAATTTCCCTTTTCTAATCCGGAAGACTTTGAACAAATATAAGCATCAAGTGTTGCCGAGAGACAAAATGAAAATGCGCTGCACCAGCATGAGAACACAGCCTCATCAAATTCCATGTACACTTGTATGTAAATCAACCTTAAGGCCTAATTAAGCTCTATGGGGCTCATCAAGGTCATAAATCCGTTTTTTCTTTTCATAATGCATTATTGACTTCACATCATCTGCACATGTCGGCTGACTGCACTCACACAAGCACACAATGTCATCTCACTGTCTAATATCGGATAGCCCTGGGGCCAGGCGGTGTGTTTTGTGTGTGTGTGTGTGTGTGTTTGTGAGAGCGAGGGAGGGAGAAGTGGGGAGCGCTTTTTAGGTCACACAAAAAAAGCAAGGACACCTTCTGGTAATGAAATGGCTGTGATGACCATCAAACAGTAAATTGAGTAACAGTAAACAAATGATCACTGGCATATTTGAGCCTTAAATTACAAAACATTTTAAAATGATGAACGATAGGTCAAGGTTTTGTGCCCATTGGTTTAGGGTACATTTGGTTCTATGATAGAGTATTTAACTCTTACATTTAAAGTTGTGCTGCCTGCACTTTCAGTGTGTTAGCAGAGGACTAATCCTATGAGTCATTGCTCAGGAGAACTGATATAGTGCAGTCCCAGTCTCTTCCTTTTAGCAACAGCAAGCCCTTTGGCCCTCATTACTCAGCCTCATCATTGACACAATTCCCGAAGATATCAAGAGATCTAGAGTTTAAACATTATGTGAGTCATATTTTTGTTCTAAAGAATGTTCATAATGGAATGGCTATGCGCTTGTCATCTCTTCCTTTGGTCTTTTTTATTTCAACATTTTCCATTTCAAGTAATGAAAAACAATGGTCAAACATTCATTGGGTAGCGCAGACTTCCTTCTCTGCTCCAATGAAGCGTTTGATGCTCCTCGATTCAATAAGGAAGCATTTCCCAATGGGTCACCAGTGGCAGAACACACAAATGGGAAGGCTCCATCTGCTTGGTTTGCATTCCCAAAGTGCACTTCCTCAAGCAGACCACAGCAGTGGTTCCTCTTACCGACACTCGGCCCTCATGTGTATGCATTTGTGCCACATTATTCAGCTAGTGCTTCTACTGACCCCCACCTGGCATTTAAATTCCCTGACCAACAGGGTAGTCATGGCCTGATGACACGACTGCTGCTCCAACTGAATTCTTTATGCAGCTCTTATTCCGACTAGACTGCAGACCTGCCTGCTCCTAGGTTAGGTTGATTTCTATGTGACTCTATTTTACAGTGGCCAGAAAAAAAAATAATAGTATTTATTTATTCTTTGGATGAAGGAGTTTTTTTTTAATATTTCTTGTGCCAAGGATTCCACCCCATAATACTTTGAGAAGAATCTGGCAAAGCAAAGTGAAATTATATTTCTTTATGTCATCAAGGCAGCTATTCATTCCAGAGGCTGGAAAATATATAAAAAAAAGGTCTATCTCATATGTATTTTTCCTAGAGGTGAATGGATTATTATGACAAAATATAGGTTCCCCATTTATTTATTTTTACTAGAAATTTTCAAATTTGGATTAACCTCGCTTGAATCTGGTCCAATCCATATACAATGCCAGCCCTCACATGTCACAGCAGGGGTACTTTGAAGTTATCAGATGTCCCTCATGCTTATCGGCCTTAATTATTGCTTGTAAGCCATTAAAAAATAATTTGGGGAATTGTGTGTTTGTTGGGGAATGGGAGGAGGGGTGGTGGAAATAACAAGAGCAACAATTAAGCAAGAGGCAATAGTCCATCTGAGAAATCCTTACATAGTAAAATGGGCTGATTCAAAATGACGGATATCCATAATCAGAATCAGCTTAATGGCCAAGTAAGTGTGGACACATATTGATTTATAACATCTCCCACCAAGTAAACATGCCTTTAAAGACTATTTTTCTTTCAGCCCCATCATTTATTGAGAGGTGGGCTTAAGAGCAGAGGCCCAAGCCCTTGACATATGGCTGCACTCAGGGGTCATTATGACTCAGAAGGTCAAAAGCCGAGTCACTCACGGTCAAGTCGGGGTGATTTACCAGGTCCTAAATGGCTGGACCTGACGTGTATTATGTGTGTCAGCAAGTAAACCCACACTACATAACTTCTTCGCTCTTAATGATGGCCGACAAAAATGGAGCAATGAGCTGTAACATCTTATTATTGAAGTATTAGCAGCCTTGCTTAAAGGTGGGGTATGTCATTTATTTCAGAAACACTTTTTGTTATATTCCATGGAATGCTCTTAACATCCCGATAGCAATGAATATATTAAATGCTTTGACAATAAATACATAAAGAAATGTCATCTGTGGAAGCCGTAGTACTGTAAAAAGCACGACCAATTATTTTAGCCGGCCCGGGCTAAAATAACTGGATGGCCTACCTGCCTGTCAGCCTTCCATCTCGTGCACAAACTTATCTCGTGGCCTCATTGGTCATGTGCGGGTTCGTGTGTGTTGGAGGAGGGGCTCTATAAGGAAGTCTGAAGGAAGAGGCAGATTTTTTCCGGTTGTGTACTTTCAAATGCTAGTGCACTCGAGCTGGTTTCTCCAAAATTACATACCCCACCTTTAACTTAAACTGGGGGAATCGTTACTGCAAAGAAAAGGATGTAGGAAGTTTGAACAAAAGCGGAAAATACTGAATGTACCAGTGAAGCTCTTTAAGTTAACAAGCTTCATAAATGGGCACTCAGAGTTCCTTCAAAAGGCCTTGGTTCTAAATCCTTTATATGTATGGGCGTAGATTCACCAACCCTCGTTTACAGGAGCCTCTTCAGGATTTACTGCTGCTCTAAATCAGGACTGAAGCACGAGGACAAAGAAGATTCCACTAAGGGCAAGCCAGGGATATCTTGCATCTGACTCTCTAGAGTGAACTGTAAAATCTTAAGCCTTTGGATATATTTTGTCTTCCTGACAGAATCTTTCATTACGAGTTCCGCAATCGGTTTTCATCGCATGACGTCTCAACCAAAACCACTCTTTCCTGAGCTTCAGAGAACATGCCTTTCAACAGCATCCTCACAATGAAAACGTGATTACATACCCCTTGAACACCTGCAGATTGTTGCTGTTTACATTAGATATTTCCGCAGATATGGGATGGAAAACCCACTGGCATGATTCAATGGTTTCATAAATAGCAGTTCTCCACTCCACTTCAACGCATTCATCCCTCTGTTGCGCTTGTTGCTCAAATCAGACGGAGCAGAGGGACTGAAATGCTCACATTGATAAAAACATGTTATTCACAGTATGACACAGCATGCACAATAACAGTTAATTCATAACAGTTTACAATCTTGGCATCCGTCTCCATTTCAGAGAAGAAGCTGAGGCCTATGCATGTAGAAATTGAAATAGTGCACTCCGTGTGACCTGAACACTGCAGTCTAATCACCTTCAAATTCAAAAGTATTACAGAAGCAAACCAGCTGAGCTTGCTCATTTGTCTGGCGTAGGGGTACACACTGCTTCCTGGTTTAAAAAAACATCTAGACTGGATAATCAAAAACATTCTCCTCATCTGCCCCCTCCAGACTTCATCAGCAGTCCTTGCGTGAGGTCTGTCTGGAGTCCTTGATGTCAACTACACAGGCTCTAGCAACATGAAGATATATCAGAACTAAAGAGCCTTTGCTTTTTCTAGAATCGTACTGCTAGTTTCTCAATACACATGCCTTTCATGGTACAGATACCAGCCCCTTTCAAATCTGATCATGCAGCAAGTTAACGGCACTGTTTTTTCATTCTGCTTCAGCAAGTTACAAATATGGAACATAAGAGAAAACAAAAAGTTTAAAACTTGAGGCACATCTCTGACAAATTGAAGCCTACTTACAAAAAGATGCCCACATACTGTTAGTCACATCTGCCATGGCTCGATCAGAGACAACCAACAAAAGAACAACACTATAAATGTGCCATGAATAATAGTTGTTTGGTTATAGACCAGTGCACTGGAGATTGATAAGTTATGTTTGTTTTTGTATCTGTATTTTGGATTCAGAGGAGACTCAATGGGTTATAAGAACATATTTGGTGGATTGTTTGGGATATACTTGTTAGGGGCCCACATGTTTCTACCTGAGCAAAAACAAAGTGAGACAAAGCATGACGGTAAAATACCACGCAAATAGGGACATGTGGGTAGATGACTAATCTAGGGTGTGTGAGATCCCACCCAGCGAGGGCCTCGTGAGACCCGTGTGAATGCCCATTATCCACAAAGATCAGCACCGAGAATGATGGGAGAAGGTAGGTTTCACACTAAGTCTGAGGCTCTGTCACGCTGAAACACCCTCCTAGACAAGTCTGAAACCCAATTAGGGAGCATGTTAGAGGTTGAGCGCCATGTCAAGCAACACAGTCCTGTTGTTTTGTGTGAGAAGTCTGCAAGACTTAATTAAACAAATGGCCACATCCTTGCAAGAGTAAAAATAAACAGCAGAGGAAACTTCCATTAAGTAAGAGGTTAAGGGATAAAAAGCCTCATAAAATACTATTTACAGTATCCCTTATATAACCAGCAAGTGGAGGAGTGCAACTGGAGTTGCAACAAGGCACCGTGCCTCCTGTCTGAACTGTCGTATCTGTGTCACGGCCGAGATCCCAGCCTGAGTTATGGACGGCGACAGACCACAACAAACTAATGATGCTTTCCAAGGTTATCTCTGCATAAATAACCATTAAGAAGAATGCTGATGCAGCAACCCACAGACACAAAACATAGGCCTCTAGGATGGCATTAAAAAACATTTGCCAAGGGCACTGAGTCAATAATTATGAGATTCATACATTGTGGGTTAGTGGAACATATTTTAACTGCCTCAGTAGCCGGGTGAAGGGAGGGTCTGTGTTTGGGTGGGAGGGTGGCAAGATGTCAAGAGCTCCGCCATGCTCTTGCATGACAAACACCAACCTGGAGCCACGAGTGACAAAGCCCTAATCCTGGAAATCCCTCCTTCCTTTGCTGAAAATCCTAATGAGGATTTGAAGTGCTCGGCAGGGAGGAGACCCAGGGGCTGTGGTTACACCTTGCCACTGCTTGCTCTCCCTGTCATTGTCTCCTTGTTGGCCAAGCCTGGCTGGCGACAAAAGAGACATGACAGCATGGTGGGCCTACGTACACAGGCCCCACGCCTGCCTGGCTCCACGGGAAGCCAGATTCCTAAGTCTGCCGCAAACAACCAGGATGACATCAAGCGGAAGGTTGAAATACAAAACCGACAGAAGTTGTTTACTAAAGACACATGAGACAAAGGAAAGATTCACCCCTTTAGCCTTAACTGTTTAGTGCCCTTTCCAGAATAAAATACATTGGAAGCTGTAGAAAAACTAGCTAAATTGGCAAATAACCATTTTGTAAAATAATTACCAAATAAATTATTTGTTTGTATTAACAAATGAGCTATGGGCCAGCGTTTTCAAAGAGGTCAGGGAAGTGGTGTGTGGTGCCGCAGCGGGGTGCTTTCATTTGATTTTTTTACAGACACAACTCTGGCACAAATTAGTACTTCAAAAGAACAGGCCTACTGCCCGTGGTTTCATATTGACACTTGACAGATAGTATTTAGATGTTCTTTCTTTTAAAGATAACATGTACAAGCCAAATTGCTGAGAAAAAGGCCCCTTGTGGAGAAAATGAAAAGTATATCACCTATAAGCATAGATACAGCTTTGCCTCAGAAGAGAAGGCTTGTGATATCTGGATGTTGAACTGATTGGATTTACCTGCTGGGTATGAACCCTTTAACAGTTGATTTTGAAAAAAGCACAGGTCTTTTTTTGAGTGTAAAAAATTGAGGGATTGGCCATTTTCAGAAAATTATATAAATATGCTTTCATGGTTAAAGGAAAAGGCTAACCGGAGCAAATAGGTGTTGGCGCGGCACTGGGAAGCGCCGGTCCTGTCCTTGTAGGTTCTGTCTCACAATAAGCCCTTGGCTTTTACTTCCAGTAATTACATTTTCAGAACACCTTGATTGTCTATTTCTCTCCATTCACTTTGAGATGAAGGCTTTAAGTCTCTTCTCTTTCCCTTTCACACAGTACAAAAAGAGGACTTTTAAAGGTGCCCTTCCCTGTTGCCCTTGAGAAATCTCAAGTACTTCAAATATTTCAAGCTTTGAGAAGAAACAATAGTGTGGTTTCAGGGTGTACAGACGGAACAGACATTCTCAGTGTCAGACTTGTTCAAACAAGTCGTGCCACTGAAACGCAGCTTTTATATCATGGCTAACTCTTCATGTACCCCCCAAACCTTACAGATACAACCACCCCAGGCTCCGTAGTAATAGAATGACAATATACAATCTAGGGAAAACAATTTCCGTTGAATCATTGTTTCATTAAGTCTCCATTACCTACTTAACATTGCCTTGCTTTTATTGTATTTCTATAGAGACTGATTTTATAATAACTGTAAAGCTTCCATACTGTAAAAGCCATACAGCAAAGACACATGATAAAGAAGCTGGTGATATTTTTTGATCACTGACACTGATTTCAAAACAGTAAAGAACATCCCAGTAAAATGTGGTGCATCAACACATAAACAATGTAACACACACATTTTCTCCTTGTTTTTTCAAGCATGTCCAGCTAGCTGCACACTTTGCCCTCCTTACCTCTTGACAAAGAATCTTGATCTGCTCTCTAAATCTGTCCCTGTAATCCTTTGAAAAGAGCGTGTGCCTGAGCTTGGTGAGAATTGTTATTCTGTTGCTGATACAGACAAATCCCTCCAACCCAACCAGACTTCACGTAATTATTTTGGAAGACATGTGAGCCAATTTAACCATGTGTTGCAAGGGGGCAATGACCACAGTTTTTACATTTTTGCAAAAAAAACAAAATGACACCTTCATCTCATTTCTGGTGGGTTGCTATGGTGACATCCGTAGAGGACACTAGTAGGACAAAAGGAAATAAACCTGCAGCATCAAGAAGATCACTCTGAATGCCAGAGGGCAAACAATATCAAAGCTGGTCGGAGTAAAACATACTGATTAAAGTGATACTCTCTTTTTCAAACAAAATAACCGTGTATATGAATTTTTTTTACGCAGGGAAATCTTTGACTATTGCCTGTGATACTTCAGAGTGATTTGTCCTTGGAATGAATGCCAATAGAATCCTTTCCCACTTAAGACAAAAACAGGATGTTAGTAGATTGTTTGTCCACTTGTCTGAAAATGTGTGTTAAAAACTACTCAATAGAGGAAAGTAGGGCTGTGCGATTATGGCAAAAATCATAATCACGATTATTTTGGTCAATAATTGATATCACGATTATTAAATACGATTATTCATAGCCTTTGAAAACATCCATTTATTGAACTTTTAAATACAAATAATAATTTGAACAGTATCTTTTTAACTGTTGATTACCCTGAACGTATAATTCAACTGAAAAACCAATACAAAAATAAATAAAATAAATGATACATTTATATCTACATTTAAATAAATAATATCAAAAATAATAAATACCAATAAACAAGATCAACAAATATTTTGGAGCGCACTTCAACAAGCTACTAAACATATATAAATATGATGAATACAAATACATTTGATCAAATATGTTTCAGTGCACTGTCACAACCTAGCAAAGCAAAATAATCGTTTTTTTCGATTATGTTGTTTTCGTAATTGTGGCAGGCCAAAATCGTAATTGCGATTAAAATACGATTAATTGCACAGCCCTAGAGGAAAGTAGTGCATTGAGAAAGAGGCCTCCCAAATATTCAATATTTCATAAGAAGCTTTACCGAAAAATCAATGGAGCAGAGGCCAAGATATCTTGTATTTTAGTCTATATTATGGGTCAAGCTTCGGCAAAACTGGTTTCTGCCCCTTGACTAATGCAACACATAATATATTTGCTAAGACTCTCCCTGTTTGCTAAATACCTACGTCCCTTGAACTTCCTGCCCCCAGTTTCTACTAAAAACCTAACTCGGTGAGAAAAAAGAAGCAGAAAGTCTCAAGTCCAAGCCAAGATAACCTCGGATGGCATCATTAGACTTTGGAAATCTCCCTCCAGAGCCACAGAAGACATGATGCAACTGTTTTAACAGCCTGGGTTTACTACTTAATAATGAGCAAACTGAACTTCATGTGTCCTTTAACAACATTTCTTCTTGAATTTTAGACTTTAAATGTGACAACCCCTTAGAACTGGGAATATGTTGAGTTCCATGTCATACCCGGAATCCCATATAGTGTTTCTTCTCAAATTATTATGTCCATACTGATATTGATTTTGATTACAGTATCTATGTCACAACAAGGCCCTCTTGGGATTTTGTAGTTTCACGGACATACTGCGAGAGCACTGGCTCAAATGTATGTTCCCAGATCAAATCACAGGGTATAAAACAGGCCTGTATTTTAAATAGTTATTATAATATTTGCTGCTTTACCATGACTGTAGACAATGTCGCACTTAAGGAGAAGCTGTTCACATAAGGGACAGAAACATAGAATGATATCTCCAGTATAGCATGGTTAATTCTATATTATATGGTTCAGAGACACTTTGATATGTATAACATCGTGACATATATGCAGTTCATCTATATATAGCATAATTAGAATAATAAGCCAAATCAATTTTAGAAACTAATGTCACTGACTAGGCTGCCTCCATTGTGGATACATACAAGCCTTTCTGTTCCCAGATGTGAATAAAATAAGTAAAATGGGAGATGAAACGCCTGGAATGGCAGTGAGTAGGCTGAACAAATACAGATCAGAGTCATGTAAAAAGTTGTCGGGCTGATGCAGTAAAATGTGCTGGATGAGGCATGATTTGAATAGAAGGAGAACAGAGAGAAACACAATCCCCCACAGCTACAGTTTCAATCTTGGCTGTGTATATCTTCCTTCAAACGCAAAGAAAGCGAAGGGAGAAAAAAAGGACCAAACTTAGGACTATTTACAGCATTCTAATAACCCATTTAATTCAATTATAGAAATGCATTAAAAAGATATTAGGGGTAGACGCAGTTTAATGAAGCATGGTAACTTGGGGATATTGTTTGTAATGAACTGTTTCTGGGCTGATCTCTGTGGCTGGGATGGGGAATGGGAGGGAGGTGAGGGCGGAGCGGAACCAACAAGAGGAACAGGTGAATGATAAATGTCGTCAATAACCTGGTGTATTCCTTTGTTGCGTTTTCTCCTTCCACCTGATTTGGAATAAACCTTTCTTCTTGGGCGACAGTGATTGCTAACTCCCTCCGTTTACCAGAGGAGTGTCCCCTGTGAGTCACATGTAACCTGTCAGCAAACAGTCTCATACCATACAGAGATTAACCTTATCACATCCACTTTGGCAGTATGCGCCCTGACCAATCACTGGGAGTTAGTCATGTACCATATAGATCCCAAACTGGCTTTCCATCTTTCAAAACACTGATTGTTATGGTGTGTGGGGTGAAACCAGAAGCACTGCAATGCACAGAAACTCTCTAGGGTGGGTACTATCTTTCCTGCCCCCTGAATAAGCTTACGTATAGATACCTAGGCTTTGAAATGGCAAACTCTTATCTTTGCGTGAGGTAACTAAAATGATATGTCAGGGTGCAAACATACTGTATAATGTGTATTACTGAAGCCTATAGAGACCACGTGCTAAAAAAATCTTATATAAAAGATCCAAGCCAGATGATAGAAGAGAACATATGGTAAAACACATCATGGCAGTGTGACTTGCTGCAGTGTAAATGAAGCATCGTGATGAATCACTACCTTTCAAACTTCAATCAATAATCCTACATTATTGAGTGTTTTAAAAAATCAGTAAAACAGGTATAGTGAACATTTGGCACCAACAACCTTAATCATGCTTTTGATGTATTGCACTGCAAAGATGCCAACTCTAGTTTTTCTAAATCAAATCTTCAAACATCACCTCTATTCTCGTGATTAAACACTAACATGTACAGGATACACTTTATAAGATATGGATTGGCTGCATAAATCTTGTTATTATGAGACAGCTGAGAGTGATTTAATCAAAGTTAAATGCACTATGATTAAAACACATTCAAGCTTTATATCGAAGTGTGAAATCTGTGTGTGTCTGCCATGAGACATTCCAGAGAGGAATTTACAAATGGATCCAGCTCTGATGCCACTGGGAACAACTGACGCTATCAAGCAGAAAATCTCAGACAAATCACAATTTACCAACTAATGAAACCACTCAAGATTATCCCCCATCCGCCTGTGCCCACTGTCTTTAGAGCTGCATTACTTACACAAGCACCGCCTGCACTCAGAGGAGCAGCTCCGGCTTCAGTCACAATTTCACTGCTCATGATATATTTCTAAATAAGACAATAACAAATAATATGCTGGCAATTGCTTTTGTCGAGCCTGAAAAGACACTCATTGAAAATATGCTTTTAGAACAGTGGCATGTGAAAAAAAAAAATCAGTTTTAGAAAGGAAAAAGTTTCATGAGTACTTACCCTCCGTGGAGTGCACTTGTGCTAGTGTGATGAGAAACCAGCAGAAGGTCTGTAGTTTCAACAGGGAGCATGCCATGGCGCCCGGGGTTGATGGTTTGTGGCAGGATTGTGTTGCGAGTAAAAAGGTTCTGATTAGAAAAGTCCAAGCCAACCCGTCTCAGAGATGCTCATCATTGATCCTGTCACCTGTGGAGCAGACCAAGAGAGACGTTCAGTTCAGGGGTGAAATGTATTCCACGTGGTGAGCTCTGTCCCTATGCGATTTCACACAGGAATCCACCCTGTCACACTTGATGCTGCATTTACATTCCACTGCAGAAATGTGACAAACCTTAAGCTGTGAAATGCTACAAACCAATGCAAAGCCACCAAAATAAGCCCATAAGGTCAATAATCCTGAGAGGGGAAATCCCTTAATGGCTGCTGAATGCTAACCATTTCACTGGCAGGGAGGGGCGGGATCAGCGCTGTCATCAAACAGATAAGGCCCGCCCTGTCCGTCTCCTCGTGATGCTAACCTTATCAGTGCTGTGTCAAATTACATTTTCTGTACCTTATACAAAGAACACATGTGTATCTTGATGAGAACTTCAAATTGACATATGAGTAAGGATTTTAAAGTGATCTTGATTGGAGATCTCCATCTACGAATACTTCTCACCAAAAGTCCCTCCATTGTAGAACAAAGCTTCCAACAGATTGGAATCAGCCCTACAGAAAAAAGTTTTGTCAACTAGCCAGAAAAGTTGCTTCAGGAACTGAGCAACTGTAAATTGACACGGCATCAAAACTCTCCAACCACATGGCGGAAATGTTAAATTAACTGACAGCAACATTAAATGCTAAAAACATCGATGGGAATAGCTTGGTGAACATTAGCCAAAAAGCTTTTCATCCTGCATTGGTCTGCATTAGCTTTGTTGATGTCTGAGTAATAAAAGGAAAAACTTTTTAATAACAGCGGAGGATGTACACTTTGTCTTGTCTGGTCAAATACTGATATCATTTTTGTAGTTTAGTTATTTTTAGACATGGTCAATCAAACAACAACATTTTTAATTAGCTACATGATACTGTTTATTTAAGTAGACTTTCCCACTACCTTTCCCTCAGTAGAGGTTTAAATGTAACAGTCCTTCTATTTGACTGATGTATTGTGATTCTTTCCACCCCCGTGCCCTAGCCAAACAAACAAACAAACAAACAAATAGAGAGACACTGCGGAGCAAATGGTCATTTCTCTCTGTTGTGACTGACCACCTTATCTCCCCGGCCCCTTCCCTCCTCATCCCCTCCCTTACAACTCGACTCACCAGAATTCCTCTCTCCCCACCTCATCCATACCTGTCCCTTTAGTACTCGTCTGTTTGAGTGTTTGTTTTTGCTTTCTTTTGCTACAAAAGCAAATGGCCTCCTCCCAGTCACGGATACAGTGCTCTGGCTATGTAGGGTGAAACCTAATGCCTACCTGCTCTCCCAGGCATGCGTTTCACACGACTAACGGCTCCCTTTTGTCTGCATGTTTACACTGCTGGGCTTAGCTCAGTCCTCTCACTCCCATGAACCATTAGCACATTCACCATGGGATTTGGCATCACTCTGGCAACAAGGCACATAGGACCCCATTAGAAAATGTTTTTTAAATAATTTTTAGTCATTCAAAAACAACATGCCATTTTTCTTTTGTGCATTCAGCTTGGAAATGTTTGTTAAAAAGCAAGGGACATAGTGTACTCCATCACACTAGGAGTTAAAAGGAGAACTCAACTGAAAAGACGGAGAGGAATTATGTTTGTCATGTCATGTACAGTACAGTCAGACCTGCACAAATTAGCGCCGGCTTGTTCCTCCACTCTAGAGATGATCCACGGCCTGAAGAGTCTTTGATCTATTTTGTCTGAGTTCTCAGACAGCATGATAATTCATCGCCGAGAAATGCAGGGCGAACACATCAGCCAACAAAGTTATAATTAGGCCTGCCATAATCAGCTCATCTAGTATGACATTGGGCCTCACCTGAGACCTTTAATTTTAGAGCCATTTAAAAAAGGTTAACGGGAGCACAGCACAGCCAGCCACGATGTATTTAGCCTAAATGGAATAATATGCAGTCATGAGACTCGACAAATGAAAGTTGATCACAGAGACCAAACAAAACCCTAAGCCTAGTCTTTTGGCTGATCAGTGCACAGGTCACAAGTTAAGTTCATCAAGCAAGTGGCTACAAATAATCAGCCTACAGCTTACACAGGTTCATACAGTATAACAAGGATTTAAGCAGATTGTCTCTACAAATAAGCTGTACAGTGCACATATAGGCTTAAGTAGCTTCATCCGTGCGTACAAAGCTCTTACTCTTTTGTCCACTAAGACAATACATAGATCACCCATACGTTTAATTGTTAATGACAAAAGTCGCTCATTATATTGTCATGGACAAAATAATATACTACCTTAGCGTAACAGTTTGTTTACTTGGTTCACAATAACCCCATTTCCAAAGGCATAAATAAATTACTTAAACTAAATTCACTAACAGGCGAACATTAAAAAGCAATGTAATAAAAGAATGAAGAGATATACTCTGTAATAATTGTTTTAACATTCTCACAGGAACCTTAGGTGTTAGCAGCATACAATTTATATCACTGTCACTCAAAAATATTACTTCCATTTTCCCACCAACCCCAGCCTTGTCACTCTTTTATCGAATATAGTCTCACTTTGCATCAGGTTCACTCTGTGACCTCTGTGGAGCGTGCGGAGAATCAAAACACAGGCACTTCCAGATATACCTGCCAAGTGCAATTTCAAAGACTGATGCTACGCCTGCTTGGCTTACGACCTTGACACCGGGTAAGATAACCTGGTTAAGGTCTATAATGGTAGTTGCAGTAATTAGTGTGTTGCCTTGCTCTGGTTGTAATCTAATGATTAGAGTGCACAGACACACACTGATAGTCCCAATACAGACGCATGCTGTGCCCATAACTTGTTTGACAATTAAAAGTCTTCCATCAAAACACATTACCTATTTAACCTCCAAACCATTAGAAGAGGTGGTATTTTCATTCCTATTTTGCAAATGAAATACCTTATACCTACAATATTAATTATATTAGGAGCAGGTGAAAAAGTGTGCATTTCATGTGTGTCTCTCGGTGGCTGCAGGGACTTGGGTTTACAAATGTAAACAAACTATTATAAGTCTTATCCCGAGATAATAGTGTTAAATCATTATGATTATTCTTGCTTGCCTGTCATCATAGTGTGAAAAAAGAGGCAACGTGCTCGGCGGACCTCCTGTGTCAGAATGTAGAGACAAAGACGATTATACAGCTTTGCCTCCCAGGCAGTCGAGACCCCCTGCTACGAAGAAGAAATGCAGAATGTAGATCCCTAGTACGTGGGGACGGCTGTTCTGTAAATCGATGATAACAGTCCTAAACTTTAATATATTTTGTATCATGCTGTGAGTGTTTAACATGCTGAGACACCAAAGGCGCAGACTGAAGGAAGACTGCCGTTCTCATTAAACGTGCCGAGGTCTCCCCTCTCAGCTGGGGGTTTCTTTTCTCTCTCCGCCTTGAAACAGAAACCGACGGCGATCATGTCTCGACTGTTTTCTTACATCGCCCTCGACTTGGGTGTGATCTTAGAACAGGTTTTAGCATCTGCAAGAATGTGTTGTTGTGCAGGGATTGGGAGTTTATAAGAGAGGGAGGGTGGGTGGACAGATGATGAAGCGCATCATGTTCAACATGGCTGCTTCTAATGCACCAGACAGATAATGAAGGCAATTTCCCGTGATTGTTAAGCACAGACTGCTAAAATGTATCGCACTGCTTTGGCTAAATATGAAGTCATTGCAGACATGTGTTTAAGTACTCTAAAAATGGAGAAGCCACAGGGGCTTGGGCCCAGAGGCGGTAAACATATGTGTGGGTTAAATATTCGCAAAACAACAGAATGCTTTATAATCGACAAGTGAGTGGCAGAAGTTTTGAATTGCAGGAGCCCAGTTGGACTTCTTAAGGAAAAAAAATAAAAGGCTGGATAACTGGGAGGAAGGGGGTTATTAGAGGGAAGGGGAGGGGGGCTGATTGAAAAGGACAGTTTGAAATTTGAATGCAGCGGGGGTCTGAAAACAAGAGGCAGATGTCAAAGAATGCCGGGCTCCTTAGACAAAGCTCCTGGTTGTCCCTCTCTAGCTGCTCGAGGGCCACAGGAGAATAGAAGAAGAGTCGGGCCATTCTATAAAACGAAGTCTGGGAGAATAGAGGGGGGGGGCTAAGAATAAAGAACCTGGGTGGGGGAGGGGGAGTCGAGTTACAATGAGAGATTGACAGCTTGCAAGTCTTGCTTGACCCTTGAATTAGCCCCTGAGCTTTCAACAAACCTCAAGAAAGAGTTGGGATGTTAATTGTCACAGAACATCACAGGGATGCAAAGGAAGGGAAATATGGGGCCGGAGATTCACTGAAATGTAAATCAGAACCAACAGACCACCACATGTTGAATGGAAGCAAGACATTCGGTTTCTGTTGGGTTTCCCAACAGCATACTCATACATGAATTCATACATACTATAAGACTCCTCTTATCTCTGTTTCTCTTACCCACTTTGAGGGAAAAGCTGAACTACCTGGGGACACTGGGCTCAGTCACAGAACATTCAGCCTCAGCTGTGGAGGAAATATATTCCCAAAAGAGATTGTGTTCCTACTTTGACACTGCTGAAGATGTACAATTTGCAAGCGTAAATCTGAAAATTCGCACTCCAGAGGGGAGAGATTGGGCTGGTGATGGGATGAGTCCGGAGCCCCACTGAGTCAGATGTGGGGCGGGGAGGAATCACAGGATGACCCCTCGGTTGAGGGAATGATTGAGAGCAGCACCGGGCCAGAGGAGCTGAATGACACCCAACCTAACCCTGTGTGACTGCTGGTGCCCCCGACGCAGACCCTGACCCTGACGGGGGCTCAGCCAGAGAAATACCAGGTCAAATATGCATGCTGCGCAGCGGGACAGTTGGGCGAGTTTAGAGGGGGGGGGGGGGCTGAGGGTGGGGTGGTGTAGGAGGTAAAGGGGAGAGAATGGGGAAACTGTGCAAATATAGTTTTTTTTTCTAGTTCATTGTTTCTCTGTTCAAGATGTTAATCAACATATTATCAGAACAAAAGGGACAAAAAAAGTGTTTTCCTAATTGTCAAACATACTTTAATTTTCACATTGCTTCACAAAAGAATTGGTAGTTATAATACTTTCTGTTTTTATATATAAATGTTTCTTTTTACACATTTCTTGATTTCATAATAGATTGTTTAATATTTGCTTTTATTTGACATTTGAATGTAACTGTGTTCATGTTTGCACCATTTTACACCAAAGCAAATTCCTTGTATATAAAAACCTCCTTGGTAATAAACCATATTCTGAGATGTCTGATTAGGACAAATATGCCTTGTTTAACTATATTCAGCCAAAAGCTAACCCATTTCAACATTTGAGAGTACATAAAAACAATTGTTTTTGAATCTGTGGATCGTAATGTTTGGATTTAATGAATCATTACCTACTGTAGCCACATTTTCAAAGAAAATACGAAGCAAGCTAAAGAGAGCCGCAGTGTGACATAAGCGCGGGGCTGTCATGCTCATTGCTCTTAGGGTTTGCACCATTGATCATATTTATGAGCCACTCAATTAATCGATTAGAGTACTACCCCTCAGGACATAAGGCTACTAAATAAAGCAATCACAAGCCAAACGCTGGAACACTCACACTCGTCAATACATTTATGGAAACAAAAATGGAAGCAGTGTCAAAAACGATATCATGAAATATATAACTATTTCAGGTCTAATTTTAAATCAGAGAATCCCATGTTTATGTGGATATTTCCTAATTTAAAAACGCCAATAATGTGTGTTTTGAGTCTCACGTGTTATTTATCAACTGTAACCCCAGGCACTGAGTGCTACATTGCCCTCTGCCTGAATATATATTTAATCTTTAGCATCATAATCACTTTAGCAATGCAACACAAATCCTATTAGCGCTGAAAGATACCTACACCTGTCTGTCCACATGGATTATAGCCAGATCATTTGCCACGGTAACAAAGTTTGAATACAGGTTCCATACATTTCTTGTTGAAATTTTGATGTTTTACTGGGAAGTGAAGTGGATTATCTCAAATGAAATTTCAAAATGTCATTTCCACTTGCTGATAGCACAAAACTATTCCTTTCAGGTCTGTTGAGATAAGAACGATTCAGCCAGGGCCGTTAAACGGTGTCTTTGCCAAATGTTCCTCCGCTTAGGAATTAATAGGCTGACATTAATACAGCTAGATAAATAGGAAGGTCAGGAATGGGAGCCCTGCCATTATATGGGCATCTCATGGTGATAGCAACTGCCAATCAAGTCCAATAACTCCTTGACACGATACAAATTCACCTTGGAATACACAGAGTGCATTCAATATGTAGCGTATACTCCCCAGTCCAGAAACCCAATCCAATAAATACTTTGCAGGGTTGTTTGTCTGAGAGAACATTAGGACACCAGAAAAGAAAATATTTGTTGTGTGATCCAGTTTGCCATGACTAAATTAGTCAAAAATAAATCAGGGATTATACAAACTGAGCTCGGCAGTCGGCCCAGATATTCTCCCAAACTCATCTTCTCTATTTCAGCATGAGTACGATCATTGCTGCGTTCATGCAAAAATAATACAATGTGGCCAAGCAAAGTCAAGCAGTGGGGGCAATGAGCCACTGCACATTCACATCAACACACAGCCAACGTGTGTGGTAAAAGTGTCCGAGCCATTCATGGTGTTTACATGCTTGAAACTGTACTATGGCGAACAAATAAACAGTTGAGGTCAGAGATTTGCTCTGTGAGGTCACAATCACAGAAAAAGTGTTATTGAGTTCAGCAGCTTGTGTCACTTATTTATTTTGAGTGTTGCCATTCATCTAAAACAACAATGTTTGTTTGCAGAAAAGGCACCGAGCCCTTTTGGATGCACTGTGGTTTTACTCTACGATAATAATGTGCTGTATTTACTCGGATACGCACCAGTAAGCCGCTTCTGTGACCCTACTCCCTTCCCCCTTTTAAAATGAGCAGCCGAATGGTTAAAAACCCAGCTCGATCCTTCTATTAAGGACCCTCACCATCAATAATGCACTGTGATCGTGAGGCGTTAATAAACAGGATGATTAATTTTTAAGGTAGTGGGCAGCAACACAAAACATGACGAAAGTAACGGAGAAGATGACTTAATGGAAGAGATGCATTTACAGTGGCAACGGAGCAAAATCGTTAAGAAAAGCCATTTATCCATGTCATGTGGTGTTGGCTATGAGAAAACCAAAACAAAACTGAGCAATTATCTCCTGAAGTGAATCCTCGGCTTACACTGAATGTACACTTCTGATATTGAGCCTATTTGTTTGCTTTGCTCGTTCAGTTATATCTCCTCCTTTGTGACTCGTATATTTAACAATGGCTTAGTACTCGCTGTAAACAGGATGCACCTCATCAATGCACCATTTTATATTTTTTCTCAGTACACATTTATTCAAGCATCGAGAAAGATGCGCTTTAAATGTTTCTTAAATCACCCGGAATAATGCTTAAAATGCACAACAGTGGTTGTTGTTTCTAAAGTGGTGTATATTTTGATTTTTGAAGGGGGCTAATTCCTTGAAATTAGAGGCATTGTGCATAATGTGGCCAACCTTAGCTCAGTGTCTAATTGAGGCTTTTAACCTTTCTGTGGCTCGGAGGAAGGACAAACAAAGCCAAAATAAGGGACACAATCTCAGTCCTCACTAAAATAGAAATCAGCACAAGGACCTTACCCTTACAGCAGAAGCAACCCTACACAAATTATTTCCGCAGTAGAGTGGATCTGTAGCCTACTTCACCTTAGCACATTTCTACCCATGCGCTGTCGTATCTATTTTCAATCTAACAGATAGCTTGAATGCCTTTGTGAGACAGGGGAAGCGGCGTATGTCAACTTAAAACAAGGTATAGCACTGTGTCTCGTTCAGGAAACTCAGACAAAAGAAGTGGGTGTAGTCCTTTCCTGAATGCAATCACTTGTCAGCCCTAAATCTTCAATCATTACTGTCCTGACAGGTAATGGTGCTTGTTCAACCTGATGACGGCATATTAGCAATGGTTTTAGTGTTTTTCAAAGACAGAGAAAAATGTCTAAAAAGGCATTTAACCGCTGCTCAGAGAATGAAGGCTTTACACGCAAGGCTGCACAATAACATGAAACTTATTCTCAACGAAAAGTGATTTTAAAAAAAAAAGAAGAAGAAAGCCAAGCATATAATACTACATTCATACACAGCTACATTACAAAATAGTGTCATTTGAGCTGCTTTGAATTTTCAAGGCTACATCATTAGACTTTCTCGTAGAGTTTCGGTGTCACTACTCCTTGCCCTCTCCCCACTTTCAGCTGTGAAAGAGAGAGGACAGTTTTGGGGCTGAGCTTTCTCCATAGTGTTCATTAGCATAACATCAGAACAGTGTGGGGGATTGTGATGCAAACTAACCCAGATTGGCTCATTCCAACCCCCTCTTTTAATAACTAAGGTGCCACTGGATCTCACTGTACAATAGATCAGACTCTTTGGGACTGAGAGAGAGAGAGAGAGAGAGATTGAGACTATTTCCTAAAATAAGTTTCAACTTCAATTTCAATGTCAGATATGTCATCAAGCAAACACTTGGCTTACATTCAATAGATGAGAGTGAAAGCTGCTTTAGTTGAGCTTTGCACAAATATAAGCATATGGCTTGCCACAGGAGAAATATGATCAAAACGGTAGGTTAAAAAATATAATTATCTGTCATAGTCAAAATATCTATTTTTAAGAATATGCCCGCTTCCAACTGACCATGATTCAGGTTTGACATGATTGAAAAAAAATATGGAAATGGGTCTGTGGCTTATGTTATCGTCCTCTGCCACCCACAGTGGGACAGCAGATACAGCAATCACTGCTTCTGCACCTTGTGTATGTTTAATATGTGTTTGCTCTTTTGTGATAACAAAAGGGGGGGAAAACAAACAGGGTTTTCTTTTTTTGTTCCTTTTTTTCCCTCTCTTTCTCTGAATAGCTGGACCAAAGTCTGGGAATCTAAAGACACAAGGAGAGCGAGCAGACGGATACAGGAGACTGTCAAGCAGACTGCGATAAAACATTCACTAGGAAATTATCTCCCTGTCATAAGGCCCTCCTGTTTTGAATACCAAAGGGATTCAAATTCCCAAACAAACTCTGAAAGGTTGACCAATTTCGTGCTCTGCCAAACGATAGCGCATTGCAGTACGGGTCGTACCTTTGAACCGTCGCACTGGAGGTAGTATGAAGCAGAGATTTAATCTCTGTATCTCTGCATAGGTAATCCACTGAAGTGTAATTGCTACAGCTCTAAGTTACACAAAACAATGACAGGAGAAGAAGGCTCACTATGAATATGAAGTGAGTGTGATAACAGTCCCATGTTGGAAGAGAAGGCAATACTTGGACAAGGGCTCTTGCTGAGAAGGGACATTCTCCTCTGAACAACAAGCGTCTCTGTGAGGAGGTTTCTTAACACTATGCTGCATTCAAAGCCACGTCGATAAAAGGAGAACCTCATGTCCAAAGAGTTTACAAAATATTAACATTGTTTTGTTATACGAAGACACTTTGATTCATACATAGTCAGAGTTAAAGCTTTTGCCGCCCTTTTTGAAAAGCAAACATGAAAAATAAGAAAACGCACTTGTGTGTTAAGACTGTGCTTTATAATACAAAGTAAACATTTTATATTTTAGGCTCAAAATGTGTGAAAAAGTGGATCTACAATTCTCAATACGGGGAGCACCCAATGTGTTTTTCAAATACAATGGTATAAAACGGGCAAAATTCATTATTTACTGGGTTAAAAAATTAAGAAATCTTACAAATCAGCTTTAAAAGCAAAAGTAAGCCTTCCGTTAGTCACATTTTCACATTCAAGATAACTTTTAACTCAAATGTGACTCAACAAAAAAAAGACATGAATAACAACCATAGGTTAAACGAAGTGATTCACTGTAACTTCAAAGGAGATATTCTTATCTAGTTTATAAATATTCAGCTCTGTCCTGTGAATATTTCCCATCTCTGTCATCGTTCTATGTTTTATACACCATAATACCCTCAGCGTCAATTAGCACTTTTATTTGGGGCGATCACTGCATGCTCCAGTTGGAAGAATCGTGTTAGGAAAGCTTCATTACACATTTCTGTCCTGGCACAAAATGTTTGACTTCTGTTAAAGTTTAAATACCAACTCTGCAGCAGAGAGGATCCTGTGGCAGAGAATACAGAATATCGCTCTAGAGTGAAGTATTCACACTCTTCCCTGAGCTACACTGCTTCCATTATGCACAGAAGCCTACGAGCCTATTCAGGTGAGAGAATAAAAGATCTCTTTTTTTGGGCCGTCTCAGTAATGCGAGTAGGCGTTGCGGTGTCTGCAACATTCACCATCGCTGGCTGATTGTTAGACTCAGTTTCTGCTAGCTACATTTCAACAGCACCATTTACAGTGCATCGGTTCCTAGGGTTCATCATCGGCAAATCTTTTAGAGCCAATATCTTATGTACTACCTCACCTTTATAGATGGACGTTTTCAGGCAAGACATGGCAAACTTTTTGTATCCTTTAGGCAGGTCTCGGCCTCTTCGAGTTGCAGCTGCTCGTCTACCTCCGGGCCTGCTGGACCTATTTCTGATGGTAATGGCTGCCGGAGCCGCTTCCTGTCCGCTCACTTCAGACTCTGTGTAATCAGCCCGAGCTGATGAGTGACGGAAATGCAACTAGGTCCACTCTTTACAACGACAAAAAACCCTCCATATTTGACTGTCCTCTTTACACTGTTTTTGTCCCTATTTCCATGAACTACTAGAGAAGAGCACTTATCACATTGGTTCAGCTGCTGATGCTGAAGCTAAAAATGAAACATGTTGCCGGGCTCAGATGCAGTACTTGAGAATTTGTGCAGCTTGCTCAGAGCTTCCTGTCCTGTCCTCACTTAACCCAGCTTCAATGGGACTATTTGTTGTTTTTACGAGAGCGTAAACAGGTATATTGCAGATGAAGTTTAAAATGTCATATCTGTGTGCCCAGTTTGGCTTTTCAATGTTTCATTTGTTAGACGATGTGGGCCTATAAATGTCATCCTTCTCCACATAATGAAGGTTCTTCAAAAACTAATTTCTGTTTTTATAGACTGTTTTTATGCAGTTGCAGTCAGCTACATAAAACAGTCTGTTAAACCTGAAACCTGACTTTATTTTACAGCAGTACGAGTAAAGAACTTCGTTTTATTGCTCATTAAAAGGGTCACTATGCAACGTGGCTGATCACACGTGTAAAATAATGATTTAAAAAATGGTTTGACAAAAAATGAAGTGATACATTATTTGCTATCCTAGGAAAGCCATGTATCGCAACATTTGGGGGATCTTTACTTTTCCAGATAAACAGTTTTCTATATTGTATTGGCTAAATAAAACATGAAAAAAAGCCAACATGTGGAGTTACCTGGTCTTCAAAGGACAGTTACGCAATAAAGAATATCTTTGAAATTCAAACTAATACTGTCATGAAATAAAGGTGACCAGCAAGTCAAGACTAAAAATAATGACCTTCCTATAAGACTGATTTGCTGGAATCTATAATTAAGTTTATACTCAACGGGATTGTCATTTTGTGGCTAATTTCATTTTTTCTTCCTTCTTCACATCAATGTGTCAAACCAGGTGTGAAGTAGAAGCTGCAGTTCTAACACTCATCTTAATTATTAAAACCAGTTCCTGGAGATAGCTGAATAAACAAACAGGTCGGTCTAATGGATAAAGCAGTCAGGGTATGTGTGATTTATGGCAGAATTCACACCAGCAGAGCCGCCTCACACCTCATTTAGAAGGAGGCATGATGAATTACTAAGGCAGCCTGTATACGCTATTTTTCCTGTTCAAATGCCAAGAAGATCAAATCTTACAGACACACTGAGGTGTCAATATTCAGCATTCCAATCGTCATTATAAATACATGAATAATTTGACACACACACACACACACACACACACACACACACACACACACACACACACACACACACACACACACACACACACACACACACACACACACACACACACACACACACACACACACACACACACACACACACACACACACACACACACACACACACACACACACACACACACACACACACACACACACACACACACCACACACACACACACACACAACTTATCTGCAGTATTTAAGATGTTCATTACTGGCGTTGGATCCAAAAGGCAGCAGTGAATGCCAGGCCTGGCACAGCTGTACAAGCAAAGCTGTAAAGAGACGTCACCGGCCACTGTCGCTCAATCTTCCCTTGTGTTAATCCCACACATATCTGCATTCACGTCAGCCCTACTCCTCATGTCCTTGCATTGCTTTTCACACTCCTAAGTTCAATTTGGCAGGAGAGTGGACATGTTGCATCACTTCTGTTTGCTGAAAAATCCTCTCGGCATTGTTCCCCTCCTCTAATCTTTTTCTGAGATGAGCATGGTGATCTAATAGTCATTTCTTTCTGCAATATATTTAATTCCTCTTGTTTTTCTTCTTTCAGGTATTTACTGGAACCAATCAAATGTATGCAAAAATAGAGGTTTAATCATGCTAATACTAAACCTTAGCTGTGTGACTTTTATCAGCAGTGTAGCACATATGAGTACATATGAGATTTAAAAGCCTTTAATGCTCCTGAATCTCTTCTTAGCTGATCAGATCATGTTCTCAATGGCCTCGATACACAAGCAGGGCTGTGTGTGTACAGAAGAGTCAGCTCCATTTATCTCCATTCATCATTTATAATATTAGGGAGAGACAAGCTCGCCGTCATATCAAACCTGACTCTTTCTGTAGCTCGACAAATTCACTGAAGAATGAACACTCAAGTGGCGGTCAGTTTTACTAAGCCAGCGCTCTTAAATCCATCGCTTCATAGACAATATTTTTATACCCAAGCTCCAACTAAGCCAAATCCCGGCCCTCAGGGCAGAGATTTTACTTTAACATCTCTTTTCGGGACTGACATTTTGTCCTTTGTTTTCAAGTGTTTTCCCAAGAAGCTTCTCTCCAGTTGACCCAAGCAGAGACCATTGCCTCTGGCTTGTCACGGAGAGGAGAGTGATACGGTTCTATGGGCAACAGAGAGGGGATCTCTGTACTGAGACAGCAGCAGGTGCAGCTGTGACAGTTGCCGTGTTGTTGCTAGCCCCTCACTGTAGTCAAGATGAGGTTCACAGATGTAGCCACTCAGTGCAGTGGTTTATTGGCTGCCTGAAACAATGTATCTCTGTCAAGAACAACTCCTCCTAAGGCCATTTCAGTCTAAGAGTGCTCTGTATGAAACAAGGCGTAGAAAAACTTCATTCTGAGACACAAGGTCAATTCTGCTCCACAGCAACACAATCAAAGCGCCCCTTGCTCGGCCAAAAAACAAAACAAATTCTAAAAATCATGCTGAAATATGTTGGTTAGAGCCATATTTTCATGTAAAAATGTTTGTCTTACCATTTTTTTTTTTTTTTTATAAATAGTGAAATAAAAAATAATTGTGCGTAAATTCTACAAAAATGTAAATGTGCTGATTTAAAAGGACTGAATAATTTCAATAATACATATTTATCACACATTTTGTTAATAATTATTGCAACAACATCTGCCTCTGTTTCCTGATTAATTATTACCAAGCCTCACGTGCGCGCATGCTTCTTAAGTCAACCAAGTACCACCCAATGCTGCACTCTGCCCCCAGGTGCCTCTCGCAAGACATGCATTCCAATCATGCGACACTTTCAAAATATCCCGCCTACACAAAATGCATGGCATCCTATTTATTTATTTATCTATTGATTTTGCAGAGAGAAAGCAAACCTGATTTCTTTCTTCCATTGAGACCCTCCATGTAGTCCGCGCAGTCAAATCCAAGGTGGTGTAGTGGAGATCTAAGATAATATGACTATTGTTTTCCTGTAAAGCACCCAGTCTCTGCTTGTTCAATTACTGGAAGGAGCCTCAACGAGGGCGGTTAAATCATTTGCAGAGACATTATCTACGCACAGAGAGAAAGACAGAGAAAGAGAGAGAGGGGGGGAGACGAGGAGGGAGGGATAGAGTGAGTGGGAGAGAGAGAGAGAGCAGACATAGGGGCCAAACTTAAGTCTGTAGAGGAAACAGAAACATTTTTTGTGGACCACACATGGAGGGTAGTGCGAGGATAAAAGCAGCGGGAATCATGATTCTCTGCAGGAAATTAATAGACTAATACAGTTCTCTCTGTTTCAGTGCCAAAAACCACATAATAAGATAAAATTGTTTTCATTACAGGTGATGATGGATATCTATGCAGATTATGAAAATGTACACAGAATTTATGAGCGAGCAACCACAAAGTGCATTCTTCCCCACATATGTCTCTTACAAACAAACCCAACACACAAGCGCTCATCTGTCAGCGTGAGCAATCATTAAGAGATAATTTGATTGTTTTTTCAACCTCGGCTGTGTTTGATGTCTCTGGCATGGTAGCAATTGAACAGACAATTATTTTGTTGATTAGCTTAGTTTTTAGCAAGTTACCATGCCTGTGATATTCCTCTGAAACTCCCAGGCCAGACGCTCAACTCCATCTGACTTGGCAACTACTTTGCAAGAACAAAGCTTCCACACTTCCCAACTAAATCGAGTACAATAAAATATCATTTTCCAAAGCCTCAGACTTTCAAAGCAACCGCATGACCAAATAAGCATATATAATAAAGTATGTGGCGATGCAAATAGTTCAAAAAGTGAGCATAAACATTAGATGTTGACATGCCTCTGGCAGGATTTCAGCTGCAAAGTAACCAGTCAAAAGTGCATTTATTTGCATGTTGCTTATTTATTTATTTACAGTTTGACTTTACTGTTTGGTGTTTTTGATCATTCAAAAATCAATGTTGCTTTGAAAACTACATTCATATACGGACCTGAATATAAATGAGCAGTTACTGTAGCTTTCTGAATCAAAGCGCTCAGTATTTTAATATGCACACACGTAAGAGGAACTAGCGAATCACAAAGCACTCTCAGTTCCAATGTCACCCATTGGAAGACATACTATTGGTGGATTAAAAAAATGAATGCATTTTAGTTGGTTGTTGCTACTTCCTCCTTTTGCATTCAGTATTCTGAAAGAGTGCCGTAGCCCGCTTGATGGCCATATAGTAAGCAACTCAACACAGGTACGTACATCAATGTATAGACTACAGTTCCAGTTAAACACTGCCATTTGAACAAAATAAAATGATACTGTAATGTTGAAAACGGCTTACCATGTTTGCACCTCACTGGAACAATTTCAGAATATACTGAAGAACATCCACAGCCCAACATGAAATTATCTTTGAAAAAAAAAAAGCCACGAGGAGTAAAGCCTATCTTACTTGCATTCAGTCCCAATTGTCAAGGACAGCAGCAGCCTGTATAGAGGAAATATATTGCTCTGGTGTGTTTACCCTCCCCATCCCTAAATAACAGCCCTGTCTTGTTGGAAAAGGGGCTTTTAAGTGTGGAAGTGCTTCGCTCTCCTATAATCCAGCCGAGACATTACTCCTTCCCCTGGCAGACGTCCGCAGATCCCCCCTCTCTCCCAGCCAGGCCTTGCTCTCGGCTGCTATAGCAGAGCCGCAATAACTGCTGTTTGCTTAGAGACTTGCCTCCTAGGTTCTCTCTGTCACACAGAAATTGAATATTTTTCCAAATAGGGTTGCAGCTGCGCACAGATAAGGAAAAGTCCTGTTCACATAGCACAAAGAATAAGACGGGGTCATTGTGTATGCATGTACGTGAGTGTGTGTACGTGAGTGTGTGTCATATTTATTGTTCAATTTAGTTTTAAAAATAATGAATGAAACATTTTTAAGGAGAGCAAAAAACGATCATGAAAGAAAATGTAATAATCATATTTTTTTTAATGTTTCAATGATTACAAATGTATTTGTAATTTCTCCATCAATTTAAAAATTATCCAACTGACGAATACAAATTTTAGCAGATTCTATTTTTAATGTGTAAGATAAATATGTTTTTTTGCACAACACCTTATTGAAATATAAATGCCCTAAACACACACTGCTAAGAACACACAGCATATCTTATGATAAACTCAGGTGGTGTTTTCAACACGAAGCAAGATACAGAGTTACGACCAGGCCAATAGGCTACACCCAATTGTTGTATGACCAGTGGACCGTTTTTACGACATAGTTTTGCACTTTGCACTTCCTTTTCTTCTAAACACTTCTCAGAGAAGCATAAAATGAGTGACGCACAAAAAAAAGAAAGAGATGCCAGATAGGCTCAGGGACGCTGCCACTTAACCAGCACAGAGAGCAGTGAGAGCCATCGGCTCATATCCCTGTTGTTCTTGTCACCAGAGTTTGAATTGACCCTTACGTTCCGCTGCCTATGTCCTTGCTGTGTAATGTTCTGCTACGAAATTATGTAGGCAAGCAGAAAGTTTCACCTGCCATTTCAGGGGCACCAAATCCCCCGCCGCACCAGAGGCCTTTGGCAAGTGGAAACAAATGTTTCACAAAATGGCAGGGAGGGAAACACACTGGTGCACAGTTTTACTGATTGCCAATCGTAAAATAAAATCAGTCATGAAAGGGGAGGTTTTTTGGCCCACCAAAGGCCTGCCTGTTATATCAAATTTGCCATAGCTTTCTTTTACTGCCTTGTTTTTTCCCTTTAATGGCGAGCAGTTATCCGCACAGTATGACTCCATGTAGGTGGTTTAGCAACAGAATAGATTGCATCTGAAAACACAAACCCACAATGTACACGCCAAATAAGAAATGGGATGTAAATCTAAATGATTGAACTCCATGCAATCCTCTACTTCTGACGCATTCACAACCTCCATAATTTGCTTGATTTTGCTAGGGAGCAGCTAGGGTGATGTTCACCATGAATAAAGGCACGACACAAACAATCCACTCTGCAACAGTGCCACCTTTAAATCAGTCATATTGACAATCGCTGCACAGACAAAGACAACAGCGAGGAATCCACGCTGGAGAGAGAGAGTGCGACACTAAAACAAAGTGAGCAAATGTGGCCAACGGTCACTGTGCGCGCATTCTTACTGAATTATTTCAGTAACAAATTACCTTAATAAAGCCAGAGTGGAAGTGTTGATATAATTTCAAAATACGAAAGTTGTGTTATGATCTGTTTAATGCATCAGTCAAATATTTGTACATTGCACAAAACCTCAGCTGCTGATCTGAGGGTGGGGGATATAGCAGCGAGAAATTAAACAACACGCAATGTCACACATTTTCAGATGTGATCATCCTTACTCACCCAATCACACTGACTGAGCCTTTAGAGTGCTGTGTACTGCGAGTGTCTAATAAAGAGTTGAGAATACAGGGAAATGTATCACTTTGTCTCCCCCAGACCCATATAGAAGTGTGCTGGGCTGTATTGATCTACGAGTAGAGATGAACGCACAAGCAAAGAGGAGCAATCTGGTGCTCTGGCAGATCAAGAGCAGCTGCAGTTCTTTGAAACCGGACGCACTACAACTGAAACGAGGCTATAGACTGAAAAGGTACTCTCTCTCACATGGGACTCATAATGGCATACTAGAGCTGAAGAAATCAAACACCAAGACATCCGAGCAGATAGTTTCCTTCTTTATTCCGCTATCTATTTTTGTACGTTTTCCAATGAGCACCTGTTTTTTACAGGCGCTGACAAAGAAATACGATTGCTACTATATTAATTATGAAAAATAATAATGTTTAAGAATTTATCATTTTGTGTTATTCAAAAGGTTTTTCAACCCCCCACTATTTACTGTTTGTGAGTCACCATACAATTACCCTGTTGTGTGAACGCTTTGACATATTCTCTCACACCAACGCACAAACAAATACAAGCGAGATTATGTTATACACAAGATGTCATACGGACGTACTTACAAGAAAGGGGGGAGATACACAAGTCTTTCAGTTTTACCATCTCACACTCATTCTCAAGCCTTTCAGGCTCAGCCAAAAAACCCGTCCTTCTATTGTGTAAGGGCTCTGACCACTTTGATATGCTAATGTATTCCTTCCAAACAGCTGGAATTTGCACTTGCATTAATTTAAACATTTCTTTTGCACACATACATGAAAACAGAGTTCCCAATGAAGAGGCTTGAAAAGGAAGTTCAGCTCCTGGAGCCTGATTAAAGTGTGTATTAGCTTATTTCTGACACATTCCTGAAAACTCAACACAAATAGCCTTTGTATTTAGCTGTAATGCATGGAGAGACAGATAAAGACAATTCATCCTCCAACCACTGTTCTTTAGCTTTGTATCTTCTAAAGAAAATACTCGAAGGTTGTGCCTATTCAATCAGGACTTGCAAATGCTCATTTGAATTACAATTACATTTAAAAAAGCTCAACAAATATCACATTTTAGTGTAAGTGTAAATTCCTCTGGTGAACACCTATGATGAATGTGTTGTACAAGGATATTAGAGACCAAACAGAGAAGTGAGACACATTCATGGACTCTAATCCAGGCAGGAATTCGTAGCTCACTCTCTCTTAAAATCAAACATACAACAAAAAAATTAGCATGTGAAGACTGGGACTACATTTTTCGCAATCCGCTGATCGATCTCTGTGTATTGCTGCTGAGCTCCGGGCTGCCATGCACCAGCGGCTGTCCGCGCTGTGTTTCCCGGGCCAGAGGAGTCTCACACACCGCATGTGCGCTCCTGCCGCCCGGGCTACTCTTTAACACATGGTTGACAAGACGCGTTCGGAATCGGTGGGCCTAAATTATACATGTGCAGTAAAAAGATCTAATTTTACTGCTACTCTGCGACGGCTTGATTCGAGTTAAATCAAACAGCCACATATTACGCATTTGTGACACGTTCTCATTTTTGTGATTGATTTCCATAACATATACGCTTGTTGCATCACGAGTTCTCTGTTTGGCAAAAAAAAAGTAATTATAACATTGCAAGGCGAGCCTTGACTGGTTTTCTTTCTTTGGACAAATAGCTCGGTCCCAATTATAATGGATTAGCCTGTGAATGCTCTCTAAAATCACACCGACATCGCTTCTAAGGTCAAAGCTTCCAGCATAAATCCCTATTCATACCAACAAGACCATCAGTGGATTAAAAAAAAAAGCCTCGGTGACCAGCACCACCAACAACTACACTTCAACTCTGGGGGCATACAGACCAATTAAATGGTGCTTTACATGTTCTGGGTCACAAAAATGCGCAGCTCTCCACTTTTTATAATAGTTTCTATACAGCCAAACTCTGCGGCCGAACATATCAATCCACATCTGGTTATGTTTGATTAACCATTTTTCAATATATCACGTTAGCTCTCGGACCATTTAAATTACTACAACAGACAGAGGTGTCCAGTTTTGAAGCTGTGTCCATTGATCAAACCAACTGAGTTTCAACCTAATACAAACATTTTTTTAAAGTAGTCCTAGTTAAAACACACTGCGAGACTTGCATGATATCTAGAGAGGCCTATTATTTAAATGAGTGCTGTAAACAAATGCAAGACGTAAGAAAAGTTGTTACACACTCCACCAACAACTTGATGGCCGTGTCCAATTGAGTGTCGATGAGAGTAAGGTGCAAACGAAGAACGTACCTTTCTTGAAAAAGCAGCGAGGCCAAACACGCTGAAATGAAGTCAGAAGGGATGTGAAAAGTAAAAATGTCAGATAGTGGAAAGACAGTCTGATGGGAACTCCTCTGCAGCGAAGAGACTGAGTCTACAGCTCTGATGCATGCTCTCCTTATCTGGGACAGAGGCTGGCAGGTCCCCTTCTCAGCCCGTACATCCCCCTGCTCCGGACACACACTTCCATGGCCAGAAAGGTGCGCTTCAGTCCTGACTCATCCGCGCCTCTGAGCGGCTCGGCTATTCTCGGCTGTCTCGTGCCTCCCGAAGCGGCGACAACAAACAAGAAGCAGAGCTCGGGGACCCACTAGGTGAAAAAAAGAGTGGCTGAGAGGGACAGTGTGGGGCTTTCAGTGTCTGTTGGGGGGAAAACACCGCTCTCCGCTACTTTAACCGCCGACGCTGCTCTCTTGCTCTCCTCTGAGTGTGTAGACAAGTTTCAGCGGCTCGCCTGTGGAAGAGATCCCGCTCACAGTGTTCACTTGGTGGAAGCGGCGCGGAGCGGGCTTCCAGTAAACAGCGCCAGTGCAGAGCAGGCTGCCGTCTGCAGAGCAGTCTGAGCGGAGGACTCCACCAAAACCTGACATGGAATCCACATCCGCACTGACTCGGAGTCTAGTTCTGAGCAAGGAGACTAATCACATCGACTTATTATCATGCCCGATAGAATTCAGTTCAGGTATTTTTCTTAAACTCAAGAGAATATTTAGCCACGTCATACAGTGAGGTTATCAATAATTTCCTCTCCTATTTGCTCCCTTTTTCTGCTTAGAAATGCATCACTGCTTTCCTTTTGGGCATGAGAGGCCCACGCTCTGTCACAGTAGGCAGTCCGGCCCATTCAACCAATGACAGAGGACTTATTCTACTGTAATACTACCAAGCTTAAAAAGAAACATGGAAGTACAGGGAGAGTTTTTTGCCCCCCCCCCCCTGCTCACTTCAACTGGCCCCACAGGATAACACACTGGCCCGGGCAGCGGTGGTCAAGCTGCTGCTGGTGCGTGGAGCCAATTGTGTGTGTGTAGTGCCAAGCAGTTTTTCTAACCAAGTCTCTCCTCAATTGTGGGTGTGTTTTTTTTCTCCCTGCACTTTCCTTCTACATGATTCATGATAGCATTCGGCAGTCAAGCAGATTTTTGTCAGGCTGCTGTGGCTTTGACCCTTTGACTCATTACTGTAGCTGCATGTTACGTTGGTGGTCCACCATTCATATTCACTTTACAATGCAGGTGATTACAATTCAGTCTGTGCAATATAAGTATGGGATTCACATTTTTATTAAAACCCTCAAAACTCAAATATTCTTCTCAAAGTAAGAAAATCCAAATTTCAAGCAGCTGCTGTTTTTTAAAGAAATATTTTCATTAGGGCCTCTATCTTTAAATCAGAATATCTAGACATAAACAAAACGTGCAGTTTTCTTTTTGCATTTGGGGAAGACTCGGGGCATGTTATGATCTGGCTGAGGAATTCTGTCCAGAAACATTATCAGGCAGGACGTGGGTACACACCTGGCTTCAATAACATCTGTCTTTCACCCACAATGTGGAAATGTGAAGTTGAGTCATGCTTGCCAGGTGAAGGTGAACACAGCAGAGGGGCAGATTTATGTTTTCATAAGCATAATTTTACATAATAATACAGCCATCTCTTTTGCGGGACAGAAAAAGAGAAAACAGATGTAATAAAACGTGGAGAAAATGTTTATTTATAAGCCCAGACTAAAAACACATGTGGTGTATATGGCTGCAGTGTTGAACAGCTTAAACAGCCATTTTGCATGAATTCATTTGAATCTGCTTCCTCAGATTGTCAACAGAGGGCATTAGACTTGTGTTGCTGTTCTCTGAATGAACATAAATCATTGAACTGTAAAATTCACAGGCAGATTCAATATATGCAGGTGAAGACATAGATACCCGTTTGATTCACACGGTAATTACAACTATTTTGTAAATTATAGGCCACCTTGTGTGCAAAACCCAGGCTTTTGCAGTCGTTTCTTTGACGAGTCACAGCGGTTACACATAAATTGTTAATGTGCAAGTGTTTATGATAAACTGTGATATAATCATGTCTTGCATAGGCGGCACAATATTGCACGTAATCGCTCACCAAATGGTGCTAGATAAATGCTGGCTCTTTTGCGCAGTCCAGAAAACATTCAAAAAGGTGAAAATATAACTAAATTATGGCAGAATTTTTAATATATATACTTTCCCCAAAAAAATACAAATTCAACGGTGTGTTTGCAGAATAGAAAAAATGCAACCTCAGTGTTTTTCTGTTTTTATATCAGTTGAAAATGATGGCAGATGCTTTAGACAGACCTCAGTCATCCATGGTGAGAGCAAACATGTCTCCCCATTTCCCATGTGGCTCTGAGCCTGCTTCTTAACCTTCAATTGTTCACCAAACAATGCTTATTGGTTCCTTCCAAAAATATTTGCACATGATTGACATTTCAGGCACACATGACCAGTCACAGGACCGCTGCTGACCCCCAACAAATCTGAGTCCTTTAGCCTGATGACGGACACAGATTTGGCCAGGTTATATGCTTCAGAGCACAATTTACAAAGCCACGTCTAACCTTGATCACTCAATCGTTTGTTCATTAAGAGTTGTTGACCTTTTATTAAAGCTCTATTGAATTTTACCCGGCTTGACCAACACCTACAGAGTTTGCCTGTGCCATTTACTTATTGATGTGACCAAAATAAACAAAATGTGTTGAACTGCTCCTGTAATTGAGACATCATTTAAACATCAAGTTGACTTAATGTTGCTGTGAGCTCGCAGAGACTCATCTTAAGGACTCTGAAATAGGGTTTCATTTTTCTATTTTCTCTTTCTCACATCTCTACCAGCCACATAAGTTCAAAGTGAAGCTTCAAGTATGCAAACTGCAGACTAGTGATGTTTCGTTCCCTGCCTCGTTTGCATGAAATCCAGCAGCTTGATCTGTTCCTCACCAAGTGAAAGTCCGCCACATCGCTACTACACCGACTCTCTCCGTATTCTCTCATCAATTTACCCAAGCTGGCTCTGGTGGTCTCCTTGGATATCAAACCCTCGGAGTAGACTCATAATCAAAGAAGGCCTCTCTACACAGTGGAGGCTTGGTTAATATTTATGTAGCCATGGGCAACCGTGCAGTGTGAAGTTTGACCTCACTTCAGCAGCACCTCTCGCAGCGGCCATGTTTCTGCACTGGTTGAACTGGACACTGAGTTTATTTAGGGAAGCCACAGGGCTTGCATAGACTTATCAAAAAAATGTAGCCTCGTTGTCATTACATTTTTTATAAGTTTAAGAATATTTAAAAAACGTTTTTGTGTAAGTTCTGCATGAAGCTGGCCAATTTCCTGTGTCAGGTTATAAATAATATTCAATTTTAAGCTCTGGACTGAAATTCAGTTCTTAGTCTTGCTTGTAAATATGGATTTTGACAGGAGGGGACAGCTGAATATTAGCATTTTCCAAAAGGATTGATTCATAAATAATTTTATTAATATATTGACATTAATATGTTATCCATTGAATAACAACGTTTGTTAAAGTAATATCTGAAGACTGCATATTAAAGGTGGGGTAGGTAATTTTGGAGAAACCAGCTCGAGTGCGCTAGAATTTGAAAATACACAACCGGAAAAAATCTGCCACTTCCTTACAGAGCCCCTCCTCCAACACACACGAACGCGCACATGACCAATGAGGGCACGAGATAAGTTTGTGCACAGATGGAAAGCTGACAGGCAGGTAGGCCATCCAGTTATTTTAGCCAGGCCGGCTAAAATGATTGGTCGTGCTTTTTACAGTACTACGGCTTCCACAGATGACATTTTTTTATGGATTTTTTGTCAAAGCACTTAAGATATTCATTGCTATCGGGATGTTAAGAGCATTCCATGGAATATAACAAAAAGTGTATCTCGAGCCGGTTTCTCAAACTTACCTACCCCACCTTTAAAGTATTTTTAAAACTATCATCAACCGTCACTGTTTTCACAAGTGAAACTAGGTTGACATAGGGCTGCTCAATTAATCGTATTTGAATCGCAATTACGATTTTGGCTTGCAACGATTATGAAAACAACATAATCGAAATAAAACGATAATTAAAAAAAAAAGGGTAATCGACTGTTAAAAACATACTGTTCACACTTTTTATTTTCAATAAATTGATGTTTTCAAAGTAAATGGATAATCGTTTTTAATAATCGTGATATCAATTATTGACCCAAATAATCGAGATTATGATTTTTGCCATATTCGAGCAGCCCTAGGTTAACACGGACATTGTTTTGCTTTTACTTTGTTTAGCTAAGTAAAAAGGAATGGATTACTGTATGTAAATACAAAATAGTTGTATGCGTTTTTAATTTGCTTGCTGATTACTGGCGATTCTTTTGAGCTTGTCTCAAATCCCATATTTTGATAGATAAAAATATCAATGGGTATTTACACACGTATGAACCTGATTCAAAATCAATAATGGATAAAAGAGTAAGATTGTGTTGGTTTTTCTCTGTTATTTTCCTCACTAAACAAAAAGAAAGGCAGCCCATTCCATCAACTTCTGTCTAACCGTATATCAGCATATGTATGCTGCGACATGCACACCAAGTACAATATTATCAAATCAAGTCCCAATGAGTGATCTCATCATTCTGCTCAAATTTCAGTTATTTAATCACTCCGTCCAAAAATGCTGCCATAGTCGGTCCCCCCTAAAAAAGCCCAGGACTTATAATTGACCCAGCAGACAGGAAACAATTAAAAAGAAGTCAAACACATGAGGGGCTTTGAGATCAAATTTGAAAAAAGCAAGGTCCAGTGTGGGCATGTTGGGCTCTGGCTTGCACAACTGTCAAATAAGTTGAGTGTTAAAAGACCACACTACATAAACATATCCTTTAAAAATAAATGGTATCATGGAGTAAACACTAAAGAATTTTCTGAAGTGTGTTGTGTAATCAAACCTTTTTCAGAAATACACTCTCTGGTACATAACCTTTTGCTCTTTCTGAGGTTTGATGTATGAGACACATGTTGGTTTAAACAAGCATAGTGGAGCAGCGGATATAGGTGAAGAATCTCTATTCAAATGTTTTGTATGGAAACTTAGCCAAGTGGAAACAGATGTGCCTCACTTGTGACCTATAAAAAAATGATCTATGGTCACAAGTAATACGGTTCAACAGAGGCCAACGGTTCCAATTTGCTTCACTTTGCCGTGTTGTGCTCTGTGTTGTGTAAATGCAGACACATTTTTCAAGCAAAAGATGTGGCATTCACTGTAAACCAAGTGAATGCTCAGAATACTCTGAAATGACTGGGTTGAAAGAAGGATCCATTTATTCAGGGTCGCAACACATGTGAAACTACAGGTTTCCTCTCAAGCACAATGTTATCACAATTATAATCCATCAAGTTGATTTATTTTAATACGAGTTGTGCGGCAGCAGAGAACATCTGTGATCATCTTTTCAAGGAAGTCTGAAATAATAAGCTAACCGTTTTTTTCCCATCATTGTTATTTTACAATTGTCTTACACAGATTTAAAATTAATATATCATCATCGTATTCCCAAAGAGCTGAGAGAGTGTAAGACTTTAGACATTTTAGGCCAGATGCAATATAGTATCTATCAGATGCATTACAAATACAAATAAAAGATTGGTTCTGTAGTTCAGCTTCATAACATGACCCAATTTTGAATAGTCCTATAAATAGAGTAATGGATATATAATCAGAGTCCTACTTTAACTCAATAGAGCCCTACATAATGACCTTCAGTCAGCAACAACAACCCCATAGCAACCAAAACAAAAATGCCTTTCCTTTGGCAAAGAAAAAGAAAGTCTGAAAAGCACTGATGAAAAGGAGGAGCAGGACAATGCTTCAAAATCGGCCTTTACCTGGACAGACAATAATAGAAATCAACTTTATTAGTGAAGTGTGCAGAGGATAATCTGTCTGCGTTAATACCCTCTAGTACGAGAGGAAGACGCCTTCAATTGTTCTCTCTAATGAAGATGAATACTATCCTGTGAAGACAGAGGGAAATATGTGACCTCACCAGTCCCTTTAGAGGTCAATAATCTTTTATAATAATTGCCTGAAATTTTAATTGAACCAAAATCTCACTTAAGCATTCATCATTGTGGACAGACATTCCTCCCTTCAATTTCGCATTCCGATTAATTCCACTAATTTAAAAGTAACTGCTTTGTGCTAGTATAAAAGAACACAATTATAAGTTTTAAATACATATAGCTTATTTCCATAAAACATTACTGTTCTAAATACAGAGGCTGCTCACCAAGGCATTACAAATGGCCTGGCTAGTCCTGTAGATGCTTATTACCGAGTCAACAACAATCTCTGAAGGTCTTTCAATTCGTCAAAACTTGTTCATATGACTAAACAACTGATTGCTGATTACTTTTTTCTTTTAAATGTGTGTTTCTAGTCACATGCCTCAAGAAGCACAAGCTTTTAGAAAATGTGCAAGGTCGTATGCAAATACTGCCAATATGGAAATCACATCCTTTAATACACACCCTTTAATAGGACTGGAATTGCACTCGTCCAAATCATTTGATGACTGTTTATTAAGCCAAATTAGTCAGAATGAAATCTTTCCAAGTCAATCAAATAGTTTGCTTGATTAGTGGTGTGTTCTTCCTAGCACACTGAAGAACAGATGAATCCAATAGGGGGAAAAGAGACGGGCAACTTCATTTTCTGAGGACAATGAACTAAATTGTTCTGTCCCAATTTCTCAAGAGATACTTTGTAATCACAGCTAATTATTGTTGCATGGTAAAGTGGGAAAGGAACAATAGTCGTTGCTCAAACTTTCCTCGTGTTCGCAAAATTAAGGAATATTTTGAAGATTGACAAATGTTCTATTACAGAACACCTGAAAGTGAGTGCAAAGTAAAAACACATCTTCATTGAATTGTTCATTTTTAACTGTTGATATTCAAAACAACACGATAAGTACAATTGCACTTCGGGAATTTGCCAGACAGTCAATTATTGGTAAAGATTCAATATATGAATGTGCAGTAGTTAGTGTTAATGTTAAAAGTAAAAGGACTGCTGTGTATTTCTATTTCTGTATTATTATTATTATCAATCCATCAGGAGTGTAGGTGACATTTATGATTTATTGTCCAAAGAGACTATTTTCTGTACCATTCAATTAAACTGTATCTATATCTATAACAGTGACTCATGTTTTTAAGTTCCTATTTTGTGTAAAAACAATTGTAAAGAATGCTTGTAAGAAAGAAGATGTGAAATAGATGGAGGAATACAAACACTACGTTAAAGTACAACTACCTCAAATGTGTACTTTAGTACTGTACTCGATTGTATGGTATGTTTTTAACCACTGCCGGTTTGAAACAGTTAGAACATTATGCCCTACTATTCTTAAAACGTTTTCAGCTGGAAGTTATATTTTTTTATGTTGCCAGAATGTTATTATTTTTAGAGTAGGATAACGTGCTTTATCGTTCCGATTTATCAGAAGTATTTTCTTCTTCTTTTTTTTTTAAAATGCGACCAGCAGCTAGTACAAGTCACTGTCGGTGTCACATGTACTGGAGGGGACACAGAATCAGACTCGGAATCAGCTGGTGAAAGTAACATTTGTTTATTAGAAAAGGGAAGCTGGGAGTGGAGGTTGTTTATGGCGGCAGTGGGAAACAGTTGTTCCAGGGTGGGTAGAGAGGCCTGGCTGGTCTTGGGAGTGTGGAAGGCCTTGGATTCCTCCTGGGAGAGACATAAAAATGAGTGTGAGGCAAAAGCAGGCAAAGTTGTCAAAGAATATGCTGGCAAAAAGCTAGAGCGGCACGCAACAAACCTTTCACGGCAACAATCCGGCAGGGAATGAGTGCAGGCTGCAGGCTTTCATAGTGTGGCTGATGAGCAGGTTGCAGGTGTGGTTGATTGGAGATTTCTCCCAGCCGTGTAGAGCAGACCAGCAGGCACAGTAGAAACAAACACATACAAACACTAACAGGGGTTTCAGGGACGGGCAGTGACAGTCGGTCCGTTCTTCCATATGTCTGTCGGTCTCAAATCTAAAGGGTGCAATAACTATTTTTATCCAATATGCATAAACAGCGGACACTGTTTATACGCAGCCCTCACAAACCACACACGGCCAATAGCTTATCTAACAGTTAGAACCTACATACGAGACACAACCTTTATAGTCAGAAAAAAGTGTGATTATTTTCTGATATTTTACACATGATATTATGAATACTGTGGGCCTACATACCTTAGTGTGATTATAAGTGCATGCGAGTGAATATTGGCATGCAATTCGTTTTTATACGTCCTATTCATTGTCTCAATGCGCTCATACATCTTAAGAAAGTTATCACCAAAAATGTTAAGAGTGTTTTTAGAGAATGTTATCCTACCTTTCAGAAGAACATTCTGGGAACCAAAATAAAACGTCCCGCTGAAAACGTTTTAAGAACAGTAGGGCATAATGTTCTAACAATGTTATCAAAAACATCTTAAGAAGGTTATCAAAAACATCTTAAGAAGGTTATCACCAAACATTTCAAGAATGTTTTTAAAGAACGTTATCCTACCTTTCAGAAGAACATTCTGGGAACCAAAATAAAACGTCCCGCTGAAAACATTCCTAGAACAATGAATGGTAACTTTTAACTAATTTTTTGAGAACCACAAATGTCTAACTGGGAACTCACACATGCCACCGCAAACATGCAATATCTGCTTACAGCTTATCATGAATTACGTGCTTGTTTGGTTTTTTTCAAAAGGAAAATATGGTGACATCAGATTTTTTAAAACATCCTTTTCAAAAAAATGCAACAACTTTGTTTTTTAAAGCACTCTAGAAATAAATCTGACGTTGACCATGACCGTGTTAATATTTGCCATCACAGGAACGTTTTATAAAAAAAGAATAACATCCTGAAAACATTTTCAGAAAGTTGCTTGGAGAATGTTCTTCATTTGTTATCATGTAACATTGAGGGAACGTTTTATAAAGAACATCTTTAATGTGTTACCCCAACAACGTCCAAAACACATCCTTAGAATGTTGCAGGCAAAACGTTCCACCTTTGTTAACATATTACATTAAAGGAACGTTTTATAAAAAAACGTTCTGTCATCTCAGGCCTTAATAACATCCTCTGAATGTTGCAGTTAAAACGTTATGTCTTAGTAAACCTTAAACCCTATTGGAACATTATTTGAAATAATAAACATCCTAAAAAGGTTCTTTGAACATCAGATTAAAACGTTTCTTTAAAACATTATTAGAACCTGTAGGTAATGTTAGCCAAAGTTGTGAGAACGTTCCCCGCTAGCTGGGAAGATACCTAAGGTCTTGATAGTTTTAATTTGCGGTCAATTATGAATGAAAGACAAATGTCTCATATAGAAGAGCTAGTGTTATAAACTCTGTGGGTGATTTTTCACAAAAGTTTCTCAACAGTCACAATATCTTAGAATCAAACAACCTTTACAGGAGTACCACTCGGATTAGACGGTATTTTTCCTTTTCTTCAAAGCTAGCTTCCTCACATTCTTCTGCATTAGTTCCCCAAAGAGAGGAAATTAGTCAGAGGACTAACATAAATACCTTCATGAGAGACGCAGAATAAATAGGGGTCAACATAATAAATGCAATAACTGTTCCTCAGGCAAAAGGAAATGGAAAAATGGAAATGTGCAATGGAACCCATCCCTTTTTCCCCGATGATGGGATAGGCTTGCCATGTTTAACCTAACGCTGGGATGTTTGATTAACTGTGTTAATCATTTCCCATCTGCACTAAGCCCCTGTCTCTGCCTTTTGATTAAATTCTGACTAGTCTTGCATTGTTCATTATGTGTACTTGTCAAATAATTGACTGCTCGAAGGCAAAAAAATAATGTACGCCTTTCAATCTTGATGAGCGAGTGCTTTAATATCATGTCATTCCCTTTGCATGGCATGTCCAGGAGATGAAGGGCGGGGGAGACAGGGAGAAGTACCTCACAGGAACAACCTCAAGGGGGGGAAAGGTTATCTTGAGTTTGGCCCGTCTGGTTTTCAACAAGCTTTTTCCTCCCTGAGGTTCGTGTCGAGGGTCAAACACCCTGACTTTTGCCCCTGCTAATTCTAAGTATGTATGGAGAACACATGACTGGAATCCAATCCACAGCATGATCTTACATTACGATGGGGATCGAAAACCGGCAAGGTTAATTAATATATCTTTAAAATGGTAATTATGAATATAGTTTAAGCATGTTGTTAGGTAAGTGTAACAGAACAGATTCCTGTAAGGGATTTCAATGAATTAATTGTCATGACATCCATTTACAGCACAGATCATAACACGGACATGCACTAATACCTCTTCAGTCGTTTACTTTTCATGTTCGAGTATTTCCGAGGCTTCCCCTTCTTTTTAATTACTTGATAGCACAAGTGAAGCAAATCATAAAGCTGTCAGCCTTTAATAAGAAGTCAGACCTGCCGTGTTAATGATACCTGACTCGAATGACAGCTCCATGCTGTGTTGTTCCTGGGGTTAAGGGCGTGTAGCTCCAGGCTCTTCAACACAATCTTTGCTCACGGCTCTTAATACAGTCGTGTTTGTATAGTCCTTAATAAAGAAGCACACCACTTTGTATGCATATAAGACGGGCTGACAGGCGCTACTTTCCGTCCACAAGGATAAATGGGAACCAAACACTCAGCACGATTAGCATTGTAACACAACTATAACTCAGCTGAAGTGAATGTAAAATAAAGCACAGTAAGAAGGGTTTATGGTCATGTTAGACTCTGTTTTTAAACCTCCGCTATGAGCTAAAATCACAACATCTGTCTGAATAATTCATTCACGAAAAGATTGTTTCCAGTCCCAGTTAAATCGCCTCAGAGTGGAAGTAAAATGCATTTACTTGCATGGTTCCACAAAAATGTGTCGAATGATGGAGTTTCAACCTTATGGATGCTTCATCTCAATTGCTATGGCAACATCCCAACTTCCCCTGTCTGGTTGCATGTTTGTACTTAATCACATGTCTTGCTCCTTTTCAGCTTGACACAAACTGCAGCCGCCAAGATCACAGAGGACCCAGTTTCTGTTTGAGTGCGTTTTTATAGACCTGCAGAGAGAGAGGGAGAGAGAGAGATTGGTGATGTCTGTGTTGGTGTGTGTGGGAGGTTCTCCCCAAATTACTATAGTGAACCCATAGGTCAGTGGTTTGTCATGGTAAACATAAGCCGTTGGAATTGAGTTCAGGAGCTTTCCCACCATCGCTCCGAGGTGGCAAAGGCTCAGCCATCGCTGCATTCTTGTGTGTCTTACCATTAAGACCCAGTGAATACCTTGGTGACAATAGTCATGTGGTCAATGAGGAGGCAGCAGTGAAGCAGCTCAGACTTGGGCAAAGGGTGAGCACTCTGAAATGGACTCATTAAGTCACAGCTGTTGTGTTCAGAACAATGAGGCAGGGACTCTTCTCAAACCTCTCCAGCACCCAAACATTAAACTCAGCTGAGGATGTGCTGTAGAAACAGGGGGGACGACAATGGGTGGAGGTATGGCAACAAGTAATTGTATCTTATCTTTGTCTCTAAGGACTTCATAAATATTTATGAGTTTTTTTTCAAGCAACAACCACCAGTGCTGGAAATGAAGCCAACACGGAAGTGCCAAAAACAACAGTTCCTCAAATGGCCACATGAGGCCGGCTCCAAAAGTGATTTTCCATAGAGGCCAGTATTAAAATTCCCAACTTTACAGCATGTATAAAAAGGTTTACGGTCTCATAAAAAAGGTTTGGTCTCAATAGCTAATTTCCCTGTAATGACAACTGGGAATTATTGTATAACCCAGATTAGATCATAATAAGGCCTAAAGTTGTGTATTGAAATCTGCTCTGATTCAACACTCTGCTTGCCTTTGCACTGAAAAGATGGCGACAGCTTGAGCCTCCCACTTTAAGCATCATGATAGCTCTGAAAAACATATGGGAGACATCCATTGTATGATTTCCAGATTTTTTGAAATTGTTAGAAACAGGAAGGTTTCCACCTGTCCAATAGACAAGTACAGAATCAATGGACAAAACTTTACTTGATACTCCATAGTTTCTCTTGGAATGAAATCACACTACATTTTACATTTATATATTCAGCTTAATATTTAATATTCCATCTGTCACATACTTATGTATATATAATACCTTGCTTTATATCTTGTTATTGTTAATTTGTAAATTCAACATGTATATTATCTACTTTCTTGTTAATTTCTTGTCTTTAAATTGTTATTGTAGAATGCCATGTCTATTTATGCTGCTGCAACACAAACATCTCCCAAATTGGGATCAATAAAGTACTATCTTATCTTATTATGTACCTGTTTTTATTCGGTATCATTTCCTGTCTGCATATCTTAAGTAATTCAAAGCTAACCCGCCTTTCAATTCAAAATCCCACTTGATTCCACGCCTCATGTCGACACAGTAAGAGGAAGCCAGCAAAGCAATGCCATTGACCTCTACGGGTTTGGGGGTCTCAAAATGATAACCCCCTTTGGTTCTTCACAAAGGCAGACCCCTGCTGCTGCCGCCTTGGTACTGCAAGGCCAACACCATTGCACTAGATTGGATTAGAGAGACAACTAACTGAGATGGAGCCCAGGCTCACCACCAGTCCCATTTCTCATGTAAATGCCACAACAGTTCATGGTGCCCTGGATAATAGAATGGATATAACACAGCAAAGGATTCTTTGTCTGCAAAATTACAGACGGTGACATCAGTTGGTGTGATCTTTTCCATTTTTGTAAAAAACTTAAGAGTGTCTGGGAAATAACCAGAGGAGAGGACCCTGTCTCATGTCACAGTGCGTTACTCTTCTGGAGGTTTTCTTGGAGCGGATTTGTTCTCAGTTTCCTTTTTCCTTTCCGTCCTGGATTCGGCGGTGTTTGCTTTGGAGCTGACAGTTGACTTTTGAGAATTCCGGAAGTCAGCCCACCAGCAGCCATGAAATCTTAACCTGTAACAACAAAGTCGCTATGATCAGCATTTTCGCTAATGGCAGCAATGACAACCGGGCCCATGGAAGCTAAAAACATGTTGGAATGTTAAAAGTTTAAACGTCTTTATTTCTAATCAGGATAAAGCGTTTTGCAGCTGGATTTCTCCAATGCATGGCTTTAAAAACAGACGTGGAATGCAAATAGCGCAAAAACGCTGAATAAACAGAAAAAAGAAGTGCAGAAAGAGCCAAAGAGGCTCAAGCACAGGTCATAAAATCCAAGAATTCACACCTCATCACTTCAGAAGCCATAAGTCAAGAAACTAAGTCTCCAGCTGACAGAGGAGTTCACTTCCACTTACATATTTATTTGTGTTTAGGTGTCTGCATATACCTGCTGTTCCTTTCCAGACGAGGTTTGTGTAAGATAACGGCGGCACATCTTCACATGACCCCTCGTCACTCAAGACCTTTCTCGCATTTTCATAACAAGGTCCACCTGGATCCCATCACCACAAGTCACCAGAGCGCTTTGTCAGGGAAAAATGTAATTAAAGTTTGTGGTTTCACGTGTAATTATCACAACAAAGTCTTGGCCTTGTGTGCCCCGAGTACTTTGTTGAAAAAATAAACCAATGTTTGTGTTTATCTTTTCGAATTAGCTTGAACCAACTTTAAAATGAGCTTGGATCTCTGAGGGTCGTTGTCTTTTTTTTTTTTAATCATCACAAATCCTCTCACATGCCTTCATGCTTCGTCACATGACTGTGGTGAAGCCTTTCTAAATCCTCACAAACTTGTAGATTGTTTTAAGTGAGGAGCAATATAATAAGACGTCTCCTGAGAGACGGGAGTCAGCGGCGTGGTCCCGTTTCAGTTAAGTGCAATGGTGTGTATTGGTTAAGCTGGTTTTGGACCATCACAAATTTGCCCCTTGGTGTCAGATAAGCATACGCCGTGCCCCCCCTGCCCCTCAACACACACACACACCCACACACACTGCTAACCGCTCTCCAAACAGCACCCCCGCACAGCTGTCTCCGTCCTCTGGGAGACTGTGAAGGCCAACTGTGCAGCCACTGAAATGAGCTGCTAATCCCTGTACAGGCTCCCAAGCATATTACAATGCACAGAGCCGCCGGTCCAGCAGCCACTGTGTGAGTGTGTGTGAGTGTGTGTGAGTGTGTGTGAGTGTGTGTGTGCTGCCAGTCTATGTGCATGGCTGTGTATGTTTAGGCATGTGTCAATCTGTTTGAGTGTCAGCCGCATAAAGCAGTGTGTGTACATGAGAAGGTGAAAATTATTGTTGTTCCAGTCCTGCATGACCTCAGTAATAGCTATATATCCACTTGCAGTGTTTTCTAAGAGCACAACCAATTGCCTTTGCAGCAAGAAGATCCCACTTCTCCCTAACAAGTGTCTCGGCCTCCTCTCTGTCCCTTTCATTGGAGCGAAGTCATTACTGGTGCTTATGAAAGTGAAATGAATGAGAGCGTAAGGGTATGGATGGGGGGTCATGGCCCTGGGGCCTCAGGGGAGTGAGGACGCATAAACTCATCACCTGGTACTGATGGAGGACCACTCACCTACACCGTCATCTCTATCTGCCTGCCCTCATCACCTCCACCAGTTCTACCCTTACTACACAAGCATACACCAAAGGTATGAGGAAGGAGCCATTTTTCTACTCAAGTAAAGTTCACAAATAACACATATAAAGGGCAACTCAGTGGGAACACCTGAAATCAACATGATAAAGGAAGTGAGATGTTGCCTGAATACATCAGCCAGAGCCAGCATGCCCTCGCTTTGATATCCCTCCTGATTGGTGTAATTGCAAATGTGAGCCTTTGTTTGAATGGGTTAATATTGTTATCACAGAGCTGTTATAAAATCATGCATTTTTAACAAGGAGAGCTGATTTTAGTCCCCAAATACAAATTGAAATGTTAATCAGAGTGACTGCGGCTGAGTTTTTTTCTTTTTTTTTCAACTGATCAAACCGATGTTTTGGACGGAGAGTGTAAGCAGCTGCTGCTTCAATTCACGCAAACCTATTCTGCATCAAAAGAGATCTCCATCGATAGAAACTTGTCCTGTTACAGGAAGGTCACATGTTCAATACCCAAAACAAGACTTTGTTCTTTCAAAGTTTCCTTTAGAAAGGCAAGGAATATATGGTTGCTTATTAACTGTTAGTCTCAACGAGGTTGATTTATGATTGGACAGTTGGCTTTTCTCTCAAATAAATAGACTTTGGACAACCGAGGGAAAAAAAACAAGCAACACCTAGCAGACCTAATATAAACCATTGTTACCTCCACTAAGGAGGACAGACTGTCAAAAAAGCCTGCAAGGACTTTTACCGCTTTGAATTCCACAGATACCTTGACTGTCTCCTGGCATAACAAGGGCAATTTTTCACAGTACCTGTCTGTGACACATTGTCCACTTATCCATCAGCAGACCTCAAAACGAGGCATTTGCGGTGAGTGTTCATCTTGTGCCTGTGACGTCTTGCCGGTCATATTGCCTTGACTGCTCAGTCTGTTCGAGACGGAGGGGTGTAAATATCTCACTAAACGGGTCAGAGCCAAACAAATTATGCCATAAAAAGAAAAAGGACACAATTTGCTGGAGAAATAAGAAGTCAACAGCCTGAACAATCTTCTTTCAGGCCATTCATTCTGAATGTAAGACAACCTAGTTGTGGATTGATGGACGTCTGGAAGAGTTGGGTGAGACAATTGTGCGCGTAATCAGCAATTACGCTAATGACTGTGCTGACATACATTGTGGTGTAGGGTTCGAGCGTGTGTGTCAGGGGGCTGGTGTGGGGAGAAGGGCCAGGGAGGACGGGGGTCTGCTGAAAGCGCTGTCGGGGTCTCGGAGTGATGGCTTGTCAACGAAGCACTCCTGTTTCAGACGGAGTCAAGGCTCAGGTGGCTCCAGCGGGCCCTCTTGCCTCCACATGGTGTTCCTCAGGTCACGCCCGTCCAGAGCACTGGCCCTTTTCCACACTCCCCTCCATCTGCAGCACATTTGGGCTCCTCTTTCCCTGCATATAGTAGCCTTAATATGCTCATTTGCCCTCCAAAACTGTGCAACATAAATCTGGAATATGAATGCTCAAGGCTTTCATTTAGCTTGTTGGTCACACCCAAAAATACAGTTTCCCTCTATTGCTTCAGCTGTGCTGTATGCTAGTCAGGTATTACATACTGAACCTGCTTTTTATATGTTGCAGTATGTGCAGTGGTAGAATAAGAATTCAGATAATATTCTCAAGTAACAGTAAGAATGCTACAAAGTGAAAATATTATGACAATTGCATTTGATATTGTAGTTAATTAAAGTTCACTATTATAAACATGAACATAAAGAATAACAACTAAAATCTAAAAAAACATCTAAATGGACCAATGCAAGATGTTTTTCTAGTAATAACGACTCGTTGGCAGATCTGAAAACAACGTATAGACAGGAAACAGGACAAAGGGCTAGATTCAATGTGGGGAATTCATCTTGTCAACATTTAACTTGTATTTCCTAAGCTGAATATTATTATTTGTTAACTAAAAACGAAAAGCAACAAGTATCTAATAGACAAAGGTAGTGGAGTAAAAAGTAGAATATTAACACTGATTGATGTAGTGGAATAGAATCTTTTTTAATTCAGCCTTTATTATGAAAATATTAAGCACCTTCAAATTGTACTGTAAGAAATGATGTATAACTACTTTTGATTTTGTAATGAATACAAACATAATTGCTGCCCAGCTTAGGTTTGCAGTCAGTGTTTTTGTTCAAGGGAAGAATTTGGGTGGATGGGGTCAAAACTGATTTGTATTCTGTGTATGCACTTTGGTAGGATATACAGTACATTTTATATTTTATTAAAAAAAAAATATATTTTACCAAGACTTCAATCTTTCACTAACATTAAAGGTGGGGTAGGTAAGTTTGAGAAACCGGCTCGAGATACCCTTTTTTATATTCCATGGAATGCTCTTAACATCCCAATAGCAATGAATATGCTTTGACAAAAAATACATACAAAAATGTCATCTGTGGAAGCCGTAGTACTGTAAAAAGCACGGCCCGGCTAAAATAACTGGATGGCCTACCTGCCGGTCAGCCTTCCATCTGTGCACAAACTTATCTCGTGCCCTCATTGGTCATGTGCACGTTCGTGTGTGTTGGAGGAGGGGCTCTGTAAGGAAGTGGCAGATTTGTTCCGGCTGTGTATTTTCAAATCCTAGCGCACTCGAGCTGGTTTCTCCAAAATTACCTACCCCACCTTTAAGGATAGACTGTATAAACCTTATCCAAGTGCTACAACAAGACCAAAAACATATGTAATCATGTTTTAGCTGCTCAGGTTTGAACTGCATTTTCAGTGAACATCTTGCTAATACATTTAGTATTTACAGATCAAATATACTATTTAATGACATTTCCTTTTTGTGCTGATAGTAGATGTAATCAGCAAATTCTGTCAAAACGTATTTGCTATTGCAAATTAGTTTTATATGAATGTAATTTCTAGCAGAACAGGCACATGGGAAAACTGGAGGTTGTTATCTGTTCATTGTGCAATTCTTGCCTTGTTTTGGTTATAACAGGTTTTAGCTCAAATTAAAACATTACAATTTGGATATACACTCATTCATTGTTATAGTCGTTAGGCTGAATTTACACATGGTGAACTACTAGTAGACTGTATGTAACTATTTTGAACAAAAAAAACTGGTAGATATTATAAAAAATACTAATTGGTGGCTCATATCAGCAGTGTGCTGTTTCCTGATCTAACATCCCCTTCTTCGACACATCATTTCAGCAATCACATGGTTAAGCACATACATGACAAAGTATGAGAGATCTATTGGCCTTAAAAAGCTCTTGACAGCTAAAGCATAACTATTATCATACAGACATGTGTGCAGCAGTACTTCCAATTAGTACATGTAAATGAAAGGGCCTAATAACGGCTGATGAATTATTCAGATGTGACACCAGTTTCACATTGATTTGTTCATACCAAGAGTTGTGATAAAGCAGCCTCTTCATAATAAATGACCACTGGAATACTCATTTGCGTCACATGCCTGAAGAGTGATGCAGGCTTCAGCATAGTAAGTACTCATCAAGTTACATCCGACAGGGCATAGCCTTCAAATTGTATCCAACAGAGCTGAGACACAAGTTTATTTACTGACTTGCAAGGAAAGTATTTGAATATCAACAAAAGAAATCCTTGAGTCCATCTTCCCAGGTAGCTGCGATGTGTTTTGTTAAACATACAAGCAGTCTTTTGAGCTGTGTGTTTTCGTAAGCCTGTCCCTGCCGTGCATGCATTCATGATATTTTTGGGAAAGTTAGGATACAATTGCGGTTGTTTACCATGCTTTATGCCGATAGCTTTTTCATATTGAATTTAGCCCGCTGAGTTGGAGCCCATTCGAAAGTGCAGTGTGCTGCAACAAGAAATGAGGGGATACTGAACCGAGCGAATGTGCATTTCTATTGGCCAACGCAGTGTAGCAGTCTTGGACTTGATAACATCATTCTTCTCCCTGTGCTTCACAAAAGAAGTCTGCATGCTCCAGTGTATCCAATCCAAGGAGATCATTGTGTGGAGGAAGAATCCGAGTGGGAAAAACACAATGAGTTGTTTAATAAAAATGATGTCGTCACTAAAATATACCCTCACTTTGAAAAAAAAATAACAAGATTCTGCTGCTGATTCTGATGTCTCACTAGGAGTGTGTGTGGGAGGGAAGTTGTCAAGCTTTGACTGTGACAGAATTTAAATAACAGATTGTTTCTGACCTAATTATGGTACTTCTGCATTAGTGTGTAATGTGCCTGAACCGGCGGAATGATAAATTAGCAGTTTGCGTGCTGACTGATGAGGCTGCCTGAAAGTCAGTCGATTAAAGAAAAAAACACACATGGATAGTCACTTCGTCTGGAGCAGAAATAGCTTTGTTAGCCAGTGAGTCCTCACAGCTCACAACAGGGGAGGCGTGTCATAAGGGTTCATAGGGCTGTATATGTCAGATAAGACGAAAGTGCTTACTGGATCATGTAGTGTATTACACGCTACGAAGCCACGAAAACACCACCGAAGACAGGATGCTTGGCTGGGCAATTCTTAAACCTGGTAAAAGTAGAGGAAGAAGCAGAAGAGATATAAAGCATGGTCCATTGGTCGGCTGGAAGAAGTGCTGGAGGGGAGGACTGAAGAGAGAGACAATTAGAAAGAGAGAGAGCAAGAGTAAAACCTTCCAGCATGAAAGACCCTCACCACTATATCTCCTCCCTGATAAGACTTCAGAAGCTTATCAGCCAATGGGTAATTTCAATTAAAAGGGGTTTTGCAAGACAAGTGGTTAAATACCTCAGAGGAAACCTGTCACCACAGGAGAGATGTCAAGCTGCCTCCACAAGTCAGGGGGAGAGAGGAGAGGAAGAGGAGCAGAGTGCTGCTTGAATGGCTGGACTTGGCCCCGGTAGCGGCACGTGATGAGCGTTATTGCATTAGCTCCTCGCCAATCACATAATGAACTCTCTGTCAGACGAGACAAAAGTCCGGCCACACCCCTGCAGCACGGCAAAAAGCTAGAAGAATGCGATCGGTAGGATTAACAATGAAGGAGCCCTGAAGGGAGGCAGAGAGAGGCCTTTTGCCAGGGAGAGATAGGAAGATTCAGGAGCTTAGCGTTGTCAAATGTTTTATTCAGCCATGACCGTGAGTGCTGCCAAACAGATTAGCCTGTTTACCACAGGTTCTCATTTAAGAGATAAATCTTTAAATGTTGGATTTGGCAGGGGGAGGTGGCGAGGGGCAGCATCTATGTCATACTAAGATACTAAGTTGAAGGGGGAGGGGGGGAGCATCTAATGCCACTGAGTAACAAAGAAGAGGCCGGAATAAAACTTCTCATTAAGCTCTGACTTGTCTGATTGAATGACAGCTGTGAGCAGACTATGATCAATATGCCTCAGTATATCTCTCTCCCAGGGTGAGATGAGGATCGAGCTATCTTCACGGCAAGCATGTTGAACGGCTGCCGTAGTCGGTGTGAGGGGGTGAAGATTTGACTGTGTTCTTTGTTGTGGCTCAGTGGAATTCTTGCCTCTCTCCTCTCCTTCGCTCTCCACTCCTTTTGTTCTTGTCTATTACAGCGGGGGTGATGAGGCTCCCCTGGGTGTGTTCAGCTACAGAAGCCCGATCGTAGTGGATAATCATCTTCAAGATACATCAACAGGGCAGTTGTAATTTTGAACGATTTGAGAGAAAAAAAGATCTGGACGGAAAACAGCAAAGATAGAGAAAAGAAATCCAACAAGGCAGTATATTCAAGACGGCTGCATGTACAACTACCCTATCAAACTAAAATGATTTCCCTTTTTCATCAAACATTGCACGTTCCCCTCACATTTGCTTTCCTCCCTACTGTTTCTGTGCTTAACGCACCCACAGTTTGGCTGTGAAGCCTCAGTTCTCAGTCAACTTGTTAGAAAAGGACCATGCCAAGCATTCCACACCATTTCCAATTAATGATGCTGCTCTTGGCAGCAAAGTAGTAAATGACTACCAAGAGGGTTGCTTTATTTCCCAAGATGAAGTATACACAGCTTCCGTTCCTCACTCAAGAATTGATAACTACAGGATCCTCTACGACCCACTTTCTTACTAATGAGAGGTCATCATCACACACTGGGTGTAAATGTCAGGGGGAAATGCTGTCATTTCTGTCGGGCAATTCTTTAGTGTTTTATTGACCTTCAGGGACGGACCAGGTATTCCTGGCAAGTGTCAGGTGTGTGAGTTAGGGACCGAAAAGGACAAACTACTGTAGGGCAACTTTTAATGGAACCAATGGGACCCATGAGTGTTTCGTGTGCACGTGTTAATGCTCTGTCCCAGCATGTGCACGTACACACAATATAATAGAGACGGCAAATGGCTGATGATAACGACGGACAATGATTGACAGATGTATTGTGATGTTGATGAGCTGTGGGTGTTGCTGACCATTCTTGATTCAGAATATTAATGTCTCCACTGTCATTTCTCCAGTGACACATGCGAACTGGAGCACAATGTGTCCATGTGCAAAACAACAGCATTCTCTGGAAATCCCATTGGCCACCTGGCTATCTTGTTCAAATCAATAACATCTCAAGCTATCACAGCTATATCCTGAGTGACCCTTCAGTATGGCAGCCATATGTCCACTGAAGCCAATAAATAACTTGGTAAATCCACACTCTGGATGTTTGGTATATTAGATGAGTCTTGCAACTAAATATTTTCATTTCGGCATGGCTAAGGTTGTCAAACTGGCTCTCAAGAGTACTCAACATTTGAGGTAGTGAAGTTAAAGAGTTTCAAGCAGGCTCAAATGTGCAAATCTCAGAATTAACATAGGTCTTGACATGGAATAGCAGGGAGTTGTCATAGAGGATCATGAATATTCAAGCCTGTGACCTAGTTTGATACGCTAGAGCAGGACAGTGGGGTGCAGGGTAAAAAAAAAATCCATCTGAACTCAAATGTACTACAGCAATGTGGTAATAAGAATCAATGTGGGAGGCGTTCAATTTTAATTACTCAATCAACTGTTGAGCTACCTTCTGCTTTGAAAAAAAGGCTGTCTGTCTCCGCTTCACATCTTTGCAATTCGACAATCTTGAGCAGTGAAGTAACAAACAGAAAAATACATTTTGGAATTAGGACACAAAACGCTGCGCCTCTCAACCCGGTCCACCACCAAGAGAGATAAGTCCCTCTAAGACAAAGTGTGAACACCCTTCCTCTGAATCATGAAGCAACATACTGAAGTACACAAATGAAAAGTGTTTCATTCTTCCCAGACCATAAGTTAATAAAAAATCCACTCTGTTGGCACCAGACTGTCTGACACAAACTCAAATTGATTCATAATTGAGTTTGTATAGATTTTTATCCAGCTTTTGCTGGTTACATTAGGGCTTGACTAGTCTCATTTTGCAGTGGAGTGTACAGCAAAATGCAACCTATGCTCCAGGCTCGCTGTGCACCGTGCATCGCAATAGCTTGCTCAAATAATAACAGGCTCTGAAGGACAAGTTTGCTTCCTTCCACTCATCAGTGTGCAGACACTGAAGGATGTATTTAGGGTCACCTTTTTCCACTGACACAAGCCTTTTCGGACTATTAGGATTTCCATTTTGCAATTCAGTGTTAAACGGGACTCCGAATAAAATATGATTTTCGAATCAAGTACTGTAAAGCTTTTCTCGAAAACACATTGCAACTCTGGGGTAAAAAAATAAAACATATAACAATAATTTCACATTTTTAAGCAAACTCAAACATTAGAATTGTAAAGGGCAAGACTGATTTTGATCCTAAGCCAATTAATTGCTTTTTAATTTGTTTTATTCAAAATACTTTCAAAAAAAATCCTGAAACAGCTAATCACTTTATCTTTTAGCAAACAATTTCCAGTCAGGAATAAAACATACATTTGTCAAGGACACTTTTCCAGCGTGGCATTAAAAAAAAAGGCCTTGCAGCAGTTAGTATGTACAGCAGCGGGAGAGTGTATATGGGACTGACACTAACGTTCTAGTAAACACTTTAGCAACAAAAAAAAATAGTTTTTTCGGCAAACATGGCGCAGAGGAAATCAGATTGACAGTTATTGTTATTACAATTAATCCACTGTTGGATTTGGTTCGTTCATGGGTTATATGGAATAAAAATATCTGAACATCACCAGCTTTATCCAGTAAATGATTTTTTTATATGGGTACGAAATGAAAAAAACTCAAATAGGAACGTGGAAAGTTTCTAAACTGACTGAAGGGGACTGATCATTACAAACTGTGTTCATATAGCACAAAAAGTCAGTGTCACCAAAGGGATAATTAGAACATTGTACTTGCCTCATGCTGCCACGCCGCTGGTGTTTGTTGGTGTCTCACTCGGTGCGAGTGCTTTCTGATTAAGGAGGAGGCGGGTCATTCATCAGACACCGCTGTCCATTCAGTCCTCTGTGGGGCCTGTCATATAGCTCTGTATCCAGCCCTGAGCCATGGTCAATCTTCAGCCAGACACCAACATCCCTTTGTGATAAAAAGAAAAACCAAGTTTAGGATTTATGGTCGATCTGCAACAGGCCTTAACATCTCCTAAGGGAGCACATAAAACACTGAGGAAAACAGAGTGTGAGCAGTAACACACACATTTGTCTTTTATGGCTCGATGTACTGATAATGATGTTTGATTTTCCATTATGTTCCAATGAAAGGTGAGAGAAACCAGGGCTGGTACTTTGATGTCCTGACCCATGCTGTAAATGCCCATGTTCACAATGTAAACTTTTCCCATTAGTTCCAACAGGATCAGACACCCTGAAAAAAGATAGCTAAGTCATACCAGGGCCCCTAGGTGCTCATTAAATCCACCTAGTGAACAATATCATAATAATCAGGATATAAAGGATGTGGGCATCTTATCTGTATGCAATGCTGTTGTTTTTCTTATGAGAAAGGACCCAAGGCGCTTGGAAGCAACTCTTGGGTTGTAAAAGGCAAGTCAGCTGCCATCACTTACCCATCCTTTGTATAATATGTCTTTGAAGGATCTTGTGCATATTTAAATAAGGGCATATGTGGTTCACATTGACAGTGCTTCATTAAAAGGCTGAAATATTCCCATTTCATTTGGTGGATTCCCCCGTGCCGTATTTATTGGTTGTCCCTGGCAATACCGGGGAACATTAATAAAGCACACCAATATCTTTCAGCTTGTGGGATAATTAGGCAGCCTGTCCCCGAGAAGACGGTATATGGCACATAAATTCTATTAATAAGCTATATATTGGTTTAAGATCTAGAGGTCCCGGATCTAAACTTGTCATGAGAGTAGAAGAACATTATAGCACCTTTGGTTCTGTGGAGACAAGAATTAATGGATTCTGTCCTCAATTAAAGTTGAAATAGGTAAACATTCCCCTCCTTACTGTTTCATTTTACGGCTCAAACATATTTAAATCATCCACAATATGGAGTCATTCTTTAATATTATGTTACCTTTAAATTGATTAGCCTGGTTTTGCACAATTGGCTATGTAAATAAGTCCTGTGACTGCTCCGCTATAACAAAGCGTAATTTCCACACAATATTTAATATATCTGCTATGAACAGCTTGTTGCAGCAATCATTTCCGTACGATTTTTGTTTATTACTATTATTGTATTGTTTGTGTCTACTACTTTGCATGCCCTTCTACCATCTTTGCATATAAAAATGCTGATAACATATTGTTCAAAGGCTATCATTAGTCATAGCACTACAAGGTTTATGGAAAATTATTAACACCCACAATCGTGTGAGTGGTAAGGCAAAAAAACAATCACTGAGATATTTTCATATAACTAAATGTAGCTACGGTCTATCAGGCAATTATACAACATATTAGTAATTCCACCTAAATAAATCCAGTTAATGAAAGATTGCATTTGTTTTAAACAACAAAGTTGGTCTATCTTGGGAAAACAGCACAATGAGGAATTGAACTTAACTGATATTAAAAGTTCATAGGAGAAAAGTACAGAAATGACTCGAGCCAAGTACAGCATTGAAATATATTAAATGTACTGCTGTTGACAAAGGTGGACTTGCTTAGTGGCACTTTGGCTCACTTTTGGCTTGGTCCATTGTTTCTGAAAGACCAGGAGCAGGGTCATTTACAAAGCTCAGGAGACGGAGAAGGTGGTGTGGCTCAAAGGTCCGAGGCTAGCCCTCCGGCACTGACTCTCTCTCACCGCTCTGGTCATAATAACCTCGCTGACAGAAGAGGTAAGAGGCAGGATGCAGGATGGCACTGCAGCTGCAGCACAGAGGCAGGGAGCAGCAGAGAGGTGGCTAAGTGGAGCCAGGAGACATTCAGAGGTAGCCTGAATCTCATAAATCTCCAGTTTCTATTCCCCCTCCTAATTGTTATTAAGTCCTTTTAAATAGTCTGCCATTTGTATGTTGTGATTCATCAGAGAAGTACATTGGTCTATGAGACAGCTTTTCTAAACGTCATTGTGGTTTGGACCAGGAACACTGCATCCTTAGTCTAAACTGATCCAGGCCATCACAGTAGCAAATGGCTGCCTTACTCACACACACTGCATATAAACAAAGGCTGCCCACAAATTGTTAAGCAAACAAAGTGCTGATTTTCTAAATGCCTCAACTGCATCCTCAAAGGAAACTGCTGCCACTCCCATGAAAAATGGCAAAACTCGGTTGATTAGTGGTCATCGGTTGGAAATAAACGGAAATTAAAATGAGATGTACTTTGCTGGATTGGGGCTTTGAACCAGGAAAGGGGTTTTGGATATGGCACTTCCTGTTTAATCCGCTGGTGAAACAAAACATTCAAATAAATCAAAAATAAGCAAACTGACCTAAACTCTTAGCGAGAAGCCACATCGTTATGTTTGTAAGTTGGTTTAGTCTGTATCTATCTTTGTCTCGCCCACACACCCGTGCAGACACACTTATTCAAACCAAGCTATAAATAAGGATTCTCTATTCCCTTACCTGCCTGGATTGAGCCTTTCCCAGCATGCATTAAACAGATGTTTCATGGAAACGAACATGACCTGGGTTAAAAGAAAACGAGACAATTATAAATATCTACCTAGATAAAACAGATATCACTTATCTTTTCTTTTACATTTGCACACGCACATGAGGGTGGTCGAGAAATGTAAATCGATTAACAATGAGTGCCGTGCCATGCATACTCATGGCCTCGTCAGAGAGTGAATAATATGCTTTCTGTGTGACCCACTTCATCTCACAGAACACTTGCAGAAATACTTTTTCTTTTAGTGAATGACTATTGATCACTCGTTAGCTTTCTAGCTACAATTGGCAAATATATAAATGTCAGTGTTTTGAAAAAGATCATCTTGCATAACTTCTTATTTTAAGATTGTGTAAACATTTTCCACCAATTGTTTTTTATTTTGTACCTTTACCACTGGTAACACTATAATATGATCATTATTTCTTCAAATTAAAGCTTAAACGATTAGTCACTGATTAATGAAGCAACAGAGAATTATTAGGCAATTGTATTAACTTGATAAATCGAATAACAACATTTTTTATTTTCTTCAGTAATTTAATTGTGAGGATTTTCTGCATTTCTTTGACTGATGAATCATCTCTGGGTTTATGGAGAAAACTTTCATGAAATGTTGTAGTCTAATTAACTAATCATTAAGCCATCATTTAGTGTAAAAATAAATATGTGTATTAATTGAAATCAGTGCATCAACATCCACGAAACATTATAATTTGGCCTTTAAAGTATCTGTACTCAAAAGGCAAAATGATATACATTTGATAGTAATAAAATATAAGTGAAAAGAAGTCCAGTAGTGATAAACATTTTTTAAATCCTATGTTATAATGATGCCTCTAAGCCTAAGTATAAGGCATGACTACAACATTTTAAAACCAAAGCTTGGTAAAACCAACCAACTTGCATTTCCCTTAAACTCTAACAATATTTCCATGAAGTTGTTAAATTCACTGTTGGGGGAGGAAATGTTTTTAAATGTCATTGTATTTATCGCTGTACTTTAACATTTAAAAACAGATACATATAATGTAAAAAAAAACTAGTAATGTATCACACAAATACTTCAAATTGTAGTTTCCTAGTCAGTGAGATCTTCAGAAGCGAAGCTCCTAGATTTGAGTTAGAAATACTGAAACGACACGAGGCTTTGCCATGATTTGGCTCTCCCTCTATAACTGGGCCGTGACAGCTCCCTGCTGAAGAAGAAGTGTCCTGTCACAGTGTCCCCAGCTAACACGCTGAAGCCCCTCTTACTACAGGTGTGCAGGTTTCTGGATGACCATACCTTCTGATCCCTCAAGAGAAAAACACAGCTCGAGGTTAGAGAGACATCATAATCTCTCAGAGCGATGTGAAGACAGAAACCCTGAGAAACCATGTGAGTAATGTGGTAAATGGAGTGCTTTCAAAACATTCCTAAAATGACTGCAGAGAAGTTTACAGTGACAGGATTTGCTTATTGCCTTCACATCAGCCTTGACGCAGGCAGCAGAGTCACGTCTGGCTGCCAAATGGGTTACTATCAGCAACAGTAAAGTGGCAGAGGACCCACTTAAACACAGGCAGAGCCAAGAAACTGATCTCCTGTGTGAAGAATGTCTGGCTGTCTTCCCATGTCATGCAGCGGTGCTGATGGGCTGATAAAGGTATTGCCAAGTGGATTCTTCCTCTTCCTGTGACACTCCTGATAGGCCCAAAGCAGAGCGAGAGCTCCAGGAGACACAAGTTATTTTTTTTCTCTCTCTCCAATCTGGAAGTTAAAGGACCTCAAGGATAATTGTGACAAGCTGCTGACCCCCGTGCCCAGGTCAAATTACCCCAGGACGGGGGCCACTTCCTGGCCAAAAACAAACTATCCAATAAGGATTCAAGCCCACTCTATTTCCAGAGGACTCGCTCCCCTGAGACTTATTTACTTATCAGTTTCCTCAGTAAGATAAACGTTACACATAAACTGTGAAGACACCGACTGACAAGGCAGTGATACAGCAGGATGGGCTCCTACAAAGTTGTTTGTCATTCGAATACTTGATGAGATGTTTGTTAGTCGAAGCTACTGCTTGCTGACTAACTGTGTCAAAACACACACTCAAAATATAAGAGAACTACTGTTTTATGGCAATATCAAGCTCAAATGGTTCCTAACAAATCAGAAAATGCAGATGTAAATACAGGATTGTTTAAAAGAAAACTATTCTCTATGAAAAATGTGATTTTAAAAAATGCGTAGTGGTTTATGAGCGATATATACGTATCTGGCAAGGACAAATAGCTTTCCATTATAGCATAGTTAAGAATAATGATGGTCACCAATTGATTTAACAGCAGAGCACCCTCTGACAACGAAAACCCAGGCAGATTTTGCCAAAAGCATGATGTTAACAAATGATTTCCCAGGGAATGGTTTGTTTAAGGGCCTAATGTATCTGAGCTATGTCAACAGCTAGTTTCACATGTCGGCAATGTTGTATATTTAAACCTTTTTACACGTTTGATTGATGATGCTAATGAGTGATATACAAGGCTTTCATTTGTGTAGTCTTTATGTCACATGTCAAAACAAGGGAGATACACAGACCATAACACATCTGGAAAATTAGACTGACTGACCTAAATAATGTAATACAAACTGTTATTTTGTGTTATATGATAAACATTTTTTTAAGTCACAGCTAACAGTGATTTCTGTGTTAAACAGTTATAGGTAGATACAATTAGACTGCATCCACCTAGTGAAGGCTTTTTGGTTGCATTCACCTTAACTTCAATTTGATTTGGCAATATTTGGACTCTTGAAAGAAATGCAACCTTCAAACCCTCATTTGGTAATTTCAACAGTGTTATAGTTGATTTGATGCAAAAAGAAAACGTTCACAAAGGAATCACATTACAGACCTGGCCTGCCAGGAACACAGATGGTGAAAGCAATTTTACACTTATCCCACAGAGACTGTAATTCTAATTTGAATAGCTGTTTGTCTAATTTCTTTGCTTTGGCCATTTATTAAAAAGAAAAGGATCATTGGGGCTTGGTAAATGTTAAGGCAAGGAGAATAGAAAATAATACTAATATAAATAATAGTGTGCAACTTATTTTTTATTGTCACTTAAAATAAAATGTCCCTTTCCATTTGATGAACTTATTTGAGAAGTGTGTGGATGAAAGCGGAGAATGAAGGGGATTATTCAAAGGTTACTTAGAATTCTAAAATAAGAGATAAAAACATCAGATATATTAAAAGGTCCTTCACAGGCATCGTTAAATCAAGAGGATGGGTTGAGAAAAACAAATTCATTAGAGCACAATTACCATCTTCTGCAGATGTAAACAAAAGTGTTTGCAAACAAAGAGCGTCCCTACCAATTTCTACAACCCACCGCCTGAGAGTAAAGTCCGTTTTGTTATGACGGGTTGTTTTAGTTAGTTGCCCTAAATGTGATTAGATGCATTTATATATACACACCTGAGTTTAAGAGTAGTGATACAAATATTTAAAAAAGGTTCAGAACAGAAATATGTTAGTTTTCTTTCCAATAAAGGTTTTTCTCACCCGTCTTTAAATGAATACACACAATGTGTATTAACATTACAGTTAGTTAAGTGTCACAGAATTCTCACAACCATGCCAAATGCAGTAATGTTGCAAGATTCTATGTAAAGGCTTCATTATGTTTAACTTTCTTAAAGGTGCATCATTAATTCCTTGTAGGTAGTTGGTGGAGACTAGGGATGTCCCGATCCGATCACGTGATCGGGGATCGGAGCCGATCACGTGATTTTCACGTGATCGGGGATCGGGAGAAAAAAATCGGGGATCGGAATTTTTTTTTCTTTTTTTTTTTTTTTTTTTATAAAATATTTTTATACATTTTATTTAATGTTACAAAACAAAAATGACCATGTTCACGTCTTAAAGTCATCCTGAGGCCTTAGTTTTGGGTTAAAATTACACAACATCATGTATGTGTTGCTTCTTTTGGGCTTGTTTTCATAGACCTGGTTGCTTATTTCTCTCAAATCTGGCAACAGTGGGCGCAGTGTCTAATAGTAGCAGTAAGCTAACAAGAGGCTACGTTCAGCTGGTGCCTCGGGAGTCGGGACAGAGAAAATGTCAGGAGTTTGGAAGTATTATAAAATTGAAAGCGAAGGCAGTGTAACAGCCAGATGCAATGTTTGCAAGGCGGAGGTTCCGCGTGGTGGAAAGAACAGAGCTACGTTCAACATGACCAATCTAATACAAACACCACGACGAGTACACAGCGGCCACTCAGGTAACGGCACTGAAACAACCAACACTTTCAGAGACTTTTAAAAGGAAAGAGAAACTGCCCCAGAACAGTGAAAAGGCCAAAAAAATAACAGCCAAGATAGCTGAATTCATCGCGTTGGATGACCAGCCGTTATCTGTTACCTTTTTTTTCCTCTTAATGCATTGCATAAAGATCGGATCGGGAAAAATCGGTATCGGCAGATTGTCAAAATCAAATGATCGGAATCGGATCGGGAGCAAAAAAAGGTGATCGGGACATCCCTAGTGGAGACCAAAACGGAGCTAAAAGGAGAGATGTTGTAATTCCTCATTTGAATTACTATGATTTTCTCCCAGCATTATTTTGAGTCACAACTATAGTAAACGTTTTAAATGTGTGTTCATACAGTATAGGAACAATGAACATATCAAGCAAAAGGGCAAAGCAGCTTTCTTGCAGCTAGCGTTCTTGAATGTACTGCTGCTACAGCCAGCACTGAAGACAACATGTTTTAATATGGTTTGTCTGTCATGCATGTTTTCTAAACCTCCAGTCGCTGCAAGTACAAAGCACTCCTTCGTTTTTATGTAAACATTTGAGGCACAACAGATGGATCTGAATCCAAAGGTCATGTTTTCATATCACAAACGGACTTGCGATGCAGACATATGCGGCTCTTCAGAGCTTATGAGTCATGTTTTCTGGGGTGGCAGCTAAACGTTAGCCTTGCGTATAATCCACGGCGCTCAGCCTCTTTTAGGAGGAACTACAAAGTACCTTGTCGGAGCACATAAGCACTAACCCCAGCCACACATGAAGTCTGTTAACTGTACTCTTAAGGAGGGATGATTCTGGCTACGGTAGCTGATTTAGAGAGCAAATCTATGCTAAACGAAATCTAATCTCATGCTCAGCCACAATTTAGTGCTTTACTGCAATTCATTGAGTAAATCCGTCCGCACCTTTCATATTCTAAAATAGTAAATAACAGAGTCGGTGGATTATAATGGGTTTTCTATGCTTGGTTGTCATGTTCAATCAACATTTACTCAATTCTAACCTTTTTTCCTCAAGACGTGAGTTTAAAAATGTTCTATGAAAAGTATTGATAAAACTATTGAGTCAGGTGTAATATTCCAAGGACTCAGAACATTGTCAAGGTAAAAAAACAAGTCTGATGATCTTTAGCGTGGCCCTTTAACTCTGTAACCAATATAAGAAACTCCAATCACCAGAATGTTCTTCCAAATCTCTTGCTATGTATTGACATTCAGGATGTAATCCTAGTCTACAAATATTATCCTAAATCCCTTTTCACAAGATCATTATATAATCTGAAAATGATGCAAAGACCTACTTTAAGACAAATCCCGTGGTAATCCTATCATATTGTCATGTATGGTTTTATATTAAAAGTGAAAAACTATCTGATACCCTTCTTGTAGTTGAAGATTGAAGATAATATTCCTTCATATACATTATTGACTACAACTTGTGACATTAAAATTATTTTTATATTTACAGTTTGATAAATGTTAACAGTAAAGGAAAGAATAATTCATTTTAACAAATGAATACTCAAAACACCTGTTAGATTTTTTTAAATGCTCATATAATTACTAATGCATGGAGTTTGGTTTGAAAACTAAATGAATAAAGCATGTTTGAGGCTTCCTCGAGGGATGTTTTGGAATATATTAACAACATATTGACCCCCGTGCCAACTCTATTCACTGATGAAGACCATGAAATGCAATTGAAAGATAAAACAAAAAAACTACGGCCATTATATCATCACACAAGACATGTTCCATCTCGTCTCAACGTAAGCGTGGCTTCAAAATGACTGATTGAGCCTTAATGGTTGAGTAAAAGCTCTCTTTTTTTTTTTCTTGTGAGGGAATTAATATATCCCATAATTTGCTCCTCCACTGAAGAGACATCACTACGCCTTATGGAGCTGCTGCCATTAAATAATTGCATTAGTATTGCCCGGCGGCGGCTCTATGGCACTGTCAATTTATAGAAAAGTTCACGAGTCTGTCCATGTTGCTTTCTATTTCCTGCAGGTGCTCCAGTTTCCACACAGTCCACAGACATGCAGCTCAGGTTGACTGCATAGCCTAAATTGCCTAAAGGTGTCAATGTGAATCTGTGTGTGTGTGTGTGTGTGTGTGTGTGTGTGTGTGTGTGTGTGTGCTGTGATAGACTGGCAGGTGTTTTCCTGTCACCCAGTGCGTGCTGGGAAGGATTCAGCCTTGCGTGTAGGATGTGATAATAGAGATTCTTAATGTCCCATGATGGATTTAGTCATGTTTCAAGGGTTTGACTTGAATATTTGATATCAAAATTCCTCCAAAGTATTAAATAGAAAAGAAAACTAGGTTCATATTATATATATATATATATATATTTGAGACTTAGCGTCCTTCACCAGAAGTATGTGCTTATAGGATTTTAATCTTTACACAGTTATTTGCCCTTCATAGTTGAAAGAAAGTTACTATTTTCTGCAGTAAGTGTCCGCAAGCTTTCTACCACATCACCATAGAAACTTAACATGGTCTTTAATAGTAATGAGTATCATATGTGGTGATGCCGGGTAGCTATAATGCTGTAATTTTACTTGTAGGGCTTAGTAAAAGCTATCCAAAAAAGGTGTCAAAGTATGTGATGCTCCTTCTTACCAAGAAGACAGCAATATTATAATAAGTGTACTGTATATAACAGACTGATTATCGATGTTTTTTAACTGTTATCTCGCAAGAAAAATGTTGAAGAAATACTTTTGAAGCAAGTTGGAGCACCATGAATTCTTGTTTTTCATTATAAATGATAATATGTTTATTCCTCAAGTATACATTTCAAACAATTTTATTTTGTTAATTTATGCTGATTAATTGTTTCCCCGGTAATTGTTCTCAAGTAATTACTACATTAATCTTTTGTGTGTCAATTTCTCGCACAAACCTCTCAACTATATACAGATTCCGTGACACGAAGATATTAAAATGGAGAAAAATGTTTTTAAATTGAGAGAAATACATCTTAATGTGTAATGTTGCTGTGGGAAACTAGAATTACTGAAAAGTGATGGGGTGAAATGAGGGCTCACCCTCTCCTAAACCACCTATGATCAAGAGCTCAGATGGCCATCTTTAGAAAAAGGATAAAAGGTCCCGTTGGGGGTCTCTGTGTGCAAGAAACCATCTGCGGGTCTATAAAAAAAGCCCAAAAGAGGTCTGAGGTGAGCTCATCTACATTCCCCTGACACCTCGGGAACCCTGGGGGACCGGACAGGACATAAGGAGCCGAAAATGATTTTCTTAGCACCGCAGGTCTTTACTGTGTTCAAGGAAATGACCAGTGTCCGAGATAAAAGCTAACGTGCTTCAGAGCCCCAAGAGTCGGGTCGACGTGAATGACAATATAGAGGTTTTAGGCTGAAGGAGGGGAGGGGGGGACACACACACAATGAGGAGGGGGAACAGAAGACACTGTGGTTTCATACAACTATTTGTGTATATGTATTGAAGCCTAGGTTTAAGAATATTTTGAGAAAAAGTTTTAATTGATGAATACCTTCTCGACTGAAATTTTACAAAAAATAATTTCTCTATTTATTATTAAAACAAGTTATAGACATATGACTTCCCGAGGTATTGACATCTGCCCCGCTTCTCCCCCCCCCCCCCCGTCTAACTCAACAAACCTAAATTGGAGAATCGTTGAACAAACTTTTGCATGTAATCATACACATATTTTATTCATGTAATGATATGCAATAATACCTCGATCCTATTGCGTCAGCAGTTCCTGCGTGCATGGCCCAAACACAGCATCCTGTAGCTGAATAGATAAACAGTGTGTGCCAATACATACCAGAACCAGACTCTAAATGTAGGACACTTAGGAGGGCATATTTCCCTTTAGTTAAACTCACTGCGCATTTTGTCCAATTTAATTACACAGAAAGTTGTGCCTACTTCTATCTGCACACTCCAGTTTGTGTAGTAGGGGACCGAACGGGCAGTTATAATACATTTCAGACTCTCCTCCTTGACAGACGACTTATCTAACTTTGAAGGCAGTAGCTCCAAGATGGCTAAGCTGCTCCGAAAAAGTGGAAACTGTCAAGTATGACTTGTGTGTGGTGAGGAACGAGGTGGAAACTGAATCGCACTGCAAGAAAAATATTTCACATCCACTGTATCGTATTCTAATAAAGCACATTCCCCACCAGTGGGGGGATTATGACTGTCCATTTGTCTTGGCTGGGCCACCACTGATAGGGAGACTCTGCGTGTCTACACCATTCAAAGTTAAAAGCGACGCTGGCGACTGCTGCTAGTCATTTGTCTCTTACATTGGTTCGTAGGAAGCTGGGACCTCAGCTCTAGTGGATGATACATTATTGCCTTCGCTTGCGCCTTGTTTAATTACATCCATGTATGGGGTCTGGTATCATATCCTTCAGAGTTAATCCATCATGGGAAACTTAGACCAAAGTCTGCATAATTGTGTCATATAATTCTGTGATGGACAGAACATGAACAAAGATATGTAAGCAATAACTTAAGAAACAGCTTATCCATAGATACAGTTAATCACATCCATAGAATACACAATTAACTATTTAGCCTTTAACATATTGATCTTTCTTTGAACAGCTTTTTTGTTTTCTTTGACTGACGCTGATTGTAATGAAAGCCCAGTGTTGTGTGCATTCAACACTGCATTCAATATCTTCACACTGCCTTCATGTTATAATTTAACACCATATCCAATCATTTCATCATATGGTACATATAGATGAAAGAGAATGTGTGAGAAATGCTCTTGGCCTTAAATCTGAGAACATGTCAGATGATATCAAATCGATATGCAGCACACCATTATGTGTGTTTCATATGTTTCTGTATATCTTTTTTTTTAAGTGTGGGCTTTGAAAAGACCTAAAGGTGTATTGATACACATAAAAGAAGTAATCCAACTTTAAAATATATATAAAGGAACTGGATTTAATTGAATTTTCTTACACATGCTTTTGCAAACCTTGTGAAAAGAAGTAGGGAAACATTTTCCATTCACCCCCAAATAATGCAGACGGTGGGGAATGTCCAATGTGTCCGTATTCAATTTATATTCAAGCATCGGCTCTTCATTCTGTTGAATTTGGTTTATTTTTTGTATTACTTGTTGGCCTGGTAAGGCTGCAGAAACTCTGAATTATTCATGTTGTATTGCCTTGGACATTACCAAATAAACATACATTTAAGGTTGTACCATATATATCAGTATTTGTTTGACAATTTGTTAGTTTATATAGCATGTTATGACATTTTAGCATTCAATATTAGCAGATTTAAATCCTCTCTAATGTTGACTTTAATACAAGCTCAGTCATATTGTCCACAGGCCAAACACATTTTATGAAAAGTAACCTTTCAAAAGCATTTTGATCATGCATATCTGTCAGATTTGAGAAGCAGAAATATTTGTGTTTGTGCTTATTCAGCCCCCCCCCCCCCGTAGCCAATCAAAAAACATACACAAACAAACTAAAGTGAGCTCTGCATGAAGGCTGATACATCTTGCTTTATATCGCTGCTGAGGGCCGATTGATAGTGCTTAAGAGACTCAAAACATTTCTAGTTCATGGTAGCTTTAGCATGAGGCTCACTATCATGAATACAAGTGACTCAAAGTAAGCCACATATTTGTTTGACATGGCAACGCTCTCGGGAACACTTGGTGTGCGACAGGGAGCTTCTTTGTAGTTTACATAATCTGAAACTAAACAATCTGAAATCTTCTCTCTCTGTTAACAACAGAGATATGTTTGGAGAGTTAGGCTCAACTGTTTCATTTTATTCACATTGTAAGCATTAACCATGCAACAATATCCTTCTTCTACAAGAATGTACTCTGCATTCAGCAGCTGCAATCTTAAGTCTTGGCTCCTTTCTTTCTTTCCCCTGTTGATGGATTGAATAAGAATATCCCTCCTCGTTTCCCCGCGGAAGATATTTTTTCGAGTAGAAAAATGCAACGAATCCACAAAGAAGAATATATGAAATCAATCTCAACTGATACTCTTCCCTAATATCTGCTTGAGAGAGTGAGATAGATCTACATTTTTTAGTTTGCCACCAAACTCGATGGCTCCCTGGATGACTAATGTGTTGCTGGGACAGACGCTTTGCAATGTGTGCTGGGATCTCCCAGGGGCCTTTGTGGCTCTCACATGCTGGACATCCCCATTGAGACAGTAAAGAATAGGTGGTCACTAGGTAAGGACACAATGAAACAGAACTCAGGGACTGGAACAATTGCTTGAGCTGTCAGAGGGTGACAGAAACTGTAATTAATGGTATTTTCTATTTTCACAGAAGAGAATGAGCATCTGACAGAAGCATTATTAATGAGCGCAGCCTTGTTGGAGGGAATAATGGCAGTTTATTAGCAGCAAGACAGATTTAACAGATCTGTCTCCAACAAAGAGTTTAGACACTTTGAAAAATGGAGACAAGCTGCCCTTAAGATCCGATGGGAGAAACTGTTCAATACAACAAAAATGTTGGTATTGTTATCATGTTCTTGTTTCCTCTCGAAACCATCTGTTGGCTGAGCTGAAAATAAAAGAAGACTTTTTTCCCAGATGCTTATCTCTTAAAAAGCGAAGATACTGATTGCAAAAGAGTATCAAGCTCAATATTTATTTATTTAAAAAAAAAAAAAATGTACTGCTTTTTATTCATTCCACCGTGTTGTGTACTGTTTTTATTTTGTTCCATGCTAAATGCCTGTAGCACTTCGGGATCTGAACTCAGATATGAAGTGCGTTATAAATTAAACCCATTATTATTATTATTATTTGTTTTACTACTCACACTGTTGTAATTTATCTGCACAGACTATTGTTTGACAGGTACATCGATAGATATTTTTTGCTTTAGATAGAAAAACATACGTGACTTTGGGGTGAAAGGATGATTTATTTGTCCGAATTTTAACAATTGCTTTATTGGTTCCACGGCTAGCTAAGGTTTAAGATGACGACCATATATTATAAAATTGTATTAAATAAAATATACGTCCTTTTGGTTTCCTTCACCAATTCAACATCCATTGTATGGTTAGCTACTTCAAAACATGTTGTATTTCAGGTTCATAATTAGTCCAACCTTAAAAAATATATTGAATACACAGAATTGATTGAATAAACCAATACCAATCAAACCAACCCTAGTGAGAAACTACAACAATTACACTGAAATGATCCCATAATTCCCAAAAATATAATATGGATTTTGGCAGGGAATAACTATTTTCGAAGTAATGCTGATAATAGCAAGATCACCACAGGGTGAAAAAGATTTGTGAATCATATTCCGCAGTATTTCAACAGAAACTCTGCATCGTTCATCTCTCTGGACTGAATATGGCTTCAATGTGACACTACAGGCATATGCCAGTGAATAGATGTACTAGATGATTTCCAGAAATGAAATGATATCCCCCCCGAACCTATTTTCAGTTCATGTAATTGGTTCTCATCCAGCAAGTTTGACGGTATTATGTTTGTTTGAAAAGTTAAAAGAATTCGGCTAATTTTCCCCCAACCAGGCAATACTTAACCAGATTAGAGTGGCCACTTCAAGCTTTGTTGATGCATCCAAGTGAGGGAGGGCAGCCCAGCTGCAAAAGCTGATCAAAAGAGAGAGGGGGAATGTGATATTAGCATCAAGTGATCCAGTGAGTGAGTCAGACAAAAACATTGAAAAAAACATCATTATTAGACACTTCCTTTACCCATGTTTGGAAGTGAATATATCTGTTGGTGGAGCAGCTGTGTGCATCCATACATGGCATTGATTCGTATTTTAACCAGCATTATAAGGCAATTCCTTTTTTCCCTTTCACATCCCGTTATTGGTAGTATGCTAATGACATCCGCTGTGATTAGCGATTTTCTTCTAATCTTTATTCCACGGTGGCCTGAGCAATCACAGAGGTAGAGCTTCTAGATTTACAGCAGAGAGCTTCTTCTGACAGCTCTTCCCGTCTGCCCTGACTTGATTTAATTTGAATAATAACTAGACATTTTTGATTCAAAGGCCACTTTGGTGCACCACTGAGCATTTGTAGATTCAGGAAACACACCCACGGTTACAGAGGAAAGCCTTTTTATGTCATGACCTAACCTGTTTTGCGTAAAAGGTGTTTAAAGAAGGAAGATCCTGCTTCATCACTAATGCTTCAAATGCTCTTCAATATAAATATAGAGAATCTGGATTCATATCTTTTTCTCCCTTCTGCAACATTTATAGCCTTTCTCTTCGCTTTAACACAAAATTAACTGCAATTAATTATGCAACTGACAATGAAAAGGAAATTAACACAGATTATAGTGTATGTCCATCATTCCAAATCTATTAACATTTAAAACTAACACATTTGTCTGTGGCTTTGGTCCTGCAGCACTTGTAGAGACAATATAAAATCTGTTGTATCCCCTGGGGAGTGTGGGGGCTGTCCAAATAACTGTGTGGTCTCACATTGTTCCAAGTATTTGAACTGGAGTCTGTCCAGATCCCAAGCAAATTGATTATTTAAGTTTTCCAGTTAACTTTCAGCAATGTAGGGGGGGAAAAAAAGAGCTTACACAAACTGTATCAGCGGCAAGTCAATTTAACTTCCTGCTTCGAACATTTAGTAAGATATCATTAAAAAGATCAACCCTCTCCCCTCCTGTGCCAAGTATTGAAAAGAGCTCTGTCATTTATTCTGGTAATTGAAATACTTTCATAAGTTTCTGTTGAAGTCTGCCCGTTATAAAGTGTCTTTGAATGAAGACACTACAGGGTACAGTTACTGGTGCGAGTTTGCATTGAAATGCACCTGGAAGCCCTCCCTAATTGGCAGCCATCTCATTTGGCTTTGATACCGCACCACATCATCTGCATGAGCAGAACAGGCCATTGTCTAGGGAGGAAGTGCAGGTGAGTAACGGGCTAATCGCCAAAGACAACTCAGACGGTGCTCAGGAGGAAGCAGAAGTTCAACATGAAGTCATAAAGCAGCTCTAAAATAGTGTCAATTACAGCATGTATTCATAATACACTGTACGCCAATGTAATGTTTTACCGTGGATTGCGAGGAACTGTATTATATAAATTGGTAATGTGGGCAGTAAAACCTGAGTTCAGACAGCAAGATCCGAGGACCTTCTAATTAAAAGGCGCCATCTCAGGGATAGCATGGGGAGTGATCTAATGGTGAGTGGCCATGCATGTTTTTACCTACAGCGTGCTTTATCTAGCAATGCCACGCAGCGGGACCTTAGACTGACCTGTCTCCTGCTTTACTGCTGAGATATAGACTGAAACGTGCAGGCAGTAGGAGCTAGTCAAGCTCCATTACGACTTGAGTGAAACAAATTGGCAAAGTGTTTATGCTAGGTTGTACAAACAGTCTCAATGGTTTGAGGTATCATCAGAGCATCTTGGCTTTGGATACAGGCATGCTGCTCCAGAAGGTTAGGCAACAGCGTTCCCACCACCTGCAGAAGTGAGAAAGACCTCCCGTGTCTTCCTGTGATGGGGTGAAAAGAAGCTTCACTGTAGTGCTGGCTTCATACTTTCCTTAGCACTCAACTATAACCTATTTCAGAAATGAGGATGCTAATTACAAAAGGAGGAACTTAGGCAGTAAAAAAGAAAACACTTGTAAACACAGTTGAAGTGTCACACAGGGTCTTCATCTGACTATTTTATATATTTGTCTTTGAGAAGGACTTCTTGGACGTACATTTGAAATCCTGGCTTTCCTACTAACTGCACATCATGTTTAAATCAATCCATACAGTTCAGTGTGGACCTGTAGCTGTAGGCAATTATTAATGATCTGAGGTGTCCGAGTGTATGAAAATCAAAGCCTAAGCATTGAAAATAACCCAAAGAGAAGGGAATGGGACTGTTGACTTCTGATATGTGCAAGACACATGGATAATTGAAAAAGGGAGAACCCAAAGAGATAGAATATTCCAGCATGGTCCTTTTCAATCTTTAGTCCACTAAAGAATGAATGAGGAAGAACAGGGTGAGTCAAAGCCCCTTGACCAAGAATTGTCAGTTCACTTCTTTAATATCTTTGATAACAATTGTAGTTATTTGAACACAAAAACTGCTGTTTGGTATGTTTTTCCACCAGTTTTAACTTTGTCAGACATTTCTAAAATAATGTATTGGTGTGTCATAACTCTTCTGAGGGTTGAAAAATGGATTTAGTTAAGTGCAGGAAGTATTATGTTTAGCTCAGGGCAAAGTGTTCTGTTGAGTTATAGCAGCCGATTACCCACAGCTCTGGTCCGGGGACTACATGGGGTATGTGTTTACACCAAAGGAAATGAAACTATTTCCATTTAACTGCCTACTTATTGGCCCCCTTTGCTTCATTCTTCTATACATGTAATCTGTTTCCTACTGTTACAATGAGTATCTCTGCTTTGACCGCAGAAGATGAAAAAAACACATTAAAATCCTGAGAGTGAGGAAATAAAAAAGTTCTGCATTACATGAAGCATTGCAGAGGAATCCTGTTTCCCATTATGTCTTCATAACCGACTGGGTTTTTATGCAGAGGTGCTGATGCAATTAGCCACTCTCCTAAATGTGTGCCAGATCGTGCTTGGGTTTCAAAGAGTCACAGAAACACTATATTGCTTCAATTTCAGGGGACCTGTGCTTCATTTGGCCTCCTTTATCTAATAACGTTTTCTTTTCTAAAACACCATGTGGCTTGCTGTTGGTTGAATCTAAATAAAATACCACAACGGTGAGCCACAAGAGATAAGAAACTGATGTTTTATCTTTGATAGAAACACGTTTTATTTTAAAGTATGTGCTTTGAAAATCCCAATGCTGCTGGCACCATATTCTATGTTTCACTATAAAGAAGCAGCCTTGCTGGAAGCGGTAAGACGCACATACAAAGAGAAATGTGGTTTTAAGGCCGAGCTTCAAAAATGAACATTGATACACACATTTCACCCACATTTATCTCCATCACTTGACAATGACACCGACAAAAGCGCCATAACTTGATTTCCAACGTGCATATATTCCTCCCACAACAGTGTCAGCATAATCCCTGCCAGGAGTGCTGTACTGCGAGAAAGGCAGAGATGGGGGGGGGGATATGAGGGGCTGCAGCACACTACGATGAGGTTGATCCCTAGTAAGCTGGCTCATGGCCCCAACCCACTGGCATTTATCTGAGCAGCAATGCTGGTGAATCCGTCACCAAAATCGTACTGATGAAGAGACACCCTGGCTGGTGCTGATACTACTGCCCCCTAGGGGGAACATCATGACAGGAAAATGTAATAAATGCATCTGAATGCATCATTAGATTCGGCGTTCCAAGGTGGTTGTTGATATCAGTCATTTTTATGAGTCTCCTTTAAAGCAGATCTTGTTTAACTACAAGTGAAATGCTCCTCTCTACTTTGCTTCTCAGACTTAACAACAGGGTGCACAACACAAATCAATATGCAGGAGTAGGCCATTCAGGGTAAATGGACTGTGTGCATCTGATTTACACACATGAAGCACGCTTAGGAAAAATAGGGTAAAGACAGGAAGATTGGCCAAAAAGGTAATCTGCTCTGTATAAATGTGGTCTCTGATCCTGTGTTACAGCTTAGGAACATATCTGTAGATCAAATTTACAATCTACTGTCTCCACAGTATTAAATTGTTACCCACCCATTACGCTAAGCACAGATGCCCTATCCAATCGGCAGCTGGCGTGCTGTATATTTCCGTTAATATTTCACATTGGCCTGTGGCGCGACATAATACCAGATGATTGCTTGTCTGTTATGGTATACGATGAGGAGTGTTCAGGGCTGCTAATGTGAGACGTCTCTGTTTACAACTTTGATGGATGGCCTCCCTGATAGGACCTGAGTTACGTTCAGGGGTGTCACAGGAAAAAGATGACAGATGGGCCCAGCTGTTGAAGATATCGACACTTTGACCAGACCATGAAGACATTAATCACAGCACGGCTAAGCAGCACTGAGGGAGAACGGGTGACTTCTCTTATTAAGACACAAGTTGCGTGGAGAAACATTGTATAATGGAGCGTTCAGCGATCAGAAGTTATGAATATCCTGGCGTAACCAAAACAAAAGGCAGTGCTGAAAATGTTACAGAATCTAAGCGACCCACATAACTTGTAACATGATTAACTGTCACAAGAGATTAGGGGCCAGTAATAAAGATAAACAGGGGGTTCTTGGTGTTGTAATATAATATTAAGTGATGGCAGATATCCAGAAGTCTGTGTCAAAATGAAAGGGAGGACACTAATGGATCTGTGGGATCTTCAGTCTCAGTCGTACCATCTTGTCATGCTGATAAGAAACAACTGGTGCTCACCAACTCGCAGAGAATAGACTGTTGCTGCGATGTGGTGCTTAGTGATTAAATATTCATCCAATAACGTTATCATATAATAATCTAATTAATGTTATTGTATACAAAGACATGTATTAGCAGTTGGGTGATTAATATCTTTTATTTAATTGTGTAAATTATTTTTATTTCATCAATTTGTTTTATATTCTGACATATTGTGGAGTACATGCTCATTATTGGAAAAATAAGCGTGTCCATCTTAAGAAATGAATACGATACGGCTACCACAGTTGCTGCAACTCTCTCAGCTTCCACCAGACCAGCTGCCTGGTACTTGAAGAACAGCTCACACGTAGAAAATAATATTCATGGGAGATGGAGGAAGTGGATGATGATGTATGTGCTGTGTGAGGGGCTGATTGAAGGGAGATTAAACACCAATCAATCAACAGAAAGTGATGTTGTCAGTGAATGAGAGACGCTGACAACAGTCTAGGTTCACCACAGTCTGAACTACAAAGGTCCAACATTGACCGACCTATTATTGTTTCAAAAATAAATCCACACTTACAATAAAGAAGAGCACTACAGAAGAATGAATGCACATGTTTCTAGAAGTGTATCGAAATGAGAATAATTCTGCAATAAAGAATAAAGACAGGAGTGGTTTTCAACCGTCAGTCTAAAAGCACTACAATGAAAGCTCTTTTTATTATCAAAGTTATTATTATAGCCCCTTAATATGCTCAGAAAACTGATGGAACAGACAACAAAAGTTAAGCTGACAAATTGGACTTGAAACCATTCATTAACATAATGTCTGGAAGTTCATTAATAACACTGTTTTTAATTATTCATGCCGTGGTCTTATTTCACTTCAGCAGTTTTTCTCCTGCTGAGTTACATATCTCAATTGGCTAAGAATGTAAAAAATATATAAAATGGCAGACAGATAGAAAGAGGGAAAGAAAAAAATGGAGACAAAATGAGAGGGATGGAAAGAGAGGCATCAGCACACACACAAAGAAGGGTCATTATTTCAGCACTGCAGGGGAGACAGTTAAACACTACTTTGTTCTGTTCAATTTGACTCAGTGCAACATAACATGCAACCATCTGGGTGTAAACCGGCTTATACCTTATTTCAAGCTATTTTACGCATCTCATAAGTACAACTGTTTGACTTCCCACCGAGCTGTGTATTCTCCACACAGCTTGGTATTCTATGGAAATCCCTCTATTATTATCAAACGGACAACATTCAGGAACACATGTTTTTTACATGAACCATAACAATCTTGAAGGTTACACACGTAAAAAACACTGTTTGTTTTAAATGGTCACTTTTCTATAAAAAGATAACTGCATTTTCTTTAAGCTGGATGTTATTGCATTTTTCATCGCATATTTTTGAACGATTGTTACATTGAGCCAATTTACAAGAAAAAAATACAAAACTAAATGAATATTATATTTTGCATAAAAAAAAAACCTACATAGCCCAACTAATTCAGCAGTGCCTCCAATGAAATGCCACAATAACAACCTTTAACCAATGCCTTATAAAGGTCAGCAAATCGCAAAAAGGAAAACATCCTAGCTTTCTTCTATTCACTCAGAATTTCATTGAATACCAGATGAGAAATTATGCAAGAGATGTATTTTTATACATGTTTATTACAAATACTAATACCTCTGGTAAATACAGTCCTTCAACAACAATCTGATCAGAGATGTCTGCCATGGCACAGAAACATCCTGGGGTTTGGTGATTGACCACTGCGGCATACCTGCACATATGAAACTCATCCTATATTGGAAATGCCAAGTGGTTTCATCCAGCAGGGAGGAAAGGAATACATATGTGGATGGCTTTCCACACTGAAATATACTCTCAAACATGGCTGCTTGCCCCGGTGCTTAGCAACATCAGAGCGGAGCAGATAAAAAGGAATGACAGAGAAAGGGCGGCAGAGAGAGAAATCCTTGCTGACAGCTGCTTTCTCCATGTTGTAAAGATGTTACCCTCAGAACTGTTTTCAGACAACTGACCCATTGTTCCTGTCGTAATTAAAGAGACCACAGCTGAAGACACCGGGCCACATGGCCGGAGGGGGCTTTCCTCACTTCTCCAGCACACTGTACACAAGCAGCTATAAACAGTTAGCTGTAGAAGCCTATCATATCGGCATTTATTAGGATTAATGACTTTATTTGACTTATTATCTTCTCATTGGTCGACTGAATGATTCATTTATGAATTAGTTCCGAGCTAAAGCATTTGTTCGTTGTTGCCAAAAACATATATTTGTTTATATTATTAAATAACCGTTCAATATTGCCACAAGACTTTCTTTTAATCCCAAGCGCTTCACAAGAGATGACAAGATGTTATTTTCTGATTACTTGTTTTTTTGGATTGCTTTTACTGCTATCAAACATTTTACATTTAAAGCACACATTTTCTCAATGATTTCCCTACCTCAAGATCAAAGATGTTGTCAACTTTTAAAATGTTGATGAACAAATAACACCACTAACAGCTTACAACTGTACAATCATGAGTGCTAATTTAATGACATTTTGATTTGCACTTATTATAGGGAACACTTTAGTCAGTGATTTATCTGATACATTTGAACTACTGGAACCGTTGCTGGTGTTGTGGTGTTGCACACATTTTAGAATCTGAAATCACATTCCCCTTTACTTGTCCATGAGCCTGCGCCTGAAGCAGCTGTTAATCGAGTAATTTCACAGTAGCATGAAACGTTGGGGAAAGGCTTAGCAACAATGTCATGCGAGACATGGAATCACATTCATCTATATGTGTGACTATTTGATACATATCTACTTAAGCTTTGAAAGCAGAGTCTGTGTATATTCCCTCTACACTCTGAAAAATGTCCTCATTCTGTTAGCCAGATAATGACCAGTCTGACTTCAAAACAGTCGTTCCTAATTAAAGTCCAGGTCCACATTCCACCGGCAGCAATCTGATGGAGTGGATGGATTCACATGAAACAGGCTGCATGACAGCACACTTTGATTACTGAGCTATTCATCGCACGTCAATCATTCGGCATACCTGGTTCGGTACTCGGTGCAGATTTGATATTTGATATTTCTGATGTTTCACAGTATTAATTAGCAGCGCACAGTATTGCACAGAATTAGAAATGTGAAATTTGGGGATAATATGAGTTGGTTTTAAGGTTAATGTCTGTACTTCGGGAAAATACAAGAAAGCATTCAATCATTTTGATTTACTAAAGGTTTTGTGATAAGGAGCTTTCTAATGAAATATTTCTCGACAAGGACTTTTTCATATGCTCGGGAAGACTTTGAGCAGCGTGGTTTTATAAATAGTTTGCAAACATGCAATGTGGTTATTAAGTGTTAATCCTGACTACAAGTTAAAGGTAGAGAAAAACCGATGATTGGTCACTGAGTGGGAAGGGGATGACCTTTGAAATTCAGTTGAGTTTAACGCATAGAAATTAGACTTAATACATTTCACTACATTTCAAATATTAATAAAATGTGCATGTATTCCTGTATATGCCTACAGAGTCAACTTTGTCTCTCTGTCGGCTATAAGGTTATAAGAATATTTCTAAGAATATTTTGCATATTTAAATGACAAGTTGGTTGTAAGCCAAAGATAAATTAGCCAATAAATGATAAGTATTTGGTAAGGATTTGTATTGAAAAAACCCTCCAATGTGGCCATTAATTAAGTCTTTCGAAACACCATAAACTTCCAAAAATGGCCAAACCAAATGGTCAACTGTATGCGTTCTTTGAAATGTGGCACAACTCATCCTTGTCGTCAAGTTTTTGTATTTTGATATATAGATCTGGGCCAGGTGCCTTTTAAATTGCAAAAAATGGTTTGTGTATTTAAGGAACACAAACAGAGTGGCTTTCTGAGTTCTTAGACTTCCAAGTGTCATCAAAGACTTTACCTTCAGCTTTAGTATAAGCAAGGTAGTGCTGCTTAAAACTCATTACTGTGGTCTGTACTGCTACCGCAGTCACTATCTCCAGACAGTGACAGTGGTAACTTTTTCTTTGTAAAGTGTTTACACACTCAAGCCCATCATCCACTGCTTCAGGGCAGGGCCATCAAAACAGCTTTAGAAATGAGCAGTTAAGGCTCTTAACAGCCTCACAGTACACGTTAAGATGTTTGCAACATAATTACATACTGTGGTGATTTGGAAATAAAAGTATACAACAAAATTATCATTTTTAGTGGTTGTCCCCTCCGCTCCCCAGTGCGTGCCAAGTTGAAAGAAATAATATGAAATCCCCAAAAAAAGAAAAGCAACCTGCTGTGGGCGATCAACTAAATGCCAGAATTGCTCTGACCAGCACATAAATACTGAACCTTCAGTCTCACATCTGCATTCACACACACTAACACACACCACCATCACATATAAATTCTGCTCAGCAAACTGAAAACTATACTGCTGAACTACATGCAATTTACTGAAATACATAAAGAAAATGTAGGTTTCTGCAAATATAGCAAAGTTTAAGTGTCCTACTATTATATTTTGGGAGTTTGGTAGCATTTTAAATCCATAGAGTATAGCAAATCTTCAATAAATCAGCCAGCTGTGCCTTCACTGCAAACTCTCCCAGATGCCAGAAACAGTTAAATCTGGGAAATACTTTAGCGGTCTGCGATTAACCCATATATCAACGTATATAACTCACCATACTATTGTACATGATGGAGAGAGATTTGAAAACTGGCCAAAGCACAACCACAATGTGGAACTTATTAGCTCTGCATACCTGCCTCCTTTAAATCTGGAGTGTGGCAAGGTTAAGGCTACTAAAACCCTTTGGGTGAGGTTAGCCAAAGGTAGTGTTTTTTGGCTGAAAATTGCCTTCAAAGCTAAGTATCCTTTTTGTCAACATAAAAGCTTGTCTTAATAGACCGTGGGAATTCAGTGAAATACAAACATAATGGTTGCAAGTATTATAACTTAGATACCTCAAGTATTAGTATGTAGTTAGTAGAAAGCTTTCATGTAAGTCACCACTTTCTTTTGCAGTTATCTTTTCCATGGTACACTTAATACATTACTTAATTACCAATACAGAATCTCTGAGTTAAGTATTTTTGCGTTGAGCGACGCCTCGCAAATTTGAGATTATTATTAGGATGCTGAGTTTATTGCTGATATATCACTGTGTGCCTTACATTACATTACATTGCATTTAGCTGACGCTTTTATCCAAAGCGACTTACAATAAGTACATTCGACCAGGAAGATACAAACTTGAAGAGAACAGAATTATATAAGTACATCAGGTTTCATAGAGCCAAAACATTTCAAGTGCTACTCAACTGGCTTTAGATAAGCCAGTCCTTTATTAGTATATAAGTGCTCTGTTAGCAGTTCTTTGTTAGTAATTGTATCGCTCGAAGTGGAGTCGAAAGAGATGAGTTTTCAGTCTGCGCCGGAAGATGTGCAAGCTATCTGCTGTCCTGATTTCAATGGGGAGCTCATTCCACCATTTTGGAGCCAGGATAGCAAACCCACGTGTTTTTGCTGATGGGAACTTGGGTCCCCCTCGCAGCGCGGGTGCAGCGAGCCGTTTGGCTGATGCAGAGCGAACCCTTTCTCTTTAGTTATTTCCCATTGTGTACAAAGTGCTGGACTGAGTGCAGTCGGTCGTTAGATTTAATTGTATGTTCAGTATCAACATTTGCCATCAGTTTATGTTTAGCTACAAGACCTCCTCAATATGGGACTAGACAATGTATCGAGCCACCAATCACTTTCTTCGGATCAAATTTGCTGTTACAAATTAGTTGTATATAAATGTCATTTCTAGAAGACATAGTTGGAATTAAAACAGATATGAACATGATGGAAATGTATTAGCTAATTCAATCTTTATTTCAGACTCAAGGTCCATATCACATACAGAATGACAAGATACACATCAATAAATAAGATTAAAAAGCTAAACACAAAACAAAACAAAAAAAACAGATCAAAAACATAAAATCAGTCCAATTACAGCTAGCCACACATGCTCACTGTCTGTGGAGGCTATTGTGCCAATGTCTCCAAATCATGGAAGAGAACCGAGTAGAACTCTTCACAGGGTTAATTAAAATCGAGATAACATGATTGTCAGAGTCTTCTAGGCGACACATGAATTTGTACATTAAATGTCTTAAAAGGGCTCGACAGGTAGGTACCCCCAAGTTAACAAACAGCTGGCTGGCACTGTGCCATCTTGGTAGCTAACAATGTATTTACCAAATAATGCACCTTGTTAATAACAGTGACAACCTCCTGTAACAATTATCCACCACACAATTACCGGGCAAATTTCCATTTTACATAGACTAATTACCCTTTTGACCGAATCAGTACAGATCTCCTCTTCTCTCCATGTAATTATCCACAACATCCCAACTGTTCATTGGACCTTACAATCAACTTTTGCCTAACTTTCAAAACTAATATAAGAGCAATCATGGAATACACTTTTTCTAATGGAATACACTTTTTCTAAGGGGAAACATATTGTCACCTTCTCCTGTGTTAATTTAAATAAAGTTTACACAACATAAAAGATGGTATACTTGTTGTGGCATTTATTTGAAAAGCCTGCCTATTAGATGCATTTGAATCAGCCAAAACACAACTGTTAAGATGTGTCACCGAGCAAAGTGTGAAAGCCATTGCTGCTGTGTTGCTTTTAATTGTAATTCATGAAAATAGAGGCTAGGTGCTTCAAGCACATTCTGCGTATGTTAAAAAAGACTTATTGGCACTGTCAAATAGTGCCACCTGACAAGTGAAAGCACATTTATGTTTGGCAGCCTCTCCAACCCCAGTAAATGTGCCCTACAGATGGACATATCTTATTAATAAAACTAATTAAGGACACCAGTTTTATAAAGTATCTCTCTCACTGGACAGACGTTTGAGAGTGTAAAGTGGTGCAGTTGGCCAATAACAACTCAGTGCAGTGTTTTGTCTTTCACAAAGGTGCTAATGAAATCTGCCGTTACTGCCAGGACTCCAAACACCCTGCCTATCTGAAATAATAACGTTATATGTAATGTTGCTGGAAAGGTTCGTAATATCAGCAGGTAATGGACTATAGTTACAGCAACCCGCAAACTTAATTATGTTTGATTAGCCCCACCTTTTTAGTCCAATAGCACCTGCTGTACTAATGTGTGTTGAACTTGCAAAACAACCTTTTTTTGGTTGCTGATTAATATCCGCTCACTGTACATTGTGTTTTTTCTGCTTTTTATAATTCAGGCATATTAAGGCTTCAGCCATCTCTCCTCATGGCCTACTAGATGGGTTGCTATTACATATAGGAGAAACTAATAGAGACAAGGTAATGAGCAATTTACAGTCTCAACTTCACCGGACTCTTTGCAATTTGGAAGGACAGATGCAACACTCAATGTGAGAGCAATCATTATGGACACCAATAGGGCCACGAAACCCAAGAGGCATTTGCTAGGAATGTCCTGAATCATTTATTTTAGGAGAAACTAGCTGCCACTTCAGGAATATTGCAGAGTCAAAAACACGTAAGGAAATCCGAAACAGACAGAAACCCGCTGAAACAGAAAAAAATGTGCTGAAGAAAGTGAAAAAAAAAAACACAAACGGGCTGCAAATACAAAAATGAAGGATTTTTCATTTTTTCAAAACACACAAAGCTCGAAATCAAATGCAAAAGCCAGAAATAATAAGCCTATTCATTGATTTTTTGTGTCCAAGGTTGATATCAATTTTTATAATTCATTGAAAAAGCACCTACAGTATGAATTGAAATAAACATATAAGTTGAAAAGCTCGATCAAATTGACCGCCATTTTAGTCCCAGTGTAAAGACTTTGAATCCTTTCAGTGCTGTGTTTTGGTTTTCTGCAGCACATTCTTTCATTATGCAGCTTGTTGCCGTATTTGTTTTGTATTTGTGTATGTCTTTGAACTGGCAGCATTTCCGAAGTTGCAGCAGTTTCTTCAAATGGAAGTATTTTGCGTCGTTGTAGCACATTTGCCCTGGTCAGCCACCATAAACAAATACTGTTAATACACATCGTCAGAAGCTTCTACATGGCTTACGAGCTACAAAAGAAAGTTTTAACAATATTGACAAACATTTCCTATTTCCATATGCTTTCTGCACTGCATTGTTTATTGCAATATTGGTAAGACAATTATTTAAAAAATAATTAACTTTACTGTTTGACCCAGTGAAGTTAAGTAGCTTAGTTCTTACGTTTATAGGTCAAACCCTTTTGTCTTTGAAATAAAAATCCCAGGGAGACTACTCCGTTATTTACGTATTTTGAATATGAAAACTATTTTTGCACACAGGCCTGATTATGCAAACATAAATGTGTTCGTCAAATGGGAGATAACATGAACCCGCATCATATCCTGAATATGTATTTTTTTGTTTGGATGATGAATAGGAAAACATGTTGTTCATACCTGGCCAACTGTGGCTCATCCTTCTTCCTGTTACCTTGGGCCTAATTTAATAACCTAAAACTCACTCAACCAACTGTGATCCTACTGTGCACCCTGATGGCAGAAATATGTGTAAACACCTGCACTAATTACCTTCTCAGGCAGATTATTTATGAAACGCATTAAAGCATGTGTTAAACGATTCATCGGTCAGAATTCAGGGCAATCTTTCACTCGACCATCCAAACACCTTCCAGCCCAGGGGAGGCAGAGCACGTTCCCTGGGAAACTTAACGGTATTATCTCTCCGTGACTGTTCATTTTCAGGACTGTTTGTTGAAAGGAGACTAAACAAGATTATCAAATAGATAGAAATGAGCATGGCTTTGTTCTCTAATTCATACCACATTGATTGTTTGTTCGATTTAATCTGCTTAATGTGTTTATTTTCCTGTGGACGTTCCGGTTTTATGAATTTTCCTTCGATATTGACAATATGTGTTCCTCATATTTTATCTCTCTTGAATTACCTATGCCAAGATATGCCTCATAAATGTTTTCTTATTACAAAGTTTGTGAGAGTGTATTGACTGCACTGCAGGTGCTGAGTTGAGGACAAAATTAGCACGGCACTCCGCCTCGAGTGTTCACGAGGACTAATTGAGCCAAAACTTCTAAGATAGGCATCTCTGATTGCATTACATCAGAGGAATATTCGTCTTCTGTCTCCCAAGTGTGCTGACACTGGAACGACAATGAAGAAGACAAACTTTTACCATGATTAACAGTGGGTAATGATTGCTCATATCTACTAATTATCCATGTTTGGTTATCTTGTACCAGAAGTTACTGGGAGGGAGCCAAAATGATCATGAAAATCATTTTTTAACCATAATGATGAATGAATCTAATTTGAAGAGTCAAGTCAAATCCATTGCTATCTCATCAGTGAAAATGACAACAGATAAAAGATTGTCAGACCTCACCGTTCAATTGGTGAACCATTTAATATAGTAGATATGAATTTCATTGATAGCCTTTTATAGATACAGAACAGCTCCAAAGTCTTGCATCATACGCACTAAAGAATTCAAGAGTTTACTCAAGTGTTTCACTTAAGTTACTGCAGGCTGTGCTGCAATGTACAATGTAGATCACAGAATGGGCCTAATGACATGTGCATTTTTAACAAAGGGATTTTGAAATAGACACGTCTCAAGACATTTGTGAAACCCGCATAGAGTACAGAATAAAAAGCAATGGGTGTTTCTCAATCGCGAGTAAAGCTGCTTCAGAGCCACTATTTCAAGCATACTACGTCATCGAGTGCCGCCGAAGTACTGTTCCAATCTCCAGTATACTTGGAAATCTACCGAGCCCGGCGTACTCCGTTTGGAGAAATATCGAGTGTGCACATGAGTAGACTTCGCGGTCTTAAAATCCCCACAATGCTTTGCGCACGGACCAATTTCCCCAAATCTGTGGCGGAAGATGTAAGGCGGGGCCTCTCATATGACGCACACCTGCACACTTGCTAGCCTGTTCCACTCTTTGTTTTCCGAATGGCAGGAAGTATTCTTGACTCGCTTCTGAAGCAAGATGCTCGGCAGACATGTGCTACCAAGCAAGCGTACTCGCAATTGAGAAACACCCAGTATGTACTGAAAAGCCGTCTATGGGCCTCTTTTACATTTGTAATTGATATATTTATCTGAAGGATATCAAGCTTTTGAAGCAGACCGTGCTGCATGTAGGTATAAAGGTCAAGGGGTGGTTATATTCATTGCTTTCCACTCTTCAGTTTAACCTTTTTTTTCAGCACGATAAAACCTCACCTGAACCAAGATTTCAGCATGTTATTAATTGAATGTCTAAAAAAACACAGCAGTAAACGACTTCACTTATTTTTATGTTGGCCTGCTTTTTGCCAAGCGTGCACTGCACTATGTAGGAAAAAGTAGTGGATTGGACTCTGATCGGGATTGGGGCCAAACAAACCTTTTCAGTGCATCATTAAAAAAACATTTCACACTCAAAATCAGTCCATTCATATCTGCGGGCTCCAACTATTTACTATCTGAAAGTCTCATTTCCTGCATAGGGCAGCAGTTACTGTTCTGCAAATCATGAAAATGTGCTTGCTTTGACTCTGCATTCATTAGCTGGATGTAGCCATGCTCCAGCAGGTGACAGCTAGTCAGATGTGACAGAGTGCAATATTATCCCTCAGACGCAGCCCCCCAATTTCAGACAGCTACATCATGAGAGGATGATGTGTTTGAATTATTGATACATTCTCAAGGTTGAGTGCATCATGCTTTTTAAAGGGCTCTGAATGCTAAGAAAAGGATTTTAAAGAAAGGAGTGCATTCAAGTCTGAAATCTTACAATTAGAGACATACAAGTACACTCGAGCTATAAAATGATATCCCCATCTGAGCAGAGGAAGACTAAGAGATGCAGCTCTCGATGACCACATAGTAGGGCTTATTCTTTATGAAGACGCAGACTTGTGACAGATGCTTCTATCTTTCTATTGCAGTTGGAACATTTGATCAATGCACACTACGGATCACGGAGAGGGAATTTGTTATAATTAACTTTGAGGAGTGAATGCAGCCTACGCAGATTATACTAATTACTTGAGCTATCTTGGAGTTTCACTATAGGATCAGAGCTCTTCGTGTGTATTTCTGTGTCATACAGGTCTCTTAGAGTAACAAACACCCTTGTTTGTTTTCTATGAATTTGATTGGTTAAAACTCAGTGACAGAAACTGCCTTCTTTCAACAATAGCACACATTTCAATGAACAATTTTCTTAAATATATAGTTTTTGAGGGTAAGGTTCATTGTATTAAAACATTCTATAATAAGGGCCCTGTTCTTCAAATGCAACTAATTTAGAACAACAAGCTGATATCGGGCTGAATGTATTGTGTTTATTCTCACCCAGCTAATTCTGTAATTTGAAAGCAGTTTGAGGATTTATAAGTAAATCCTGAATGAGTTTATCCTGGGTCATAGTTCACTCTTAAATTTGAAATAAATAAAGGAAAAAATAAAATAAATATTTATATATATATAGCAAAGTGAAGGTTACATTTAATAGATTTTAGTTTTAGGAATATATTCCTATGTCAATGTCAACTTAATTCTCACATGTTCTGGCTGCATTTGTATTCTAAAATGTTTTTCATTGAGTGTACAGTATGCCTTTTTAATCTCTCTTTCATTTTGAATCTAAGGTTCACAGTAAATTGCCAGGCTCATGAATCAGAATCCATCCAATGTCATTAAGGTCAATCCAGACATGAATAGGATAAATCAGTTATCCATGTATAAGGAATGTGGCCCTGCCCAGCCATCATTCTAAATAGCAGTTTTTAAACTACAATTTATGATTTTGCATCACTCAGTCGATTTTTTATTTACTACAAATTCTCCCTCGCCCTGTATATTTAGTTTTTTTTACCCAACCATTACTCCCTATACACCTAGAGTAAACTAGCCCTCAGGCAAGAAGACATTCAAAACATGATTGGAAAATGTGTGAATGTATCCTTGAAAGTGACTCTTAATATTGAACTTACAACAACTCAAAGTTGCAAGCATAATGTGTCTGTGTTGTCAGCCATATTAACAAATTGAACACACCATTAAACAATGTCATTAACCACAGACTCATGCTAATGTCTTCCTTTAACTATCAATGACGCTTAGCTTACTGGTCTGAAAGGGAAATCTGTTTTCTGGATTATTAGTCCAAAATAGAAAGTCACTGAGCACTTTGAATGTTGTTGTTGTGCTTGAGAGGGTGGGACACTGCAGTTAAATTGAATTGAAATAATTCAAATGGCAAGGATGGGCAGTGTAGGACTACTGGAAGTGTTTTTATTGATGTATTTGTGAGTGGTTAGCACTGAGTCAATGAATTGGGTGTTGCTTTTATATTGTGTCCTGTGCAATACCCCATTTAACATGCCCATCTAAATGCTAATACGATTAAAGTGGTTTTAATATTGCTCAGTACAACTGATGTAGTGATTCACTGATTGCTAAATAACTGTAACTTTGTTGCAACTTAAATTTGACATGACGCCTTAGATTCTGTACTGAGATACTTCTACTATAATGTGTATAAGAAGAAATCACTCCTACAATCCTGTCCTGGACCAGTTTTAACCATCTTTTTTTTCTCCATTATACAAATCAATTCGGTACAAAGTTTTGTCATTTGCCTATTTATAGATCAACCCACATTTGTCTTGCCACAGTGCACATGTTGAAAACACCATCCTAGCGACCGCAGCCTACCTGACAATTAAATGTTGATTTTTTTTCTTTTTGCCACTCTGTAACGAGGCATGGCAGTTTGACCTGCAGCCATGACTTTCTTCTATATTGTTTAAGGCTACCTTGGAAAAGGAATGACTTCAGAATGGTTAGAGTGAGGCTTTAAATCCTTCAATTAGTTAGAGAAATATTGTAGTCGGCTCCTGTGACTTTAGGTCCTTTGTGACATTCTCATTCCATGGCTATATTAATCAGCCCAGACCCTTAGGCCCAAACAGATGGCTTTGATAACTTGCTTAAAGCAGTCCAAAACGCCACCGATAGCACTACAGTCAACTAGACATTTATCTTTGGCTCCATTTGGTCCGTTCACCATGCAAACAGAGTCATTCCACTTGGCTTTGGGGAGGAATTCCCTGTCGCAGCGCCGACCATCTCCTCTTGAGGATTTATTTTTTGTCATCTGTATTTCTTAAACCAGTCGGTTGACAGTAATATCAAGTGAGCGTAACTGGTTCCAGCCAACTTGAACAATCATCACCCATTCATTTTGTACTCATATCATGAAAGTTACATTTAATAAGTAAACTCAGGAGGCCTCATATCATATCAAGCCTGAACTCTAGCACTGCACCATCTTCAAAAATAAAGATATTGAGTAGAGGAACCGCTCCTTTTACAAAAACACTGCATCGACGAGTTTTAGAGTCACCTTTATGAGAATGATTTATGATGATTTTAATGTGAGCCTCAACTAGCCAGTTTTAATCGCAAGCGATTATGTGGCATATGTAGTGAGATCCTTTTCTTACTTAATATCAGGATTTACAATGAGCTCCAATTTCATTTGGAAAGTGAGTCTTTGGCCATGTCTTCTTATTTCTTTGGATATCTAGTGATGTCTTAGCAGTCAGAGATTCAGCTTAATTTAACCTCTTAAGCCCTGAGCCTGTTTTTCAGGTCTCAGGCTCGAAAATGACATTCCCAGAACAAATGACCATATCTTCCCTTCTAAAAGGGTTACATTAATAATCTTTATTCTCAAAGTAATGATAAACCTGTGAGTTGGATGTAGAAAAGTCAGAATCAATATAGATGTTTTTTATTTTAAAGAAAATTCAGATTTTACATAGTAAAAAACTGTAAATTATAGTGTCCGTCCAAAAATTATTTTTTACTTATAGTGAAAACTACCCTTGGATGATGGGTTAGTAGACTAAAAGCTTTAGGAATCCAAAGTACAACATATAATAAGTACCCTGTATCAAGATTGATGGAAAACAAGTGAAATTTGACCTTTTTAGAGAGATTTAGCCAAAAACCTTCTGGGGTCATTTGGGTGGATTTGACCTATCTCTGGCCCCCCTTGCTCGATTTTAATGAATGAAATCTCTTTATAACCGCTAGAGCCAATGGAATCGAGGGAAAGTTATATACACACCAAAACGTTAACAAATAAGGAGTGAGAGTGACGCGTTACCAAAACCGGAAGCTGCATACACTCTGGTGGCTACCATTAGCAGCTAACTTTTCCGCTCCGATTTTTACATAAAAAATGGAATTATGGATTATAAATAATTTCTTCAAAGGCACAGGTACATTATCAACCTATGGATCAACAGTTGTAGCAATTTTTTTTTTTCGTTTTAATGCCATTGAACACGTCTTTTGACCTAATTGACAGCTACGGTGAGACGATCTGCCGTAAAAGCTCCGTAAAGGTACGTGTTGTGATGTCTGTGTTTGCTTCCCCTGTCGCAAGTTCGGATCGCTCAGTGATACTATACCTAAATAATCTGTGGAGTCTCAGCTTTAATCGGCTATATTGTATGTGCAGCTACGATAAGTAATAAGGGTATTTTTATCTTGAATTGTGTGCCGCAGTGCGTTAGAATTCTTTCGCTCAGGGGTCATTTAGACGATTCTTATGAGACTTGTGTTTTGTTTTGGTAAAAATGGTTCATATCTTCAGTTAGCTGAGATTCTTCCCGTTAATCTGGTGCTACACATTAATAGTTTCATAAATGTTAAGAAGCCCCGAGACATTATCTCGAAAAAAAAACGGTGGGAGGGGTCCAATGGGGGGACCGCCGTGCTTAAGAGGTTAATGCCATGTTCATATGTTCATCTGAATCAAGTATTTAATATAGCTTCACAAATGACAATGACAAATCACTACAACTCATGCCAAGACTTAAGAAAGGCTTCAACCTTTAGAGTCAATATGAAGTATCTCATTTCCAGGTTGCCCTATAATCAAGGATAATATTGACCTATTTGCATTTCAATGAGCACAAATGCTTATGTTCTGCTCGATACAATGCAAGTGATAGAGAACTTTTGAAACTTAAAGTTAACAACCCGGGATATCAAACTAGCGCCAAACCACGAAGTAGCATATTTTAAGACAGGTATCACTCAGAGAGGGATTCTCATACACTTGGCAGGCACTCATTAGACCGGTTAGACTTGTGTCAGCCTTAAGGCTTCCATACGTTTCAATGTGTTATACTTCTACTGTCATGTCACATCTTTGCAATTCCATAAATAAAATGCAGTCATTACAAGCAGATAATCAGAGTTAAATCAGACATATCAGAGCTGTGGGTTATTCAGCAGTATTAGACGTATGTCACTACCTAGCACTACCTGCAGGGGCACTCACAACTATCTTGTTTTTGTATTTTTTGCGTCCTGTAAAGCACTTCGCAACAACCTTATTAGCCAGAAACACCCCGTAAATGTGTCTGGCTGTACTTGAATTGACCTCAAAAAAGTGTGGAAACAAATTTAGGATGTATTGTGAAAAATCCAATTAATAATTAGATAAGGGATTCTAACAGATAAACATATGGCGGAAAGTGTGTATTGAATCTAATATATACAAAAACATATTATAATTATATAATAAATTAATTATATTATTATTTAATTCAATTTAACCATGCATGATGGCAGGTAGCAAAAGTATGCATGCACTGTATCGCATAGCACAGCATAGCAGTTATGTATAAATAATTGTACACGCCAATTTCATAGATTTCGTTTATACCGTTTTCCGTGATTGGTTTACTGTCACACTATTTATGTGAAAGGGCCATTTCAAAAGCATGCTCTTGATGTTTGATGGTTCAGATGCAATTAGGAGAACAATATATGAAAAGGAATACCAAATAACCAAAATCACTACCTAATCAGTCTCTTATTTATAAATTAACCTGGAAAAATACAACCAAATATTAATTTAAAAAACACAAACAGTGGTTTCATCCATAAATTGACTGGTTGTGACCTTACCAGTGATGTAGCCAAACACCGGTGCCACCTTGTCGACTGGCAGCGGCGTACCGGCAAATATAATGATATTTGCAGGTGGCAGTGACTATGTTTATCTGTTGTGTGACATCATTTTTGTGCCAGTTCAATTATGTTTTCATTTGCTGTGGTCAGGGGCGTACCAAACTGCTGACTCGGCTGTACACTACTCTGGAATGACGCACAGGTGTAAAGGGAAGCACTGACTCATCTTGCACATTTATGGTGTGTTTATAAAAATAAAAAAAGGAAGTAAATTACGGCCTTGTGGGAGAATAAGACCATCTCTGAGAAAGATCAGTGACATGCAGTTTGAGACACTTTTCTTTTCAGAAATGTAACTGCACTCTCCAATCACCTCTGTATTCTGGCACTATGAGCTCCATGCGCCGCACCGACAGCGAGCGGCGGTTCAGCTCTGCGCCTCACATCTCGTAGGAGAAGAGAAAAAGACTGAGCTGCAACAAGGCAGACATGCTCACAGTATCTTTAGAAGCAAGTAAATGTGTAGGTAGTTGTAAAACAGGCTAAAAAGGCTTTTAAAACAGCTCTTTATAAATATATAAATACACTTTTAGTTTTAAAGAAGACTATATTAAAAAGGTCGTATAGCTTTGAATTAGAGAATTTTTTGCTCATTCAAAAAAATGCAATGAATGGCTGAATGACCATAAAACAGTGTCGTTTTTTAAATATTCTTTTTAATTATTTATTTATTTTCTTTGGAAAAATCAAAAAATGTTATCAGCATTGGCCAAATTGTTATTTTCAAATATGGATAAAAATCACCAATTTTACAATCTGTGCATCTCTAGACCTCAATGAATTATAGCAATACCGCACTTTCATAAATCTGTAAGTAGCACTCGGTCAATGAGAAACATGTATTATTATCTGACCGCTACTTGAGCACTCTAGGGAAACATACTTTTTGTACTCTCTGCCATTAATATAAAACAGAGCTACAAAAGCATGATCCTTTAAACAAACACGGCTACGATGATAGGATGCCAGCGGAATCACAGGGAGATTTTTAGAGAGCCAAAAGCCATAAGAGTGACTTTTCAAAGATGTTCTTGGTTTAACTTCCTTGATTACAAGTCAAACATTCGAGATTTGGCTCCATTCCTCCGAAAGGAAATCCCTCTTCTCTGTTAAATGTTAGAGTTACGACCAAATATACCCCCATATAATACAACTGCAGTTACACCCATATATTAAAATATTTTTATGACTGCAATTTATTTTTCATGGCAAACGCTTTGGCTATTGGGCCAGTATTCAAATGAGGCATTTGGCAAAAAGAATATTTCTGTTTTATTTTTTTCTCCCAGACTTTGCTGTATACAACTATTACAAGCACAAATGGGAAATAGCTTCATGGAATCCTGAAAACTGGGCAGAGTGACGGCTGGGCAGATGGGCAGTGGATAAAGTCTTTTATTTCCACCATTGAGTCGCTCCACACCTTGGATAATAGGAGCCAATTCAGTTCAGCCCATAAAGAGGTTTATCAGTTCCTGTCAGCATGCCCTGCAGTGGTGAGGAGACAAATAACAAGGTAGGGAAAAAGGAAAGTGGTAGGAGACCAGCTCCCCAACCCGTTTCCCCCCTGCCAATGGCATCTGCATTTTCAAAAAACACTCATTTCCACGTATGACTCGAGATAGGATATTACAGAGTTGAAAGTCATGTTTGAGCAGCATTAGAAGGAGATATCGAAGTCACGTGATTCGGAGAAGCTGCATCTCAGAAACGTCACAAAATGTCAAGCACTGCATAGGCTGCCTAGTGAGGAATAAATACCATACCCTCTGCAATATTCACATTCACAGCATAGTTTTTTTTTTTTTTTTTATATGGATACTTTTTTGCTAGATCTAATAATTTCGATATTTTGCAACACTCTAGCAACAAGGTTAATTCATCCTTAATATCAGGGTTCAGACACTTTTTCACCAATGATTTTCAATGACTTTTCCATGACCTTTACCTAATTTTCCATGACCAAAAACATTACTCTTTCTCAGCGGTAGCACTGAAAATGGTTTATTTTAACATGGAACAGGAAAATAAGGTCTGAAACATGTTGTGCCTATCTAAAACAAATCCAATAGTAGGCTTACTAGCTTCTACAGGCTAAAGCAACTCAAATCTCTCACCAGCAAAATACCTCGACAGTTAAATGCCATTTTACGTTTCATTACTATACGATACAGTATGTATTATCATTATAGTATTACTATTTTGGTGATTAGATAAAATATAAATTATATTTGATGCAACTTTAGTTATATTTCCATGACTTTTCAAAAACTTTGGGAAAAATATTGTTTTCCATGACTTTTCCAGGTTTTTAATGACCGTAAGAACCCTGTAATATGTATATTGCTGATTTAAAATGACTGTACATTAAAAAAGTTCCTGTGAAGGTTATTGTAGGTCAGTGAGTGAGGCTTCAGGATTTGTATTTCTGTGAAAATACCTTATTTAAGTGCTAGGGGATGAACAAACCATGTGAAATTACAGCCCTCAGTTTGATTTGACAGGCCTGTTAGATCCAAACTACATTTCCGTCTCCTACCTGGCTATATTTTAGAAAAGTGACGGTATACCTCCCTGAATGAAACCCCTGGAGTTGCTGTCAAAATAATAAGCTGTATTGTTGGAAATGTTTCCACTATTCTGCATCTGCTGATCCACATATGAGCAATGACATTATGTATATAAAAACAGGCAGATTCTTTTTTCTCACCTAATAGACCACCTTTTTGAATTGGCTTCAGCAATATTTGATAAAGAGGAGGAGCAAGGAAACGCAAGAAACAGGCTCACTTCATTTGAGAGCGCATACTCCAAGTCCTACACACACCTCATTTAAAGTAGTAACCTGAATCACAGTGGCTAATGTCATTTTCCATGCATGCAAAAAAAGAAAATCAATGTGAAAACATGCCAATAATAATAATGATAATAATGGGAATGGATTCAAACCGTTTGTCCAGAGCAATTACTCATGGCCTTCTGCTAAGCCTTGCATCTCCACAATAAATTACACTTCAATATTAAAGACAACACTGCAGAGATAACAATCAGCACTTAAGCGAACAATTTTACAAATATGTCTGGGTATCTGTTTTTGTTAATGTTCTCACTATATACAAAAGAAAAATAATATATATGTTTTTTCTTCCTTTTTGGGGAGTGGTGGAGGCACAGGCGTGAGAGCTCCTCCACTGAGTTTGCCTTATGCTTGCCGGAATAAATTGGTACCATATGGTGTGATGACAGGATCACTCAATCTTCTGTGTACCTGAACACCACATTAATCATTTTTTGGGGGATATTCTTTCCCTTTCATCACACAGGAATTTCCAAATAGCCCCTGCCTTTATTTCTCTCACACATGTAGTGAATTTACATACACAGGCTACACTCGGCCCTTGTTAGGAGCCAGACCGTTTGACCAAGTTCAGGCTGGAGCAAAACAAAATGTTAAGGTTAGGTGTCAGGTGAGACTTCCTTCCTGTTCAACATGTTGACTTACTTTCATTGTAATGTGGTTACGAACCAGGGGCATGTTTCAAATTAACTTCCCTAACAGTGAAATCAAATAAGAGATTGATTTAAAATCCATTACATCTTACATCAGATGGAAAGGTTTACAGAATGGCTCGATTTTTTCCTTACGCATATTCAGTGTTATAAAAATGAAGAAATAGCAAATAAGTACACAAAAGAAAAGCTACTTAAAATGCCTGATAAATATATTTGTACATACCTTTAATTCAATAGCTATGCTGTAGTTCCAGAAGGTAAATGTACAGGGATAAAGATCCTTCCACTAATTCAAGCTTACAGTTTTTAGACAGAGAAAGGTGAACGGAGTAAAAAAGGGTGAAGTGGCCCAGAGGTGAGTGAGAGAGAGAGGGGAGAGAGAGTAAGAGAGAAAGAGAAATGGGACAAAGGAGAAAGAGTGGTCTTTAAAGCAATGTCCGCTTGATGAATCAGACATGTCTTATTTGTTGGCTGCACTGCCAGGGAATTTGCATTGATTATTTTCCCCTCAACAGATACATTTAAATCAATGTGGCACAGCGCAGCCGGAAAAGTGTGAGAAAATGTGCGAGGCACACGGTGAACCCCGGAGCTGTAACCTTGGTCAGACAGGAGGAGCCACAGCTCCCCCTTCATGCCAAACAGATGAGATCAGGACTAAAAGCAGCTCTGAGGACAGCACCATCTCTGATCTCCCGGTGAAAAAGCGATCCCCTCCCTACACCAGTAATAACATTTCTATGGGCTAATATGTCTTCATTACACTGCAATTTTTCATATGCAGATGTGCCAAGAAGTGTTTTCCCCCTGGTTTTATAAAAGGCAGTTTATTGCTTTGTGTGTCAGTGATGCTTTTGTTCTTTTTGTTTTCCAACTGTGTTCGTGGAGGTTTCTTCTGAAATAGTTTTTACTGTTGTCTCAGCTATGGCTATATAGTTTTATGGGATGCATGACTACTTTTTTAAGAGTCTTAAGTAGGTCAATCAAAACCTTTAGAAGTCGTTCCTACTACTGAATTAGACACCGAAACAACAACTGTATATATCTATGATAGTTTAAGTACTACACTAATGATGGAGGTTGTTTATCAATATTTATTTTACAAAGTATTTTTTTCACTTTACCCCTTACCAGCTTTTTCTGGAGCCTCCATTTTCTATTATTTCCAAGGATAACTATATAAATATATTTGTCCATGTTACATTTGATTGGTTCTGTTCCTTTTAATGCAGTTCTAACAAGCTAGCTTCCAAAATGTGCAAATCTTCATAAGAGAAACCACAGTATGTCAACATTGCTTGAAAAACATTGTCAAAAATATACTTTAATTTGTATAAATGGCCTGCGCGGAGCCCAAAAAAACGGGCCTGTTTTTTTATAAAAACGAATAGATAAACAAGGATTGCGTCATCATTCCACCATTCTGTAATGACATGTAGCCCTAAAATACACTGTTGCTCTGTAAAAAGCCATTTGATAATCTGATGTCTGCCAGTGAAAAGTAGGTTAGGTTATTATGTATTCTAAGACAGAGTCCACTGCCTTTTTGCAAAGAGAATGTGGTGCTGGTTCACTGCTAATGCTCCATCACAGGGTTTGCTCAAATGTAGCTTTCATGGAAGTAGAGGCGTCTCCTCTAAGAAGTCCTGCACTGCCCCCTTGCATACACCTAGCTAGATGGTTCTGCAGGGAGCATGGCTTATGAGAAATAAGTTGCCAAAACGCAACTTCTTTTGTATGTTTATAATTGAACGGCACTAATTAGAAAATATTAACTTTATAAATGTTGTGACACTTTTTTTTCATTTTTCATAACCCGCAGGCTCTAAATAATAAATATCACTTTCTAATTGGATGGGATATTTTCACACCCCCAACACACACTCAGCAAACCGCAGCATCATGCACAGCGCACACCTCCTCTCTTTTCCTGTCTCTCTCTCGTTCCCCATCTCATTGATAATTTTTCCTGGAGCCTCAGCCTCTCACATTGAGATCAAAGTGGCTGTCACACACACTGCCAGTGGAGGATGGTTCAGGAGCATCTCCCTACAATATATTATTCCTCTATGGATGATGAAAGCGTGTATACTGGGAGAAGAGATGACGCTGTTACGAGGCAAATGCAGTAGAGGGCGTTACACCAGGCCTCCGTCAGAGGGGATTGGTTTGCAGGGCGGCAGGGGTAACACATGGTTTGGGTTTAGGCTGTCCTGCAAACCAATCAAACACAGGGCGGGCTCTATAGTCAAATTAAACTTTTGTCAAGGGTGTGTTAGCGAGTAAGCTGACATTACTTTTTTTTCCCATCAGCACACACACGGCAATTTTAGGGAGAAGTCCTTCTTAGGCATATATCAATTTCAGGTCACAATTGTTCTGACCAAAATATTTGGTATATTAGTTTTTAATTGTTGTTTTAATTTGTATTATTATTATTATTATTTTGGATAGTAAATATTGGTAATTCTAGTCTAAAAATCATCAGAATATGCTTTAAACTCTTAAGCTGGTTATAAACCCTACCGGAAACTCGTCGCTTTACATTTAGTTTTGTATTGTTTTTTATTTTTTTTAAATGCATCACAAGTTTTAATGTAGTTCCCTCTACATTCATAAAGTACAGGCCTGATTGAAAACAAAATTACAATTAATTTTCTACCATGATAGCAAGCTAGCGGCCTTTTTTCTCATGTGAGGATATCGACCATTATCTTATTGTGAGTGTTTTTATTGCAATCCTATATTGTCCTATCCCTAGCCCCTCTGTTGTAAATAGAATAAAGAAAGAGCAAAGCATTATGCAAAGTTTGCTCTCTACGTTTCTCTCTGTTGTGTTTTCTTCGCAGAGAAAATAGAAAAGAGGCTTTCCAATATCTCCTGACTGTCTCTCTTTGCTCTGAAAGGCACATTTGCGTCTGACTAAAGCGTACACTCGTCTCTACCCTAGGGTGCAGTGGCAGCGGTGCAGAAAAAGTGAACTGCAGAGGACCCCACTGTTTAGCAAACACTCCTACTGAGGGGAGGAATTAATTATTCAGAGCCAAGGACCAAGGCAGCCCCATTTGATTGCACCACAAAAGAAAGGTCAGAGCTTTTCATATGAGGAACCTCCTGGTTCTGCACCCCGTCAGCTGTGGGGACGTGTACAGTATATACGTCTGAATGGCAGGCTGGCTAACAGCTCAATTAAAAGGACGACGATGTTTAGGTGAGGATGTGCTTTAGCTGGTCTCAGTGAAAGAGGCGTGACAGGTCTGGAGGGGATGATTAGCAGCTGGGGAGAATTTTATCGGTGGTGGACATGATTTTGCCAACTCTACAGGAAGCTGGAAATATGTTATAATGGGAAACTCTGAGAGGTCTAACCAACGATTAAAATAATCAAGATTCTGCTGGTGAAAAAGATTAAACACTTATCTTTACAGAGCATTTTTCAAATCTGACCAAACCATTGCATTTCCTTTCCTCGCAAGTTAGCAAATCATCTATTACTCTGTTTAAATAGTTAATAGGCAATAATGGAATTTATCATATTAATAACATTATTCAATCTTAGGCAAAATAGCCTTCTACGGTCTAAATTGATAGGTTTAAATTCTGCAAATACAGTATGGACTCTTGTGGCAATTAATAGAGTTAGAGAAAGTTTGGTGTGTTCCATACCCATAGTGTAATCATCTGCATAAGCCTATCAAATTTCACTCTGAAAGGCCAAAGCTTTATTCCAGCCATGGTGCAAATGCCCGATTTTCATCAAGTCCTTTCTCACAACCCTGAGCTCACAATGCCTTCTTCACAGAACAGCTCATGAACATACAGTAGCAGTGCAACAAAATCCTGCTACAGGATCCTCTGGGTTTATGGAGAAAATCTGCAGTTAAAGTAGAATACTGCTGAGGCCTCGTGGCATTGTGATCTGTTTCTGTAGGTTATAATCTGTAGAAACTGTAGACTATCGAGCCCCAGTCGGGCTACAGATGGAGCCAGGAGGGTAAATCCTACAACCGTGCAACAGGGGGTGCTTCTTCATTTACTATTGGTGTGAGTCCGCTCCAGATATAGCCAAGCGGTCCTATTGGCTCTTTCCAAAGCCCTGTCAGCCAATCACAGATGGCCCAGCTCTACCATTGCATAGAAACCAGGCCTGTACCAGTACTGAACTACAAATGAATTGAGCTACAGTCTTCTTTAAAAAAAAGAAAAAGGGTACCCAGACAACAGTATACTGCAGATTTTCAAAAGGTTAAAGTGTTATGATTGAAGGAAGAAAACACATATACCCCTTTAACAAAAAAACTGATATATTTTGTAACATATTTCTAATATAAGTGAGTAATGTCATTTCTAAATTACAAATAGCAAACATCAACAGCCTCGTAAGAAAATCTCAAAACATAACTTAACCTGCTCAACTTTCATTTCAGGTGATCAATCATAAGGTTGTGCGTGCTAACTGTGGAGTCTTCTCCTTAACAGTTTGAATTAGCTCGCTGATTTATGTTACTGGAGCATTATGGCTGAATAGACAGATATGGATAGCAAAGTGAATAGAAAGTGGATCCTCTCTAAGATGATTTCTTGCAGATGCTTCAGCCATTACATCTTAGTCTCTCAGATCATTAATTTTCCAGGTAATAAAGCCCTGTGTTGTTAGCAGACCCCCACCTTCCCCCTTATACCCTGTGCCGTAGGATGCAGCTGGGTGTAGCTCGGAGCAGCCGAATAGAGATGACAGTTTGCTCCGCTGTTCATCAGTGAAACTACGGAGCCATGCTGAGTCTATAGCACATAGATGAAAAATTAAACTCAATACCAAAACCTTAATGTGTTGTATTACAGTCTGTTATTTGTCCCCACAGAGATTTCTATCACTGCTTCAGGTCTGCTTCAGTGTATCCATTAGGGTTTGACAGATATGAGTTTGTGCAGACCTATTTAGATCAAAGTTACAGATAGACAATGCTTTCAACATGTGTCGGGGTGAAAACACACCAGAAAAAGCAATTACAATGTTCTTTCATTATAAAAATCCCAGTGAAAGCCATGTACTCAAATTAAAATAGATGTGTTATACTAAGCTAACTATCTGCCAATTAATACTATGAGACGCTGTGGAAGCTCCAGGAAAAAACTAGTAGGTGGATGTGTTAAGATTTGTATTATACCTTAGAGCAGGGGTTCCCAACCCCCGGTCCGCGGACCGGTACCGGGCCGCGGAGGTGTTACTGCCGGGCCGCGAAATAGCTGTGAGTTTATCGTAATATTTGCAGAATTATAAATATATAAAAATATTTTATCATAATATTCTTTTCAAAAAGTGTTTAATTTTCGCACCTATGCCACCAGTCATATTATTTCATCCAGTAGCTAGTTAATCTTTCACCAGAAAACCGTTGAAAATGGCTTTTATGATGTTCCGAGGGATTCGGCGGCTCAGCCTAAGGTCTCAGCCTCTTGTGCGCACGAGAATGTTACCGGTGCGCCAAGTAGGAAGAGGAGCGCACAGGAGACAACCGTTTGATTGCAGACTGTTATGTTTATGTGGGGAAATGGTGGTGCATACATTATTTGAGATATATTTCAAACTCGGACTTCATTTTAAGGACATGTCGGCCAGGGGTGTAGAGCTATTTGTTTAAGCACCGGATTGGCAAAACAGGAGAGTAAACCAGTCTGCCTTGATCTATGAATTAATGTCCGGGACTCTCACGATCTGCTGCCCGCAGCTGTTTTATAGAAGGAAACCCTCCTTCATGAAATGGCTGCAGCATCAGGAGGCAGCGGGACGTATACTCGGTAAAGAGCTGTGCCTTTTTACGCACCGCCTTCGCTGTGTTTAACTTAATCAGAACAGCTTAAGAGTGACTGCAGGCTGCTACGTGTTAACCACACACACCTCTACACACATCGAACTGCCCGATTACTCCCCCTTTTATTAGTTTTATGAAGGAGATGTCAAGTCAGTCACCAAGGCGCATGATGTGTGTGTGTATGTGCTCTGCTCAGCTCAGCTCTGTGTGTTCGGTGTGTTTGTCCGACACCGGCATATATGCGGCTGTTCCCAAAATAAATTAGTTTAATCTTAATCTCGATGTAGTGCTAAATGCTGTCGGGAGTGCACCGGAACGAACGACACTATCATAATATCTTCTGAAAACAAATCACACACACACACACACACACACACACACACACACACACACACACACACACACACACACACACACACACACACACACACACACACACACACACACACACACACACACACACACACACACACACACACACACACACACACACACACACCACACACACACACACACACACACACACACACACACACACACACACACACACACACACACACACACACACACACACACACACACACACACACACACACACACACACACACACACACACACACACACACACACACACACACACACACACACACACACACACACACACACACACACACACACACACACACACACACACACACACACACACCTCCTCGTTTTCCCAGCATCCACTGGATTATCCGTAAATCATACAAACAAAACCAAAACGTTGATTTATCTGTTTTCCCGTTTTGGTTTAAAAACTGAATAACGTCAGTTTTTTGGTTTTCCGAAAAACCAAAAAACAACACCGGTTCTTTTTTAAACTTTGTTAATATGTTTTGGATGCATATTGTTCTAGTATTTGTTCAGGCTGTTACATACAATTAGCCTCTGTTGCTACCTGCTGGTGGTGAGTAAATATTAAAATCAGTTAAAATTGACAACCGGTCCGCGATTTTTTTTTAATGTATCTACCGGTCCTTGGCACAATAAAGGTTGGGAACCCCTGCCTTAGAGAACATCAGCAAACTGATCATTTTAATTGCAGGCAGATTGGGGAACAATAAGCCATACACTTTTAAATAATAGTTGTTATAGAGGACAGAACAAATGTGGCAAGACACACATGTAATTCTAGGCCTTCTATATTTTGTTTATGTTATTGTAAATTGAGAGGAATGTGCATTCAACTTGCACTATTGGCAAATTGAAATATTGCGTTTCAAAAATATTGCCAAAAGAAAATGTGAATTGTGGACATTTGAGTGTTTATCAAGTCAGAAGGTTGGTGGCACTAATTGCAGAAAAACGCAGCGTAAAAAATACATGATTCTAAGAGCCCTAGACAAACCTCAAATGAACAACATTTAGAAATTGTGATGAAAGAAATTGCGTTTTTCCATGTATTCATTTGATGTTACAAACATCACTTCACAAATATCTGATGTTTTCGTGTGACCATTTTTTCATAGATTAGTATCTTTGAAGGACTTCTGCATTATCAATACCTGTACATTTCACCTAAGCCGTGAATCTTTGTTATTTTAAAAAAATAAATTACTGGGTTTCAACTGGGTTTTTTGTGGATAAAAAAAAATCTAAAACTAGATTTTCCATTGTTTTGGGCTCACTAACTTCTCTATGCATTGCATTCTCTTAAGACTTCACAAACAGCTCTGAGTCTCAACATAAGTACCACAGAATCCAGAGGTAATGTGATGCATTATATTCCTCACTGAAGCAGAACTGATACACTTCATGTTCTTTTCAAACAGATGTAGTGCAGCAGGGGCAAAAGTAGAAATTCATCCAAGATGGTCCAGGTATTATCTGCAATAGTGAGTGAGTGCAGCCCTTATCAACTTGTGAAGTCAGGCAAAATGCATGAGTCTGTGGAATATGAAAGCTTCTCTTCCTGATAGCAAAAGGATTTCATAACATTTCACACCAGAATATACTGTACTGTTGCCTACTCCCAGCTCTCTGGCAATCCAAAGGCTATCTGCTCTGCAAAAAAACAAACAAATAAAACAATCTAACCTTGATTGTCTACCACTTCAGTGCTGCGCCAGCCTCATGAACTTCTAGGAGGCAAAACAGCAACACAATCTTCCCACTCATAACACATGCGAAGATCTCTGGAGCAATAAACTGATTCTGAGAGCTCTCATCAATCTTTAATCCTTCCTCAGGCTCAGTGGGGCCGCGGTGAGTAAAAACCTCCCTGCAAAACCAGAAGGAAGGAGGCCGGAATCCAGCACATTCAAGGTTCAAGCAAAGGCCTAGAAGACTTGTTGACAGTTGATGGGGCCAAAGCAACTGAGGAGACCTTTTAACTCTTTGTACCTAGTGGAAACATGTGCTAATACCCATCTTCTGTCTGGACCAAAGGTTTTTGGCAAGCCTCTTTGGAGCTTTGTGGCTGATAATAGAAATAATACATTATATAGTTTTCACAAGAAACACTGTGCACTGTATTTAGCCTTGGAAATGTTTTGCAATTCAAAGGCTATACAAATGTTGAAAGATAATGGTGTATTCAGCACATCTCACAAGGGTTGATGAAATGCAACCATAAACCGCATTGATGAAGTGCTGAAAAAATTATTAATTATTCCATTTTACAGTTAAACATTAAAAGCAAAACGCGTATCCAGTAAAAATGTAATGGGATTTAGTATTGGAAGCAAAGAGTTAAGAATGAGTTTGAAGGAGTATTAAAAGTGAAGCAGCCTGGTGTTGTGTGGGCTTTGGCTCTTTCTCCCAGCATCCAAAAGTCAAGGACACAGTCTAAGCTGGGACGACAGAGGACAATCTAAATAACTATCTGTATCACTGTACCAAAGCCACAAGCATAGCAGCTGGGTGTAGCCTGTGAGTTGTTGCCAAATGGATATGACAGTTCGCTCCACTGTAGATCAGTGAAACCATGGAGCCTCGCTGAGTCTAGAGCACAATGATGAAAAATTAATTCAGACACCAAAAAAAAAATTAAGTGCCTCCGGAAGAGTGTGTAGTCTGTCCCCAGAGGTTGTTCTCTTGGCATTGAGGTCTGCTTTAAATGTGTCTATTCTGAGTGGAACCCAGCAGCTTGTAATGCGACCTAAGTAACTGTCTGCTGAATGAGAGTCTGAGCTTTAGTCCCACCATATGTTTTCTCACCGGAATATCAAAGCCGGTAAATTTAAGTAAATGATTACATTGCAAACAAAGGGTAGCAAGATGACCTACAAGATGTGTTTTAAATGGTGTGGTCAAATGTGTGCTTGTCAGATGGCCTCAGAAGAAAAGACAAAGAAAAAACGCTCCTGTTAACTATGGTGAAAAAAAGGGTTGTTGGACACCGTTTTTAAAGTAAGGCTACTCAGTGTGTTGTCTTTGGCACTACCACTCAGAATCCCTACGTCAAGGACACAACCTAAGAGGATATGGCAGGGGCCAATCCAACCATCTGTATCATCCCGCTCAAGCCACAAACAAACATATCTGTTTACTTTTAATATCAGAAGAAACTACTGAACTCGCTGGAGTAAAGCCAGACTACTTCCATTGGCCTCTGCAGCTAATTTATATCTAAATTTGACTTGCCCCTGAATAGTTTGGGTACCTGTTAAAGCTTGTTTTATAAAGATATAACAAGTTGGGCTGCGGAGGCGGTCTGCACTAGTTTACCCACCGCAGAAGCAAAGCAGGTGGCCAGGTTGATGACAATGAACAGACAGCATTGGTGGCCTAATTTCTTCATGTCAGACAACACCATATGGCTCCCCTTCTCCCCTCTACCTATTTAGAAACTGCGTCCACATAAGTATGCAAGTATCGTAGTCTTCACAATTAATTAAAAAAGGGATAAAACAGGATGCACTTCATTCTATATACTGTAAAAAAAAAAAAGAACTATTAAGGGAAAAAACATATCCCCCAGGTATTTATGTGTTGTGTATGGCATGTCCTTGAAAGCAGCAAGGTTTCAACAGACAGCGTACTTTTTTTTCCCTCGACACATCTTCAAATTTTGCATAAAATGGAGACAAGGCCTTTCACTGTAGTGGAGCACTCGTATGGAATAGCGGAATACATTTAATTAATCTTTCTGACCTTTAGTGAACGTTTCACAAAATGAAAAGAAAGCCTTGCTTACCTCTCCACCACCACCACCACCACCCAACTTGTTTTCAGGGCAGAAAAGAAGGTTTGATAAACAATTTGAAACCCCTACATTTTGAAAATGTATTGCCGTAGACCATAATGACAGTTATGTACTTTCAAGGGCAAGCCAAACCTTTTAAACTTTAGAGCGTTTGTATTGATAATGAATAACAACACCACAACACCACTGCTTTGGCTGTCTGCAGCTACATATATTATAATAATGATATGAAAAATCTTACAAGGAAAGCCTTACAAATCTCAGCCAATGATTGTTTCCAAAAATGAAACTTGAAAGGGCTTTGTGACAGCGTCGCCTGCACACCACCACGAGAAGTGAGAGGCTCAAAGCTAGGATTTATTCATAACCATGTGACTGGTGACAGTGATCGCTGACACGGAGTCTCTCAAAGCTGAGGTGGTGACAGGTAACAGGGTAAACTATGTGCGCCATGGAGACAGGGCAATCCCTTATGTGGCAGCAGAATATGGCACCATATGGCTCATACGTTGCACACTGCATTGGAAAGTAGAACACATGATTTATTTCTGTTTGTATTCAACATTTATTGTTTTAATGCAATAGGAGCTTTTGCTGATGTTTATTTGGGTCACATCAATTACAATAAGTTTGCAAATGTAGAATAATTAAGTTAAAAGCAAGCAGTCAAACTTGCATTTAGTATGTTGTTATTTCATTGTAGGGCAATTTGATACAATCCAAGATACTCATTTCCAGCTTTAGCCTAAAATGTTCCATTGTTCAGAGCCGAGTGTAACAAAATAAAATGACGGACGTGATCAAAACATATCCAAAGTTGTAATAGTTATTATGCCTGTTATGATTATAGCATTTAATCCATTTAATTTGAATTCCATTTACGTCAAAACCCCAGGGATTATTCCCAGGTGTCATCTTAACACAGAAATAAGACCGTAGACAAAAGCAGAAAGTTTTCGGCGAGAAAGTGGTGAAGGGCTCATGACACCCCCCCATGGGTTCCCAGCAACATCATGCAGCGGGGGACAAATAAAGCAGAAAATGGGTTTGTGCAACACACAATAGCACGTAGATAACAAAAAGAACAAGTATTGAAAATGTCCTATGGGGACAAGTTTACCGAAATGCCTTGTCTGTGAGACTGTGGAATGCCTAGCTCTTAATGGCGCACTAGTGGGGGTCACCATTAAGTGACAAAACAATATCAGCGGGGAAACATTTGCATCGCGGTGTACAAATATGCAAGTTGTCAGGCATAGCAAGCCTGGCCTTTTCAGCGTGACAGCAATCCCTTTAGGTGTGAGGCTAGTGCAGCTCAGTGGCGCAGGGGACGGCAAGAGATTTGGTGGTGGGGGGACCGGGGGGGCTGCGGAAGTTGCATGCAGTGAGGTGTGTGTCAGGGCACCAGAGACAAAGCAATGATTACACACAATGAGGAGAGCAGAGCGCACGCTGACACTAATGCAGTCCGAGGGGAGACACGAGACAGAGCACTTGTGACAACTGTGAGAGGGCGTCACTCCTCTGACAGACGGCATTATGGGTACCAAATAGAGCAAATTGTTTTTTTTCCTGCACTGGTGATATTTTAAGTTATTAACAAATAACCCTGAAAAAATTTAAAAAGTTCAAAATAATAATAGAAAAATCTGTTATATACACAAATGTTTAATCCTGAAAGTTTAAAAGTCAAACAAACTATGAAAACTTCCAATATTTAAATAACGCAATAGACTGTTTATCCATTGGTGCAACAAAACCATTGGATTTAAGTTTCCATAAGCAGTGACAAAAAACCTTTTCAATAAAAATAAGAACTGGGGAGTTAGCATAATGAGCAAAAGACCCTGTCTGAGCTCACGATCAACACTGGGAAGCAAACAACAACCAAAGAACATTTAAATAGTACAATTTAAAAAAAGTTTGAATGGAAAACGTTTAATTGTAATTCTTTGTTGATTTTGTTTTAAATAAATGGTGCCAGAAACATAATATTTGTTGGATGAAAACATTAGGGATACATTTAAGCTCCTATTGCTATGAAAGGAATTCAGATCCACTGCAAGACCGCTTCTTAAGATGGTACTGTTGTCCACATACTACTGGTACTGTATTTCTTACAAATCCCAAAAAGTCGTATAGTATAACGTTCATGTTTCTAAGAGTGTAAATGCAGTTATTGTTGCCTTAAACAGCTCTTGTAGTTAAATGGGACACTGTATCAAAGAGGGAATAGTAGCCTGATAAGAAAAGACTGACCTTTAACCTCTTAAGCACGGCGGTCCCCCCATTGGACCCCTCCCACCGTTTTTTTTTCGAAATAATGTCTCAGGGCTTCTTAACATTTATGAAACTATTAATGTGTAGCACCAGATTAACGGGAAGAATCTCAGCTAACTGAAGATATGAACCATTTTTACCAAAACAAAACACAAGTCTCATAAGAAGCGTCTAAATGACCCCTGAGCGAAAAAATTCGAACGCACTGCGGCACACAATTCAAGATAAAGATACCCTTATTACTTATCGTAGCTGCACATACAATATAGCCGATTAAAGCTGAGACTCCACTGATTATTTAGGTATAGTATCATCACTGAGCGATCCGAACTTGCGACAGGGGAAGCAAACACAGACATCACAACACGTACCTTTACGGAGCTTTTACGGCAGATCGTCTCACCGTAGCTGTCAATTAGGTCAAAAGACGTGTTCAATGGCATTAAAACGAAAAAAAATGCTACAACTGTTGATCCATAGGTTGATAATGTACCTGTGCCTTTGAAGAAATTATGTATAATCCATAATTCAATTTTTTATGTAAAAATCGGAGCGGAAAAGTTAGCTGCTAATGGTAGCCACCAGAGTGTATGCAGCTTCCGGTTTTGGTAGCGCGTCACTCTCACTCCTTATTTGTTAACGTTTTGGTGTGTATATAACTTTCCCTCGATTCCATTGGCTCTAGCGGTTATAAAGAGATTTCATTCATTAAAATCGAGCAAGGGGGGCCGGAGATAGGTCAAATCCACCCAAATGACCCCAGAAGTGGGGTTTTTTGGCTAAATCTCTCTAAAAAGGTCAAATGTCACTTGTTTTGCATCAATCTTGATACAGGGTACTTATTATATGTTGTACTTTGGATTCCTAAAGCTTTTAGTCTACTAACCCATCGTCCAAGGGTGGTTTTCACTATAAGTACAAAAGAATTTTTGGACGGACACTATAATTTACAGTTTTTTTACTATGTAAAATCTGAATTTTCTTTAAAATAAAAAACATCTATATTGATTCTGACTTTTCTACATCCAACTCACAGGTTTATCATTACTTTGAGAATAAAGATTATTAATTTAACCCTTTTAGAAGGGAAGATATGGTCATTTGTTCTGGGAATGTCATTTTTCGAGCCTGAGACCTGAAAAACAGGCTCAGGGCTTAAGAGGTTAATAATGACCTTAATCTTTAGAGAATCTGGCTTAGATATACAGACGAGAAGTTATATTCACAACATGAGGCAGATTTCTAATAATTTTTTTGATTTAATGTTTCGGAAATGTACTTTTGAATTAGTTTTCTTATTCGGTAGCAGTGTTGTAGTCAAGTCACCAATTTACGAGTCCAAGTCACTCTCGAGTCACCACTCTTCGAGTCCGAGTCCAAGTCCGAGTCACCAAGGGAGAGTCGTAGTCGAGTCCGAGTCCAAGTCCGAGTCACCCAAGGAATGTCCGAGTCGAGTCCGAGTCCGAGTCATCATTACCTGTGTTCGAGTCCGAGTCCAAGTCCGAGTCACCCAAGGAGTGTCCGAGTCAAGTCCGAGTCCGAGTCATCATTACCTGTGTTCGAGTCCGAGTCCAAGTCCGAGTCACCTAAGAAGAGTCCAAGTCAAGTCCGAGTCACAAGTCTTCATGTATTAATCTTCATGGATATATGTGTTGAAATGTAGCTGCTCCTCTACATTGCTTTTATCCTGTCATGTTATACTAATCTGTCTATTGAACTGCTGTGAAGCCAGTTTGGCTACAATTCTTGTAATAGGTGCTATACAAATATAAAGCTTATTACTAATATTAATATTATTATTATATATAAACTATGTTTAAAATGAGTTACCTTTTAGAGAAGTGATTATATTTGTATGCCAATATTTTCCTATGGTAAAGTTTTCGTTTTGCACTTTTATTTTGATAGTAATAAGATCGGGACTCTTATTTTGAAGGAACTTTTACCGGTTAAATCGGTTTACTGATAAAGATTTAGCCCCAGAAAGCACATGGCTACTTAGCATGCAAAATGACGTCATTCTGCATGTTAAGTAGCCATATGCTTTCGTGTTATCGGCTGAATCTTTATGTATTGATTAGATGACGTTACTCTGATGATAGTGTTCAAGACAGCCTATATGTCTGAACTCGATGTTTAGAGTAATGTGTTACGAAGCCTTCTCTTCAATATTGTTTCCACATAGAGCATTTTGCGCTGCTCTTTTCCAATGTGGAAGCAGAATGTGTGAAAGCATACAGCACGATGCGGGGTGTGTCTCTAGACATCTTTAGACTGGAATAGCGGGGCCCAGTACGTGAACTCGCCTCGCAGCCGGTGCACACGCCAGGATAGAGGACATCAGACTCCATAGAAAACTTGCTCGAGTCCGAGTCCGAGTCCAAGTCGGAGCGTCAATGTACAAGTAGAGTCCGAGTCATCATGGGGGGAAAAATTCACGAGTCCGAGTCCGAGTCCAAGTCAGCGTACGCGATAATTCACGAGTCCGAGTCCGAGTCCAAGTCATCGTGCGCGAGAATTCACGAGTCCGAGTCCGAGTCCAAGTCATCGTGCGCGAGAATTCACGAGTCCAAGTCCGAGTCGCGTCAATCAGTGCGGGAGTCCGAGTCGAGTCACGAGTCCCGAAAATCGGCACTCGAGTCCGACTCGAGTCCGAGTCCAGGACTCGAGTACTCCATCTCTGTTCGGTAGTGACATCCATCTCAGAACAGAATGAGGGATCCTTCATTGTTTCTTTAACAAATACAGTACCAAATATAAACTGCAATAAAAACATACACTATAGCCATAAAGTATTGTACATGAAGACTACAGCTCTGAACAGCTTGCTCAAAGGAGGTGTGTCAAAAAGCTTTTACAAGTTCCAATTAAATTTGATTGAGAACAATTCAAATGAGGTTGTCGCAGCGTCGTGAAGTTTGACAGCACATTACACATGCATATAGAGCGCTTTTATTGATTTTACAGAGTCTACCTGTGTGAGTTCCACTGGGCCAGCCTCCATCTCCGTACACATGAAGGAATCCTGATGTGTTGCTGACTGCATATCACTAAGGGATGTGCTTAGGCGCAGGCTGGTTGTTAAAACAACACCTATCTAGATCTCTCTGTGTGTGAAATATTTAAGTACTTCTGCATTAACAGCTATCACCATATGCAACACTAATGCCACAGAAATGCTGTAATTTTAGTCACTTCAAGTGTGATTACATTCTGAATCAAACAGTGATAAGCTGGGCTTTTTTATTCTAACATATGTAACATACAGCAGCTTGAATATATATGTGTGTCATAAAGGCTTTCATTCTGAATTAAAAAAAGTGCGAAAACAAAATTCAGATTATAGATATAGCACCTTGATCCTAATAATTAGCTTACGCCTTCTTAATCACACTTCAAATCAGTATAAAACCGTCATCAGACCTATCAACACATAGCCATGATACTTTTATTAACATCTATGACACAAGGAAGAACATTAGAGACTATTACAGATGTATAACCTGCAGCATCAAGGAAGGGGTCTGTAAGTCGCTACTTAAACCGAAAGTGTCCAGGGAAGAGTTTATAGAGCCTAACTTCTCCAGGCTCATTGGTACACCATAATATATCTTGGAAAACTCAAACATGAAATGTCTTTTGGCCAATTTCCTCTGTGTGAAACACAAACAAACGCCATGGGCAATGGGAATGATGCCTCAGCTCGGTAAACGCCTTATTAAATTCAAACACATTCAGAGGTATTTCTTAAATAACCATGTCATTCTATACTAGATGTTTGTCCTTTGAAATACAAATCTGATCGATGGCATGTAACTTAAAAAAAACACAACGTTATTCTCATAGAATTGATCATGACGACTGTTTAGATAATGATCAGAAAAAGCTGAACCTCTGGGTTAAAGCTCCAGACATCAATCTGTCTCAACGTTTCAAACTGCAGGCAGCACAAACACCTTGCATCCTTGTTTCCAAATAAGGAGCTACTGTCTATGTAACAGCATGCCTCTCGCATTCCTTAAGGAAAGTTTAATCTATTTACAAATACTGTCACACAGTAGGCCCAAAGGCAACCCTGTCACCAGAGCAGAGGAATTACCTCTGCATATGACAGAGAATCCCCATCAAAACATAATGATATTCTTTATTTTAAACACACACAAAGCTTCAAGAATGGACTACCTCTCCACCATTGCCAGTCAAGGTGTCACTGTAAGCTCAGCTCTCTTATGACTCCTGGCTGGGAGACACTTTTGGGAAAATCAACAAAGGAGAACTCTTCATCATCTTGGCAGGTAGGTCTCTTCACAAATTACCTTTTCCCCTCCATCCATCACATAGGGGAGTTCACCTGCATCTGTAGCACAATGCTCTGCCGCTCGCTTCTCTCACATCCCACTTCTCTAGAGCTCATCTCATAAAATATTGCTTCATTACTGTAGGTCTTGAAAAAAATGTGACAAATGCTGCAAATTTTATATAATGCACAAAAACGTTAGCTGCCATGCCTTTAAAACCACCACTGGGGAGAAAATTAGATTGGCTTGCTTGCTTGGGTATTTATATAATAGGTGTCAAGTAATAGCCCTACAGTACTTTTTTTTAAAGGTTTCCTAAGTATTTCTTCAAACCAGTGGCCTATTAAATTGTTTTAAGACTGGTTCTGATAAGCACTCAAAGCAGCTGCTGGAGTTACCACAGGTTATACCATCATTTGGTTTGATTCGCTCTTAAGAGGAGGCGTGTGTCAGTCCTCTGCCAGGTTGCTTTGCACCTCATTCACGTACTGCATCCAATGATTAAGCCAATGTGAAACACTAATAAGCAGCGAGCATCACCCGGTGGACTCGCCTAATTGGGTCAATCAAAGATGATCTACAGAGAACCACAGCAGGGAGAGAGCGAGAGCTTTCGGTATACGAGCAGTTTCACAACTTTCTGCACAGACCACTGCAAAGGAAGAGGCTTGTGGACATTATGATGAGGGCCTTTGATTAAAAGGAGTCTCCTGATAGCCTAGCGGTGACATTGCATATCTCGATGCCTTTCTTCAGATGTGACATCTCTTAATGTGATTCCCTTTTTCTCCGTGCGCGGAGGAATGGTTTAGTTAAATGTGAGAAAGGTACTTGCATGTCCTCAACCCGACTGTGGTGGGTCCCACAAGGCTTGTGATTCTAGAGCCGCTTGCCGAATGCTCTGCATGCTGATGGACTAAGTGTGGAGGCGTGCAGCTGCACAGTGTACAGTGATACATTCGCTTTTCATTAGGCTTTATCTGGTCTCTGCAAGATGAAATATTGCATCAGGATTTCACTCGTACTTTTATTTTTTAAAACCCCTCCTGCCATTAACAATTGACCCCCATCAAATTCAATCAAAGCACCCAAAGCAAGCGCAATGGTGTCATGCCATGATGAATATAAGATGACAGAAATCCCTGTTTGGTGATTTAAATATCTGAGCCTTATCTTTATTAAGTCTAATTGGCAAGGGTTAATTTGCACCTACTGCGGCAAGCAAGCAACATTATAGATTAAAACTCAATTATGTTATATGAAGGCCACGTACACATGATCATATACAAGTTCCTATGAAAGTGTTACTCCCGCTGTGCATCATGTATTGTTTTTTTCTATGAATCACAGATAACATATAGGGGCTTTTTTTTAGACATTAATGCCTCATTTCCACTGCATGTTTTGGCTGGACTTACTTAACTCACTATTGCTTCCAGGTCCTATTTATTTGCTTCTTACTACTACTTCTACCAAAGGAGAGCGAGTTTAGTAGAGCTGTGCAGTGAAAACGCTGCATAATGTTTATGTTCTTCCTCATCTTTGTCATATTGTCAGCAAATCAATTGTCTCAATTTGCAAATTCAAGTTTGGTTGTCCTCCAGGATTTTTCTTCTGTTGCATTCATGTTTTTCTTTTCTTCAGAACATTTCAGGGCCTGCATCAGAAGAGCATCCATCAGCAGCATCCACCATAGCATGGTCTTCACACCACTATGCCACTGTGCAAAATGCTGGAAAATAGACAGGAAAACATCCGACTAATGTGAGGTACCACGAGTGCTCATCTCTGAGAAGAAGGTCGTGTGAAAAGAGAACAGACAATAGACAAGCTAAGCAATTGCATCCAACTTGGGAAAGAAAAAGATGCAACTGAAGCACTGGTGTCGTCAGTATAAAAAATGACAACACAGATGGTCCTACTGTCCACAGGGGAAACATTATACAGACTGTACTTGGTTTAAATATAGCACAAGTGATTATATCGGAAAAGTAGGAAAGGATTAATCACTCCTGCACTGTATGAGGGAAATACTTTTCAGTTGATACACCGCAGTATAGTAAATGACGTTTATAGACGTTTTTTTGGAAAGGAGACACTCATGAGTCCATTCCCTACTGCCAAAAGAAAACAATTTCTTTATAACAATAGATTCAAAAATGTCACACCACTGAAATCCTGACAAGGTTTGAAAAAGGGGGTCTACTTTAAAAAGTATAGCTAGCTAGATAGTATGATACTAGTGACACAATTATTCACCAATCACTTTCACTCAGATTAAAATGTAACGAGGTTAATCTAATTCCAATCAATAAGAGGATTTTTTTACTTCACTTACTTTTGTCAATTAAAGCTTTATGAAATCTCACTCGTAAGCTTTTTAAATGTTTAATGGGTGTTTAAAAGGGAAAGCATTCACAAGAACAGTGCCAAAAAAACATCTTTGATTAGGTTTAATAAGGCCAACTGGTTTACTCAGTGTTTGTAAATGGATAAATTACTAATCTAATAGATGATATTCAACTTCAAATCTGCAATTATTATGTATTAGCAGTGCACACGGCAACAAGGATCACGTTCTAAACTGTATTACCATGCAACAAAAACTTAACTAGGGTCTTTTTATGGAGAACGACAACAACAAAAAACATCGGTATTCTATACAAAATGATAACCAGTGATGTTAAATGTATGCATTGTACTACTATGATACTTACACAATGTTAGGAAATCACTCACACTGAAATGTATACAAAAAAGCAAAAGACAAAAGACGTGTGTACAGATGTCTACAACACAGAGGTGTAGAGTCAATAGTTGTAATGATAGGCTAGGCTACATGTCATCCTGACCAACATCTTCAGTTGCCGTGGCTAGAGTTAGAATGGTTGTCTGGACTGGGAGAAGTCAATATTGAATTGGTTGAAGTAAACTCTTTGCACAGACTAACCGCAACCCTAACATCTAACCCAATGAAATGACCAGCGTTGTTTACTTAAAAGCATATGAACCTGGTCTTAAAGGTAGGGTAGGTAAGAATGGAGAAACCAGCTCGAGATCGCTAGAATTTGAATATACACAACCGGAGAAAATCTGCCCCTTCCTTCAGACTTCCTTACAGAGCCCCTCCTCCAACACACACAAACGCGCACATGACCAATGAGGGCACGAGATAAGTTTGTGCACAGATGGAAGGCTGATCCAATCATTTTAGCCGGGCCGGCTAAAATGATTGGTCGTTCTTTTTACAGTATTACGGCTTCCACCAGAGGTGGGGACTCGAGTCACATGACTTGACTCGAGTCAGACTCGAGTCGCATATTTTTTGACTTGAGACTTGCTTGACTAACATTGATAAAAGACTTGACTTGGACTTGGTATTCATGACTTGAGACTTGACTTAAGCTTGAGACAGATGACTTGAAAGGACTTGACTGTTTGTTTTTGTAGTGAGATATTACGTTTAGTTTTTTCGAAAAACGTGATTGGGTGATTATAGCGCCGTGCGCGCAAAACCTGGCAACCCACTAGACGGCAGGAGTGTCAGTTAACATGGCAGCGGCTAGCGTTACTCCACAAATAGTGAAGTTTGGATTCAAGGATTATGTTGTCGATGACGCTAATAAGAAGAGAACAGCGGTATGCAGGGTCTGCAGCATAAAGATCAGTGACACGACCACCACAACATCCAACTTCATTCGTCACTACAAAAAACCCCACAGAGAAAGGTGCGTGAATGTGTTGTGTTAGCTAGAAAGCTAACGTTAAGTTTAAGCTACGTTAGACTTGGTTTCAAATCGATTAAGCATTACAAAGAGAAGACAAAACGGTAAATGATCACTAGAACCGCCAAGGGATTCATTTTGACTAACCCTGATACTGACGGGCCGTCAGGAGAGGGAGAGAGAGAGGAAAAGAGATGCCTCGTTTATTTCCCCTGTGTTATTATCAGAAGTTACTGTAAACTGTTGAATAATGTAGTTCATCTACTTTTAGTAGTTTGTTTAAATCTTTTAATTATGATGTTTTTGTTTGTAGAAGTGCATCATTCCTTGATTTATTGTAAAATGAATCTGAACTTTTTGATCTGTTATGATGATAAACTGAAGCAATTTCTAAATTAACCCAATTAAGTGAGTTTTAAATCGTCCTACTTAGTTTATAAGGAAATTATGAAGAGGAACAAATTCAATGATTTGAAAATGATATCTATGTAGGTGCTGATGCTGTTGACGGTTCTAGTGTTAACAGAAATTTAAATTAAATATGTGTAATGGCAAATGCCATATATGATTTTCTTACCTGGAATTCTGCCTTTTTGAACAGACTTTTTGACTGAGTCCTAGCTATATTGTCTGCAGTTCTAGGGTTAATGTGAATCTAATATGATTGTCATCGGTCTAAATTAGATTTCAAATGATTAACTGTGTATGTAATGAAGATCATAGTGTGGGTTAAATCCATTTTCATAACCACTGTAAATGCGGAAACTGGGCTTATTCATCAGAATTTCGTATGACTTGACTTGACTTGCTTGACCTGAGCAATGACTTGACTTGACCTGAGCAATGACTTGACTTGACTTGACTTGCTTGACCTGAGCAATGACTTGACTTGACTTGCTTGACTCTCACCACAGTGACTTGGGACTTGCTTGATACTTGTAGGTCAAGACTTGAGACTTGCTCATGACTTGCACATGTAGGACTTACTCCCACCTCTGGCTTCCACAGATGAAATGTTGTTATGGATTTTTTGTCAAAGCACTTAAGATATTCATTGCTATCGGGATGTTAAGAGCATTCCATGGAATATAACAAAAAGTGTATCTCGAGCCGGTTTCTCAAACTTGCATACCCTACCTTTAAGAAACATAAAAATGTTCGGGGATAAAAAAAATCTATAAATCATATCACAAGTATTTCCACTTAAAAGTGATGATGGTTTAGAATACAGCTCGATTTCCTGGTCAGCTCAGAGTCCCTTGGGTGATTCAAAATGGCTTCAATAAATAAATAAAAAACCTGACTATGGAAAAAATGCATGCCTCTTGTTTTTACTTAATGTGAATGCTAAAAAGTGCAAGTGGGATTGGTAATACATCAAACATGCATATCTTAATCTGTGCAAAAGTAGCATATCATGTGCTGTCTGACCGAAAAATAACACGATAAACGGAACTACAACCTACCAAAACAAACGCAGAAACGGCTTTAACTTTAGAACGTAATAGCATTTGTTGTTTTACATTGTGTTGTAGATGTAAATGAAACACAATGTTCTCACCCCATGTGGAGCTACAGCACACAAACAGCCTGCGTAGAAGTGATTGAACTGTCTCGACACCGGACTGCTACAAGGCCTTTCAATATTTAACCAAACCTTTTGTACTCCAAACCAGTTAAAAATTAATCACTACTCAACATGAAAGTTACTCCGTGTGTTGGTGTTTTCTTGGTTGGCTATGGCCCTTAATAGCGCATTCACTGCTGCTCGGACAGCGTGTAATTCTTTGTGACTTGCCTTCCATTTGCCTCGAGGATAGAGCCGTTTAAAATCACTTCTGCACACGGGAGCATGGCTAACAGGTAATCTGCCTAATGATGGCAAGGGAGGGGTTAACATCTAAAATATTGAAGAGCTTCAACAACCTTTGTTTCACACTCCCTGTGTACAAGCTTTGAAATAGACACGATGGTTGCCTGGTAGCTCTCAGTGTGATGCTTTTAGGTGCAGAAGATGCAAGCTAGTGGCAGCAGTGTCTTTTCGCCAGTGTCATTGAGCTTAATAGAAAAACTATAATTTCCCAACATTCCCGAAATACAAAATAACGATAAGAATAAGATACTGGAATAGTGTGTGATATAATCAGTGAAATAGCACTGCAGTAAATAGTACAGTGTGTCAGAGAGCTGTTGATGTATGTAAGTTATTTCGGACTCATCTTATATGTGTAGGCCTTTAGGTCAGATTACATTGTGATTACTTTAATTCATCAGTAGGTTTAAGGGTTGAAAACCATTTAACTATTCTATATACACATCAAATTGATCACTATAAGCAGATTATTAACACGATTTGTTTCGGTTTTTATCAAAAAGACTACCATCCAATTAGACATTTGTGTATTTATTATATGAAAAGAAAGTAATGAAACTGACAGCTCACACCTTCATTATTAAATTGCTTGCTGCCAATTCATATGCCTTGTTCCTTACAAAGGAACCACTTGGGGAGAGGACTTACTAATTGTTGACAAGCTCTGGGTTAGATATGGAGAACAGGTTCTGAAACAGTTTATTTAATTGTTGCTCATTGTTTCCTTAAGCATACAAAACATATACTGTACTGGCCATGCAGGTCTGGTCTTCTCTGCTCAGTCATGCCTTTCTCTAGCTTCCAGACAAAATACACACACACAAATTCATGGTATGAGTAATAAATAACGGATCAATGAGATGATCTTATTTTTTTTAAATCTACTATCTCTGTTTTTTCAGATCCTCTGGTTTGTGCCATCAGCTAGATTGCACTATGCTCTGACACCAAGCAAGTGTGTAGAATTTAGTGGCATCTAGTGGTTACATTGCAACCAAATGGATACCTCTCCACTCACTTCCTCAACAAGCACGTCAGACAACCTTCTGACGGCACATGTTGACAAAACTACGTTCATATTGTGGTACTTCTGGCCCTAATTCCAGCAATGTAAAATCAGACATCTAGCACTCCCTATATGTGTACTATTTTACCAAAGACTTTGCACACGAGAAGCATTTTTCACCAGACCTACAGTGTACCTCAGATATTTCTCCTTATTTGGGGGGAGGATCAGAAAAGGGAGGGAGGGAAGGGGGATGTTGTTGGGGTTCAGAGGGATCAGGTGTGAGTATTTGACCGTGCACAAGGGGAGTCTTCCTTCCCGAGATAAATGAAGAAACCTGGTATCAGCAGGTCATGTGTAATAAGCATGCATGATTAATGTCTTTAAAGAAGAATCACCTAAGGGACACTTTAAGCTGATCAGGAAACCAAGCTGTGCTATGATGAATGCTCTCTTGAGTTCAAATACACACTCCTTTGGCACATGGGACACCTTCTTGCTTGCCTAATTGCCTTGGCATAGAAAGATGATTCATTTGATCTTGCTGATTTATTTTCCTAACTGGAGCACATCTACAACTTTACATTTCAAATAAACTTTTAGCTTTATTTTTAATGATGTTTGACCGATATTGATATCTTACACTGATGACGTTTTTTTTTTATGTGCTCGGAGAATATGAAGCAGTCAAAATACTGCAATTACCTCCGGCAATCTGGTGGTTTTTTTTGTCTTTATGTAAACCACAACGGCTCATTCATTCGGGTTCCAAGTCATTCCTCAGGCTCAGTGTGGCATGATATAAACACATACATCATCCACAGAGCTAAGCTACTCTAAATAACTCTTTGGTGGGGGACCTTTGATAATGAGCTAAACTGAAGTTCCCAATGCAATGTTCAGTGATAGTCAAATGAGATGAAATAGAAAGATCATCTGAAATGCAATATCCACTCTTTTGGAGAGTGATCATCTATCTGGTAATATGCACCAGGACGCAGGGAAGTCTCAGTGAAGTTGTAATTGATAGCTGTCTGATATAGTGTACCAAAACTAAAATATTGTTTGTCTTGTAGCGAAACCACGTTGGTAAAAAGGGAATATTCCAAACATTAATATTACATTTGAAGAGAATACCAGTGCATTCTGGGTGGTTTGTAGCCTTAATAGTGTGGGACAAGTCAGTTTATAATGTGTCAGTAAGAGTTAGTCAGTGTTGAGAGTGTTTACATAGCTAAGTATAACCTAAAAAAGTATCTGATTGCTCATGCAACGTGATTTCGAGGCAATACATATCTGTGGAAATATAAATATATGTTTCTGTTGTCTTTCCTGGAGACACATACACGGACAAGGCAATCTGTCAAACTGCCAAGAATTGCTGGTGTCACAGATGATGAGGAGCTCAATAACTGAAGGAAGGAAAAAACTGACAGAGAAAATGATTCTGACCGCTTTCAAGAGTCTGACAGGAGAGCGTGAGCATGTGACTGACTGACTACAAAAACAATGTGGTTGATTTTCTGGCAAAGTACTTCATTTTCTATTTAACCAAAGTTCCAATAACGTTTGAGATACGCAACATTGGAAAATGTTTTCAATGAACATATCTGAAAAGTCGCAAAAATGTTCATACTTGAAAACCATATGTGACATTGTATTTTCTTCGTTCTTTGCATGGTTCTCGAGGATAACAATACAATATTTGTATATAACAACTACAGACACCCCTAGCAGCTGGTAAACAAGGCTCCAGATTAACTGTTTAAAACCTGTTATGAATACCAGCAGATAAAGATTACTGGCCCCCTCGTCCCTGAGAGCAATTGTATTCAAGTGAGAATTCTGTCTTAAAAACTGAAATCAAGATCAAATCAATGCTGACATGCAGCACCGGACAGGACATGTTCTTAAGTGTTCTAAACTGTTATTGGCCTAAGCCTAACCTCCTGCACAACCAAATGGAAGAAACCTGAAGGAGAGACTGAAGAGGGATCCCTCTCCCAGGACAGACAGATGTACAATACATGCATGAAATCTAGGAGACAGAGCCTGTGTTGATGTATGTGCTATAAAAATGAATTTACAGACTTGATACCTCGTAAAAAAAAAGACTAAATGCAAATTTCACAATCTATGGCAATGTAGAATTATTATTACTGCTGGTCTTATGTGCATAAATTGAGCAAAGTCTTTCATATCTATTCCATTTTATTGGAATCTCTTTCCGTTTCATTTTCCCAAAAAGAAAAGAAAAAAAGAACAAGATTTATTGTCGCTCATCCATTCCTATTTCTCAAAATGCCCGGCCTCCTGTTGGTTTCAAGGCTGGGGTTCTTTGACCACCGCCATGCCTGCAATTCCTCCCACACAGGAGAGAATGGCATGACATTTACCAGAGCTGCAAGGCGGTAATACATTTTTTTGAAATGGCACGGCTGGAATATACAAAGCTGAAAGGACCCACGCTGGGCCCCACTGGGACTCCTTCACACCAGCCTGCTAAGCCATTCAGATGGGGGCAGTAATTACAGGCATAGAGGCAAAGCTGAACTAATTCATACAAGGTGTAAAGCATTCGCAGAGCAAATGTCGGTCAGTTTACTGTTGAATTTAACCATAACCATTATGACTGAGATATTTGTGACAGCTCCACTGATTTGCAGTGACCACGCTTTTTAAAATGATCAATCTCCTAATGACTTTAAACCCATGAATTTAATTTGAGGTGATTTATTATACACACATACTCACAGCTAAGGCCACGAAACTTGAGAAGGAAGTTAATCAGAGACCACACTTATGTAGCCGTTATTTTTTTAAACATTTATCCTCATTGGTCACAGTTTTATTACTACAGCGTTTTATCAACTCATCTCATTGGACCACAAAACGGACAAGATTTCCACCTCCAATTAGGAACTGGCGCTTCATCAAAGTATTGTTTTGCTACCATACCAAACTGTACAACCACAACCACACTAGAAAATACAAAGTAGCAATGAGGTCTGCCATTAGTTTGAGTCACACACACAAAGACATTCAATTTACCTAACACTGTGAAGGTTATTTATATCCATTGACAGACATTTGTCCATTAATTGATTGTTTGTAGAACACCATTGGGAGCAGTAACCTCCAGCTCTGAGGCCATATTTCAGATTTTAATTGGATGTCTTCACAGTAGCATTGAGAGGTCTCTGTTGCAATACAAGGTAGGAAACTAAGAATACCACTGCCCTTTCATTATTCCTATAAACACTACCGTTGCTATACGGTGACATCAGAACTTTAGTAAACTTTGAATACCATACAAGCACTTATCAACTGAAGTTACGATAGAAAGGCATGTATTTAAGAAATTGATTGTAGACCTTTATCTGCTCTCTTGAATGTGTACATGTCTGTCTTGTGTGTTTGCCAGTTCATTTTGTTGTTTAAACAATTTCAAATGTCTGAGACGGCAAACAAAAACATCATCTCAGTAGGGTGGCACTGAAGCAGTCATAATCAAAATCACATCTCAGCGTCTTTGATATGAGAGCTGACCCCCCTGTGAACATGGAAATCAATCTCTTTGACTGGCACTGAGCTGTTTATTTTTTCATTACATGAGTAAAAAAATACAGTGCAGTATTTTCACAAGGACCTTCTATCATTCTATTTTTTTCGTATGAAATAATAGAGCTGTTAAAATGTGTTTGTATCTGTGAAAAGCTACAGTTGGTAACCTGTTCCTTTTCAGATTAAGGCCTCTGTGGACTTTCTTTGATACAATACGTTAGCTAGAATCTATTGAGGAAGAGGGCAGGTGTGCGTGTAAAAGTATGTATGGGGAAATGAAAGGCATTAGGTCATCAAATTAAAGTCTAAAAACATCAGTATGATCGAGAGAAAAGAGATCTTCTAACCCACGTATATCTTTAAGTACTTTCGAGACAGATACAATCTTGTCATAGCATGAGAATGGAACTTTTGTATCATGCAGAGAAGCGCAAAATAAGTAAGTTAAACGTCACCTATTATGCAAAATCCACTTTTTAATGTCTTTTATACATAAACATGCGTCTCCTCTGTGTAAAGACATTCTGAAAGTTTCGCTCACTTTTTGTCCTGCTCCATTTATATAAAAACCTGTCTGAAAATGAGCTGATCAGATTTTGGCCACTTTATGATGTCATAACGATTTTTTTGGCTTGTGTAACCATTAGCCAATAACCAACCAAGGTAACCCCCTTATTTTCATCTAAAGTAAAAGACACAGAATCAGCAGTTTTGAAAGAGGGCTGAAACAGAGGGGATTATGGGATACTGCAATGCATGATCTGTTTGGTATTTCAAGCCAAACACTTCAGAGACATGTTTTGTATATATCTGAGACCTATAATATATTGATGAAAAACAGTATAAAAGGGGACCTTTAAAGTAGCAATGACACATGTTAATAATACTATGTTACAAGAAAAAGGTTTGCATTCATAAATATTATATATATTTTCTTTAAAAGCATCAGTATTATCTGAATATGTCCTTCATGTAACTGATGTATAAGCTCTCAATATGGAAAAACAGCCTCAGCAAAACTTTACATCAACTATATGTTTAGAATGAATTTGTTATAAGGAAACTTTTAACAGTTGGCAAACCTCGAACTTTAACAGTTTTTCTGGAAAGATAACGTAAATTATAAATCCACTCAATGCTGGAAATAAGACCCAAGTCTAACCCTGACACTGATCCTCTGCTGACAAATATAATCCTATCAAGTTCATTCATTGGAGGTGTTGTTTACCCTAAGTTATGCACTTAATGGATATGGTATAGAGTTTCAGGTTCCTGTTGTTGCGGAGGTTGGAGGCCTTTAAAAGCCACCATGAGCAAGTTATTCAGCACTGATCTCCTTCCTGGCTGTAATGAATCTTACCATGGGGTTTCACTGGGAAGTAACCCAAAGAGTGACAGCTTCAGAAGGAAAAGGGGAAATCATTTCTCTGTCATATAGAATCAATGGGTGCAAAGAACTTAAAAAGTAAATCTGTATTTACTTATGGGATGGTAAAGATTATTTGGCACACAGTATCACGAATGCATACACCTTAAACGGATTGCACTGGTTACATGTTTTTACTTCAGAGCTGCAAATGCTAGTCTATTAATCTAGTTGACCAATTCAAAAATAAAATGGCATTAATTATTGATGAATTAAGTCAATTTTTCAAGCAATATGCCAAACATTTTCTGGTGCCAGCATCTCAAATGTGAGGATAATTCAGCTTTCTCCATTTCATATCATTGCCAATTTAATATCTTTGGATTTTGGACTGATTGTCAGACAAAACATGACATTTAGAAACTCCTCCCTTCGACCGTTTCTATTTGATTTTCTGACATTTCATTGTCAAAACAATTCATGGAGACAAAAAGCTGTTTAACTGATGATTAGAATATTTGTAATTAGTAGCAGTTTTTAATTGCTTGGATTTAAATGAATGGGATTTGCCATTGTATTAGTCTCAGAGTGCCTAAATACAGATATGGAAAGTAGCTAAACAATGTGGTTTATAGTATTAGACAGTGTTGGACATACGTATGAGGCAATGCTTTGAGATGTATTACAGCATCCAGTAATAAGTTTGATAAAAAATACTTTCCTCCAATAGGTACAAAAAGGAGAAAATATATATGTATTTGTAATCATACATTCTTAAAGTTTCATTAGGGCTGCATATTATAAAATACATGATATTGCTATTAATACGATTTGGAGAAAGTGTATGGGCCCATTTGGATGTTGCCTGATATAGTGACATACAGAATCAAATATAATGAGTAGTAAAACTTTTATTTAGTTACAAAAAATCTTCCAGCATGAAAACCAAAAAACTGCAGCGTATGATAATCCATAAAGATAATATGAAATGTGAATAGGTTTTAATGATTGATGAAAAGATAATTGGAATGTCAAAAATGAAGTATAGAAGAACAAAAGTGTTTAGGAATAAAATAGTTGAGATGATGGTGGGATTCAATCAAATTATAGACATTGCAAACTTGATATAAAAAACGACTACTCTTGAAAACACAAAATAATAAAAACCTGAAAAATCAAACTGCAATTGAATTGTGTTCTTTTTCATTCTTTACCCTGAAGCAATGACATAAAAATGATTTAAGATAGGAAATAAGAGATACTGTATCTCACTGTGTTGTAAATGCCACATGGAATAATTGTTAGCCACCCTCACTAACTCTATAACAAAGCAGTCTCAAAACTTCTAAGAGCACAGCCTCTAACTAAAATACAAAAAGTATATGGTAGTTAATCAGAGTTCTAGAAACAGGGTTATGACTTATTTCTAAAGCAAATGTTTTAAAACTAATAAAGTTACTGTTATGCAGAAATGTCAAATAATATGTGAAAAGGGGTGTTAAACTGTACAGTACCTTGTATCAAGACTGGGGTGTAGCAGGGTTTCCGCTAGGATTTTTTCTCGCCGGTCAAATGTCCGGACAGAATTTATTTTACCGGACACATTTGAAACTTACCGGTCATGTTTCAATCATAATAATAAGAATTGTGTAGCAGAGTTTCCGTTAGCAGGTAATTATCGGACTATGACCGGATATACTGATGTTTAAAACTCAGTTAATGGGGCTCATTTTTATATTGCTTCAGTTTATAATCGTAACAGATCGAAAAATTCAGATTCATTTTTGATGACAAACAACAAACAACATAATTATTACATTCAAACAAACTACTTGAAGTAGATGAAGTACATTATTCAAAAGTTTACATTAACTTTGGATAATAACACGGGAGAAACGGATCCTCTCTTTTCCCGTCTCCCTCTCTCCTGACAGCCCGTCAGTTTCTCATGTAGCTCGCTAAACAGTGGGCGGGGCTTCAGGTGATTATGCAGCAGCTGATCTGATCTCTCTCTCGCGTCCGGTTATACTTCACTCGCGTTTATGTCCATATTGATCAGATCCAGCTCTCCTGATCGGCCTTTATAGAGAGCACCGATCAAACTATTAAGAGTGAATATTGGCCGATAATGACCGGCGGCCGATCAATCGGAGCATCCCTAATTATTACCGGACATTTTGACCGGCAGGTTTTGAATTTACCGGTTTTTAAATCAATTTTACCAGCTAAAAAAAACGGTAATTACCGGCTAACGGAAACCCTGGGGTGTAGATGTTGCAATAGGAGCCTTGTGACGCTACCATTTCCTTGACAACAAAGAGCCACTGCTACAGAGGATGAATAATTTAAGGACCACTCAATAGCCAAGAGTAAAACAAAAATCAACTGTCCATTATTTAAATTATCTTCACTCCCAAGTCATTTGAATAAAATAAATAGGTCAGGTGAAACTAAATTGATTGAGGAAATCCCATGGGTTGTGAGGCTTTATGTGTACGGTAGCTTTGGTCAGTAGCTTTAAGTTGGACCATGTGATCCTCCAACGTTCTTCACAAAGAAACTCTTAGGAAATTCACTTTCTAATTACATTTGTTCTTAATTTAATGGGGATCCTATAAAACAAAATGTCTTATTTGATGCAGCTTTCAGCAGACTTTCACAGGGCACAGGTTTGAAAGCTGTTTTTTTTAACAGGACTGAACTGTGAGGAGAATTTAATTGGCAAACAAGCACCTTCCCCTCCTGCGCCATTCCAACCTTTAAATGCCTTCTGCTTCTTTCTATGAGTGATGTACAAATACACACAAAATGTTGGTTAATTCATACGAGAGATTTCTGTATTTATGATTTTTCTCATTGGTTTGAAAGGGAAGAGGATCCGTTGGAAATAGATGACATACTGCCATGCACCAATCAGGATTTAGCTAAATATGTGTACAAATCTGACAGTCGTGGGGTTGTTTGCGTGTGCTTATGTCAATTATATCTGATGAAACCACACCCACACATCACATTATCTGAGCGTTGCATGTTAAACTATTCATAAATAATAATTAAGGATGTTTTTCCTGAATTTGAACAATGATTGATAGCTAGAGAGCAATCAACATTTAATGCTTCATGAAAATGTTTTAAGATTTAAATCGACGTTTACAAGGGATCAATGTCTTTGGACATATCTAGTAAAGTGGTTCACAAGATGGTGTGTTGTTCTTCACTTTGCCTTGGTACATATTTGTGAGGGGGCCAAATTATTAACACGAGAACAATGGATGACAAAACCTGAACTGAAGGAGTTTCCCCTGAAAGACTTGATAGATGCCCTACAAACAGCATTCACACGCATGAGGCAATATACCTAATAAGCAGTTACTGTCAATCCAAGAGCAAAATGCCTTTTTCAACAAATTGCTATTCTTGTCACATCACGCCTCTTGTACTGTGCAATAACACTGCAGAGCGGAGCGGCAGTACGAGCAGGGGTGTCCTACTTTCATAAATGAGCTGAAGCTCATATGCTTGCAAAGAAATCACTTGCCCCAGAACATCAGAACTGCAAATGTCCTCATGCAACTGCAGAAAGTCAATTTAGGACACATTCAGGTTACTGCTTTTATGAAGCATCATTTCTTAATTTCAATCATCTTTACAGCATATATACTCATGGGTAACTGAAAAATATCTTCCGGTTCACACACACACAAATTACTACATTTTTAAAGTACACATTAAGGTAAACCACCGCTTAAGTAAGTGAGACGTGGCTCCCACTGCCATTAATATTATTGACTCGTGCTTCTCTATATCTAAATAGAGTTAATGACTTTTACATGGTCCCATAATGTGTCCAGCAAGCAGATGGCCCGATGGAAATTGATGACAGGTTTAGGAGTCATTAGTAATGATACTGTCTAGCAGCAGAAGTGCTGAAGAGAAGGCCTGAGCGGACGATCTGCTGTATTGGCTGACTCTGAACTTTCCAGAAAGAGAGCATGGAGCAGGGACCTACTGTGAAACTACGCATCAGCCATCAATGTACAGTAATTGCCTGCGCTGCATGTTCAAAAGCTCAGATAGTATGATCAGTGCTGGTTGCTGAGCAGTATTTTCACAACACCAGAACTATTAGAGTCATTAGTGGCCCTGCTGCGGTGCAGTCTTTAGTCTATCTGGAGGGTGACCATTTGGGAATTGCAAGAAGACAACTAAGCTGTAAAATTACATTCCATACATTTGCTTAAATCTCGTCTTGATTCAAAGCCGAATTGCTGTGTGGAAGTGTTTTCCACAAACAATAACAATTCGTTTTTACAGTTGAGCTGTTCAGAGATTTGTTGTTATGTTTCCTTGACGGTTTTAAAGACTTCATTTGATGTTATGGCTCCATTCTAGACACATTTTGTTGAGGGACTTTATGGCCCTCTAAGCAAACAATCGTTTAAATTCAATTAACACAATGAAATGGTGCAGTTCAAAACAATCCTTTTAAAGCTTTGTTTTTGTGCAGTCTTGACCTATGTGCAGTGACTATATCCAGCAAAGTGTATACATATAAATTGCACATGACAGTAGGTAAACTGTTCAGTGTATGTGCTGTGAATAAAAGGGTATCATTAGCACAAAGCTCAACATAATGAGAAATAAACAATAATGGGAACAACCCATTGCGCTTCTGCCCATCAGAGAATTTCATAATTAGCAATTAGTGGTCATTGTATTATAGTAAGTGCAGCTCAAATCTGGTTGAAGTGTCTACACTCACTTACCTATCCTGAGGCATAGCAAATAAAATATCCCAGTGCATGCAGACGTGATTTATGTCTGTCGCAAAAAGGGCTGCAATGGCAGATTAGGCATGATTATGACTGGGCTCATTTATTTTCAACATGTCATTATCTTTTACAACATTGACTAAGCAATTGGCCAGTGTTTATGAGTATGAATGTTAGCTGTGTGTTCCTGATCATTAGTTGTTCTCATAAAAGTTAAAGGGAAGTGAAACACGAAAGAAGATGTTGGAAATGTATTAATCTACTTACAGAGTACAAGTTTAAATGAACAATTTGCAAATGTGAATAAAGTAAACCTTTATATTAAATATTTGAAACGTACAAATTAGGCCTGTCTCGATAAGCAATTAATTGACTTATCGTACGATAAATAAAAATGAACTCGATAACTTTTCTGACCTCGATAAATTGCCGTTTACATGCGCGTTTGTTTACATAAAGATGTGACCGGCCACTCTACCGGCCCGGCGCGCTGTGTCTATCGGCCAGGCGCGCTGTGAGGGGCGGGGCTCACACACAGCCAGGTCAGGACACTCTGCGTGCAACAGCGTAGCAGCCAAATGAATAATATAGAGACAAGCAGGAGACAACGTGTGACTTACTCGAGGGGAATTTGAAGTTAAATGGAATTGGTTGCGAAACCTAACTCCATCTCCGGTGTGGGAATATTTTGGATTTAAAGGTCCCATGTCATGCTTTTCCGGTTATTACCCGTCCCCTTGTGTGTTATGAAGGTTTTTATGCATGTAAACGGTCTGCAGAGTCACAAACCCTCAAAGTACACCCTGTAGCGAGTAAAACTCTAACACAGAAAAGACCTGTCTATGCTGCTCTATTCTAGTATACCTCAACAATGGAATTATGATCAGTAGAAATGGCAATGACATGGGACCTTTAAGCCAAATCAACTAGGCGAACCTACGGACTTGAATGAGCCGGGCGGTGTGTCACATTTGTTTTAAAAAGGTAGCAACAAAAGCTAGCAATACGACCAACCTTAAACTGCACCTGAAACACAACCACCCCATTCCGTTTTCCCAGCTGGGAGCAAACACGGCAGCTGGAGATGGAGAGCCCCCACCTTCCCGACAGTTTACAATCAAAGATGCATTTGCCCGACAATGCAAACATGTTGGTGTTCCTTGCTCGAAATCTTTGAATTACAGATTTGGATATGGCCTGTTGAGGCATCTGGGTCTTTGTATGGACAGTGGACTGTACACTTGACAGTTGTTTTAAAAAAGGAGTTTTTTTTTGCTTGTGAGACAATGTGTGCTCATATTTTTTATATATATATATTAGGGCTGTCAGTCGATTAAAATATTTAATCGCGATTAATCGCATGATTGTCCATAGTTAATCGCGATTAATCGCACATTTTTTATCTGTTCTAAATGTACCTTAGAGGGATATTTTTCAAGTTTTTAATACTCTTATCAACATATGAGTGGACAAATATGCTTTATATGTTTGTTTATTATCATTTGAATAATGACAAATATTCTCATGAATATTAAACACAACAACCTGAACATTACAAATATTCGCCTCAATTCAACCTGGAACCTCTCTCATACAATAATACAGTGTGTGTGTGTGTGTGTGTGTGTGTGTGTGTGTGTGTGTGTGTGTGTGTGTGTGTGTGTGTGTGTGTGTGTGTGTGTGTGTGTGTGTATGAATGAATGTGGAGACACTGTGATGGATCGTTGGAGCTATGTGCAGCTCAAGGCATATATGCTCGAATGGGAGCTGCCTGGACGCTGCAATCATGTTGCGTGTACTATCCGTGCTGAGTGTGCTGACTTTTCGTACAATGTCCCACTGGCTGGCTACCTGCATAAAGTCAAGTGCTCGGCGCAGTTGTCGGCGAAATGTCATTGAAACAGCTCCTTATATCCGTTAGCGCAGCTAGCTAGCACCAGATGCTAACAACAACATCAACACGTAAGGTGTGCCTCGCTCGCGCGAGTCGCGCCACACATACACACTCCCTCCCGGTCCTCCCGATGGCCAGTCCGGGCCTGCCAGTGAGCGTGGAAGTGTGGTCTGCCACAAGCGGGCGGCAGGAGCGAGGCTGTCAGCATCAGCTTGTAGATGGTATTTTACACTCGATGCGCTCTGAAACTACGGCGGCCGAGGACAAAAAATACACATGCGTTAATCGCGTTAAAATAATTAGTGGCGTTAATTTTTTTTTGCGTTAACGCGTTATTAACGCGTTAACTTGACAGCCCTAATATATATATATATATATATATATATATATATATATATAAAAAATATGAGAGAGAGAGAGAGAGCTCTGTTTTCCAGCCTGAGTCTATTTAATTGATTGTTTTGGTTGTATGTGATTTAATTAGTTTTCTATAATTTAATTTATTTGTTTTATTTATTATATATAATTTATATATTTGTATATTATTTCACATTTAATTTTCAATGTTGAATGTTCAATACAAAGTTCTGTTTGAAAGGATGTACTTGAATTATTATTATATATTATCATTATGTCAGTGGCCTAAAATGGTCTTACAACGGTGCCGACAATATTATCGTTTATCGCAATAATTTCCGGGAAAATTTATCGTCCAACAAAATTAATTATCGTGACAGGCCTAGTACAAATACCAAGTCATATGTAGTATTATTATTAAAAATTAAGATGTTTTTACTGCCCAGAATAATAGGTGGAGTCATAATGTTTCAGATATAAAAAATTGACAAAGAAAATGTACTGTTTATGCTACAAAGTTAGTCAGATCTTCTCCTTGAACACTTCACTCTCATAATACCTTCCACTCATTGCGCCCCTGATCCAATATCATCAAACATCTTGTATCTTATCATCATTAATTATGTTTTCATGTCATCAAAAACATAATTATGAAAACAAAACTGTTCAACACCTTTTTTCCTGTATTAGCAGGGGTCTTTTCATTTTACCATTATTATAACTTTTGATGAGCCTGTCGAGCAAATGTAAATAATGGATGAATGTTTTCAAATGGCTTGATTGTCACAAACCAAGACAAATAGAGTGGAATAGAGTCATAAAATATTCACTTGAGTGTTGGCCTGAAAATGATTAATCTCAAAGTCATTTTTACAAGGATGCAGGTGTCCTGGTTAGAGACAATATCATTTGACAGTGAACTTAAAAACATGGACAATAAATATAATGCGTCACCTTTTCTTTCCCCTTGCTTAAACCATGCATCACAGCTATAAAATGTCGACCAGATACCATCAAGGCATTTAGGCCTCTTAAAGTTCAACAGGGAACAGCAGCCAGTAGCCCGCAGGTCAAAGTTTCAAAGAGTTATCTCCAGAAAACGGTAACCTTCACTCTGTCCCTGACATTTCTTCTAGCATAGTATTGTACAGCAATTGTATTTTTGTGTAGTTATAAACACCCCTGCAACCGTTCTAGTGAGCATTTCACAGTCGACAAATGTAGCCACACAAACAACAAGCTTTAATCTCCAATAAACGTCACCCGCATGATGACAATAGCAGCACGGTGGCTCCCAAACTGTATCAGACTGATCTGATTACAGAGAGGCTGTTTTTTTTACTCCAAATTAGCTATAAACTACATTGATATGTCACGTCTTAATGACTAAATATGGAAGTGTAAAAACCAAAAAATGTATCCACTCCATGGATTATGCCAGGTCAGGCCAGGTGTATTTTATTTCCCTTTTCCTCCAGAAGTCAAATAGTAAGGGAGTTATATATCACCCTTTACATCATGATGAGTTGGTGCCATCTACTGTTAATAAAGATATCATATTGCTTGGGGAGTGTACTGTGTGAGTTAAAAAAAAAAAAAAAGCTTTAAATAGGACAGCTCAGATTTGAACCTTTATCCGACCAAATGGGGTCACTGCGGAACCCAGAGGTGTAATCTCTCAAATCTCAGGCGCTTCATTTTCAATCATTTCAAATGTCTGTTATATTTTTAATCAATTGGTTATTAATGAATTCATTCTATTGTTTTTGTTTATTTTTTGTGCTTTTTTTACCCCAGTCAAAAGTACCAAAATCAACATATGCAACTAATAGATATGAAACTATTTATTAGGTTATTATTATCCAAAGTATCACACTCTTTTTTTAAATTATTATTATCATTATTATTATTATTATTATTATTATTATTATTATCATCATCATCATCATCATCATTATTGGAGGTAGGGGGGGTTCTGTCAGTCATTTTGATAGAGACAAACAAGTCGTTTTTGTTTTGTTAATATGAAAGTATTTAATAATAATACTTTCGTTTTTTCCAACAGTCATTAATATTTTAGAGATAAGTTAAGATGTTGCTATGATAGTTATTGTTTGGGTCTCTAAAGGACCCAGTTAGTTAAATGTGTGTAGGATAAGGGTTAAATATCAGTTTTAAACTACCACATTCTATATTTTCTTCAGCATGTCAAAACAAATCTACATTTTCTTCATCAGAATATTAATAACAAAGAAAAGAACAGACATTTTGCTTATGTATGATAACATTTAAGCAAACAAAGAAAAAAAGTTTGAATTGATCTTACATGTACTCATTTCACATGAATACACATTTGTGTCATCATTGTTTGGTGCATTTCCATTTTCTCATATTTTAGAAATGCTGGACAATATTCCAGGCAAGCCTCATGTTTGCCACAAACAAGTCACAACGCAGCACAGCCTGCTGTATAAATACAATTTGAACAGAGGATCCTTCCTCAAAATGTCCTCTCTCAACGAGTGTGTGTTGCCACCAAGTTGGATTGTGGGAGTTAGGTATTCATTAGCATATCGGTGACACAGATTAACATACATTAACATACATTACAGCTGAATTAATCATGGCATGTGGTAGAACTTGGAGAGGCATCTGAAAACAGTCTGCTCTGAAGTCGATTCAAGGAAGAAAGCTCACTGTTCTTGCATAGTAATCGCATGCAGCTCAAATAAAAGCACCCGCATACAGCCGCAGCCTATGATATCTGGGCTCGTGTATGCAGCTTTTCATTGATTCCTCACATCAGCATCTTCCCTTTCCTTGTTGCGGCTGCTCGTCTCATTAGTGAAGGCTTCGGTTGTAACCTAGATGTACTATTTTTTTCATGGTGTTATATTACATTGATAAATGATGTTATTGTAAATGACAGCATGGCTAATTTAGGTCTGCTTTTTAGAGAAATGGATTTGAATGTATCTGTTATGGGTGGTTGATAGTCTGTGACCTATGCTGCAACATCAGTAATAATAATCATTTGAATTTCTAACTCATTTAGAGTTTTCTGTTAACCAATGATAATTGTCCCTCTCAAATGAACTCATTGTAACCACTGTTGGTAAGTTGGTCATGATTTTATGGGGACCAGAAAATAGGGTCAAATAGGGCAGAATAGTTATTAAACACTGCATCAGGACATGTTTTATATGAATTACATATCAATAAAACGAAAGTCCTCCTGCAGCCACAAATCCAAACCCTTCTCAGCCAAGGTGTAGCAAATCCACCAAATGGATTGATAAATAAAATGATGGAGTCTCAAAGTGTAGGGATTAAAGTAACACATCAAATGTCACTGATTCCATTATCAGCATTTTGGTCATGGCTACTTTTGTGCTTTGCTATCTCGTAGGAACACACAGCTGGGGTCCTATCTAGGTACCAACACTGATTCTGCCTTGGGCCTGGAAGCACATTATGGAGCGGCGCTCTTGGAGATGAGCACTAAGCAGATAGTGCCATTCCTTCCAATACTCATCATTAACTACTGACTGCCAGTCATTTTCTTAAAGCCTATATTCAGGCAAGGCCCTATCATTGGAGGTATGACCTAGGTACTGACCGTCTGTTCCACTCAGTTAAGAATAAGATGAATAATTGCCTTTTAAACACTACTTAAACAGCCCTCACAGTGCTCCTAAAATGTTGATATAATGAAAGCACCATGCATGAAACTGGAATGCAAGTGCCCGAGTGGCTAGTATCCGTTGAAAAGGGACATTTAAAAGGCAAGCTGCAGCACTTGATGGACAGCTCCTTCTCTATGTTGCAACATGGAAAGGGGCTGACAACTCGAATTATATGGTTATTAGAACAGTCCAGTCTGGCAGTACGGACCTTCAGAAACTTGCACAATAAGCATGACCCATCACACAGCAACCTTTTGGCCTGTTGAGAGCATGGGCATAATGAAAAGGAACTCTATTTACTATAGGTGAAGCATGCTCTCAAGCCTGTCCTTTTTTCCACAATCTGAATCCGTTTGATTATTTTCAAACCAGTATTATATATGGAAACTAGCACACAAACACTGTTTCATGCGAGTGGGATCCACAATCTATTTTGCTGTAAATATGTAAACATTGTGTCATGTGCATTGAAATAACCTGGACAACCAAAGCAGATGCAAAATAAACTTAGCTACAGTGACTTTACTGGTTCTTAAAATAATTCACATTTATTGTAATGTATTATTTATTGTATTAATATATAAAATAAACCAACGTAATTTGAGCAAAAAAGGTTGGGTATATTTTCTATCAGTGTGCTTGCATTGCCATAAAGGAGAATGACAGAAAGGAAATAAGAACGTAAAAGTACACCACTCTGCTTGAAAACAATTTCCAAAGAGTGGACAATGTCCCTCTTATCCTCCTTGAGCTTACTAAATAATTCACTATCCATGGGGTAATTGCCTTTTTTTCCATCAGCAATTATAGTAAATAATGACCAGAAGCGGCACAAATCCAACACCTTTCCTACCTTCGCGTATTGCATCATGGGCCACATTTAATTTGTCCCGGGAAATAATGACGTACTGCCCTCTAAGCAGCAAGCAGTGAGGAACTGTGCATGTACTGCAGAAGTGCTAAAACGCAACACGTTACTTACGAAAATTCCTTAGAACCTCAAATTCACCTCAGAAACTGAAGTAATTGTAATCCAAAGTCATAAGTTGCCAATTACTCTTTGAAACATAACATTATACAATCCATTATTCTTCAGAAATAGTGTAACTCTTGCTGCTAATAACAAAATACAGTGTAGTGAAGGGAGCTGCATGAGATGACCTGAGGTTATGACTTTTATTTATTATTTAAAATACATACAGAACTTTTAGAGTACTACATTTGACTATTCAGATCTAGATCAAGATAAAGGGAAAGAACAACTTATCAGATGCATACAGATACAAATCATAACGAATGTATGCTGATGTTTAAAATGTGGATAAACTCCAAAAATGCTGGAGGAAAGGGGATTTCCTGTTTCTTATTGAAGCACTTGCCTCTTCCCTGTCCCTGCATGTCCCTACGGAGATGGCTTATTGAGTTTGACTTGAGCCAAGTATGTGGCTGCCAAAGCATTCCTAATGCAAAACAAATACAACTTTCATTCAACAAACAGACACAACAATATAGAAACAGAATCAAAGAATAACCAATGCTGTACTTTTACAGTCTCTCCAAGTAGACTGAATGACTTCACTGGAGTCATTTGAAGGGGGTGATATTAAGAAAATATGTGACTTTCTTCTGCTCTACATTTAGTTTGTTAGACTAATTTCATGTGTGTTACTTTAGAATTGTTTACCATCTGAATAGAGAATGTGTAACTGTTTAGATAATGTCTTAACCATACCAATACCCACCTCGATACATCTCAGCAGATAGATTTTTATAAAACACTGTACACCATGCCTCTCGGTATAGCCGGACACTTTCTTTGTCTAACATGGTGGATGGAATCAGGGGTGTTTTGAAAAACTCCACTTCCTTAGGGGAACGATTTAAACATCACACAACGCCTGAACCAGGAGAAAGCCTGACAGCCTCAGAAATGGGAATGTCAGATATCTGACTGAGATTTGTATGCCAGTTTTCTGGTTGTGTTGAGTGTGGTTTGGGTGAGGGAATACTGAGGCCTTTGAGAGATTCAATACAGACATTTTGTTGATGCTTCAAAGATGGTCCGTTTGACATTTTGACACTAGTTCTATTAGCTTTGTCCATTTCCAACACTAGCTTGTCACTCAAAGTGAGAGGAACGCTGAAATCTCAGGTTTAATAACGGTTGACTAATCATGCGCGTAGGTCTGTTAAATCATTTTCAGAATATGGACCTTCATCCAATAACCAATTATGCTTTTAAAAAAAAGAGCCAAATGAATGATTTTTAAACAATGGACATGTTCTATCCAATTAGAATTGACATTTATGTTGGTAAGAAATAGAAGGTCAGTAAAAATGCATGCAAGTCGCTTCTTTGTGTAAGCTTTGGAAATTATTGTAAAAAGGACAAAGATGTGATGTGAAATTACATTTTTAAGAGAAAGAGTTGCGAACACTGAACATCAAGCTCTAGAGAGAGGAGAAAAGACATATTACCATACTGGTAGATCCCAAACTAATATATTTCCCAATCACAGAATCTAAAATGATAGAAACTATCTCCCAAATGAGATGCCTAAGCAGAACAAAATAGTTATATCTGAAAAAGCCAGTGCAGGCGATGGGGGGGGGGGGGGGGGGGGGTGTGGGGGTGTGTGTTGCGTACTGCCTGAATTACATGCAAGGCCACCATTCTAAGGCATTTAACAAAAGGGTAATTGAATGGCGTAGCATGGCATTGAAATGGCAGTCTTGCCCTTGCATTGTGTGACACGTCACAAGATGGCAAAGCGGTATCTCTTTAGCTCCTAGAGGTCACGCAGGATGGATACACCACTAATCTCTGACACTCACTCTGGGATTGGGGGGGGGGGGAGAAATCGACGCAAACTAGGGCTTTAGATAATTTTGCTATCCACCAGTGACCTCAAATGCAGAGACATCTCTTGGCTCTCTGTGCTCTGTCAACCAAATCCTTCTTACTGCTCGGTGACTTCAGACAAGGATACGTTTTCCGCCCCACAAGGATAAATCCCGGCTAAGAACAGACTATATATTAATCTGATATTGTCTTTTTATTGTTTGGGGAATAATGCAGTGGAAAGAAAAAGATTGATCTGGCAGCTTGAGAGACTTTTATATTGTCAAATTGGTCCATTTACAGATCTGTGGATGTCTCTCTGGGGGGCATGATCTCACAATCCCAAGAACAAATGTGTCATCATGTACGAGTGTTCCTGAGTGTTTCCGCTCACTAAGAGAACTAAAGAGCAAAAGTAGAAATAAAGAGAACCTGCTAACTCACCATTAATGTATATTGGATTGTCAATCCGAACAATAAAACATTTATTTATAAGCGTATTATAAAAAGCTTTTTCTCAATAACATTATACATGCCGCTAATTTGAGTTTAACAGTTCTGGTTAACACGCAAATGTATCCATTATTTCATTAAATACAGTTCACAAACTGAACCCACAGACGTCTCCAGTACAGAGTCCCGTGGACGGATAAATGGGGCACGACGGTAACTGCTACCAGACCCCAAGAGGGAATATTATCAGGAAGGTTTGTGGTTTCATTGATTTCAAGACTGCAATCATCCCCATCTGATGTAGTGGGCTGAGGGAGGATAAGAGAGCTCTGCAGTCAGCGGACCAGCTCTGTTTGACAGCGGGAAAAGTTTGAGATTAACTTAGCAATACCATTTTTAAAGTACTTTTAAATAATTATTTCCCGCAACCACCGGATGTCAAATCATTCCAATGTTGTTCTTAACAATTGTGTAAAACTGTGTCTAGTCACGTGTGTGTACACAAACACACCTAAAATGCAAGATTTGTGCATTTACAAAATGAGTACTTTACTTAAAACGTGCTCTTTTATTAAAGTGGTTTAAATTGCATTTTCTCTTCTACTTTTGTCCAACAAAGCACATTTGGTGACCCCATTGTAATACTTTTGAGTAAAAACTAAATGCATAAAGAACAAAACATCTGTAATGGCTCTCACTGGAAATGATCTCTGTACAAGTCTCTAACGGTGCTGTCAGGAGTGAGATTCAAACCATTAAGCAATTTGTGGTGAATCAGAGCACACAGAAATCATTTGAATGTGATTGCTGTGGTTGAAACGTTTCAAAGCAGAAGGATAAGAATATCCAGATACTGTATTTCCGACAGAGAGGATCAGACAAACCAAAGCACCATCATTCTTGGTTTTACAAAAGGCTTAATAAATGATGATGTTAATGCCCTTTCCTCCTCTAACCTGCCAGGACAACATCTCCATCAACACGGCAGATACGGAAAAAAGGGGAGAGAATCATCCTTCATTCATCATGTGCATATTTAGGTTTTAGGTCAAATGTAATACTAAGAATATGCCACAGATGCCCTCATAACTCTCGGCACCTTGACATCTGTATGATTTCAGAGTGTTTATTTCTAGGCTTCACAACATCCACCAAGATGAATTAATAAGTTGAGCTTTAATGGGCATGTATTTATGGAACTTCATGTCGAAGCTTACTACGCCTGCGTGTCATACCAGACCTCAATCACAAGCCTCTGGGTTAACAACGAGGATCCCCATTGGTGTCCTCTGGCATTGTTTATCAGTATTCTTGCTGTACGTCAGTGGCACAAAGAGAAAAAAGCTTTTTCTGCATAGCAACCCCATTTTCATCCAGTAAAATAACTACTTTAAATGTAACTTCAAAAGGCTTTCACACGTAATACTTATTTTATTAACATTTAAGAGATACGTTTAATTTCCTGATGCAGGTTTCTCTTACATTTCCCCTCGAGCTGAGGTATGCTATCAGCATTATTATTTTCTGCTATCAGTATTGAACCACATTTTCAGATGTCAAATCAAATGTTCTTCACCAGAACGTATTAATAATAATATATTTTAATTACATTTCGACCATTGATAGATTTAATATCTCAAATTAAAAAGATATGTTTTTCTTTTTAACAAAAATAAATGTTTAGTTAAGAATATCTAGTGACTATACATGCATTTGCATCAAATATTTTTTAATTGTTTTTATATTTATAAGAAAATAGCTAATGGAAATTAAATACAATAAATAGAAAATGTCCAACAAATGAAACATAAATGCCACATATGCTAGCTATTAAGCAAAACACATTGTGATGTCAAAATCTGCCAAAATCACACACACGCACACAGCTCCACAGCTCACAGTTTAACAACACAGTACAGTGACAGCGGCACAGACTCACTAGCTTTAGCTCCCCATCAAAGCTCTTCACTAGTAATGAACTTCCCAAACTAACAGCAATCACTCAGCTTGGTGAAAATATCACCAGTCAACACTTCCATCACACACAATCAATCGCCTCTGCTGCAATAACATTGAAAGGAAGTGCCTCCAATTTATCTTTATTAAATCAATATGGATTTGATAGCCTTACCTGCAGTGGGGTTCGTTGGCCAGTGTTGGAGCTGTAAGTGTCTAGTGCATTGGGACAGGGGGAGATCTCTGGTTCACTTGTTGTTTGTCGGGGACCAGGGTAGTTTGCTGTGTGGCTGGAAGCGACACTCCTAAGGGCCCACTGTGAATAGAGGTCAGGATAATAGACACAGTCACACAACAAAGACTGATAATCCTGTCTCGCCCCACAGCTCCCGTGTTGCAATCAGACATTTTAAGGGCAGTTAAGCTGCAGCAAGGGGCGGCTGAATGAACCGCGGTTAGGAAAGACTCCCAAGCTCCCATTATGGACAGTAACCGGTGTCAATTTGCAGCAATTAGACCACTCAGATGTGTCAGTAGACAGGCCTCAAATTAATAAATAAATAACTTCGACCACAAGTGCTCGCTGATACAGCCTTTTGAGTCATTTGAGTCTCCCCATGGTCTCTTTCAGTGCAGAACACTTAGTCCTTCAAAAAGTGACGAGGTGTACCTTCTCCTCCCCACTTATCTAGTATGACCTTTGAGTGGAAAGAGTCCTTAGTGAGCAAGTTGCTTAAATGTGCTTTCACTGACCGTCAGAAAAACATTTGTTTAAAGCGGCGAAGATTCTTTAATTATGGTTTATTATGAGTTGGATCTGCTGAGATAAACAAAATAGTGAGCAAAACCACTTGTACTATTATTTCCTGCACTACAGGATTCAAACCTGACTTGAGAGTTAGTAATAACTTGAATATCTTGTGATGTAGCAGTAAAAATAATTAATAAATGAAGGCATGGGATACATGTATCTCTAGTCTGATACTGAATGCTGTTGAAATGTACGGACCAAGGTTGTTGCCTTAGGCCTTGGAGTAAAGAGGAGCAAAAGAGTAGCCTCGGGCTCTCCACTGTGTTGTCTCTATATTTGTATGTGAATCATCACAGTCTTGAGGATATAACCTCGAAGTTAGAACTGTGGTTTTTTTGCCACTTTCCATTTTTGGCTGAAATTAACACAGTAGGTAACAAGTACTTCTCCAAGTAGGTTTGACTTTTGGGATAAAATATGTATCACAAAAGTCAACTTCTCATTAACAATTGTGTTAGCTAAGTAAATATTGATCACTTTGAAGATTACGTTTTTTGAGAAAAGACACAGAGGAGAGATCATTTATATTTAATAACCTACTAAAACAGATGTTAGTTGTGGCGGTTTTGAAAAATAATGTACTTTATTTCATGATGTCAAGTCCTATATGATGGCCTTTTACAAAGAACAAAGCAAAAGGACAGAAAGCAGTGGCTCTGGATTTGACTTGGAGCACTCAATCAAGAGAAAGTCATTACTTCAGAATAAGGGGTAGCTATGCTTTGCTGCTCGGCTTCAACTGAATACCTCACCTTTCACCAATGCATAAATAATGTGCCAACTGTCTTTGATCTGTTGGAGGCGATACCTTCACAGGCATGTGGACACCTACCTCTGAAAGAAGAGGCTGTGCTTTGTACAAAGATGTGTCAACAAGCATCACCCTCACAGAAATGTGCTGAGGAGGAAACCGGGAACAAAGGGAGAGCTTAGGATGGACAAGGGCTTTTATATTGCCAGTGGAAATAACACATGAGAATGTATTTCTATTTTTACTATGGTTGGAACCAATGATTATTTTCATTATCTATTAATATTCAGATCATCTTCTTAATTTATTGTACAAATACTGTCTCTAATCCGTCGCAAAACATTGAAAGATTTCGCATTTTCCCAAAGCCGAACCCTCAAAATCCCACGAGTATATATTAATACTTCATGAAATATTCAATGAAAATGTATCATTTTCATACAACGTTGTTTACAAAATGTACTTTTCCTGAAAATAGTATCAAGGTGACAGGTTTAGAGGAGTTTAATAATTGGAAAGTAAGGCCCATACTAATGTGTTTGAATAAATTCTGTGGTTAAGGCCAAAAAATATTCTTTCAGCAGAATAAAAGTTAAATTACAACGACAGCTGCCAAGGCTTCATCACTATCCATATTGGACACGTCAGATTGAGACAGCCCCCCCAGAACAAAAAATAAATTCAGAGAAAGCCCGCTGTAAAAGCCCTCATCTGTGTCAGAAGGTCAGATTGGGTGACTGTTCCTGGACAGTCAGACACCGTGAAACGGCTAGAAAAGGGGAAAAAACATAGTTAAGTGAGCACACAAAGCCATCCTCTGAGAGGTCGGAGCGAAAAGAAGTGCTCCTTTCAGACAGAAAGAAAAACAGAAGTCTGGGTGACTTTCAACACGACTGCTTTAACCAAAGTGCCCAATCAGTGTGAAATGAAGGGTCACTGTGTAATAATGGCGATATTAAAAGCTGTTATAATTGCCTCTCATTTCCATTTCAGATTTAAGCTGTGAAAATATGAACAGAAATGGCCCAGCCCTCACTGAGGCAATTTATTTAATCCTTATTCACCGCTGTGAGGTGGTGAGGAAAGTGAACAGAGGCTGCACGAGGCATTTTGCTACAGACTCTCTTTTTTATATTTCATGATACAAATACTTCATTATTAAAGCCCAAAACTATGCAGCAGAATATTTTGTTCAACCGTTAAGACATCTAGTGAAATGACTACAAGAGCAAATACATATTTAGTTCTCTCTACATTGCAGTGATTGAGGGTGAAAACAGGTTGAGTTTAGCCAAGGGAACTTATTAGCAGAGCTTCCCTTGTGGCTGAACTTCCAGGGAAAAGTAGGAAAGGCTCTTCTTCTTCTTCTTCAGAGTTGGCAGTAATGCCGTAAGCATCCTCTATTGGTAAAAAATAAACTTCAAAAGCCCAGTCCCTAATGAAATGCACCAGAGAGGCACTATCCTAATTAATACACAACCTGCATGAATAACCCATATGTGTATACTAGTGTTCAATCTTACATTATAATCATAACTTGCATTGCACAATATTCTACCTACACATACATGAACTCAGGGGAATAGTGGATTCCACTGTACTTGATACCATGATGTATGGAGATGCCGGTGTGTAAAACATCTGGGTATGTTTATGGAGCTTTCGTTTCTCTCAACAGAAGGGTTCATCTGTAGAGGCATGGGAAATAAAGCCAGGCATTATGTATGAGCCCTTTAGTGTAGATGCACTAACACAGTAAATAAAGTAAGTGATGAAGACAGCCAGGCTACATCACAGTGTTAACCTTGTAACTTGGTTCCTTTAGAAATGCAATTCATGTTTAAAACAATATTTGTACAGCTTTATTTGACAATTAAATTAGATTCATTATAGTCTCAAATGTTTTACTGTTATATATATTTTTTTAAATGTTGTGTTATTTTACCACTACACAAAAACATTTAGTTTACCATCATATAAATCAAAGAAAAGCACATTCCTCACATTTGATAAACGATATGAGCTTTTTGCTTGAAAAATGACTGAATTATGTTTAAACTGTTAAACTGAGGTTTTGTGTAATTTTGCATCAGTTTGTAATCGGCATCTTGTTGATAGAAAAATAACAGCAGATCATCACTTGAAAAAAAGCCCAACCAATAATTAGGCAACACAAAATGAAGTGCAGATGTATCCCACTAGTAAGTTAAAACAACTATTATACAACAGAAATGCTAAAGTTATATTTGAGCTCATTTAGAAATGATCTTCCATTATGAAGACCAGAGAGCATGAACACATTTTACATTTAAATGTAAACAAACCAATGTATTGTGGCAAAAATAATGCAACAGTGCCAGGCAATAAGCAGTTCACTTTCCACCAAAACCAAATATTTATTTAGGGCCCAAAATGTAGGTCAAAAGACGTGACCAAACCTGCTCTATTGTAAGTTACAAAATATTTACATTATAAAATTGTATTTTATTTATTTAACTATGTGCCCCAAGGTAAAAAGTTATAAATTAATGCTGTAGTGTTTGGGCAAACAATGGGAAATAGGCAATATTTAGCAAAAACAAGAACCACTTTAAGCCGTTCAGCCGTGGCGAAACTACTGTATTCCCAAACAACAGCAGCTTGAACCTTAAAACAGATTGCTGGGCCAACTAAAAACCACCATGTGGGTACAATAATAACTCATTGTCCACAGATACATGGGCTGTGGCAGTAATCTTCAGATCTCCTCAGTGAGGAAATACAGATATTTGTAAAAGCACTGAGGGGATTAGGCAGGGTTTTCTACCTCCTGCGGCACAGAGCCCGAGTCATGCTGCGAGCACCAGGAGCTCTGTGGAAGTCTGCGGAGGAACGACAGGATCTGACCTTGCGGCTGCATTATTCTGATATGACCCAAACAAAGCCATCAGCATGGGACCAGCGTAGGGGGTGACATCTCTGTCCGTCTCTTATTCTCCCTCTTACAATAGAGACTCATGTATAGACAGAATTTGCAAGAAAATCTCAGTAATGTTACGAGCTGTACATTCAGAATCAGAATGAAATTATACTACACTTAACAGATTGTAAAAGTATGTATATGCTACGACAAAACGGTTTCATTATTTCTATACATGGCGACTGCACCTTATTTAAAAAGGCATATTAAGTGAGAGCATTATTTTTTTAAATGTGCAGTGTTCTGAACAGGATATTCCCCAACCTATTAGGTCTCACTGCTGATGTACACATACAGCTATTAACCCTCACAGTGATTCTCCAGAGTTCATTTCTAATGAAAAATAAATTGAGTTGCTCTCTACACTTTCATAACATTTCCTCCTCAAAATAAATGGGCTCCTTTATGAGAAAAGACACACTGTTGTTAATGATTTTATAAGCAGGGAGCCCACCTGACATCCTGTTTTCTATTACTGTTCTTTATTCAATTTGCAGGGCGCGCTGCAGGTGACCTAACCTATAAAAGGGCACTTCAAATTAAATTATCAGAGCTCCTTGAAATTTTATAAATTCAGAATCGGCCTCACAGAGGGATCTCATACCAGAAACTAATGGCTTCACCTTTAGCTTTACATAAATCAATTGCACCAAAGGTTAGAACACATCATGCCAGGATGTATCAATGCAGTTTCCAACATCATAACATGTAGTACATTTGGAAGTGCCAATGGCAGGTGTATGAGTTCATATGTTACAAAGTTTGTGTCCCTTGCATGTAGGCACACACCTATGATCACTGAATTTGTCTTAAAAAACGAACACACATTGTTTAAGTCAATCGAACAATAAAAATGTCATGTCAAAGTAAATATATTTCATTCAAAGCATTACAAGGGATATTGGCTTTGAGGGTTGATGCATGTACACGTTACATGGTTCAATTATTTATATAATACAATAAACCTATAGGTATGTTAAAAGATGAGTGAATTAAAAAAAAATAGGCAAGAAATGTGCATAATTTATTCTTTAAAAAGTCATAAAACCATATAATTGGTTAACATCCTTTGCCTCAAGCATCTGAAACGTGAATGTAACTGCTCTTTTAGTGCTATGCCATTGTAAATGGACTTTCTCTTGGAGTTAATGAAGCAAACAAGCCATTTGAAGAACATACTGTGGGCTTTTTAAAAATGTTGATGTTTTTTTTTAAGTAGTATAACGTTTTCATTAAAAGTAAAACAAATAATCAACAGAATAATGAACAGTGGAAATAAGTTTTAGTTATTTACTTTTTATAATAACTAAATTACATTTAAGTATACATAAAAGGTAAAAGGTTTAGTTCTACTGGTTGGATTGTAATTCTTTTTAAAGTGTAAATGCTTTTGTCCCAAATGGCTTGAATATATATATTTATATACAGGACTTTTATGCAATATTTCCTTATCAATGCAGTTGGAAAAACTGAATATAAAAGCAATATTGATCATCTTATTGGTGTAGTTGTTACAAGGGAAAGTGTAAAGCTTTGTCACCTCAATAGGGTCCCCTTTATACTTGAAAGAGCACAAGCTCTTTCCAGTGTCATTTTGTTCCAGTCGCTGACCTAACAAGGGGTTGGTGGCAGAAAAGAAAATGCCCAATCAGTAACACTTGTTGCACCTGAGAACATGGAAATGTTAGACTTCTGTGTTTGAGAAGATGGAAAACATTGTCTCATAAAGAAGTCGGGAATATGGATAGGATCATTCAACTGTGTTCAATCTGAGTCAGGACAAGTTCCTTTATGAAGCAGTCGCCCGTGAAGGAAATTCATTTGTAAATTGCACCCGATCTTTGGAGAAACTGCTCCCTTTTGAAATTTCTGTCGAGATGCAGGATTGACACAGAACAAAGTCTATTTCCCATAAACAAGGGATTTCTTCTGAGTTCAGTTTAATTCCGTATTTGCCAATAGTGCAACAAGCACAAAACTAAACTGTTTAGACAGTTACTTTTCACAACAGTATTCTTTGCCTGTTTTTAGACTCGCACTGATTAACATTTCATGTATTCCCTTCACCCACACTAGCCTTGTTGACTTGTTTGACCTTCTACACCCTTAGGAGTATGCTCCGATCGGGTATTTTGGGGCCGATCGCCGGAATCAGTATCGGCCGATACCGATCGCCGATCCGATCGAGTGGGTGGGGGCTATGGGGATCTTCCATTTAAAGTGATGTTTAAAACTCAGTTAATGGGGCTCGTTTTTATATTGCTTCAGTTTATAATCGTAACGGATCGAAAAGTTCAGATACATTTTTCAATACATGATGCGCTTTCACAAACAACAACCAACATCATTATTACATTCAAATGAAGTACATTATTCAAGTTTACATTAACTTTGGATAATATGCTATCTGCTCATCTTTGTACTTGCAAAGCCAAATAGCGCTTTCACTTCAAACCGACTTGATTATGAGCCTGTCAAACAAACAAGCTATGTCAAGAAAGATATACAAAAGAAAATGTATAGTTTTTTTGTACATCAACTGGAATCCTCCCCTTATAATGGAAATAAAATGGTCTCAAATGTTTTATTAAAACATGTACAGATGGAGCATCTTATTTCAGACTCCAGCATACAGCTTCCTGCCTACTACCAGCCAGTTACCTGCCTAAGACCTGCCAAAGACCAGTATCTGGGAATGTTAAGCCCTCCCACTATTTTCCAAGAGGGCGTTGCCAGATTTTCAATTTCAGGATTTAACCAGGAGATGGCGCTATATATTAAATAACTATGGCCAAACTAAGACTTAGTTTTTCACAAGAGAAAATGCAGATATTATATAAAAAACTAAAGTTAAAATCTTGTTTTTAATGCCCCAAGAGCAATAAAAACACTTGTTAAAAAAATCCTGAGTGAGGCTTTCATAAATTGCATTTAGCTGACGCTTTTATCCAAAGCGACTTACTATTTAATAAATGATAAATGATTATTCATAACAAATATGAGTGATGTGTGATTATTATTCATGCTATATACTGATATAGGGCTAAGTAAGCAATCAATCCTGCAAATTAACCCTTAGTTGTTCAATATATTTATTCAGACAATGTGAGTAGAAATACAGAAATTCTGCTCCCACCTAAGGCCAACGTTGCAATATTACAACATTTCCCTAAAAACTTACCAAAACGTAAACATTTTTAAAACTCTTTCATTTCTGCTCCAGAGGCCAGGGGTTAAATTGGGATTTGATATGTGGGGGGGCTCTGTTAGAAGGTGCGACGGGGGGGGGGGGGGGGGGGGGGAGAGTTAGACGCTCGTGAATTGCCAACGGGGGGGGGTTGACATCAGAGCATCGTCCTATGGGCTTAGCCCCGGACAGGTACAACAGGTATTCACTCAGAGGGGGGTACTAAATGCCACCCATTTACATGTAGGCAAACAAAATCAACATACAGTAGGGGGGTGGGGGATGGTGAATCAGCTATGTTACTATTTATAATGTTATTGTTTGTTATGTTTTTCTTTATATTGAAGTTAAATGCATCAATGTCTTATTTAGCACAGACTATGATCCTATCCGTGACATATGGATCTTAACAAAGATCCGCTATACATTAGTACCAGACATATTGTGGTGATTGACATTATTCACCCACGGATCTATGGGTTGGGGTATTGTTCCGCACGGACATTTTAGTGAACCAGACCAGCTGTTTCCGCCGGTCTTCGCTTCCCGGGCATGAAGTTGTTTACATGTGTGTTTAGAAGCTAAATAAAAGTTTAGCTTTTACTTTTGATACCCCGCCTCCGACTCCCGTCTCTCGGCACCACAACATCCAGTTTACTGTATCGAAGTTGATTTCACATGAGCTCCAGTGTGGAACCCCACTGCACCCCCTGGTGGATCAATGATCCATTGCAGCTGGCTTCACAATAATTACATTTATTTATCACGGGGGCGGTATCAAGTCAGACTGGGGGCCGGCTCTTCATCACGGGCCGATCACGGGCCGATCACGGGCCGATCACGGACCAATCACGGACCAATCACGACCCTCGCGTTTCAAACTGTCCAAAATAAAACGCTCCATCTGTACGATATTGTATAGGGACAAACCCTTTGACCCTCGAAACAATTTAGCAAATTGAAGCAGGTTGGCAGTCATATGAGTCTGTAAATAGCATGCAGGCTTTTGGCCACTTGTCTATAAAAATCTGCATGAAAAATCTGTGTAATTAAATGTTAAAGGCCAACAATATTACTATACAACATTCCCCAAATACTACTGGATTACATTTCAGGACTGTAGACAATTACAAAAATGTAATAATGTATTTTGCTTACTTAAAGTATATTTGAATTTACCTGTACTATCTGACATTAAAATCAAGCGTTTATCGAGGTTAAAGTTGTCAAGCAGAGTCAAAGTCCCTTACTATTTAGAAAAAGGTTATATAACAATGAGGCCCTTCACACTACACATGATGACCATGTGGCACACTCACAGGCTGAAGGGGGAAATGCTGTGTGCCGCTCCGCTCATATTGTCCGGATGTGAGAGGAAGCAGTCCATAACCTGTCTCCTGTCCAGCAGGCAGCTGCTTGAACCGAGAGCACCCCCCTGATTTCCACTCCATCTCTAAATCTACGTGAGCAATACAGTGTGTAGGTGGCTAACACACACTTACAAACACTTTATCAAAATGAGTTCCGGTTTGCCTTCACATGTACAGTAGTGACAGTCAAGCAGCAAATTACTTTAGGTCCAACTAAAAGGTGTAATATCAGTCTTGTTAGAATGAATACTTCATGTTAGTAGACAATATTAAGATAACACAACCTCTGTTGTCTGAAATCATTCACTACTCTCTATATAATCGGCATTTAATAGCTAAAGTGAACCATCATTTGCAATTTCAGACACTTATGCACACATTTAATAATCAAGAAAAGGTGTGCTTTTGCGTTTCTGTAAATGTGTTAAATATGTGTGCATCTTTATTAGTGACACATTGCATTTTGGGACCATGGATGGATGGATACCACGTCTTTTGCGAGAGGTCTAATGTAGGAAAATGTTAGAGGTCTATATAAGGCATACATTTCACAGTTCGCAAGGCTTAGCTACAGCTCTCTTATTTTTTTTATGTTGCATTTCAATGTACTTTTGCCCTGTAGCTATCCTGCGCACCCCCCAGGCTATGAGCTTCGTAGTAGCTAACGTATGCCTACAGTCCCCTTCCTCTTCGCATCCTTAGTTAAAATGGACAGATTCACACAAATGCCAAACGCATTTAATATTTTCCTTGCTAAAGCTATTAGTTGCTGCTATTGGTTAGATATCTCCAAGCTCTTTAACTAAGCCTCAGTATTTCTGTCCTTGTGAAAAGTTTTATAATGTGGCACAATTATTTTAGTGGCAGACAAACAGATCTATGTTGGATCGTGTAGTTGCACTGACAGGTTACTAGGAACCCATACCAAAAAAAAACACTATTAGGAGCAGTCAGTGACCATTGTATAAAACAAAAGGACCAAGGCAGATAATGTAATTGCATCCTTATATTTAGATAAATTACACATTATTGACTTCATTCCATCTCTGTTATGTAGTCAACCAAAAACACAGAGTACTTTATTGTAAAGGTGTCAACACAAATATGTCCCCCCCCCCTTGTAAAAGTAAGATTTAATGTATTTGTAAGTCTGTTTTAACTTACCACCATGATGTTGTTCTCTTGGGAATAATCATGTCTGTTCCACTTCTGTTGATAATAGTCCACCGATGCTTCCATCTTGTCATTTACTCTGGCAGTAAAAAATAATAGACAGCAGAAATCTAAGGTAAGTGTATTTTAATTGGGATAACTCGATACTAAACGGACTGGTAACTAGACAGCAAGTTAAACTCGCAAGCATATTTACAGTAAAGGCAACACACATTTCATAACACGTATTTTTTTTTAATAATCCTGTTCCGGTTATTAAAGCCTGGTTACCAGCACACGTTGCCTTGTGTAATGAGCTAGCTAGCATGAACCTTACTTTAGCTGGCAAGCTAATGGCTAACATGCTAGCGAGCCGAACATGCTAGCACTTTACGGTTATATTAACAGTTAACGGTTATAATATTTTTGTTTTACTCTCTTCTGGACCGTTAATTGTACATAAATACATTAAATAGGTCTGTACATAAATACATTAAATAAAGAGCTAACGTATATAATTATAAGAAAAAAGCTATCCAAGCTAGCTAATTAAAACAAAAAAAAGTAATAGGATGTATGTTAATCTTACCGTCTATTAGTTTCTCAAAACTGTCTGCAAACCAAACCATTCCCCCGTTTGAGTTTGTATTTGTGGAGTGGAAGGCCAAATGAAGTGGATGGTGAAATGCAGCTTACATGCTATGATAGCTTCCTCCATTGTGGTTTATCTCAAAGGTCATCGCCATTTCCCTGACGGCTTGCTATTGGTTGATGGCACACATTTCGTGTCAAAATTCAAAAAGTTCAACTAACCTGATAAATGATCTGATTTAAATAAACGTTTTTGCCGGGTACATTCGTAACTGCAACAACAAGAGGCCATAATGTATAAGTTTGATATAGAAAAATGCATAATCAAGTAAACAAGGCTACTCTGGATTTTTGCATTAAGTAGTACAAATATCATATTTTAAAGTCTGCCAATGGGTTGATATTTAATTTCAATTTTTAAGATATTGCCAAGTTTGTTGGTAAAAAAATGAAGTGATTTTAGTAACGCAAATTGTTTTTTGTTTATTAACAATGACGTATTTCCCAGTGGAGAAAACCCTGCTTTGCTAAACCCTTCTAGTTTACTATTCACCCAGTTTGGTAAGCTTATGATTTATAATGCAGTAGGCCTGTAGCCTATGTGTATTTCACGGTGAATCTTTGGTCTCCAAAAGTAAAGTTTAAAATGCGTAAGCTGACAAAGTTTCTTCTAAGGTTTCTTTTTTATTGGTCAGCCAAATACCTTGTAAAATAGCCTACTCCTGAAATTGTGGTGATTTGTTGACTTTATAAGAGGATATTCTTGATCCTCTTATCTTCCTCTGACAAACGCTGACAAAGTGACTACATCTCATTTTCAACCAAAATTGAAGTGACTGACTTTTGCTCTCGTGTTGCCTGTCAGGTGTTATTTCAGTTTAGGGTGGATATTTCCTTTGAATGAACTGCAGTCTGTTTTGTGAAAGCAGCTCGGTCTTTACCTACAGTGAGTGTAATGTAAATGTTGAAGGCTTCTCTACTCACACAGCAGCTGGCAACTCTGAACCCAGGCAGAGGGCGTACTTTGTCTCTACAACCTTGTGTACTGAAATATTCAAAAGCTCCAAGTTTATGAGTCAGTTGCTGCCATCTGTGCCCCAGCGTTCAGTCCTCCCATCATGGCTGAACATAAGGCCAACATCAGAACAGATATGTGTGAGAAGTGTCAAAATAGATCCTCCAGTGTGCTCTGTATTGCAAATCTCAATATCGCCTGAATAGCTTAAACAACACTCTTCTTTTGCTCACACACACAGACACACACACACACTCAAACCCACGCACATTTCTGCTGCTGCAGAGTCAACATTTCCATATTCATGAGAGAGGAAAGGAAAAGAGGAAACATTTACACAAAACTGCCTCCACACAGTTGAAGAGGTCTTTTCTCTTAGGTGTCTTTTTTTTTACAATGTCATTGTGGAGAAAGCAAGCTCCTGTGAGCTTTACACATTTATCATTAAATGAGAGATTTCCTGAGACCAAAAAGCTGAAGGAGTGGTGCAATCAGTCCAGGTTTGTTCTAGAAAACATCACTTCCTTCCTTAGCATTAGGAGAGTGTCAGAGCGAGACATTCAGATGTGGTTTCACCAAGCACTTTCCCAGGACAGTAATGCTGCGCAATTCTAATAGTGTCATTCAAAGCAGCTGCCTTTCTCAGCAATAAACTGAACGCCTTGCCTAAGCAATTCAAACCGCCTCCACAGATTGCAATACAGTCAACAAAGAACTTATCTCCCAAGTGAAACTATTCATCAATCAATGTGTTTGTGTGCCAAAAAGTAGAAAGTAGTATGAAAAGACCTCAGTCACACCTGAATGCCTACTTTTTTGTCTTTTGTAACTGTTTCACATTTGAATTCACCTTTCCTAACAGCCTTTGCCAGTAAAAATCTCCCCTGATACAACGATTTGAGTATTGAAATTCATGGATGTTGTAGATTAGCAACATTATAAATTACGCACTTGAGATGGATTGCTTTGAAGATTTCAAGACATGTGCCAAAAAGTAACCTAACACAACTTTGTTTTGTGTGGGTCAGTAACCCATCAGAAAAAAATAAATAGCACCCAGCCCTGCTCGTTTCCTGCACAGAGAATGGGGTCATTAATCCATGACAGGTGTCAAAGAAACAAAACTAAAATGTGTTGTTTTTATCGCTTATCTTCAAAGCCACACTCATACTGTAGGTCTATACAGTACTGTATAACTGCAGCACAAAGGGCCCTAAAATGCTGTTTATATAAGCATATATTACTGTACACCACTGTTACTTCAGCCAGTCTTTTAGGCACTGTGCATAGAAAAGTGAACAATGACAAACTGCTCGATGTTTCAACAACTTTATAAAAGGCATATGGTATCTTCAATAGAGCACGGTTTACGATCAGACAGTTTAAAATGCAATAAAAAAAAAGACTGAATCTAAAAAAGAATTGTGCTATTGTTCAGACCATGACATTAAATAGTTTCCAGTGTTAGTTTCACTTTCTTTTCTTTTAATTTATCTGAACAAAATCAAGTCAACATTTCTGTGTATGCCCCAATAAGGCAATCATCTAGTTGTTTATAATATTAATAACAGCAGTGAGACACACACATTCCCAATATATTTCAGCCTGAAAGACTTGAAGATATTTGATATCTGTTTGAAGAACATTGAAATGGTCACTGGAAGACACACAGCGCAGGAATGTGTGTGTGAATTTGTGTACAGTCCTTTGCGGAAGGGAGTGGGTCGTCCTTCCGTGGAGTTAGTCGGTGTTGTTTTGGCATGTGTTTACACAGCCCTACTGTACGTGTTCAAGTGAGAACAATGGCGTGGAGTCTTCCAAAATGGCGACAGGTCACTGTGTCAACAGTAAAACAAAAAAGTGGCTTACCACGGCTCAAACTTTTTTTATATTGGGTGTATAGTTGGACCAGTTGTTGTTGGGTGCTTTGTGTTGGAGCAGTTTAGTCAAGGGACTGTGCTGCATGTTTTTCAAAGCAGATTAAAGATCAAGACAGGAAGGGCCAGGTTTAGGGAAACAGGAAAACTGATGCAAGGAAATGGACTACGTCACTAGCCAGCCCACCACAGTCTGTGCTAAAAGTAGAATCGAGACCAGCGCAAGTATGGAGTCTTTGCTCAAGTCCCCAATGAAACTTATACTTTTGACAGGTACGTGAGCTATTATCTCCTCTAGCATGGCAGGTGTCTTATATAGGGAGACGACGGTGGATGTTACTGTGTTTATGATGTCTATATGTTGGCTATGATAACTTTGGGCTATGTGATGGGGCAGCAGTTGAGTTTTATATGAGATTTGCAAATCATTTAAAAATTATAATTTATGTTTTTTTCAGTGTTCGTTTGCTGCATGAGATGGATTCTTAATGTGTATTGTGTCTCAATGGATTAGTTCAGTGGATCACGTGTGGTTACATGCAACAGAGATAAAAATGCAATTTTTACTGGAACCACACATGCTTAAAGAAGCGGCAGTGGCGTCAGAAAATTAGTTAGACATGGTTTAAGTTAAACTTACACACTCTTGTATATGATATTGTGTCTACGCAGCATGGCTTTCCAGTCTGATGGACCCATGCAGCTTCTCTGACATTTGTGATTCTTGTCACCGACTTGCAACATGCAAGGCCCTGAACGGATCAAATGCCTGCTTCTGCAACCATGGATATACTGGCGATGGAACAACGTTTTGCAACGGTGAATATAAACATACAAAAACAACAGTATCTCACTGAGAGTTTAGCAAATGATGCAAGCGTATAACCTTGTGTGTGGCTGTCATTGAAGCTTAGACTATTTTTGGAAGCCTTTGTCGTTTGTGGCTGCTCAACATCCAAGCGGACAGAAGTATAAGGCAGGCATTCCTACACATGTCGGCTAATTTAACATATATTTGGAGGGTGATGGTTGACTTCAGGGGGAAAACAAGGGTGTAAGCAGTTGAAAAATATAGGCACTAGATGTGTTAATCTTCCTAAACTGCCATGACTTAAACACATTAAATGTTACATTTGAAAATGCATTCACATTTAAAACACTACCTGTGGTCTTTTGATCAACACATATCAGTGTGTTGTGTACAGTAATAATCTTCTGCAAATGTTGTCTCTAAAATTTGAGATTGTTAGCCCAAAAAAATACTCATATTCTTGTTAAACTATGGTAAAAAAACGTAGTAAAATATTCGTACCATCAAATGTAACTTTAACTTGTAACTCTTGTGCTTGAGCTGAAGTTTCAAAACACAAAGGCACTGTGTGGTTGAGTTTAAGTTGGATATGTAAAACATTTAATTAATTAATTTAACTTCTTCTTCTTCGTGTTCTTGTCCGAACTTTTGAGAGTGTGTCAGTGTTTTGGAAACTGCAATATTTGAATTCCCCACATCCTCTTCACATCATTAAGAGTGGAATTCAAAGAAAACACTGCAATGTAGAAAGATATCTCCACGATCCAGCTGTATTAGGAACTTTTTTAATGGCCAATGCTGCCTCTCTGTCAGCATTGTTAATCCTGTTATGTTTCTGGGCTGATTAGAATTCCTGGAACACGTTTAGTTTCCTGACCAAACATGATCACCATCACAGTACAGCTTACATATTTCAAGAGCCAAAAGTAAATCAAAAAGTGAGCACTACAAACACTGTGGTAAAGGATTTTTTGAGGTAAAAAAGCAGAATGAAGTTCCCTAGTACCAGATTTAAAAATAATTCAAAGAATTCAAATTGTATGAAATGTCAAAAGCACCCAATTGCAGCATATGCAGTTTTAATGAATACAATATAATTGATATATGAAATATTTGCCATGGGTCCTTTATTTAAAGGATTACATACTGGGGGGGGGGGGGCAGGGATACTTGGTCAGTCATTTTATAGAAGACAGGAACAGATACAGCAGACACAGGCCTATCCCCAGATAACCTGCCTGGAAAATAATAAAATGGCTTATTTTCTTCAGATTAAATGCATCACTTTATTTAAAAAACAAAGTGACAAAAGCACTCTACTGTGTCCTTATAAGTGATTCATGGAGCGTGTGGATACAGTTTTTGCGCAATAATGACAGCTCAAGGGTCCCTGGTGTCATGAGGTATTTCCCCTTTGAATACAGTCACCTCTCTCTTCCGAGCAGAGGATATCCTATCCCGGACAATATATGTGCAAAAGGTACAGAGGAGAGGAAGAGCAAAGCGTCCATCAAAGACGGAAAGTGAAAACAACAGTGGAAAGTCTTACCAGGTCATTTCCAATAAACAGAGCGAAGCGAGACGGAGGGTGGGTTTGAGAATAAAGCTGGAACAGCACTTTCTAAAATGCGTGGGCCCCGGGCAGCGTTCACAGCAAACTGCTCTGTATGGAGCTTTCTAAACAAAGGGCAACAATGAAATAAAGTATTTTAGTTTTTTCTCAAAAGTCAAAAAACAACCACTAGTGAAATGTAACTAAGTACATTTATTCAAGAGCTGCTCTTAAGTACAATCTTTAGGTACTTCCATTTTACGCTACTCCATACAGTAATACTCGGCTAAGTTTTGAAGGCAACATTGCACTTTTTACTTTACTTAAAGGTGGGGTAGGTAAGTTTGAGAAACCGGCTCGAGATCGCTAGAATTTGAAAATACACAACCGGAGAAAATCTGCCACTTCCTTATAGAGCCCCTCCTCCAACACACACGAACGCGCACATGACCAATGAGGGCACGAGATAAGTTTGTGCACAGATGGAAGGCTGACAGGCAGGTAGGCCATCCAGTTATTTTAGCCGGGCCGGCTAAAATGATTGGTCGTACTTTTTACAGTACTACAGCTTCCACAGATGACATTTTTTAATGGATTTTTTGTCAAAGCACTTAAGATATTTATTGCTATCGGGATGTTGAGAGCATTCCATGGAATATAACAAAAAGTGTATCTCGAGCCGGTTTCTCAAACTTACCTACCCCACCTTTAATTTCTTTGACATTTCACAGCTTTAGTTACTGGTTAGTTTCCAGTGTTAGATTATGAATACACACAATATAAATCAACTAACGAATGATAAAGTATTTTTATGGATTAAGTTTAACTATCACTAAAACACAACTGAGCGTCATCAATTTCAAATAAGCACCAGGACCCAGAAACAAGATCGAATCAAAGTATTCCTAAATATAGTCCATAGTCAGAAATTCATTTAAAGCCCAAAACTGGCCTCTTTGGAATTCAATCTGGAAATATGTTGACATGTGGATCGAATGGGGTTAGTTTTCACGATATTCATACATGGATTAATATAGGAAATCCACATTTACCCTAGAAATAATCTTACCAAATCATCACTCCTGAATTGACAGCTAAAAGCACCACATGTTTTTAGTGCTTGCTCTGGTTTCCTTTTTTGGAGAACATTCACATAGGCAATCCTGCCACCATGCCTCAAGCATGCCATGCTAATTTGGGTGTTCTGTGGTGCTTCCTATTTAACTCAAGCGGAAATAGCTTAACTGCAGTATTTTAAGTTAAACATAAAGGATTAACATCACTGTTTGCAAGTGCTCTCTCTGATAGGCCAGCCATTTTGCATGTTGAAGACATTCATTGTTGAAGAGGCAAAGCAGAGATTAATATTTTCTTCACCGGCTGAGACCAAAATGTATTTCAGCAACAAAATATGTAGTTTTTCACGGATGCTTTGTCAGTACTCCATTACAATTATCTCAAAATGTCCCCAACAGAAACTTACAAATCAGCTAATTGGAACATGTCCAGGCATTTCTCTAGAGTATCTTGAAAGGTCTTATGGGAAATGTAGCAGAAGGAGGACTGACACATGGTAGACTGAACACAAGTAAAATGGGAAACTATTACAGTCCAATTAATCAAAGAGCATACTGTGAATAAACCTTTAAATATTATAGATCAATTAAATAACTCGTACCTAGTGTTTAAATATAAGAAAGAAGATCCTTGTCCAAACAAAGGGGGAAGTACATGTCTTTAACTTGCTGAATTAGTAAATGCTTTTGTAGATCTAAATATGTTTTCATACATTTGTATTTGTACCAAAAAAGAGGCGAATGTCTACGAAGTGTTGAGCTGTTACAAGTGTTCATTCGCCTGCTGGTCAGTGCGTATTTACACAGTCTGGGCTGTTCACAGCAACATTAAAGCAGCCAGTAAAAATGTGTTTTATTGTCCCCGCTTATCCAATTTTCCAGTTTTTGTGGCATATTTTTATGTTTATTTTCTACAGCAAATAACCCAGTTTACTTTCTGTCCTTGTTTTTTCACCACAGATGACAACGAGTGCCAGAATGTGACCAATATCTGCGGGGAGAGGGGGAGCTGCACCAACACAGCAGGCAGCTACTACTGTACATGTGTCTCTGGATACACATCGACAGGACTGGCCAAGTTCCAGCCCAACGATGGCACTGAATGCATCGGTAATGTCCAATTCGCTCAGAATTATACATGTAAAGGCATTCAGTTTGGTCACATACACACGTACTGACAGAGGGCCTCACATACCAACAGGCTGGATATCATGTTTATTTGTGAAAGCAGCAACCACACTGCTGGGAAGGCGGCGTCAGGAGTGTGTGTGTGTGTTGTGTGTGTGTGTGTGTGTGTGTGTGTGTGTGTGTGTGTGTGTGTGTGTGTGTGTGTGTGTGTGTGTGTGTGTGTGTGTGTGTGTGTGTGTGTGTGTGTGTGTGTGTGTGTGTGTGTGTGTGTGTGTGTGCGTGTGTGTGTGCATGTGTGTGTGTGTGTGTGTGTGTGTGATGTTTTCTCTGCAACTGTACTGAGGAGGATAAAGGTGTTGGAGGTGATTCTTCCCCTCGGCCTTTCACTTCCTTCCTAGCTGCTATTCTGAGTAACCACCCGAGATCCTTTGCTCCATTTGCAAAAGATAAACATTCATCCCATGTTGTAGCATTATGTATTCCTACAGATATCCAAGTGGGTGGCAAACATTATTTATTACAGTGCAAGCACGTACAGTAGCTGAATTTATAAACCGGTTTATGAATATTCAAATGTGTAACATGCGTGTACGATTTCCAGTTTCTCTTCCTTAATCAATAAAACAGTGTATTAAATGTAATGAGCAGGAAAACTCTTTATTTGTAGGAGATCTTTGCTTCACTCTCAGCAAATTTCTCCAATTTTAAGATAGAAATAGAACTAAACGTCTGTATTTATTATGTATTTGCTTTATGTTATGTTGTGAGTTTGACGTTAATCATATTGTGTTGGTCTTTTATTGGCGCTGAACCCTTCATTTGCACCTCACAGATATTGATGAATGCCAGTCAAGACAGATCTGTGGACCAAACTCACGCTGCCATAATACGAATGGATCCTTCTATTGCACCTGTCAGCGTGATTACATCCCAACTTCAGGCACTAAGCACTTTGATCCAGAGACAGGCGTAAGATGTAAAGGTCGGTATGAGGATGGAAGAGCTCACAAGCACACCGACACACAACTGGCTCTTACATCCAAGGACATACATCTTTCTTCATCTCTCTCCCTTTTTATTTTTGTACTTTCTCTGTCACAGTCACACAAACCACACAGGATTGCATTTTATAGATTTTTTGGGAGAATCTATTATGCAATACGTCAAGTTAACGGTGAAATCTGCAGTTTTCTGATGTTTCAGTTCATAACAAAGAGTGTCCTGGGATGTTATGTCTGCCGGTTTTAATGCAATTTGGAGAATTGACTATGACATGCTTTATAATGGTAAACTAATGGAAATACAATCATCCATCATAGAGATACTTAAGGTAATTGTTGTTTTCCAGAGCATCCCCAAAAATACTGCCACGACAACATCGGGTGTATCACACAGACTGTCAACAAAACACTTGAATATGTAAGTACCCTTCCTCAGGATTCCAGCCAAATAAGGTAAACATACATATGATGAGAGTGCCCTCTGTTGGAGAGAAATAGGATCACCTTGAGATGAAACATGCAGAAAGTATATTGAACAGCGAGACACAAGAGAGACTGCCACTTGCTGTACGAGCATATTTTTTTCAGGCCTTTTTGAATTTGTTTTGTAGTGCCATTATTCGTCCTATTGACCTAGAATTGTACTATTGTTACTAGAGAAAGAAGGAGATTATTATTATTTAACTCACATACTCACATGCTCTCCAGCCTTCAACTTCAGATTTTGGCATAGTGCATAGACGTTTAGAAGGTTGAAACAAGTATTGTTTTAAATTTAAATATATTTTAGATACACTTTGAGGTTGCTATATCTATGAAATAAAGACTCATTGCCCGCAGGTGGAAATCTTAAAAGTTAATTGTCTATTGCTTTTTTTTATATTTAATATGTCAGGTCTAGACTGTTTCTCTGTAGGGGGCAACGTTTTTTCTGAGAATGACAAAACAGCTCCCCCTAGTGGGAAAACTAGTTGAACAATATTGAGTTTGTGAGTGAACCACATACCAGTTTTATATTTTCTTTAAAAGGAGATTAAAAGCTGTATCAGATTTTGTTAATTTCACAGTGTATATCCAACAAAATCTACAATACATCAAAGGATAGGTTGTAAAATGTTGTAGAAAAGTGATATTATAAATACTCTCTCAAATACCCTCCCCCCATCCTACCATCCTAGATGAGCAACATCACGGAGCCTCAGAGTCTACTGAAGGAAATCGTCAAGCAGACGTCCGGCGAGCTCACATCGGTGCAAGTGATCGCATATGTTGAGGCCTTGTGTCGATCTGCATCAACCCTGAGTGCGGAGGGAAAGGATTCCCCTGTCAAACCGTCCGTCATCAACTCCACTCTCACAGTAATCTTTGTTTAGCATTCTCCTTTCTCAATCAACGTTTGGAGTCCTGCCTGAACAGCAGTTATGCTTTGAACTGGTTTTGGAGGAAAAAAAGCCACTGTATACAATCCAGTTCTAACTTATCTAAGAATGTTGCTACAGTAGTATGATATGCATTTCTGGGAAATACAATTTAGAGACTTGAGTATTGTTGGATCTAAGATGAAAGCTGCTGGGTTTTGGGACAATATGTAAGATAAATTGATGCTTAAACAAAAATGATGCAAAATGTGACCATAATTGAACACCAAAATTGTCCACTTATCTCTCCCTTGCACTTGTTTTAAAAAAACATATCCTTCAATTAAATATTTAGAAAAATCTCTGTGATATAGGTTCCTATGTGCAGAAAATAATAAAAGCCAATCATATCCAGCAATCATTGCAACATCAAGGGAGAAAACTAATGTTTAATCATACCTAATTAGACACATATTTCAGTACAGGCATATGTTACATGTTTAGCTATCACACACATGTCACGCTGATAAATCTGTTTTCTACAGAAATTAGTGAAAGCAGTAAACAACTTGGTGGAGAAGGATGAACTGGTGGCTTGGAGCCGAATGAAAGAAGAGCGCCGGGAACATACCATCACCAAGCTGCTACACACTGTTGAAGAAAGTGCTCTGAGTCTGGCTAACAACTACAAGACTCCAACTGAGCTTGAAATCAAAGCCACGGAAATGGGTGAGATTATTATTAACTCAGGGCTCTCCAATTATATTAAATTGTCCTGCCATTTATTCCCACCTGTGTGCAAAAAAGTGGGGTTTTGGATAATTGTCATTTTTATATTTAAATTCCTTGACATCCTTGACTTTTTTTTCTCCTCCACCACAGAATTGAAACTCTTCACTTTTAATGCCCGTCACACAAAAGCCAAACTGTCTGTTACAATGGGAGGAGATCACATCAATCTAACTCCCAAACTGAGACCAGAGGAGGACAGAAATGGTAAAGAAGCTACTTCACATGTTGGAAACAATTCTGTGACCATCTGCGTGCTTGGGTGTACAGGGAGTACTGTTTTGCTACATGTTGCCATATGCCACAGACAGTGCGTTTAAGCCAAAGAAAAATTAAGTATTCATATCTTCTCTGTCATGCTCTATATACCAAAATATATTGCTTTATCTAAGTCTTTATTTTTGCTGATGCCTTCGGAGACATATAGTGGCTTCAATAAAATGTAAGAAATGAAATCAGATTTTGGTCACCTATCACAAGCAGGACTACTTCTTCCTAACTGAAACAACACAAACAAAAGAAGGCTTCTTTTCGAATTAAAAGTGTAATTAAATCAACAGTATTCCTTGGCTTTACACCCACATGCAGAAACCAATAAATAAAATCAATGATGGCAAGTGATTTTATGAGACTTAGAAGTCATTATTAGTGTGCTAATCTAGTTATGCATTCACAGTTGGTCAGATTTGCATAAAGACTTCTCCAAAACATGTGTATCCATGATATAAGAGAGTTTTAATTGACTGGAAAAGTTTGATTACAAATACAGAAAGTAAGTTTGACTCCCTCCGGTCTTTGTTAAACTTGTTTTTGGTCCATCAGGAAGTGTGTCAGCGGTGTTTGTGCGGTACGACAGCATCAGTGACATCCTGAAGCCGAGCAGCGACCCAGGTGTCACCGACTACTCGCGCTATGCAGAGGCTGGGGAAATCACTGTCAACTCCCAAGTCATCGCAGCAGCCGTCAGACCTGCTGACGTCTACCAACTTGACCATGTCACCTTCACTCTCAGACACAACGAGGTAAAGATACATAAAAGAGTGCCGAGGCTGCCTACATTGTTTTTCCACTATTGATATTCACAAACAAAAGGATAGATAGATAGATCTGTGTTAGTATTATTGCTCTCATTATCAAGGTTAATTGTACTTTATATATATTTGATTTATGTATAATAATCTCAGTGACAGATAGACAGATAGATACAGTAGATAGATAGAAAGATAAATAGATAGATAGATAGATAGATAGATAGATAGATAGACAGACAGATAGATAGATAGACAGACAGACAGACAGACAGACAGACAGATAGATAGATAGATAGATAGATAGACAGACAGACAGACAGACAGACAGACAGACAGACAGACAGACAGACAGACAGACAGACAGACAGACAGACAGACAGATAGATAGATAGATAGATAGATAGACAGACAGACAGACAGACAGACAGACAGACAGACAGACAGACAGACAGACAGACAGACAGACAGACAGACAGACAGACAGACAGACAGACAGACAGACAGACAGACAGACAGACAGACAGACAGACAGAGAGAGAGAGAGAGAGAGATAAATAGATAGATAGATAGATAGATAGACAGACAGACAGACAGACAGACAGACAAATAGATAGATAGATAGATAGATAGATAGATAGACAGACAGACAGACAGACAGACAGACAAACAGACAGATAGATAGATAGATAGATAGACAGACAGACAGACAGACAGACAGACAGACAGACAGACAGACAGACAGATAGACAGATAGATAGATAGATAGATAGATAGATAGACAGACAGACAGACAGACAGACAGATAGATAGACAGACAGACAGACAGACAGACAGACAGACAGACAGACAGACAGACAGACAGACAGAGAGAGAGAGAGAGAGAGAGAGAGAGAGAGAGAGATAAATAGATAGATAGATAGATAGACAGACAGACAGACAGACAGACAGACAGACAGACAGACAGACAGACAGACAGACAGACAGACAGACAGACAGACAGACAGAGAGAGAGAGAGAGAGAGAGAGAGATAAATAGATAGATAGATAGATAGATAGACAGACAGACAGACAGACAGACAGACAAATAGATAGATAGATAGATAGATAGACAGACAGACAGACAGACAGACAGACAAACAGACAGATAGATAGATAGATAGATAGACAGACAGACAGACAGACAGACAGACAGACAGACAGATAGACAGATAGATAGATAGATAGATAGATAGATAGACAGACAGACAGACAGACAGACAGACAGATAGATAGATAGATAGATAGATAGATAGATAGATAGATAGATAGACAGACAGACAGACAGACAGACAGACAGACAGACAGACAGACAGACAGACAGACAGACAGACAGACAGACAGACAGACAGACAGACAGACAGACAGACAGACAGACAGACAGACAGATAGAGAGAGAGATAGATAGATAGATAGATAGATAGATAGATACTTTATTTATCCCAAATTTGGCAATTCATTTGTTACAGCAGCATTTTGACAGTAAATCTTCAGGAATTACAAAATTACTTGATTCAAATACAAATAAAATAAAATAAAGATTCACATTTTAAAAACAATATGTCCATATTCTCAGTAATAAATACTTTATTCAGAGGAGTAACTAAACACTTTAAAATATACAGAATACATGTATGCTTCTTCAGAGAGTCAGTGTTTTCACCCAGCTGTACAGCAGCCGGTGGATCTTCTTCGTTTATCAAACCCTTATTGACTAGATCTATTAAAGCACAATTTGTTAACTCAACCTAGACTAAAGTAGCTATTTTATGACATCCAAACACAGTTTAGGCATCTTTTACCCTTTCCTGCGACCTGAAACTTGCTGCTACCTTTGATTTGTCACATACAGTGTGATTCATTTCATCAACATTACAGTATCTTCCGTTAAGACATTTTGAAACATCATAATCTACCTTGTCAAACTGCAGAAGATCATTGCGCTGCGTTTTGCTTTGAAATCGGCTTCCTATTCCCACACTGCCTCTCGCAGTAACTTAACAACTTCCAGAGTCTCCATTAAAGTCAAATTCAAATAAACTCACCTGGGAGGAGTAGATAGTGCTTCGTGTAAGTTTTTTTTAATGACATTTTAGGATTTTATTCCATGTATTTCTTGTAATGACCTTCATGTTCAGGGGAAATGGAAGAGGAAAGGTGAATAGATGATGGTGGAAAGCGGAGTAATGAGGGAAATAACCCTAAAAGTTAATGTACTGGTATTTTCTTTTAAGATAATTAAAATGTATGAGAAAGTGAAATCATTATTTTTGTTAGACCCTTGAGGCTTAAGCCTAACAAAGGAGGTTATGATTTATGTTGAGCAGCTCAAATCCTCCTAAATTGCCTTTAAAGAGCAACAATCAATAATTTTGGCTCCATTTCCGTGCAGACTCTTTTTCCTTGGAGCACTTTGGGATTTTTCTACGCTTACACCTGTTCAGTATTCTTGTGACACAGTCTGCATGCATTTATTCGAGGGGGAAAATGTGGTAATTTAAGCGGTTAAATCGCTAGTTTTTACAAAAGAAAATCAGAAACATTACAACTGGTCTGTTTAAAATGTAATGTAATGTAATCACAGTAATGATTTTGAGAAAAGGAGTCAATCTGATATATACACACAGCTTTGTTTAATTTAATGTATTTGTGGCAGTGGTCATTTTTACCAAAAAAGTGGTTGTTGATCATTTTAATTCAAGTACATTTGCACATAACAATTAATGGAAAATAAGTTGACCTCTTCTATGAATGCAGTATGTCATATTAATATTCATTTGCACTGCTGTACTGTTTTACATCCCAATGAAGTGTTTTTTCTGCAAAAACACCCACAATGAGCAGTAATGCACGTGACTCAAACATTCATGTTGACCCAGCGTTGTGCATGAGGACTATTTGGCATTTTATTTTTTCTTACATTAGTAATAAAGTTGTGAGACAACAAAAACTAAGAAAAGCCAATAGAGAACAACATAAATGAAAATGTGAACCCACAAAAATGACATTAAAGAAACATTATAGAACATTTGTATTTATTCAAATTCAAATTGAATAGACCAAATTGAAAGTGTTATTTATAATTTATTTTCAGTCTGTTTACATTCCCATAATAAGTCATGGAGTCTTTAGTTGAAATAAATAATATTAAGTTCTACAGTGAATATTGTATCATTGTTAGGGTTATTACTGTAGTTTATTATCTAACTCAAAGTCAAGTCAAAGTCAACTTTATTGTCAATCTTCCAGTTTGTGTGCACAGACAGAGAGATCAAAATACCGTTTCCCACAATCCCGAATATAAAAACAAATGTATATAAAAATATGTGTGCAAATATGTATATATATACACAGAATGAAAGACACATTTTTACATGTGCACACATTAAGACCTAAATAAAAGCAAAACAATCAATATATACAAAATTCGGCATAAATCATGTCTTCTCCTTTTGAAATTAAATGAATAATAGTAGTAATAATAATAATAATAATAAAAGTAATAACCCCCTGTGGTGGAATTGCAAAGCAGCAGCCGCTCAAAAATGAATAAAACCGCACCATGAAGAGTTAACGGTGTCTTTGTTCCTCCCCTTAAGCCCGTCGACACGCAGGCCGATGTGACCAGTTGTGCGTTCTGGGAGTATGAGGCGGCCCTCCTGAGGGGCCGCTGGGCCACGCACGGCTGCAGGACCCTCCACGTCACCAGCAACGCCACCACCTGCTCCTGCACCCACCTCACACACTTCGCCATCCTCATGTCCTCGGGGCGAGCCAATGTGAGTGATCATACATTAAAAATACAACTGTGCAAAGCTATTCCCTTTTTTTACATTTATTCACTGGGGATCTACATTATTTATTTATGGTTTTCGAAAAAGGTTCATCATAGTGTACACATTTATTTTCAGAGAGGGTAAAAGTTGAACCTTATATCTGGATCTTTATGGAAAAGGATTTATTTATTGAAACTGTTTACAATAGAGACAGAAAAATAATAGACCTTAGATCTATGACAATGTATAATTTAACTATATAACACATTGTTAATCTAACATCACTGAGGAAGTGCATATGTTTAATGTTTAATGCTTACAATTATTATTTATATGACCTTTTATTTATATAATAATGTCATACTCAGGCATTTTATTGTTGTTTCAAGTTTCTCCAAAATGTCTAAAGCTGAACGTCTTTTTGACATTGCATTTCAGATAATCAAATCTTTAAAAAAAATATATATATATTTATTTATCTTAAGAAATCTCAACGTCCTTGATTCATAAAATCCAATTTATCTGGATAAAACAAATTATTTGCTGTTATAAAATTGAAATAATACTTAATATTTATTTAGATTAAACACTGTTAAGATGTGCCTCTATTTTCTCCGGTTTCACACCTATACAATAATAATAATAATAATAATAATAATAATAATAATAACTTTAATTGATATAGCGCCTTTCATTAACCCAAGGTCGCTTAACAATGAAACATTTAAGGACAAGACATAAAACAGGGGGCAGAAATGGAAGTGTTACATTGCAGGGGGGGGAAGAGTGAGTTAATGTTGGAAGGCTTTGTTGAACAGATGAGTTTTCAGGGTTTCACAAATAAAACAATAGGTTATTTAAAGCCAGTATTTTGTGTTTAAGGTGTTAAACCTTTAAAACATAGCAAGTTCTTTCTAACTAAGGCTTTGTTGGTATTAAGTTGCACTCAAGATAATATGTTTGATAACTTGTGAGACAGCAATTTAAACAAAACAAAAAGTCCAAAGCACAAACAGTGAAACTGTGTTTGTCTTAATAGCTCCTGAAGGCAACGTGACTCACTGTAACACTGATTGGCAAAGTCAGTGTGGGAGATAAGCACCCACAGCTTTACAGCACTCCGCAGTGCCCTTAAACTCCTACATGTTCTTTAGGGATCTGGGCTTAAACAAAAGGGAGTAGTGTATTTAGAAATTAAGAATTAACTTGCCAAAAGAAACAAAGCAATAAATAAGTTAAAATGAATAAAGTAAAAATGTTCCAAACCTTTTATCTGCAACAACAACTGGCTGATATGTGACCAGAGCTTTCCAGTCCGTCTGCAACATGTCGGCCCCGGCCTGTTCTCCCCCATGTGATATCAGATGATCCCAGGCAGAAAATACAACAGATTACAACTTCAGTGTACCATGAAACCGTGAATGAAACGCCTCCTTTTCCATTTGCTTCTCAGCTGGTGGCCCACCGCACCGTGCTGACCCGGATCACACAGCTGGGGATGATCATCTCCCTCATCTGTCTGTCCATGTGCATCTTCACCTTCTGGTTCTTCAGCGAGATCCAGAGCACCCGCACCACCATCCACAAGAACCTGTGCTGCAGCCTGTTCATGGCCGAGTTCGTCTTCCTGGTGGGGATCAACATGAACACACACAAGGTGAGCTGCGGATGAACCCGGGGAAACAAAGGAAATATCCTGTTAGTGTGTGTGTGCAGATGTGAGCCACTACTCAGAGATTTCATTAAGTCTATTAACCCCCATTTGAGTTTTAATAGTACATCGGAGGACATAGCACACTCCTCTCACTTAGACTTTAACTTGCCTTTTTACTGTAACAAGAGATCATTTCTGTTCATTTAATAATAATAATAATAATAATAATAAAGCTTTATTTATATAGCACTTTTCAAACAACACATGCAGCTCAAAGTGCTTTACAAAATGGCACATCACAAGTTAAAAACAAACAACAAGGAATTCCCCTCAGATTATTTGTTAAGAACTTTAAAAGGTACAAGCAGCAAAATATAACATTGTATCAGGTAAATAGACACAAGGAGGTAACATGTATGATAATTAAAATAATATAAATAATGGTTTCTCTCTGACAGGTAAGACACAAGACAACTGAGTCGATGCAACAATATCAAATATGGAATATAATATAAAACCCCATAAAACAAAGTGAACATATAGGTATAAATTCCTCTAAAGGCTTTTTTGACATCCAAATAATTTAAAATTCGCAATAAATCACATGCATTAGGCTTAACAAGCAAACACATATGTGCAAACGACATTACTTACATAAAGAGGCTAAATAACTGAACTTTTTCACATCATGAAATTGTGAATTATCTGTCCCCCTCTCTCTCTCTCCCTCTCTCTCTCCCTCTCTCTCTCCCTCTCTCTCTCTCTCTCTCTCTCTCTCTCTCTCTCTCTCTCTCTCTCTCCCTCTATCCCTCTCTCCCTCTCTCTTTTGTCTGTTTCTTGGCAGCTCTTCTGCTCGGTGATTGCAGGGCTGCTGCACTATTTCTTCCTGGCGGCCTTTGCCTGGATGTGCATCGAGGGCATCCATCTGTACTTAATAGTTGTTGGCGTCATCTACAACAAAGGCTTCCTGCACCGTAACTTTTACATCTTCGGCTACGGGAGCCCGGCGGTGGTCGTTGCCATCTCGGCGACTCTCGGCTCCAAGTATTACGGCACTGATAAAGTGTAAGTGGAAGGAGAGGTGTTTATTGTTTGCACCACCGGACACCAAAGCAAATTCCTTTGTCAACGTAACTGGCAATAAACTTGATTCTGATTCTGAAGACAAAGGCTTTTACAAAAACCTCTTCTTCAAACTTAATAAGCATTTTTGAGGAAAGGAAGATAAACACATTACATTAATTATAAATACAAGGGGACAGAGATTACATGTGGCCTGCAGGGACAACAAGGAAGTAAAGGACGCTTGGAATGAATACAAATCTATAAATAAAAGTAAGTCTGTTGTTTATTAAAGTCAAATATAATTAAAAGATTGAGGTTAAGCAAAAGTAGTGCGAATTGTTATTGTTTTTGTTTTTGCAAGATAAGAAAGGTATTTAACTAGACCATACAATATTGTCATAATTAAGATAAGGCTCGATTAGACTGGAGTGAAATGATCGAGGGTATTGATTTGCAGGAAGAGGGATTATTGCAACAAAGAGATGTTTAAACATTCAGTCAATAAATAACACTTTCTATATTTGCATTGCAGGTGCTGGCTGAGCACAGAAAATCACTTTATTTGGAGTTTCATTGGCCCGGCGTGTTTGATCATTCTGGTAAAGATCTAAAAATGGCTTTAAAGAATTCATTTGAATCATCAAACAGGGATTGTTTAAAAGATGAATATACAGTTGCTCATGTTTGTTGTTATTTGTGTTTTGATCGGTCTCCACTGAAGGTTAATCTCTTGGCTTTTGGAGTCATCATCTACAAAGTGTACCGGCACACTGCTGTGAAGAGGCCTGAAATCAGCCACTATCAAAACATCAGGTAGGATTATCCGTCCTGCTGTGGAGAAGATCAAAGGAATAAGAAGAAATGAAGCTGAAATGTTCTCAGCTGGTAGATTAATATGATACCATGTGGTGTTCTTGTTTACAATTAGTTGTTTGAGACTTTCTTTGTGGCGTCGCTGTGTTAAAGTCAGTGTGTTGTCGTCGTCGTCGTCCCCCCCCAGGTCCTGTGCCCGCGGGGCCCTCGCTCTGCTCTTCGTGCTCGGGGCCACCTGGACCTTCGGGGTCCTGCACATCCTGCACGAGACCACCCTCACTGCGTACCTGTTCACCATCGCCAACGCCTTCCAGGGGATGTTCATCTTCATCTTCCTCTGTGTGCTGTCCAGAAAGGTGAAGATTCTCAAATGTTTCTACTTATTTATTCAATTGTTTGTTTTTCATTACATGTATCGAGTGACTATAGTTAGACAGTGAGCCTTTCAGATCAACAGGAAAGAAGTTTATTGCCAACCAGATTCATGATAGTATGTCCGAATCACAATCAGAATACCTTCATTCGTCCCACAGCGGGGACATTGACTTAAAGTGAAGATAGAGACACAAATATAGAAGACTATTAAAAAGGGCATACACATAATATAAAAAAATTAAAAAAGTGATTTCAATTTACAAGTAACGTTCGTAATACATTTCCAATTGACATATTGCACACAAGTGTTATTGCACAGTAGTGGTGCCGTAGTCTGTGTTGAAGTAAATAATACATTTAATTTAAATATGCTATCATAAGGTGATAGATAGAAGAAGTATTGAACTATTGTTATGTTAAAATAGCAATACAAAAATAACAAAATACTCCTTTACAAGTCCTGCATATACAAACATACAAACAGTAAGAAAAAGTACACGAGTATGAGCATCTAAATATCAACAACAATTTGACTTATTATGATAAATGATAATAATAATTCAGACTGCTATATTTATGGATTTACTGTATATTTTTGGAATACTATTACCGAGTCAATAACATGTAAGCATCATTTTAATGTTCTGCAGGGAGAGCTAATTTGATATATTTAATGATTAGTTTATTCTGTAACCAATGCCTATATGCATACAATTTTGATCAGAAAAAGTTCCCTACGTAAAAATTAACTATTATATTATATATTATGTTATATTGTATTATATTCTAGTGTTTTTTAAATACGTTTTCATCTAAATCTGACCTTCCTGAATGTGTTGTTCCAGATTCAGGAGGAGTACTACAGGCTTTTCAAAAACATGCCTTGTTGTTTTGAATGCCTGAGATGAATTGAGGAGAATAACGCCTGATCACCTGCACTTCTAGAATAATAGTCCACACTGAAGCCTGGCAGTATCCTGTGAGTCATGCTTTTTGTTTTCCAAAAATCCATGTGGGAGGAATTGTTAAGTTCAGATGTCTAATAAATGAAAAAAGGCAGCACTTGTAATTACTAAATGTCTTGTTTCCCTTTCAAAGACTGCCATCATCTATTCTTCATGTTGTTTGATTTCATGTTTACGATCTTATGTGCAACGCAGACTACTGTATCAACATTTCAAAAAACACATTCTTGTGTATTTTTTTTTCAGTTTAATGTAATGCCTTTGCAATAATCAGCCTTACTGTGCAGTCTCTTGTCTTTGTTCCTTTCTTGTGTTTCAAATTGATTTGTAAATTATTAAACATGAATGTGGCAAACTAACACATATTGTGCAGCGCACTTCTTTTATGTGCAAAATCAAAGGTCTCGTTTGAATACATTGTCTCCCTCCCATTTATGAACATCACAGGACTAAGTGTACAGTTTACTGAATATTTGGTAGGTAAATGGCTCCATCTGTTGGACATATGGAGGAACAGTCTTAGCACTGTAAACATTTTACACAAAATGACAGCTGGCAACCCTTTCTGATTTGTATGTGTGTCTGCATGATCAGACAAAATTATGTATTTAGCATGTTGGTCCATATGAGCTGTGATGTAGCCCTCAAAGGCTTTGTGATACTGAGCTATACATTAATACATATTGTGGTTGAACCTTTACTTCCTGCATGTGTTCTTGCTGTCTCTGAATTGTATTGACTTTAAGGAGCCTAGAGCTGGAAATTGAACCAAACTTACCAACATTATAATAGTAATATTGTCTCTTTCTATTCATATTCTGACTACCTAACAATTCATCAACGCACAACTGCAGTATAACAACCGACAGAGGCTAGCCAATAAAGTAAAGCAAATATCATGCAGTGTGTCAACTGGTTTTTCCTTCATGTATTCCAAAAGAGTTATATATATATATATTAAGGCTCTGATATCTGACAATAATCATGTTGAGGAAATATTTTCCTGCTTTTATAAAAATGGGGTGGTATGTTTTCTTGCCCAAATGTCTCACATGTTATCACTCTGTCTAAATTCTGGGCAGTTATTTGACTTGCAGATAGGTCTTCATCACTGCTTTTTTATAACCGCCAAATACATGTGCACTTATTTTCTCTATTTTCTTCTCAGTTTGGTGTAGTAGTGGCTTTGAATTCCTTGACTTTGACACATTCAGATGTATAACTAGAACTGAATCACCAAGTCTGTAAAGAGCACTGCTAGATTGAGACTTGTCATAGTGGTTATTTAGGTCAAGGAAAGTAAAGCTTCCTTCTGCTTAAGTATTGTAAAAGTCAAGAGAAATACTGAATTTACAAGAAAATCTGAGATACCTTAGCTAAAAAATGGGCTACTGAAACTCAGATCATGACATCACCTAACCCAAATGATCTAGAAAGGAGAAGAGTAAACTGAATTTGTCTTTTCTCTGTTTGTCTGTGAAGTTGGAGACCTCTATTGGCCGAAAATGAGAAAAGCAGAGGATCATGTGAGTTGAGGCCTGGGTATGAAAGTGGTGTGATTGCTTATGTGTGATAACACAAGGGAGTTGCGTGTTGGCAATCTGAACATTACTCCATCGACGACAAGAATTAAGCCTTTCGGTTCATTGCTGCTCGGTGTCATCACTCTCAAACTGCACATACTGTATAAACAGGGCTGTTTGAGGAGCCCTCTAGGCTGCGGCAGATTGTGAAATTGGCGTGAAGAGCAGCGATTCACCACACTGTTTGACTTTGTTTCACCCAGAAGGAGAGCTTTGTGATGGCGGGGAACAGTCTATACATTCTAGGAGCAGAAGTTGTTCCAGATATACAAGAAGTAAGAGAGTAAAGCAGCCTGCATCTGCTCTGTTCTCACTCCACCGGCTGGGTCTCACCCAGGGAATACAGGCAGATCCCACGGGGTTTTCTCCCTGCATTCAGCTGTGGAAAACTTGTTTTCTTCCTTTCTGAGGAATTAAAAATGAGGTTTTAACTTTGATACTCCTTAATACTGTGCTCAAAACAAGCTATCTTTTGAGTGCTGCTGCTGATTGTAAATGAGTATATTTACTGATATACTGAGACAATTCAAGATGCTTCCTTTGAATATTTTCATTTTAAGCAACTTTATACTCCTCATCTTCATCTCGGTGGCATATGCAGAACTTCATACGTTCTATCGCTTCATTTACCTGAGAGCTTTAGTTACCTTTCAAAATACAATTCGGTCCTGTGAAACATTTGGATTGCCCAATGTGCTGATTTTGAATTGGAATTAATGTGAAAAATCTCCTAAAAACTATTTAAAATCCCTTTTGGCTTGATAAAGTTACAACTAATGGTTATATATAACTAATTGTTGTCTAAATTGACCATTTATGAAGGGATAGCGGCCTCCTCTCTCTGGATCTCTACCAAAACACATTCAACACCGCACCATCAATCTATGTTCAAATCACAAATCAAACGTTGTTGTATATTTTAACTTTGTTGTTTGAATGTTATCCTGTACATGTGCCTTAAATACATGAGTGAAATGCATTATTATTATTAGTATTATTGTTATACCAACAACCTAATTTAGACAGTTATCTTTCACATATTATTGGTGTCACTCTGACATGTCACAGGTCAGCCTGGCTCTGCTGCATGTGTTTACTTTAAATCCCTCAGTCGTCTAAAGCGAACCTCTGTCCTGATCACAAGCTCACGAACAGTTTCCCAATGAAATCCCCCGCTGGTAAATATAAAAGACACATCTGAGATAATAGCTTCCACTTCTCCGATTCAACATGCAAGGGCTCCTCCTTTGTTGCCTTGTGGCGCTGGCCGGTAAGTTTGTATTCATTCATTCATAACAGTTTACTTGATATCTCAATTAATTAACATACACCTTACTCATAATAATGAGGTTGATTCAATTGTTGTTTTAAATCTGTGATTCAGTCCACGGTAATTTATTAATCTGTTTAGAGATTGACTTTAAAAATAGAGTGAGGTATCATTTACAGTGTTTGACTTCAGCCATCTATCTTTTTTAGTTGCATTTTAAGTAGATTCTGTTCTTATGAATCTAATGGCATTTAATTTGTTTTGTTACATGTAGTTTGTCTGTTTTTCAACATATTTGGACCCATTTGGAAATAATTTATTTAACACTTTTTCTCCTGAATTAAATGTTTTGATTAGCTCATAGATAAATAAAATTGGCAATGTATTTATGGTTTTAATGCTGACTATATCTGACTTTTATTCTTTTAGCAAGCCAAAGTGTCCATTTTGGTGAGTCTTGTAGTCATCATTACAAATTAAACATAACTTTTTTTGTTGCTATTCATAAAGTAAAAGTGAAGTGACATTTCCTTATGTAAACATTTTCCAGAGCTTGGTCTAAACCCGAAGAAAACGTACGAGTATACATATGAAGGAGTGGTACACTTTGGACTCGGCCAGCCAAACATTGCTGAGTCTGGCGCCAGAATGATGTGCAAGATCAAGATTGTTGGTGTTTCTCAAGAGACCTTCATCCTTCAGGTAAGAGTGACAATAGGAAGTCTCTCAATGTTGTATAAATACTTTATAAAACCTGTTACTGAGTATAGGCAGGGTATATTATTAAGTTGTTAATGAGTTCAATTCATGTCTGATTCATATTGTAGAGTATTTGGTAGTGAACATTTTTTCATTTATTTTTTATTCAGGTATCATACATTATTTTAAGGTCATTATACCTCAAGGTTCAAGGTTCAAGGTTCAAGGTTCTTTATTTTGTCATACGAACATAGCTACAGTGTAGTTATGCCGATCAAAATCTTAGGTCACAGGCTTCTCCAACAGTGCAACACAATAACACAGACAAGTAAATAGTAAATACAAAAAGAAAAATAGTTTTAAAAAGTGTTTAAAAAATCTTGTTGTAAGATTGTACAGCCTCTAATCACCCAAAAATAACTTCTAATGGCCTTAGATAAAGGTAGGAATCTTTGCATATCACCTAATGAAGAAGCGTTCCTATTTCTTCATTTATCTTGAACTGTTTTGAAACAATGTATGTATCTTTTATAATGCATAAATAGTCACCTTCAAGTACCATTTTGTCATCTTTCCGTCATAAACACATGCTGCATTTAAACTTTATTAGAATTATATTAAAGATAGCTTTACCTATCTATTGAGATAGTACAAACAGATGCCAGTTCTTGTCAACTTTAGTTTTATTACAAGTGTCACCTGTGTTTTATTTGACATAAAGAGTTAAAACGCTTTATTATTATCTACAAATTGTGTGACTATTCAAAGCATTTATCCTGCTCTTTTCCATCTCTGGTTCAAAGGTTTCAGATTTGGTCTTCGAGGAATTCAACGGTGTCCTGGGGAAAAGCAGCTTCAAGGCCTCCCCAAAGCTCACCGAGCGTATCGCTGCCCAGCTCGTCAAACCCATCATGTTTAACTACGTTGGTGGGCACGTCAGTGACATCCGCACCTCTGCTGAGATCCCTGACATTATTGTCAACATCGTGAGAGGGATCCTGGATTTGTTCCAAGTCACTGTGAAGACAACACAGAAGATCTATGAGCTTGAAGAGGTGACTCACTGCTGACAGATAAACTACTCGCTGCGCCTCAGCATCAGTGCAAAGGTCATAAAAGAGGAAAATATCTTAATGATTGGTTTGATTTATCCTTTGCTTGTAGGCTAGCATCCATGGCATGTGTCAGAGTCACTATGCAACTGAACAAGATGTGAACACAAAGGACATGCACATCACTCAGGTTGTGGATGTCAGTAACTGCAAGGAGAAAGCGGCCATCTTCAGCGGAATGGCTACCGCTGTGCTCGACCAAGACTCCAAACAGGTCTGTTTGTCTCACTGCAAATGCATCTGATTCTACTATTATAAATGGACAGACTTAAAGGTCCCCTATTATACTGTTTTTCATCAATATATTATAGGTCTCAGATATATACAAAACATGTCTCTGAAGTGTTTGGCTCCAAATACCAAACAGATCCTGCATTGTAGCATCCCATAATCCCCTCTGTTTCAGCCCTGTTTCAAAAGTGCTGATTCTCTGTCTGTTACTTTAGATGAAAATAAGGAGCCACTCCCCACGCCCCTCTGAGAGATATTTGGTTAAAAAGAACACAATGGTGCTCTAGGAGGAGTTTCAGTTGATAAGGGAAGCTGTGGCTCAGTGAGTAGTGTGCTGGACTTCGAATCAGGGGATAGCAAGTTCGAGTCCCACTGCAGTCAGCATGTCATTGTGTCCCTGGGCAAGACACTTCACCCCAAATTGCTCCTGTGAGGATTGTCCACAGTACTGAATGTATGTAAGTCACTTTGGATAAAAGCGTCTAACAAATGACATGTAATAATAAGGTGGGGGGGGGTTAACTTGGTTGGTTATTGGCTAATGGTTACACAAGCCAAAACATCATTATGACATCATAAAGTGGCCAAAATCTGATCAGCTCATTTTCAGACAGGTTTTTTATATAAATGGATTAGGACAAAAAGTGAGGGAATCTTTTTTCCTGAAACTTTCAGAATCTCTTAACGCAGAGGGGACACATGTTTATGTACAAAAGACAGGAGAAGCATAATAGGTGACCTTTAAGTCAGTGCTTTTTTGTGTGTGTGCCCAACAATCTAGAGAGGGGAGTCTGTCATTACCACCTTGAGATACCTTTACACAGTCCAACCCACAGCAGAGGGAGGTCTCATTACCAGGGCTCATGGCCTGGAGCAACAACAGTTCACTCCCTTCAACGTGAAAGGTGGCAGTTTCAAAATGCAGGCCACGTAAGACACGCAAATATCTAAACATCATGCCCGCACATCCACAATGTTTGTTTACCATACATGTTCTGCTTTATATAACTTCTCCTGCAGGAAGGAAATGGTGCTTTTAGGCGTGACTGACACAGCGAGCGCCGTCACATATGGGCCAATGGAAAGCAAGGGCAGCCTTGTTTACAAGTTTTTCAATGCACAAGCTAATATCCCCATTATTATGCAAAACCTGGACGACCCAGTCCCAAAGGTAATTATGATATCCTGCTGCTATGTAACATTCATCAAATGTATTCAAAAAGAGGCACCAATCACTGGCTATGCTAAGTTTCATCCAAAATAAACATAGAATAACAGCCTCAATTAGATCAGTTTCATTCTTATTAATTATAATTATGTTTTTATTTATTTTTTATCTACTGAAATAAAAATGTGCTATTACTCCTAAAATGGAATGAAAATAGATAAATATATAAATGATTGCACAGAAGACCTTATTCTAGAGCTGCGTACACTGATCAAGTAATCATGTTGTGGGTTGGCGCCCTACAGGCTATAGAGATGATCAAGCATCTGGCGGAGGCTAACCGTTACCAGGTGGACAGCGATACATCTCAGGACACTATAAAGGTCTATCAACTGCTGCGAGTGACGCCTTATGAAGGCTTAGAACTCATGTGGATGGAATTGTCTGGAAATGAAGAGCATAGGTGAGTACTTCTTTATTTGGTGGCCAATTTTAAAGGCATGTTAGCAGACACATCACATTTGAGGGGGTTTGAAATTGACGTCACTGTCACTTGTGTCTTTTGCATGGCCAAATGTCCGTGCATTATTTTTGTTTCATCAATAAAGTGTCATGTCATCTTGTATTGTGAACTTGGATCGACCTACCTGCCATCCTAAGTGCTTTTTTGCTATTATATTATGTCATTTGACTTCCTTCTCTACTACAATAAAAAAAAATGGCCATGTTTGGCATCTTAGTTGCATACGGCCAATGACCAAGCTGCTGTATTTGATGTATTGGAAGTGTGAACCGGTTATAAGGTTTGAAATTCCTAGATAAATAAGCATTTGCCAAGCTCTTGATTATAATATTATCGGATGGTGAGCAAAATATAGTCCAAGGCAATCTAATTGAAGAGCTTCCTTCTACTTAGTTCAGAAGGGCTTGAGTTTGGCACATTATCTCTGAGTGGGTTATTATTATAAAAAGCATGATGACAGAAAAGTGATGAGTTAAAGAGAGACCTTCTCGCTCATTGAAATTTAGGCTGTCACCAACACCTTCTATTTCATCCTGTACAAGTGCAATCAAATTTGACAAGTGAGCGTGTCCTTCACACTTTTATCATTTCATCTGAAGGATAATTCTAATCTTAAGTATCTAACCATTTATCAATTTTCTCCCTTTTTAACTTATTTTTAGACGTTGGTTTTTGGACATGGTGGTTGAGGTCAGCGATGCACGAATCCTGAGGTTCTTGGAAACAAGGTTCCAGGCTGCAGATATTTCTGCAGTTGAAGCTTGGCAAACCCTTTTAATGTCCATGAACCATCTGCAGGCTATTCCTGATCTGATTGAGATGGCTAAAGTGAGTTAATACTAATATGTCTGCATGTTGGAGAATGATACCATGCAATGAAACCAGATGAAAATGTTCAAATGTATCTTTTTCACAGATGTTCCTGAACATGCCCTTCAGTAAATCTAATATCAATCTGTGGCACACCGTGGTGCTCTCCTACGGCTCTCTGGTGTACAAGCACTGTAACTATTACACACCCTGTCCTGTTGCTGCTGTTCAGGTAATCAAACAGAGGAATGAATCACTTTGTGCCACAAATTAATTTTGTACGTGATGAGAACATTGATTGCTGTGTAGTAATTGAGCAAATTATCTTTGTGTAAAATACAAACGTAATCAGTAAGTGTTTGTGACAACTGTCTGCATATTTGTTTAACATCTGTATTAGCCGCTGCTGGACATGGCCGTGGAAAGTCTGAGGAAGGGTGACGTTGCGGACATGGTCCTCGCTCTGAAGGCTCTGGGTAACGCAGGTCATCCCGGCAGCATTAAGACCATCATGCGTTTCCTCCCTGGAGTGGCTGCGAACCCTGTGGATCTGCCCCCCCGAGTGCTGAGTGCTGCCGTGCAGTCCATGAGACTCATAGCTGCCAGAGACCCTCAAAGTGTAACTATTCATACCACGCAGGAATGAAAGAAAAATGTTCTCATTCTCATTCATCATATCTCTAGGCAGTACAAGTACACACACACTTTACTCAAGTAGAAGTACAGATACTCGTGTTTAAAAGTACTGACTAAACTTTTGTACTCAAGTAAAAGTAAACAAGTATGGGCTTCGAAATGTACTTAAAGGTGGGGTAGGTACGTTTGAGAAACCGGCTCGAGATACACATTTTGTTATATTCCATGGAATGCTCTTAACATCCCGATAGCAATGTATATCTTAAATGCTTTGACAAAAAATCCATAAAAATATGTCATCTGTGGAAACCGTAGTACTGTAAAAAGCACGACCAATCATTTTAGCCGACCTGGCTAAAATAACTGGATGGCCTACCTGCCTGTCAGCCTTCCATCTGTGCACAAACTTATCTCGTGCCCTCATTGGTCATGTGCGCGTTCGTGTGTGTTGGAGGAGGGGCTCTGTAAGGAAGTGGCAGATTTTTTACGGTTGTGTATTTTCAAATTCTAGCGCACTCGAGCTGGTTTCTCCAAAATTACCTACCCCACCTTTAAGTAAAAAGTACCCATAACTACCATCTGTTTTAAAGAGTAACTGACCTCCCTTTATATTAATAAAACAATCATGTCATTGTTAGCTAATGAATGTTTTGATGCTGAACAACGGCAAAATGACAACGTTTTCATTGGTCCCTCTTGTTTAGAGAAGACCAGGAAATGATGGATACACGGATTGTGTTAAAATCAATCGGCAGGCAATGACTCTATATAATAATGATCACGCCACCAAACCTGTTTTGAAAATGTAAGAAGTAGAAAGTACAGGTATTTGTTTTAAAAATGTAAGAAGTAAAAGTAAAAAGTCGTCAGAAAAATAACTAGTGGAGTAAAGTACTGATACCAGAAAAATGTACTTAAGTACAGTAACAAAGTATTTGTACTCTTCCCACCTCCGTCTCTAGGCAAGTTTTTTATATAAATCATGTTTATGATAATTGAATGCTCTGACCACCATAGTCAAGTGGAAAATGTCATTGTCTGATAAGGTCAAATGCAGATTAACAATAACACATAGCTCAGGCGGTAATGTTGACATCAAGCAATTGGAAAGATACTGAATGCCAAATTGCTCACAATGGCATGGCACACATTCAATGGTGTGTGAATGTATGTTGATGGCACTTTGTATGGAAGCCTATGCCTCTGTATGTATATGGGTGAGTGCTGCCATGTGTTCATAAGCACATTGAGTGGTCGCTAAGACTGGAAAAGTGCTTTAAAAATGCAGTCCATTTACCATTAACTCTATTCTATTCCTGGAAAGCATGGCAAATGTTCTTCATTCTTCAAATCATGTGAAATTGCACGTCTGATTCATGCTATTGTCATTGTGGAGGTTCATAATCTTCTCCACTCTTACATCAACAGCATTCACAGTGAATCTGACTTTTTAAGGTTCATTGTTAGTTTATATAATAGAACAGAAATTGAAAACAGCGAATGGTTGAATGTGCTGTCTTCTGGACTCCAGATCATTAAAATACTTGTGTTTTCAGGTCCAAGACATCACCATGAGCCTGTTCCTGCAGAAGACCCTTGCCACAGAGATACGCATGCTGGCCTTCATGATCCTGTTTGACACCAAACCATCACTGGCTCTGGTGTCCATAGTGACTATGCATCTGCAGGAGGAAAAAGACCTCCATGTTGTCAGTTTTGCATACTCCTACCTGAGCAGCCTTGCCAGATCCAGTACTCCAAACAACCAGTTCCTGTGAGCAAAACAAAGCAGCAATGAACAGATGTTGTTCAATCATTTTCAATGTTCTCCTGTTTTAAATTGTTTTGCCTTTGTGTTCTCTACAATAGCTCAACAGCCTGCAACGTAGCAAGGAAAATCCTGACCCCTAAATGTGGTCGTCTCAGCTATCACTACAGCAAAGCAATGCGCATGGACTGGTTTAATGGTATGCTCGAATACAGATTAGGTTCAGGTTCAGGTTATTTATTTGTACCCATAGGTAGATTTGGTATTGCAGTTAAATGACAAGGGATCCATTATGACACACGTTTTTAAACACTACAGACAACAGGCAAATCAAAGAGTACCACATGCTCCATCACATTTAAAGACCACTAGTACAAACGTGAAACAATCGAGTGAATATATCTCGACTTCTGTGAAACCGTTGCATGACAACTTGTTTTTTTTCTCCACCAAAACAGATGATTTCCTCATTGGTACAGCCACAGAAGTCTTCATGCTGAAAAGTGCTACAAACATCTTACCTACTGAAATCATGATGAAAGGAAAGTTTTACTTCATTGGTAGAATCCTGCAGCTCCTGGAGGTACGGCGCAATAGTTTGAAACTCTCTTTTAAGATAAACACAGCTTCCCAATCGTGAGTACCAACTTTTTTTGTCCATGCTGCAGATGGGTATCAATGCTCACGGACTTAAGTATCTGTTCGGAAACTTTCAACAAAGCTTTAAAGGAGATCTTGGTTCAGGTGACTTCCAGGCTCTTTACAGTGTGGTGAGTATATCAATATGACACTTAAAGGCAGCACAGTTACTGTAGCTTTATTTGTTTGGTTAACCATTATGCTTGTTATTGTGCTTGGTCATTTTCAGCTTCAAAACTGGGAAATTATGCCAAATGACAAGCCCGTCCTTACTGCCTTTGCACGCGCTTCCGGACAAGAGTGGTTCTTTGCTGATATGGACAAAGAAATGATTCGGAACATCATCAATGTGAGAGTTTGATTGAGATTTGTAGTAGACTTGGTCAACAAAAGCCCCATGTGTTCACCATTTATATGCTGCTCTCATGTGATCCTACCTGCAGGTTGTCAGACCGTCTGCACGCAAAGGGAGCCCTCTGTGGGCTTCCATCGAGGATCTGCAGAGAGGAGTGTCATGGCATCGCACAAAGCCATTCTTAATCTTTGAGGTTCGCTATTTCCAAGCTACCACCCTGGGTCTCCCACTGGAGATTAGCAAATACTATAAAACCATCAATGGAATCACTGTTAATGGTGAGAAGTCATATACTACATACAGGACCACATTACAAGTCAACATGGTACTGATAAATGACTAAAACTTCATATTTGTTTGTGTAGCCAAAGCTGCAGTAAATCCACCACTGACCGAAAGTCTTGGAGAGCTGTTGAGTTCGGACATTTCACTGGAGACTGATGGTTTTATTGGGTACATATTTAATATTTATTTTATTTAAATTAACACTTCAATCATGTTTCAAAATGGTCACAGGAGCCTACAATCGAATTATGTTTGTTGTATGAAGTAACACATTCTGAATTAACCTCTTTTTTTAGTTTCACAAAGGACTTTTGGGTTTTCTATGGGATCAACACAGAGCTGTTCCAGTGTGGAACTGAGTTCAAGAGCAAGACTCCAGTTGCTATCCCGTGGAATTTTTCTGCTAAGATCAATGTCAGAGAAAGGAAGTTCGAACTTGACTTCCCTTTATGCAAAAAAGAGGTTGAACTCCTTTCAGTCAGGTAGGTGTTACTGTTACATCAAGCATAACATCATAGTTTCTCCTTTGTACAAACACTTGCTCAGTACACCATACACACACATACATTTATGGGATGATTTATTCTGTAAACGCACTATCGACATGTCCAGGGGACTCAGTCTTTGTTTGTTTTTCATAATGTTACACTTAACAACACAAATACATATTGAAATCGGCCAGGAATACAGGTAGAACAAGCTCTACTCAGTAAACATTTGTATTGGGCCAAGCAAATGTATAACAATACCACAGTGTGTTGAATTGTTGTCTATATATATTTTTAGTTTTTGGAGAAAAAAGCAAAAAAATGCTGTTTTCACAGCAATATTTAACAGAGGGTGCGGGGGAGGGAATTATGACAAAAACAGTCTTCAAACAATAATACACTTTTTTATGTTGAAATATATGAGTTTTATTGTTTTGTTTCACTTTTTTAATTTTAAATAGCTTTAAATACTGAATCAAAATGTAACTAAATCAAACCATAACACTATGAATTAAAATCAAATACATCTTCTATGGATAGTGCTTTTTGCTATAGATTGAGTTTTGGACATGCTAATCAGAAATCAGCCAATTTGCATAAATGTAACAATCATTATTTTCCCTTTAAACCAACAGCTCTAATGTGTATGCAGTCTCCAGGAACATTGAAGATCTAGCTTTGGCTAAAATTACTCCAATGATGCCCAACGCCATTGACTCCAATGATGAGCTGGTCCGGATGGGCCCCACAATTGTGAGGTCTGAGTATGAACAGGTAGCGTCAACACCGTTACCAGATTACTGTTAGAGATAAACTCATTAAGATTCACAGAACTCAAAACAGATTCATATTTTTTCATCCAATCCAACAGGTCCCAACAAGAAACAGCTGGTATCCAAAAGCCAAAGTGTGTGCTGAGAGTAGCATATATGGAGCTGGAGTGTGTGTGGAGTCTGAGTTGAGGAGAGAGTATTATCATGAGGAATACCCCCTGTACTATTTCCTGGGATACACCCGCATGGCACTCAAAGTAATCCCAGGTACGCACATTACACCACACAGGACTGCGCAATCAAAAGACATCACAGACGTACATAGGGCCTGAAGAACTTAACAAATATGTTTGCAGTTTTAGGGGACACGATGCTCAACTTACATGCAGCGAGTTAAACATTGGAGTTCAGCAAGCGAGTTTAAATAGTATCCGCTTTAAAGCTGCAGTGTGTCACTCTGAGCCACCTGCTCCAAAGAAAGGAAAAACCTTTGCAATGCAACATCCATCTATCTTTTACTGTTTCTGCTATGAGACTTGGATTTCCCTATCGAGCTCAATAAAGGTTTATCTTGTTGTATCTTATCAATCTAACAGATCCAGTCACAATACGACTGGTATTTAAAAATGTTAATGTGTAGGGGCCTATAGTTTTCTACATTAGCCATTTATGTGTTTACTGTGGCTATATTTTCTCTGCACGCTTTGATAGCATGTTATATTCCTTATACCACTGCAAAAAGCCACAAAGACGTCTTCACAACACTGTAACTTCGTTGAATGATTGTGGGTCTTGCACATTGCTCGTTTAATTCTTGTAAAAAAAAATTGCATTATTATCATTGTTTTTAAAGCTGTATCAGACAAAGCATTGCTTTCGATTGTACAAGTGTTCATGTCATTGTGTCACCTCTATACATTTCCCTCTTTTAACCCTGTGTTGATGTAGCCTGTGCACTTTTTATCAGCTCAGGGAATCAAAGCTGTTGACAAAATCCACTTTGAGGTTAATGCCGACCCTAGCAGACCCCCAGCGAGCACACGCCAACTGATGGAGACGCTGAGGAGGCTTTCCAAGGTATTTGGCTACCCGTGCAATGTTATTATCTGTGCACCTGCTCTGGTGTTTTATCCATTCACATTCTTCTGTTGCTTGATTGTGTTTACAGGAAGCCATCCAGAGAGTACGTCTGTCCTCTGATTCAGACTCAAGTGAAAGAGGATCTGATCTCAGGGCTCCTGCCCAGGTAATGGAAGTATGCTAAACATGCTCCACAGAGATCCACCCTAAAAATAGGCGATGAGCAGTGTCATCATGTCACATGTTTCACCGGTGCTAAGGATTCATGATAGCTTCACCACAACACAAAGTGGTCCATGATAAGACTGCAGTTACTTGTCTGCATTCAAAAACTCATAAAAAGTTATATAGTAAAATATTTGTTCATTTTGTTTAATTTCGCTAGTCCACACATGACACAAGATGATAGATATTCTGCATTTATTCGACATGATGCACTGGACTGCTTTCTTTCTTGTTTAACAGGCCTCTAACTCAACACCTGAAGCTGTGTACAATATCAAAGCCTTCGCCATGAGCGGCAACCAGAAGCCAGAGGGGTACGACGCTGCCTTCTACTACACCCCCGAGGCAAACACCCTGAACACCCAGCTGATTATATCCAAGGTCGGGGAGGACACCAACTGGAAGATGTGCGTGGACACCTCTGTTAGTGCCCAGGTTGAGGCAAAGGTAGATACTGAACACACAATATTGATTTAAATTATTATCTGACGGTATAAAATAACAAAAGTTTCAAAAATGATGTCTAATCCTTACATTTTGCTATTATCAGCAAATTCCAGGAGAAGACAAGATTATACAATCATATTTGATTGCTAACCTTATCCTTTAAAACATGTTCAAAAAATGTGAACCAACTATCCAGCAGCCATGACTATTTATTGCCCTTTCTTAAACTGGACAAATAAAGCCATCAATTCTCACATTTAGAATATGAAAAACTTCTGTACTTTAAGTGTGTGAAGGTTCCTCTTACCTGCCTGACACATGGAAACATATTTGTATTTTTGGCCTATCAATTTATATGCACTCGCTACATATACACTGTATGTTAAATCCTATGTTTAACCATACCACTGATGGTCCGTTTGACGTATTCTATCATAGTGCAAGTGTTTACAGTAGGCTGCAACCAAGTCTCTTGTTTGCAGAGACTCCCTTCATGATTGATCTGTTGTGTTTGGTCTAGGCACACATTAGATGGGGAGTTGAATGTCAATCCTATGAAATGTCAATGAGAGCTGCAAAATGCAACCTGCTTGGCTCCAAACCAACTCTCAAGGCCAAAATACACTGGACCAGGGTCCCAGGAAACATGGCAGAGATCGGCAAAAGGTGAGCCTTAGTGGAATAAAGGGGACGTTTGTACGAGGAAGATTTAAATGTGAGGATGACGAGGAGACTGAGCTGATGAAGGAGGATAGAGGAACTTGGTTTACTTACTTTTCTTTACAGAGCACAATGGGAACATGTTCTGTGTTTTACAATTATGACACATACTGGCAAGTGTTGTTAAAATACTTTCATTAACTTATTTTGTGTCCCTCCCAGAATTGAAAGCTACGTCCCCGGCATGGCTCTGCTTCTCGGTTTCAACCAACAATTTAAGAGAAATACCAAGCAGGAGGTGTCTGCATCAGTTGTTGTCACCTCAGCAGACAGCGTGGATGTGCATATTGAATTCCCAGAGGTATTTAAGGAAACATTCACAACCTATATTTATATGCAAAACCTTTATTGGCTGCTGTATTTACATTGATGTGTATTTTTTTCTGTGTTTTCATTAGGATACAGTCTTCCGCCATGCTATTCCATTTCCACTGCCACCTGTCTGTTTTCAGGAGGTTCAACAGGACAACAGCAACACAACAATAGACAGCTTTGGATGGGCATAATAACAAGTGGGCTATATAAAATCAGTCTGATTAGACTTAATTGGATCTTCGTCAAATTGTTCTGTGCTTTGAAACACTTTTGTAGCTGAGTGGGTACAACACATGTCCAAATTCTTCTCTACAATGTTTAATAAAGGCAGAAATAAATAAAAAAATGCTTCTCTTTGAATACTGTGTAATTGTGTGTGCAGCAGTGGATGTGTTGACAGATTTCTTTGCAAAGCAGATGTGCAAAAGCAAGCAAAATTGCTGTGCCATTTTTGCTTGCTTTTTAAAATATGCTTTGTGCTGCAGAAAGACAACAAAGCCCAGATGGGAGCCAGATGTCTCTTTCACAGAGATAACGCTGCGACCAAAATCTCACCACCCTGATGAAAGTGAAGATCATAAAAGATGCATCAGTAATCTGTCAGATATCACCCGTTGGAAATAACCTGTAAAGGTCCTGATTTATTCATTTGAAAGCCGGTTAATATTTGAACACTCTCATTTGATGAAATATTGTGCAAATTCATGATTATATCCTGAAATATTGTGCCCTCACAATACTGGACTTACCCAAACCTGTTTGTTTTTCTATTGCGCTGATTCTGTTTGATCCTTTGATCATTCAAGTGTTGTGTTCAATCAGTGATTACAATGCGGAGCAGCCATAACAACATTTATTGAGTCTCCATCCAGTTTAGTTTATGTTTGTGAATGCACCAAGAGAGACCATAAAGCAGCCTTATTGTAGATACATAGACCTTTTAGCATTATATCATTAAGAAGCAAATCCTTGATATATGGTAAAGCATTATATGAGGTCATTTGGAGCTCATTAAGAACAATTGCATACCATTTTTCAGTCAATGATCAGCAGTACTGATGACATCCTTAGCAATTCAGGATTCCTGAAAGGATGTCAACTGTGTCTGATACTAACTAGAAGCACTCATATTTGGCAAAACATTTCCTCCAATAAACAAGAGATGGAGTGGAAACAAAACACAATCCAATTTGCAGCTTTGTCTTTTCTACCAGCCAATTTGACAAACAAATAGTCTTTGTTAAGGTCCTGTTATACTCATAATATCCCATTTGATTGTCACAATACTAAAAGTTGTTGGGGAGTTTTGGATTCAGCAAACTGAATCATAAATGCCCTTTTTGGAGTGTTTCTATTGAAAGAGACAGATGTTGACAAGGTCTGTATGACCTGCTCTGTTTGTTTGATCAACTCTCCCAACAGGACTGTTTGCAGATATCAGCACACAATGTCACCAGCATGCCCTTAAAGTTCACTGCCTCTGTGCTCTTTGCTAAAACATGTCAAGTGTATTGAACAGTTAACCTACATTGTCTTACATTTAGAGATCTGAAAAGTAGAGGTATGACTTTATATCTGGATGAAAGAGATGATGAACAGTAATTGATGCTCCTGAACTAGCATGGGCACAAACCTCAACTTTGAGTGGTAACAAATTGGATGTGTCACTAGCCAAAGATAATGATCGCATCCTAAACAGAAACTGGTTGTCCTAACTACTCCTGGCTCGGCTCCTCCTGCCTACGCTGATTTAGCCAGATGGTGTCACATCTCAGAGAAAAGACATTTCCATCAAAAGGCTGAGCAGGATGAGCACAATTATAATGGGACCATTATGTTCCATTTACATCTCTAATATCCTGCGGGCTTTGAAGTGCCGCTTGACAGCCTGATTGCAAATCTGACGAGCCAATGCCAAGATTCACCTCCTGCCGTATAGCAGATCAGGACTCCCTGACCTTGTGTTGACATGTGAAATCAGCTGGTGGAAAGCATTAGTAAATGATTGATCAGATAATATGGGGGAGGAGGAGCAGGCCAACCCCTCCTCTTTACTGCTCTCTGTGATTGTGACTTGCCTCATTAGGCAGACTATACCATCCCCTGTTAAAAGCCATGAGAGTGTGACTGATAATAAAACCATGGCTGCACACATTTTTGTCCAATTGAAGCTATTAGTACATTTTAGAGTCTCGAACGGTCAATGCAGCGGATGAGTTTTATTATCCTTCAGCTCAACAAGTGACACTTCATAGAAATAATGTAGGGATAACAATAGCCTAACAATATGTTGTGAAATATAAGTATTTTTTTTTGGAATTGACAACCATGGAGCATAATCATGGACCATGTGTGTGTGTTTGTGTGTGTGTAAGAGTGTGAGCACTAGAGGACAGTGTTTACCAGAGATTCAAATATTCCTGGCACAGGGCAGGAAACCTGGCTCCGGTATTTGCTCAGTTCACAGAGAGAGTGCTATGCAGTGGATGTTGACTTTTTGAGCAACTTCAGCTTGCAAAGAGAGGACGCAATTTATTTCAACATAAAAATAGAAAACAAATGTACTGACTTAAAGGGGACCTATCATGCAAAATGCACTTTTTGATGTCTTTTATACATAAATATGTGTCCCCGGTGTGTCAAGGAACTCACAAAGTGTCAGAAAACAAAACTCTATCTTTTCCTCCGTACCCAAATCTCTAAAAACGGGGGTAAAACGGAGCTGATCCAGATTTGCGTCCGATATGACGTAAATCACGTCATCACATTAGCAAGCATCGCTAACACTCAGAGTTAACCTGTACTGAGAGAGTATGTGTAAAAAAGCAGGAAACAAAAAAAGAAACTCACCTTGTGGTAAACCCGCAAGAGAAAAAGCATTTGAGCTCCATACTGTTTCAGAAATAATCCTTGGTTTTTTATATATCTGAGACCCATAATATATGCCTAAAAATAGCATAATAGGAGACCTTTAATATTATTTGTATGCTTATGAGGGAAACAGGAAACTCTGCTTTTCACGGTATCTTAATGATGCTATGTTTAAAGTAATAAACACATTACTTTGGTTTATGTTTAGGCGAGTTGCACGAGCAGTGTCTTCTGATACAGATTTCCCATTAGCACGGGGAACTGAGTATTAGCGAATGATCTAACGGGTAATTTGGAAGAGACATAAACTGGATTGCTTTTTCACCAGCACCATATCCGACGTTAACTGTCTCCCCTTCTAATTTAAGCTACACTGAAATCAGTTCTGTAGGCAGGGTGAAAAGTGAGTGGGCGAGACCGGTTACATCACTGACATTATCACTGACATTACCACTGACATTACCAAGTGGGCACACCTAGACACGGCGTCGGACACTTCCTGACACCTCCAGAGGCTCAAAATCTGACATTATGCCTGCTGTATGACTCCCATCTTCCCATAAGGTAGTTGCTATGCTATTAAAACATCTTGTTGCTCTGCACTTCAGTAGTTGTGCCATCTTTTTTTTCTAGATAATTTATTTTGAGACTTAATTCTTGGTGCAGCACATCCCTTTCATTTCACTACTGTCATCTTAAGAATGCGTTGCTGAACAGGATCACGACATGCTTTGGACTGTTGTGACAATATTACAATAACATGTGATTACCATGCTGTTTTGTTGCGATCATTGTGTAAAGCAACACCTTTATATGTAGCTAAAATCAGCAGGGCTTCTTTGGGGCTTTTGTATAAAGATAATTGCCAACTGAGGTCAGATGGTTGAAGTTAGATTTCCACGGTTCAGGCTGAAATAGCTGCTGTCTGAAACACAGAGCTTCTATTGAGCCTGTGCAGACACTGATTCATTTCTGCCAGCCAGCCTGAAGGCTACAGACATATATTTCCACAATAAGTGGAATATTCAATCATAAAGCTGAATTCAAGATCTTTAGTCAAAAGTGAGCATTTATATTGCTATGGTTTTTAGCTCCTTAGGTTTTCATTTTGCAAATCGCATTCGATGCTACCAAATTCTGCAGAATGAATTGCAGACTTGACAGCTTAAATGTATAATTGCTTACTTATAATTCAAATCTAGTAATTGTGTTTATTTTTTCCTTATTTAGATAACATGAACGAGGAATTAAACTACACTGTGAAGTTTTGTACCAAGTTTTGAAAAGAGTGGTACAGAGCCTTTTTGTTGCCAGTTAATTAAGCTTGGGGGTTTATTATTGTTAAGTAAAAAATGGTTCCTTAGTGTCTGTGTGTAATTAGTGCTTTTTGTGTTTGCCCTAAGCTTTCATAGCTGCAACAACTGCAGTTTTTTGAAGTAAGGATGTTTTTTAATTGCATGCTGGAATAGACTCCAGCCTTGTGCAACCCTAAACAGGAAAAGCTGTAAAGAAAGTGGATTAGTGGATTAGTGGATTATATATTGACATTGGATAACTGCTGTATTTCAAACCATGTTCTGTGGATCCATCAGATAATTCTCTAACTTTGAACATCCAAAAAGTAATTATAAATGCTTGCTTTCAGAAATTCACAAGATCTGTTTTTCTGCAGGCTGCAAATCTTATATACTGGGATGTGCATTTGTAATGTTCCATTATTGTTTAGTCTAGAGAACCTAATTAGTTAAAGGGGGGTATATAGCTGGCCGCTGTAGGATTCCAGAGAAAACCGTTAAAGTCACCAATCTGCCTTTGAGGCAACAGACGTGCTCAAATTGAGGAAATATGTAGTTGTTTGGGTATAGGACCAAACAGACTACAGCAGAAACTACAATCAACAGTTTTGTGGAGTCAGTGATTTCAAACAATTGCATTTTGTTCAGTGGGGGAGGGTGATGATAATGATAAGACAGCTACACTTAAAATACAAAGGGTATATAAGCTTTGACATGGTTTGTCTTGTGGTGAGTGATGGTATTTGTCTTTACAGATTGCATCATATACTGAAACACTTCCAGGAGACTGAATATAATATTAGTTTAATTGCAACAGCTAAATTACAAAGAGTTGTTTTATGATTGTTTCAACCTGTATGTTAAAATCCAAAAAGTCTAACTGTGTTACTGAATCCTAAAAGCACCAATGCAGCTGGAGCTCTGTTTCTATAAATTATAATATTGGGTTTTTTCTCAGATCTCCAAAAAGTACATCACAAATCCATAGACCCTTTGCCTCGATTTGCAAAGGCTTCATCCAACCCACCTGAATAAGCCCACCCTAACAATAATGGTCCATAAAGGGCTCGCCCCTGAGGTCACATGGGTGAGGTGGGCAGCTCTCTTTGTCAAAACAACTGACCAACTGACATTGCTAAAAGCCTGACATTAGAAGGACTACTTGTATACACCCACACACATGCCCTGTAAAGTGACTGCAGAACATAATGGAGAATTTAGCAGCGTAAGGCCTGGGTTTTTCTTTTTTTTTGAGGAGAGAAATGTGGACTTACATATACGAAGTGGACAGAAACACAAGTCCAAATCAGTGTTGCTGTTGCTCTGTGTCCGGGACAAACACACACGGACAAACCACAGCAGTTAACGTATTGTAGGTAACATAGCTGACAAACTGACAGAGAACAATTGGAAACACACAGGTAAATAAACACACATCTAATCAATTCATCACATTAACAAGACAGAGCTGGACTATAAAGGCAAACACAAGGGCAACAGAGTGATTACAAACACGAGTATTCAGGGCGTGCGTAAAATCACAAAAAGGCGGGAAAACAAAAGGACAGGAAATTAAACCAGATGAAAGAGGAAAAACCAATAGCCAAAATCATGGTGTTTGCTGAAAGTTCAAATGGGCAAAAGTTTGCTAACCACATCCACTGAGATAATAATATCTCACACAATAACCAGGAGGGGGCACTGTTGATCCTACTGGTGACGTAAGGAGCTGTTACTTGTGGAGCTTTCAATTCTATTTTTACTTCTTGTGAAAATGTTATGTCTCCCTGTTGTGATCAGTGCTATTCTGCTGTTCCTCCCATTTGACCCAGAAATTCTGATACGCACAACAAAACAAGTGTCATGTCAAAGAATGATGTAAATTTGAAGTCATACTTTACGTTGCGCATCATATGGGTACCATTTAGAATCTAATGGAAACATCCCAATATCTATCCTTTTTATAAGGAGCATTTTATATAAGTTGAACGTCAGAGAGCTATCAACATGACTCTAGATAAAAAAAACAATGTGCACGGCCAAAGTAAGTTTCCCCTGCTCTATAATAACTGTGATGCTTCTAAGCGATGCTTGATAATTGAGCAACAGAAATTGCACTGTGAAAGAGCAGTGGAGAGGTAAGTATTCAGCAGCCAAGAACACAGTGATTCTTCATGTGCAGTCTCGTATTTATCGCCAAAAGAAGGCCACTGATCCTACCGCCTGAAAAGAGCCGTCACCATGGCAACCACACAGTTTATCAAGGTTCCAGGCGATGGACACAAGGAGAGTGCGCTGATGTTGCACACACAATAACGTGTGATTTACAATAACATGCACAACACACACATAAACGCAGATCCAGTTATAGGAAAAAAGCCCAGGTCTGTTTGGTCTTTTAGTTTTGTTCTCTCTTAATCAGATGCCAAGTAAAAACATGGACATGTGCTTGCTGTATAAATAATTTAAGCAGGCAGATTATATTGTAGTTAGTAAACATACATAGTGAGGTGAGCATATGGCAGGGTGACACGGTGATTAGAGATTAGCTGCATGACTGGAGGCTAGCAGGTTTGATCCCTGCAAAGACCAGACTTTACACTGTGTAAAACACTGATGCTGAGGCTCATTCAACCACGCTGTAACAAGATGCAATTAACAGTTTCTTACAACAGGAAGGGCTAACCCATCAGAACCAAATGCTCCCGGAACAGACATTAAAAATGGAGCCAATGATTTTGCTACAACTTGCTAGACTATCTGGGCTCAATATTGTCAATATTCTTAGTGATGCAAAAATATCACCATTATATACAAAATGTATGGCTGCAATGCAATTGGGCGTTCTGTTTCTTGCAGAGACTCAGATGAGAGGATGATACCGGTCTAATCTTCTGTTACATACGGATCTGGAGCCAGAAGCCCTTTTCCCCTTCTGGCTAAAGAGGATGAGCTTAGCTTGACTTAGCATAAAGCAGCAGTGATGTGATAATGTCTCTTAGGTGATCACATCACACATGTTTAAGCTGACTCCCAGTATGTTTTTGAAAAGATTTTAGGAACCTATTAATTATTTTAAAAGCTTTTCAAAGCCTCCTTCTCCCTGCTGTATCTCTGACCTCGATCCTAGAGCGGAGGTCTTTTGTTTTAGTGTCAGTGCCCGGAGGCTTAGGGATGGTCTGCTCGCGGAAATCAAGTTGGCTGAATCAGAGATATCCTTTAAGTCCCTTCTAAGATAAATCAGAGAGCCTTTTCTGACACTTAGTTTCCTTTGAACTGTCATCTAATACCTTAACAAAATTATTTATTTCCTTTCCCTACCATTTTCCACACTATATTGTTTTTTATTCTCTATGTGTATTTATTTATTTTCCAGTTTTCTTTTAATCCTGAGGATTTATGGCTTATCTTTTTAATTTTTCTGCATTTTTGAAGCACTGTTAAGTGTTTTCTGAAAAGTGCTCTATAAACAAATCTTTCTTTTATTATGAAGGCTGGAAGGCGGATAGCTTGGCATTGTTCAAAGAAAAGACATACAAAGATGAGCTTTAGAGGTTTTGGTAAGGTATTTTTGGGAATGTATAGAACCAGGCTAACTATCCGTGCTCAGTGCTGTGAATCTTTCTGCTAAGCTAATGTAAGCTAAGCTAACTGACCCCTGGTTCTGGCTGGCAACATATTTAAACTTTAAAGTCAATTTGACATAAATATAATGTGTTCAGGAAATTAATCTATATATATTAGGGCTGTCAGTCGATTAAAATATTTAATCGCGATTAATCGCATGATTGTCCATAGTTAATCGCGATTAATCGCAAATTAATCGCACATTTTTTATCTGTTCTAAATGTACCTTAGAGGGATATCTTTCAAGTTTTTAATACTCTTATCAACATATGAGTGGACAAATATGCTTTATATGTTTGTTTATTATCATTTGAACAATGACAAATATTCTCATGAATATTAAACACAACAACCAAGGTTCAAGGTTCAAGGTTCAAGGTTCTTTATTGTCAATCTGACATAGCTACAGAGTAATTATGCAGTTGAAAATCTTATGTCACAGGCTTCTCCAACAATGCAACATAATAACATAACATAATAACAATAAGAGCAAGAGCAATACAAAAATAATAATAGTTATAAAAATGAAATAAAGTTATGATGTGGAATAGTGCAGTATGAGTCTATATACAAGTTATTGGAATGATATATATATATTAGGTATTAGATACATACTACTGAGTAGCAGTTGAATGTTTGAAGTTGTTTCAACAGTTCAACCTCTGAACATTACAAATATTCGCTTCAATTCAACCTGGAACCTCTCTCATACAATAATTGTGTGTGTGTGCGTGTGCGTGTGCGTGTGCGTGTGCGTGTGTGTGGAGACACTGTGATGGATCGTTGGAGGAGCTATGTGCAGCTCAAGGCATATATGCTCCAACGGGAGCTGCCTGGATGCTGCAATCATGTTGCGTGCACTATCCGTGCTGAGTGTGCTGACTTTTCGTACAATGTCCCACTGTCTGGCTACCTGCATAAAGTCAAGTGCTCGGCGCAGTTGTCGGCGAAATGTCATTGAAACAGCTCCTTATATCCGTTAGCGCAGCTAGCTAGCACCAGATGCTAACAACAACAACACGTAAGGTGTGCCTCGCTCGCGCGAGTCGCACCACACATACACACTCCCTCCCGGTCCTCCCGATGGCCAGTCCGGGCCTGCCAGTGAGCGTGGAAGTGTGGTCTGCCACAAGCGGGCGGTAGGAGCGGGGCTGTCAGCATCAGCTTGTCGATGGTATTTTAAACTCGATGCGCTCTGAAACTACGGCGGCCGAGGACAAAAAATACACATGCGTTAATCGCGTTCAAATAATTAGTGGCGTTAATTTTTTTTTGCGTTAACGCGTTATTAACGCGTTAACTTGACAGCCCTAATATATATACCTGTATATTGATAAAAAAACAAACAATTGTTATTAAAATATTTCCAACAGCATTTAACCTTCAGGGTGCTTAAGTGGGCTTTTTTCATGACACAATTTGCCGCTACAGAAACTGCGTTGACCTCTGTAGCCTATGAACGTTCATACAATATATTTACCCCCTTTTTTGAAAAAGCTTGCATAGCGTTTGGTGTGTAGGGATTTTGGACATTTGTCCCTTTGTGAGTACCCATCGCTAAGCTAACCAGCTCCCCCTCCAAAAGTGGAAGCTACTTAGCCTAGCTTGCTAATGTTAGCACAAATTCACTCAACATGTTTCACCTCTTTTTGCCTATAACACACACAAACACACGCTCACACACATACACACATTTACCGTAAATACTGGTGTGTGACCGCTGCTCCTAATATCCACATCATGTATTAAATAAGCAAATTATCACAAAAAAACATAAAAGTCATAAGACGTATTAACAGATATAATCTCCAAAAAGCACAACTGTAATCACAGGTACATTCAGTGAGACGCCTGAGTTTAGTAATTGAGTGCGGTAATTGAGCAGCTCGGCTCACTAATGGAGGGAGGTTTACGCTCAGAAATTACTCTCAGAAATGTATTTGAAAACCTGTAGTTACCTTTCTCTTGAAAGGTTTTTCGGACCAATTGGCATTTTTCCTTTCCTGTTACTTAGTCTTGCATCAATTACCTGTAACAAGAAACTAAAGTGGTCGTTGTTGGGAGACTTCACTCTTGCTTTTGATATTTTCACATCCATATAGGCTAGAGGTAATAGCTAGAAATTGCAACCCATTAGAGCATGAAAATGCTTACTGCTCATGTTGTTGCTGTCTCTTTGCTAATAGGAGCTATTAGGTATATTCTCTGAGGAAAGAGTCATACTGTATATGGTGCATGTACAGCATGTTTCTGCATTGTCGACTGGCTACAGGTTTAATATCACCTTAACATTTACAACAAATATTTCAAATGCAAATTGCTGAAGCAGGCATAATACAATATGTTTGCCATTTATAAAATGTGACAAGCCAGACACAATATTGTGAAGTGATAAAGTCTTAAATGTGTTCTACTAGTCAACTTCATTTGACACACTGTTAATGAGAAATAGCATCATAAATTATTGTGTCACCATGTAAAATAAATGAGAGAATATCAAATATGAAACAGACATGCTGTAAGATGCGCTTTATCAGCCCTGTACTCTGCATTTTACCTCAGGATGGCTGCCATGTCTATTCTCAGTGAAGCAGAATGATTAAAGAAGCAGCCAAGAAACACTTAACAACTTGACAAGTTCACTGTGGCTGCACTGCGTCAGACATAAAAAGGTGTTATCGGGGAAAACACACACAACAGGGTATCTTTGGAAACACAACACAAATAATGAGTGCAGAAAAAAATGCCATAATCGGCCACGATTAACTTGACAAACTTACAATAAGAAAGATAAAATGAACCAATATCAGGTGCCAAAAACGGTTTATCGTGGTAGTGGTACAGCGAGCATTTGTGCATTTGTTCCTGCTGACAGGCGGCTTTCAAAATTGTCACTTATTTAGTGAGCATTCTCAACATGTATTTGGTCATTATTATTAATAAGCATTTATTGTTCCCACACCATGACTGCGATTGAATAGTCAAAAGATGTTATGAAGAAGAATCCATAAGGACATACGAAAAGACAACTGTGGAACAAAGATCATTTCACTTCACTTGCACTAGGCGTAAGTATTTGAAAAACTACAGATGTTATTGAGGTGGCTTACATTTTCCTGCATTAGTTATTCTCCTTTGGTTAAAGATGGTCAAGTGTACCAATCGCTAAAAGCGACAAGAAAGGAATCATTGAAGCATCTTTGGTTTGCATTTCGAGAATTCAACCAGCTCTTACCTTTACTGCCACTTAGATACTTCCATCTTATTTCACGCAGTTAAAAAAACAATCATGATCAACCTTATACCTGCTGACCATCAACTTTCTCATTTTGAGAATGCTAGCATTTGTCATTAACTCCACACTGTGCCTATGTACAGCCGTGATTAGTCATTTACATAAAAATAGGCCCAAGCCTTATATAAAACAGATGACTTCAGTTCTACTTGCAAACATTAACAAAATGCACAAAAATGGTCTGATTCCAACAAACTACAGTCAAAGAGCACCTCAGCGCTTTGCTAAACAAGTCAACACACAAACAAGACATTTGGTTGCATTACAATGGATTTAATTATTGGCACAGGAAAGAGATTAAACCAACAAACCAAACATCAGTAATGGGACTAACTTGCAAAACCTCCTCAAATAAGGAGAGTGGTAAGGCCGTATGGCAAGAAAAATGAAAGACATAAAAGTCACTAAATGGCTATAATTACATTGTGCATTCATGTCATGATTAATGGCTTGGCTACTAAAAGAATTGGAAATAAAGCCACATCTCCGCTTGCCTTTATTTATAGTTCTGCGCATGCACTGAATCATGTAAGTTCTTACAATTAATTTATAGATGCAAGCTTTAACTGAATGATCCAAACATTTCGTGAAATACATGGTTTGGTTCAAGCAATTAGCAAATTGCACATGCTCTTGAGGCGGCATGAAGATGGATCTGTTGTGTTTGCAGATTCTTCTGTATTTTTCAGTTACAAGACAAAAAACCAGATTGGACGTGGTGGTGTGAAATGAGCCCTACAAATCATCCCGATTCAAGTCACTTTACCTTAAGGTTTATATCAAGACACTTGATATTGGTTCAGTGGTTTTTAGCCATGCTGGCAGTTCATCATGTTGGTCCAGAAATAATTGGATTGCTATATCATTTTGTACATAAATTCATGGTCTCCAGAGGATGTATCCTAGGACTTAGGTGTTCATTTAACTTTTTCTACTTCCTGTGAAATGGCCAAACATATTTTTTTAGTCGTTTGGCCCATAGGATTGATCTGACTGATCGTGTGACTTTCCTCTAGCGCCACCAGGAGGTTCACAAATTACATTTCTCAAGATCTAATTTAAAAAAGACAGGTGTAAGAAATGTAAGCCATATCTTTCATTATCCTTTGAAGAACCCTTAGCATCCCTGTAGATGTGGTATAGCTGAGATATATTTACTCCATATTAAGTCCAAATAAATAAACCAGTAATGTGTCAGGAGTATGCATATTTTAAGTCAAGTTGCATCAGAACTCAAAATATTGTATGAGTTTGTGAGCCACCAATAGTTTTCCTTTTGCTTGTATACAGTATATTCTTCGAAATCTAATCGTGGTTTCTAACAGACATTATTAGTTATAATAATATGAATATCTTTCAGTGTTTAAGTATGCCGATCAGCCACACAAGCAGAGAAAGGCTATGCCATTTAAGATACAATATTGTTAGATATACATATGAAGGTTCATCCTCTGTATGTTTTTATACTTTACGCTGTCTCTAATGCAACTGCTGAAAGAACAGAGTGTGACAAAGCCTACTTGCCAGAGGCAGGTAGACTGACATTCACCAAAGTCACAGGTAATTATTGTAGCATATTTATAGATATTTCCAGAACTGATAATATTGTTGATCGCACTATTCTCTGACAGAGATTACTGGGGTTTCGAAAGATGACAGACTCAGTTTGATGTTTTTGCTTCATGGATTTTTATCTGTCTGCAAAGGCGCTCTAGAGCTCTGTGCTTCGACCTTTCATTTTATTAATTTATTGTTTATTGTTGATCAATGTTGAAATGTGTCAAATGTTAATATTTGAACATAAACCGATAGATCAGTAGTTTGGTCTTATTACTAAAGACTCAGCTTTAATTACTCAATAATCTAGACATTTGTAATTGCTTGTAGTTAACCCTAACCATGGAAGATATTAAGACTTTAAACCAGGGGTTGGTTTGCCTTTCTTGTTTCAAGCCATTGAACTCACCACTGATGTTCATTTTTAAAAGTCATTGTCAGACAGGCAGGTGAAGAGTGAAACATCATGTCCTTGATAAGTCAGTTATTTCAATGTTAGTCCACTCTGTCCTTCATAGAATACAATCCCCTGTCCAAACTGCTACACATGAATACACTTAAAAATGAAATGTGTTTTTCACAAGAGCTAACCCCTTATCCCAGAGGAACATGATAAGGGACATCTTTGATAAAGAGAGATGTTTCCATATTCAGCTAAACTTTTTCACAAGGAAAGAGAAATATCAAGTCAAAGGTGAAATCAAGGCTGAACTGAAATGCTCAGTTAAACTCATAGACATTTCTTGTTTACTGCCTTAACCTTTGCCCTTTTGACCCAAGGTCGCTTCGCTTCAAGGGAGATAACACTGGTAAAGTCCAAATGTTTATACTTATTCTTTCTTAACAGCTGCTGAAAATGAATATTTATAAATAAAATGCATTTTCCCTGTGTATGTGCTTGAGTTACTTTGCCGTGCACCTGGCCTTTCAGAGCTTAATGCTGTGCCTTGTACACACTTGTACATCACCCACCCCTTTGTTCTCTGTGAATTAATACTTGCTGTTACACTGCTAATCTATAGAGACAGATTTGAAAGAGTTCCTTCCTTTGATCTAATTTTTTCATTATGATGCAATATGGACATTTCTGTGCAACCTCTGAGATATGAGCAGATTTTATAAGGGGAATCACCAGGAGGGGGAGGACAAATGTGATTATTTCGACCAATTTCTGGGTTTTTCTGTGATGGCAGAACTGCTTGTGGGCACAGAAAATTGAAGATGGTGTGCTCCAAAAAAACTTGATTTGCACATTTCAACCGCATCACAATGAAAGCAACAAAATGTTGAAGCCTAGTTGAAGACAGAGGCATAAGGCCACATCCATCAAATACTTTCTCTGAGGAGATTATCCTTTCCATTCTCTTGGAATCTTTTATGCATTGCAGTGTTACTTGACATGAATAACATCTACTTAAAGTTAAGCCATGCATTACAAATATTTTGACTCAGTTTATTCTTCTGAAATGTTATTCCTATGACCTCCATTTAACACGGATCTGTGCTAATACATTACCTTCCAGCTCTTACACAACCTCACTTCCTCCTTCACCCACCATGAAACAGGGCAAAAAAAAAAAAAGACTGAAAGAAATTTGGTGTACTTGTGTCCTTCAGTGACTCTTCCCGCGAGGCTCAATTTTCGGAGGATAAAAAAGCGGTGAAAATGGATTAATTACCGCGGCCACTTTCCACCTCCAGCCCAGGGGATTCACCGCAGGACTGGAAGATTCACCTAGTCTCCCACGGCTCCTTCCATCTGCCGTGTCACACCTACGGTTCACAGCCTGCGCTCCGAAGCTCCTCCAGCCCACAGGGCACAAGGGCAAATTAGAAATACCTGGCCTGGCACAGGATATTTTGAAACTCTGGGAGTGAAACAAAGGTGAGGGGTAAGGGTTACGTGCGGAGAGGAGTGGATGAGGTTAAAGTAGCTTGACAAGAGCTTTGAAGCCCACCAATGTGTGTGTGTGTTGCTCCCTGGGAAAGCACCACAGGGTTTGCCATATCTTTGGCAGTAAGCTCCCTACCAGAGAGAGAGTGTCAGTGTGGCATGCGATGTCCTCCTGCCGCTCCGAGGCTTGTCATTCACACAGTGGGCCTTTCTCTCTCTGCGATAACACGCTCTTCATCACATACCCCCTTTCTGTTTGATTCTACAGGAGTTTTCACCATGTCTCTCTCCAGTGAGTAAAAGCATATTGATGGACATTCAAGTGTTCTCGCACCAATTCCCCTGCCCGACCCACATTGGCGCTGACCTGAATTGAGAGCGGAGCACCTGGCAATGTGACCAATGCTTCCAGGATCCAGCCCATCATGGCCTTGTCATGCTTTACAGCCACATGAAATTCTCAAAGGAAACAATCACTACTTCATAGATGGTCACATTTTCCAGTACAACAGTTAAAGGGACATTACATAACCTGTGACTGCATCATCTGTTCTCAAACACGTATAGTGTGAAACCTAATGGCTTCTTTGTGTTTTGGTGATTGACGCTTGGATTATGTCAGTGTTTTCAGGACAGAAAGTGTTATGTTCTGTTTCCCACATGAGCATGACTGGATTTGTCTTCCCTTCTGTGCAATGTGTACAGCTTTGTTAAACTGGAAGAGTGGATGGCTACATATTTGCTGTGTTGATTTGATCAATTATAATTGATCATATGAATATGCAACATGTAAGCACACATCTGACATAATGCATGAAGAGAGACTTTAGACTAGTCTGACTCTGATGAAGACTCCACGCACATGGAAACCAAACAAAAGTCCTTGTCAAAGTTTGTGTGCCTGGAATCTGTGTCCTCAAGTTCACTCTGAACCAATTATCTGAAGTCTCACACATGGCTGGGCTGCAATTCCTGATTCTTTGAAGCACTTTAAAACTCCATCCTTCATTAAATCTGTCATAATTATGGTGTTTAAACTATATTTTGACACAATGACCTCCTCAATACAGGTTGGTCAGGTTTAATAAAGCAGCCACTTAAGGTTACTTTTATGAGGTACACTTACCCAAATACATTTTCAAATAAACAGTTTGCACATGGAAAGCCACAGAGCCCGTGGAATTACGAGGCCCTGAGGCACTCGCCCACTTTGCTCAGTGGGAAATAATATATCATTTCACGTGTGGTTTAATGTAGGCAAAAAAAACATATTAACTCTGTTAAGGATAGTGAAAGCTCATGTTTTTGGTTAAATATTGAAAAAGTAAACATGTCCTGTTTTCGATCTGCTTTGACTTTTTCTATGAGTTGCTAAAACAAAAATCATTAATAAAGCTTGATTTAACATGCCCACATTGCTATGAGTGGATTCCTCAAAGAATGCAATTAAACGTCTTTGTCCGTAACATATTACAAGTGGAGATAATTAGATAATCATTCTTTCTGCTGCAGCACTGCCCTGTTACTCGTAGGCCTGCCTGTTTTAATCCATAAAAAAGAGCAAAATGTCATAATATAAGTTTTAAAAGGCAGATTGCTCGGTGCCTGAGATGAATCACAACAGTATGAAACCCCTACAGACACACTGCTTGGTTATGGCCATTTTGTGCTGTGGGATGGTACAAATCTGACTTAATGTACATTTAACAGCTACTTATGCACAGCAGTACACAAGCTTGAGTGGGTGGGAAAGTGGAGGAGACAGATTTCTTTGTTTCCGACTCCAAGGGCGAGAAAAGAATGACTTTTTTTCTTAGCAGATCAATATTAACGCTGGCATTAGTCTCATGGTGTTTTACCCACTGCAAAGGTAAAATTCTCCATCATGTCCTCACTGTGAGGTAAATTCCTCCCTTTTTTTAGGAAGTCAGAAAATGGAGCCTCCAGGCAGACTTTGTCGATCGAGCGGTTTGAGTGTTGCCCTCACCGCAGGCAGAAATCAACTCTCACACACACAGGCTCTGCTCCCCACGAATGTTTGTGGCAGATCACTGCGCCATCATATTATAGAAAAAGGCTCTGCGGGTTGGTCTGTCGAGCAAAAAGCCAATGGTGGTATTATAATGCTACAAGAGGAAGTGTTCAAACTAGGGCTTAGACCACCAAGTGGATTTATGGATATGTATCTTTTTCTATTCTGCATGCTCATGTGACAATAGACACTTACATATAATGGTTACAAATCAGCTTAAGTGTAGCAATAAAAGTCCTGTAAACGGTAATTTTTGGTTAATAGTTTGTTTGAATAGTAGAAAAACATATCAACTTTTGGAAATCATACCATCATTACGGTACAACTTCTCCTAACTTGATAACTCAAAGACAATGACTTCTTCAATATATACACACTAACTTTTGAATGAGGTAACAACCAAATGCATCAATGAGAGCTATAAATGGAGGAGCAACTACATCATGAGGCTAGTCTATTGATTTGTTCTGACTCTTATGTCTTAAAATGCAAATATATTTTCTCTGCATGAAAGGATTAGCTGTAGAAGACGGGAATAGAAACAAGCCGAGATTTGTCATGTAAATGCAGCGCAGAGAAAAATGAGGACAAAGTGAAACATGTTACGCATGGTCAGATAGATTTTCAACCATAATTAAATTATTGTTTCAAAGTTTCAGTAGACTAAAGATTACTGATATTATTCAGAGTCATTGCAAGCTAGAAACAAGAACATATCAACTGTGCTGTGTACCCAAAAGAATGATGTTATGTTATAAACGAGCGACACAATGTAACATGTAAATTACTTTGGAAAAATATAGAGCAGTGGAAATGAGGTGAACAATCTCATGAGGCAACTTGTTTTTGTGGGAGGATTTTGTAAATGCTCTTTTGGGACAGTATAAACACATCAATATCCTTAAGAAGAAGAAAAAGATGTTGATACTTTATTGTGGAGCTGTACCTTTTCAGCTTTGAATATAAAAAAAGCCCCTGAAGACCTGAAAATAGTTTGAGTGATCATGGTGGTGATAAAGATGATGCTGTCTCAGCTATCATAAAAATGTGTGAGGCTTGTTGTTTGGGAGACATACGCCGGTTTGAAGTGCACAGAAGTATCTGAGCGCTATCCTCCAAGTTCAATAATGTAAAGTATTAAGCAGGAGAGGTGTCTCCACATAATATATTCATCACAGCAGTGAAATACGAAACAATTTCACTAAGGAACACTCTGCACTATATTAAATTACAGTTTATATATTCCATTTACGGTGGCAACAATTCCTTACATCTAAGTCGTTCCACTATAGCGTGCGAGGGTGACATGTTGAACAAAATCCTGACAGTGAATGCAAACACCGCACTAAAAATATCACAAACACTGACTTACGAAGAAAAGAGAGAAAGATATGAGAGAGGAAGAAGGAGAGGAAGACAGATGGGGAGATAAAAAAGATGTCTCGGATATAATAACACTACATACACTGTTAACATCCATATCATCCTTACAGTGAGCCCAAAGATATAAAATGCCATAACTGTAGAAATCTGCATACGGATGTCAAACTATGCTGCTGTTCCCCTCAGAAACAGTTACTCTCTCCTCAAAAGCCCCCTCTGTGTCTGTTGATCTCAGGGAGCAGTCACCTCTTAATGCTGCAGCTGTGAGAGGAAACTGAACCTGTACTTTCCCCTCTGCACCCTATAGCAGTGTTAAATCCAATGTTTCCACTCTCACACCCTGTCTGGCAGGAGCAGCATTTGTTTTGAAAGATTGGGTCAAGACAGGCGGAGCTTAAGACACCCTCTGCTTAAACAAGCGGACCCCAAACCCCGGGTAAATGATCTGTACCAGCGGCGATGGGCTTCCTGCATAAACATGGGCCCCTGTCAGCCATTTTTTACAGTCCCAATCTTGCACTTGTCAAGCTTGACACAGTTTGATTAAACTTGTCAACACTCTTCTTGCTCTCAGCCCTCCAACGTAGCGGGGAGAACGCACTCACCCCCGGATGGACCCCCGGCTGCCGATCTCTGCCACTCACCTCGGGTCACTCTGATAGCACGGTGCTTTGTTCTTCCCCTGCCATACAGCTAACCTCAGCAGAACTGGAAATACAGCATTATCATATTATTTATGAGAGCTGGCCTTCGGGGATGCAGCTGGAACAGGAATACCAATGGAGCTCTCCTCCGTCCTGCTACCAGGCCTGCCTCCTGGGCTAAGCGCTTGTACTTCTGCTCCCCGGGTAGAGTGTTATCTCAAAGTTGAGCTTCAGTGGTTGTTATTTATTCAGCATTTAAGCATTGCATATACACTCTAGGTGCCTGTTTTTTTTTTTGCAAAGCCATATATTTACATCCCAGTTGGGAGCAACTACAAACCTAATTCGGGTTTTTTAGATCCTTTTCGTCTGATGATTCCCTGTTAGTTTGCATGTGTGAGGATTTGGTTAATATGCCTGAGCTCCACTGAAGCCCCCCGTTGCCAACACGAGGATATGATCTACTGTCTGTCTTGGCTACAGATGATCCGCCAATCTGTTCACTGGGATATTGTTAGCAGAAAGTCATTATTTCCAGAAAGTACACTAATCTGCGGTAGCGAGACCTTTACTTACCCCTCCAGCCGCAAGACATTGTTTCAGAATTTCCCATTATGAATGAAACTAACAAATGTGATTGCAATGACATCAATATAAATATCATGGAGAGAGTGACTCAGGTAACTCTATTAGTCATTAATACCTCCTGGCTTTTTGTTGGAAAGGGTTGATGAGCCATTGGCTGCATTTCATTTTTTGAATGCTTTATGACTGATCATGAGACGCTCACAATCTATCTTCTCCAAAATACTTCAATGCCAAGTTTATTCAAATCTAACATTGCTAATTAAAACTACAACGCTTTGCTTTAATCTTGCTTGTCAAAACATTATAAATGCATCCACTTGAAACAAATGTCCTCTGTCTCAGGAAGATAAGCTGCATGAAACCTAACAAGGACCTACAGTAATGGAGAGCAAATGCGAAAAACAGAGTTTCAAATATCCAGCAATTCTTCTGCTTTTCTCTTGTAGGAAGTAATTCTGCTTCTGTGTTTCCTTGATTAACTCGTCTGAATGAAATTTCACCTAATAAATCTGCTTGGCATGCTCCGCCGGTATCTCTCAGAGTGATTGCACATGCTGCTCGAGAAAAAGGCTTTGAATGTGTTTCTTTGCATGACAAAGAATTGGCCAAATCTGAAACATTTACATGGCTGAACAGTCAAAGTTAAAGGGTTTTCTTTTGTTCCTCCGCTTTATTCGCCAAGTTAAGTCGGGTGTTTTTTGGGAGGACTGGAAGGCATTTGTCTTTTGTTGCGATTTAACTCAAAACTACCAGAATGAGGGAAGTGTTGGATTGAGGTAAAGATTCCCCTCCCTAATGATCCTCGCTCCTGTTCCACACCTCAGTGTAACAAAGACAAATCATATGTAGGCGTGATGCATGTCACACAGGACTGATAGTTGCAGACACATTGCAGAAATTGCCTCATCCTCCTGTGAGCATTTCCCCCCTACTGTCCTCAAAATACAGAGGAGGAAAAGGTTGTGGGGAGTGGCATCTTGGGAACACTCTGGCCTCAGCAGCATGTCTCCTTTCATGCCTCATTCATTCACTTTATCACCTCATTAGACGAATGCGAAGGTGTAGAGGAGAAGCCTTGTCACCCTGAGACAGAGAGGGAGGAGCCGTACTCCATCTTCTCCTCCCCCGGCCCGCTCTCCCCTCCGCCTGCTAACTGCATGCATGGATAACGTTACTCCAGGGGGGGGGGGGGGGGGGGGGGCACAGCACACTTTATCAGGTGACACTCATGACTTTTACCAATAGATCAGTGAGGGGAAAATAAGGAAGCAATGGGACAGTGCGTCCTTATTTATTTACAATATATATATATATATATACACATTGTATTTGTGTCGTTTATTTTTATTTAATTTATTATTAAAATTAAAAATCTGGAATAAGCTTTTATTTCCCCTTGTGGGTTTTATTTATTAATTGCAATTTGATTTATATATTTGTTGAATGAAATTACATTCTGCCTAATTGCATTTCCTTTGCACGCTGTATTTATTGATTTATTTAACTAATTCATTAATTTATTAAAAAGGTGCGGTATAATGTATCCTATTAATTTCCCTCAACACTGAGCACTGAAAGGCTTTTTCCTGTCCGTATATGTGATGCATGGTATATGAAAATGGTACTGCTAGACTTTATTAAGATTATTTTTACTAATGACAATTCAAAAAAGAAATATGTATGCTACATTGTATATTAAGGTAACATTTTCTCAGACTCTACTGTAAGATACGTTTTACTTATTGGTCATAGTTCGGGGCATTCTGATCCGAATTACATTGAAAATGTGGGACATTTATTTATTTCATATATCTATGAGGTTTTAGAAATAAATGTGTCACAATATCATTTTACCTCCCTGTTCACTTTGGTACAGTGAAACTATTTTTGACACCGAGGTGGGGGTAGGGAGAAGGACACAAAAGCAGAATACAATAGGGAAGCAGGTAAAACAAACTTAAGGTGACCTTTAATAAAAGTAAAGCTGATAAAAAAGACTGAATAGAGCAGGCAACGTAAAACAAAGGAAAGGTAGCAAAACAAAACAAGTAACAAACCGGTATGACACAAGAAACTTGAGTAGCAAATCCAGGAAGGCACACAAGTCAATCCAGATTCAGAGAGAGAGAGAGAGAGAGAAAAACCAGGGACGATGACTTGAAGAACCATACCAGGGAGACATTGAGGAGACGATGGACTGACAAAGAAACACTGGGACAGACAGGCCTTTAAACACAGACTAATAACATTAACAAGACACAGCTGAGGAGGGCAGGCAAAAACACAAGAGCAGCAAGGTGAAGGTGGAAAGAATCAGGGCGGGGAAAACAAATAAAAGGAAACACAAAGACAGGAAGTGAAACAACACTCTAGACAAGACAAAAGAAGAGAATACTTTTCAAAATAAAATGCAAAAGGTGAACCCTAAATCAAGATCATGACACTTATGGTAATAGGATCTATTTTAACAAAAACCCAGAAGCTACTTTAATCAAAAACCTTTATACCCGTATTGTTGAAATCACAGTAGGCCATGTATAAGTATTTAAATATTATCAGGCGTGTACTGTATAAGTGTCCATACGGCTTTTCTGGTTCCACATCTGTCTCAACAGCAAAGTTACACTGCTCCTAAATCTCCTCAGAGAGGAAAGATAGCAGTTGTGAGGATCATAGTGAGGGGATAAATTGCCTACTCCCTGGTTTACAAGAGAACATCGGTCAGGCCTGCCCTGGATACATAACCCAGATGAAACCATGAATACACACACACACACAACCAAAACAGAGAAACCTGCAATTTGTCATTTTTTGGGGGTAGAACTAAAAAAAGTATGTCACGAGCAGATATGACATTAATCACGACGAGTACCATCCACACTGATTTGAAAAGGTGAGAGGACAAACTATTGTCCTGCCTGTATAACAGGATCGCTGTGCAGAATACAAATGGTGCTTTTCATTTCATGTGTCGGGGTCTCGCAGTCAGGAGAGAGAGCGCTGTAATGTAAGAGTTTTTAGGAGCTCTATCATTATGCTCAGCCCTTTTATTGATTTCCTCTGGCCTCACATTGTCTTGAATGCCTCCAGTACAAATTGCCTTCATATTATTGGGATATAGCCGCAGCACAGGCCACTCCACAATTGTTGATTAGATGCGTACTTGGTTCAAATTGCTTTTTGCAGAGAATAAACAATAAGTAGCTCTGATGAGAGAAAATCCTCTTGGATGTTTTAGCTGCAGCCTTTATGTACCTTGGGGTTTATGTACAAATAGATACACTTATATCAAATTCTCTAAGATAATGTATAATCCTGTAGGAGCATATTGTGTGTTTTAGCTTCCTCCTGAATTGTAAATTAAAATGAGGATTTATACATTAAAAACATCAAAATCAGGTGCAGATATTTTTGTAGTTGTGTTTAACATTTGGATATGTAATGCCTTTTATATACAAGTCATACATTAGATTACAAAATGCACGTTGTGTAAATGGGCTGCATTCATGTAGTGCCTTTTCAACCCCTGAAAGCACCTTGCCTTAGCATTCATACACCCACACATTCACACACATTGACTCACCATTGACTTATGGCCATTGGGAACAACTTGGGGTTAAGTATCTTGCCAATAGACACACCAACATGTGGACTCCAAGGGCTTGGAGTTGAGCGTTAAGATTTTGGCTTGATATCATTAGGTAGTCATCACACTCGAGACTTCTTTTCTAATGGCTCAGGAAATGCAGAATTGGACCCAAATGCAGACAACAGGAGCAGACAGGAAGATTGAATGAAAGTGAGCGGCTGTCAGGAAGGCAGGCAAAGGTCAAGGATCAGGTAACAGATGTTTAAAAGCTATAGCACAAGGGGAGAAGGCAAAAAACGTTACAAACCAGAGAGGAAGGACAGAGAGTCAATACTTCGGTGCACATAAAGTTGTTGATTCATTGATGAAATGCATGAAACTTTTAAAATAACATTCACTAAAATGTGTCCTTCTTTCTCTGTATTTTTCCCATTGCCACGACCGGATAGCCAACCTTTCATTTTAGTTTGGAGTGAGTCAAGCAGCAGAAATCCACTGCGCTTTCAAGCAAACCTTCTATGCTCTAAGACAGGGGTACTCAAATACAAATCTTAAAGATCCAAAAAAATTGTTTCAATAAGACAAAGGTCCGTTTATTACGGTCATTCAAACTTTTAAACAATTGCATCAAGATTCTTAACACGAGGTTGAAAAAACAAAAACAATCTGTATGCAGCAGTTTTCATTGTTATTGTGTCTGTGCTTGATCCCTCAGAGTCGCAGTGTGAGCTGCACAGTTATGAATAAAGGCAGCTGCACCCTCTTTCATTCAGCATTCCCATTATTGCTTTATAAATGTCTTGCCCCCTTGTGTGTCCACTGAGGTTCGTCAGGCCCAACACATCTTCAACAAACTCCCCCTTTGCCTCATCATAAAAACTCACAAACACCAGCAACTGAGCATTGTCAGTGGTGTCAGTGGACTCATCCACAGCTAAGGAAATGCACTGTGCATTTTTTATTCCATCACAAAGCTGATTAATCAAATCACCAGCCAGTATTTATGTTCTTCTGGTTGCTGTGGAATCTGAGAGGGGGATTTGCTTGATTTGACCTGTTATTTCCTCTTTTTGTTTGCCTTCAAACATGGTCTCCATCACTTCAGTCATGCATTCTTTTATACTTCAGTTATTATCCAGTGGAATGCCCTTACCTACTGGCCTAGTTAAATCAAAGTGGTTACTTTTTTTTGGCTGGGCAGTGTAGTTTTACACGCCGCCTTATTTTACTTTCTCAGGACTTAAAACTGTTTTTTGGGGGCAGACCCCCACAAAGAAAAATATATATTTACACACGTAAGGTCATCATCTTAACAGTTTTGTATGCTCATCCGTGAGCAGAGCATCAAGTTGACATGTCTATTACAGCTGAATGCGGCGATTACCATTTTGTTCAGCAAAACGCTTCACAAAATTAGTAAGATCCAAAGCTTTAGTGCGTTTTGATTCAATGCTGAGTACAGCCAAACTTGACAGTCTCTTCTCTGTCATTGTAGACCGCAAATACCTCATTCCTTCAGTACTTGGGTCCGAATGCTTCTCGTTTTGCGCCGTACCGTTCAAATGAAATCAGGGCCGGGGGAGGGGTTACAAGACGTGTGTCTTGTGCTGCATTCACTTGCACTCGGACATTAGAGACTTTCTCTCATAAATGTCCGATGAGCCACAACTTTTCTTTCAAAACAAAGCTGCCAACTGGGGTGGCAGCTGGGGTGGCAAGGCCTATTTTTAGGGTGGCAGTTGCCACCCCATGCCACCCCGGTAGGTGAAACTAGGCTACTAGCTACAGTACAGATGCAACTAGATGAGCTGTTAACTCTCGCTCTGACTTTCTTTTTTAAACACACACGCATTTTTCCCACCCGCATTCCGCGAAGACCCGCCCTACTGTGCCTCTGATTCGCAGACTGTTGGTGGGGGGAAAAAACGCTGACGGGATGCTGAATGTGATTGGACCAATGCGTTGACAGACACACACAGACAGTGGAACAGTCGTACATGCAGAGCGCTGTGTGTTTGCAGTGGACAATTTTGACTCGTTGCGTTGTGGCGATGTCTCACAGATAACACAGATAATACAGATAGTATAATTTGCTCAGAGTCCAGAGACAGTTGAGGATGCCTGGTCTAAATGCTCAACAGGAAGTAATGCAACCTAATGGCTCCTTTAAAGCAAGCCCCCAGGAAGTGCGCCGGACTCAGATGAAAATATTCGTGCTGGCCAAACGGCGGTACTACACTTCATTTTGGTTGCCAGGCCTGGAAACACTTTTTCCCATTGACTTACATGGGGAAAGAGTGGTCTGTAAATCGTTGGATAATTTTTTTTAAACTAAATAAACTACCCAGTATGAACACTTGTATAGCCCTTATTAAAAACATTCGTTCCTCAAGTTGTAAAAATGTGCTAATAACGTTATTCTGTGAGTTATTTCCCTCTGCATTATGAACGCGCATCTAACCCACGGGACCGCGCCGCCCGGCACGTTCATGTTACGTGTTCAGCACTACATGCGTTTATCTTTACCCATGGATGCACAATAAGAACGGACCCATATCGCCTTACTGCCATCCCACGGAGCTGTAATAATGGATATATTGCACATGTTTGCTGTAATTCATCATTTGTAAAATATTATACTACATCGGCTGTATGATTAAATCGTGTACCGTAAATGTTGTATTAAATAAAGTTAATATTACCGACGTAGATTAACGTCCCTGTAGCTTCTTATTGCACTAAGAAGCTTATAATTCTTTCATGCTAAATGAAGCTCTGTTGCTTGGATATCACTAGATCCTGTTACAGCGTAATATAAAAGTACATAACGATTGATGTGTAAATTAGCATAATTACTAGCTAACCGCTAGCTGCTAACTGCCGCCTCGTTAATATCAAATCTATCATAATAACAAACCATTACCATGCTGTCATGAACGTGCGGTGCTGTTACGTGTACGCAAATTGACGTGCTTGATGTGAACGAGCATTTTGGGGGGCATGGTTAAAGTTGCGCATGCGCTATGAGCGCACATACGGGTACTTCTCAGGCATGCCGGGTAATCTGTGACGTTTCGCTCTCTCAAAAGTTGGGCCATTTTATCATCATGCGCGAATAAGCAACTCTCATAGGAATGAATGAGGCCCCGCCTCCCACGCTGTATCCAGTTCTTAATATACATCCATGCTTTAAAGCTCCCATGTCATGCTTTTCCGGTTATTACCCGTCCCCTTGTGTGTTATGAAGGTTTTTATGCATGTAAACGGTGTGCAGAGTCAAAACCCTCAAAGTACACCCCAGAGGTGGGGACTCGAGTCACATGACTTGACTCGAGTCAGACTCGAGTAGCATATTTTTTGACTTGAGACTTGCTTGACTAACATTGATAAAAGACTTGACTTGACTTTGACTTGGTATTCATGACTTGAGACTTGACTTAAGCTTGAGACAGATGACTTGAAAGGACTTGACTGTTTAAAATTAAATATTTGCGTTTGTTTTTGTAGTGAGATATTACGTTTAGTTTTTTCGAAAAACGTGATTGGGTGATTATAGCACCATGCACGCAAACCTGGCAACCCACTAGACGGCAGGAGTGTCAGTTAACATGGCAGCGGCTAGCGTTACTCCACAAATAGTCAAGTTTGGATTCAAGGATTATGTTGTCGATGACGCTAATAAGAAGAGAACAGCGGTATGCAGGGTCTGCAGCATAAAGATCAGTGACACGACCACCACAACATCCAACTTCATTCGTCACTACAAAAAAAAAAACAGAGAAAGGTGCGTGAATGTGTTGTGTTAGCTAGAAAGCTAACGTTAAGTTTAAGCTACAGTTAGACTTGGTTTCAAATCGATTAAGCATTGCAAAGAGAAGACAAAACGGTAAATGATCACTAGAACCGCCAAGGGATTCATTTTGACTAACCCTGATACTGACGGGCCGTCAGGAGAGGGAGAGAGAGAGAGGGAAAGAGATGCCTCGTTTATTTCCCCTGTGTTATTATCAGAAGTTACTGTAAACTGTTGAATAATGTAGTTCATCTACTTTTAATAGTTTGTTTAAATGTTTTAATTATGATGTTTTTGTTTGTAGAAGTGCATCATTCCTTGATTTATTGTAAAAATGAATCTGAACTTTTTGATCTGTTATGATGATAAACTGAAGCAATTTCTAAATTAACCCAATTAAGTGAGTTTTAAATCGTCCTACTTAGTTTATAAGGAAATTATGAAGAGGAACAAATTCAATGATTTGAAAATGATATCTATGTAGGTGCTGACGCTGTTGGCGGTTCTAGTGTTAACAGACATGTAAATTAAATATGTGTAATGGCAAATGCCATATACGATTTTCTTACCTGGAATTCTGCCTTTTTTAACAGACTTTTTGATTGAGTCCTAGCTATATTGTCTGCAGTTCTAGGGTTAATATGAATCTAATATGATTGTCATCGGTCTAAATTAGATTTCAAATGATTAACTGTGTATGTAATGAAGATCATAGTGTGGGTTAAATCCATTTTCATAACCACTGTCTTTTAACTGATTTAAATGCGGAAACTGGGCTTATTCATCAGAATTTCGTATGACTTGACTTGATTTGACTTGACCTGAGCAATGACTTGACTTGACTTGCTTGACTCTCACCACAGTGACTTGGGACTTGCTTGATACTTGTAGGTCAAGACTTGAGACTTGCTCATGACTTGCACATGTAGGACTTACTCCCACCTCTGGTACACCCTGTAGCGAGTAAAACTCTAACACAGAAAATACCTCCCCAAAACGCCTCGTTGGAGATACGTCACTGCCCATTTGAGTCTTCCATTTAGTTCCGGGTACGGCATGATGTCATGCGGTACCCGGAACGAAATGGACCAATCCCGAAGAGCTATGGCCACACCCAGCGGCGCTGGCCGCACCCTCTGCCAGCCTAACATTTACTGTTGGAAGCTCTGGTTCAGTTCACAATCGATCCAGTCATGCCACTGCCAAGGACCTGTTTCCTGAAATGTGAGGAGAAATCTGAGCTGTTTGTCCTACCGACGGAAGAACCACGACGAAGTCAGTGGTTGAAATTTCTTTTTAACACTGTTCCTTCAGAGGTTCGAAGAACCGGCATTTCACAGACGAAAGCTTCCATAACATTGCCCAGTTTGAGGCCGGATATTCACAGCATTTGAAACTGAAGGACGATGCTATTCCTAGTTTGTTTGGACCGTTTGGAGCAGGGGAAGATTCGGGTACACAACCTGTAAGTTTGCATTGTTATTTGTGTATTTATCAAACAAGACTGTTTAAATGTGTAAACTGTGTTGGACTGCTAAGCCATTGACACAGTGCTAACTGTGCTAACTAAGTTGCTAGCGTTTCCATATATCAACTCTAATATCAGCAGATGGCCTTGCATACATGTATCTCATAGCAGGAGAATGTCTGCATTCACACACAAAATACCTATTGACAGTATACTCCGGGTGATTTGCCGTGCGGTCAGTCGCGAAACGTAATTACATTATAGCTGGCGTAGCGTGTATGCTACCGATCTAACCGACGGAGCTAGACATGGGTTTGGTCGGAAAAACATTAGTTTTTATGCTACGTTGCTAGCGTTTAAATATATCAACTACAATGTCAGCAGATGGCCTTACATGTTTGTCATGGCAGGAGAATGTCTGCAGTCACACACACGGAATACTCATACAGTATACTCCGGGTGATTTACCGTACATTGTGACAGTACATGTACATACTGCATGTATAGCTAACGAGGCTAGCTGTATGCTAGCGCAAAACAATGTATTCATGCAAGTTACAATGTATGACCGAACGTAGCAGAATACCCGTATAACGGGCCGTCTCCACGGCAGCGTTAAAAAAATCTTGGAGGTGGGCGTATCTGAGGCTTGGGGATTTTTTTGCGATCAACCAATCACATGAATCTCCCGCCCGCGACATATGAAGCCAAAAAGCCCGAAGTAAACTGGATATAAACTCCCCAAAACAGGCGAAAACATACCACTGTCTCTGCCACCTCCCTCCATGCCTGGCTCCTCCGGTTTATATCCCGGTAGGTCTGGTCATAAAGCACCGGGTGATTGATTCGCTACCGCTAATTTCTCCTCCATGTTTTGGAATATGAGGAAATGACCTGCGGTCTGTCTCTCCCAGCATACACGCCGTTTGATTGGCTAGAGCTTGAACTGTCAGATTTGCGTACACGGGATTTGATTGGCTGACGCTTCCTCCTCAGCTTCAAAAGTTGAACATTGTTCAACTTTGGATCTTGAAAATCCTGAGAATCTCCGCTCGCCTGCCCACAATGCATTTCGGCGAAAGCGAAAAAAAGTGACGTCACCCCATTCAAAGTGAATGGGCAGAAGCGTTTCAAGATTTTTTAACGCTGCCGTGGAGACGGCCCGTAAGATTGCAATTATAAACACGTTATTGCTAGCCTAATATGAACCACTAGCTTTTGTTCATAGTAGTTTTATTACACTACATTATAGTTGCCGTTCCTCCGAGCTAGCGTTCATATCGTGTTAGCTACCAAAGTAAACAAGAAAGCTAGGTTAGCATATTAGCTGGCAAGCTGTTCATTAGATGGATTAGATAGATCCACACTCCTACCACAACTACTACTAACGAATCTAAAACAACTAAGTTTCTCTAATATTTTGTGATTTGCATTTGATTTCGTCCAGCCAGATCCTGGCGGACAATACATGACGGGGACGGGACTACTACTACTGAGGCCTCGTCCTAAAAAGCACCGGCTGCGCCCAGGCAAGATGCGGGGAGGAATGGATGATATACCGTGTGTATATATGTATATTTATGTTCATTTTGTACATTTCTAAAAATAAAGTTTAATGGAAATACTTAGTAGGCCTATCCTTTCTTCCCTGAATTATTTGCTCCTATAACATATCATTCATATATAGCAAACCATGATTTGATTTCTCATCAAACAGTAGTAGTTTATTGCAGGTAAAAATAACTTACTCTTTGTTATGACCGGCTCGTAGGCCACAACGGAAAGACAAGGAGACATACACGAGTTTACAAAACCACGGCACATTTATTGTGGTAAATGCAGAGATAGGTGGTCGAGGGGAGAGGATCGCCGAGCCGCTTTGGAGAGAGACTCCGGGCAGCTGGGCTTAATAGCACCTCGGCTACGGAGGTGTCCGTGATCGCGCTGATTAGCCTTTTCAGCTCCACCCCATCGTAAGACCTGCAACACACCTGCACAAAGGCCCTGGGGCCGTCACACTCTTCTATAACAACAGTTGTAGGTACAGTTCGGTTAGTTAGCGTATAAAATATACGGCTGTACCGACGCCATTATAAGACTGATGTTCCCCGAAAAAAGCGGGCGGAGCCTCTCTGGTGGTTGACTAATCAGAACAGAGTGGCCGAGCTGACCAATCGGAGCACACTAGGCTCACAGGGAGGGGGGGGGCAAGAGCTCCAACGAGTCGTTTAGTGGAGAGAGTGAATACTGCTGAATACACATACTTGACAGAGATGCTGTATGCGAAACCAATGTGAGTTTGGAAAATTGCACAGTATAAATCTATTTTAGTATACCTCAACAATGTAATTATGATCAGTGGAAATGGCCATGACATGGGCCCTTTAAGTATCACATGAAATAACCTTTGACTTCTTCGAACCAGGAAGTAGGAGCACACGGCATGGAAAGTTGCTTTTTTCAGGTCATCTGCGTAATAAAGCATCTCAACACATCTTACACCTTGTTGTTCATCCTAGGTATGTAATGTCGATTTGTATATTTTGTTGTACTCAACATGTAGCTCACTGTTTCACTCAAGGTGTCCCATTTGTAGATAAAGCCATATTTAATGTTTTAAAAGGTAGTTTGTGAACAAGGCTTTTTGATTTGTCTCATTTTAACCATATTTAACCGTATTTTGCTGTTTTTGGTACAGATGCAATTGTATATACAGTATTAGTAGAAGGTTGAAACAATCAATGTAAGGCAACACCCTCTATCTACCTACATTGTTGACACTGAAGTTAAAACATGTTCTTCATAATAGTTTCACCAAGTCTTCTTGTCAAAAAACTTGTTGGACTACATGATGGTCTTATGGTTCTGATTAGGGAAAGGTTTTTAGTTGTACTGGATTTGAGCGTCTTCAGGCTTCCATTTCACACTACAGCATGGGTCGGCAACAGGCGGCCCGCGGGCCATTGTTGGCCCGCCAGCAATAATATTTGGCCCGTAATTTTGAGAATAAAAAATACAAAAATATTTTGAGAATTTTTTCTTTTTAATTTTTTTTACAACATCGGACCGACAGTCGCACATATAGGCTATAATGTCCGAATAGAGAATCTACCTACACCTGAAGAATGCTTATTGTACTTTTATCTATGTTGAGAATGAATGACATACAGCACAGGCACAATCAGGCAGCGGGGTGCACTGACGTCAATTAAAGTACTTATTTAAAGCACACCTATCATGCTATATTTAAATGATATATTGTAGGGCTATACCTATATAAGGTATATTTATACGTTTCTGTTTTCAAAATACAAAACAGATCATGCATTTTAGCCATGCCTCATTTCACTCTATTTGCTGTTCTCCAGCCCTGTTTTTGCAGGGGGCTGATACTGTGAGCTGCAGCTGACCACGCCCCCCTGCAGGAGAGGGGAGCGTGCTCTGATCAAGTCAGAAGAGGGGGAGAAAAAGAGATCTCCGTCCTCCGTGTTTTATTCTTATATTATTATATAGAGTCGTTATTCATTTGTTTTAAAGCTCAATAAATAACAAAGAAGACCTTTGACCGGCACTTTTCTAATTTTGTCCGGAAGATTTCAACTTTAACGGACATCTTGACCGGCGAACTGAAACTCTGCCGCACGGTCCCCTCGTTCCTTGGAAGAGGCGGAGAGGTGGGTGTTTGTCATCTGCTGGTGGACTAACCGGAGATAATTACAGTGCTTGCCTCGGGGAGGGAGAACAAAAGCCACAGCGGAGAATAAACAGAATGGTAACCATGGCAACCATGCACGGGAAGTCTTCTTCGCTGCTTTTGTGGCAGACTACAGCGCCACTTACAGGCCTGGCATATGTACTACAGCGTTTCCAGCGCTTTCGAGCGGCAATGGCCGGCTGTGGCCCAACCCCACATTCCCCTGATAGGTGGAGAGTTGGCCCAATAGCCGTAGCGCCACCGTCCTGACGTCAGGACAGTGTTCAAATCTGGATCAGTTTTTATCAGATCCGTTGCAGCCCCTTTTTTAGAGATTTGGGTATGGAGGAAAATAGAGAGGGTTGTGTTTTCTGACACTTGGTGAGTTCCCTGGAACACCGGGGACACATATTCATGTATAAAAGACGTACAAAAGTGCATTTTGCATGATAGGTCCCCTTTAACTATTAAATACATTGAGTTTGAGTAAAATACTTGGCTACTGATTAATTTAGGTTATAATATATTAAATCAATTGCAAAGCAAAACATGCTGTAATTTATTTATTTTGTATTTTTTTAAAGGTTTTCAACCTGAAAGAATCCTAATGTGTCCTTGAAAAGTTGAAATAAAGAAAAGGAAAAAGGATTCCAGTTGTCCATGCGTCCTCTGTTGCCCCTCAAGCCTCTCAAATGTGGGCAAACACTCAAATAAATGCCAAAAACGCAGAGAACTTGACAATATTTATCAGAATAAAAGTATGTTAAATAACACTGCTACCTAGTTAATAACTCACTCAGTGGAGGCTCGTCCATTGAAGAAAGGGAGGACCATCCTCCCTAAAATTTCAGAAAAAAATAAACTTTGAAGAGAACAATAAATACACCTCAATTTAAAAGATAAGTCTGTTAAAATACAGATAATAGCCCTGACTTTTAACATGGGACTGAAATGGGGCTAGAGACGACGAGCCTCCCTTTGGGCGGGTCTATCCAGAGGCTCTGCATTGGGCGCCTATATCATCAGTGAACCAATCAGCGGATCTGACTGCGCATCAGAGTGTTGATGGGGAGGGTTATCAGCGATATCAGAGTTTTTTCTGAACCGGAGAACAGGGGCGCTGCGCCCTCTTACCAAAATCAATTCCTTGAATTAGGCTTTGATTATGTTCTTGTGGCTCAGCAAAAAATTGGCCCACGGCCAAATTTACTTGCCTACCCCTGCACTACAGTTTCTCAAAATACTTTAATGCGGACTTTATTAGAATCTAAAACCCTATGTGGAGCACTATCCTGTGTCAAAGCAAGATAAACTGCCTAAATCTCCTGGTTCAGAGGTATCTGGTTATGAATATGTTTGCTTTGGTGTTCTGCAGGGCGTAATTTTCAATGTGTACAGTTTATATTCCCAGTGTTTATTGATGTGACAACACTCAACCATATGAACTGCCTAATAGCAATAGAGATGTAGACATTTTATGACAGGCTACTTTGAATTCATAAACTGTCAAGGCCCAAGCCTGGCTCACTGAAAGCTTTTCCTTTAGAAACAATTACACTGAAGCGTAACATGATCTTGAAGAAGATATCTTTGCATTATTCATCATGTACAACTATGTTTGGCTTGTATTGAGAGGATAATTATCTTGTTTTTATATGGAGTTTATAAATGTTCAATTTGGAACATATACAGAGGTTGACCAGAAGGACATACTGACATGTAGACACACTGGAAGATATCTGCAGTGTTCAATCTCTGCTGGTGTTGGAAGTCTATTTATCATTAATTATGTATTTCTCTCTCTATTGAATCTCTGTAATTTAATGTTGTTTGGTCATTAATTTTTACTGACAATCAAATTAACTCTTTTGTTGTTGCTTTAAAGAAAGCTGCCAATGCTTTGTTTTTTGTTTTGATCATTAAAGTTAATTAACTAAACTCTAATGTGGGTAGCAGCATCACTGTAATGAAAATATAACTATATATATATATGCGCCCACAGTTACTAGCCAATAATTTGTTCTTTTCACTTATTGATACAATAGATATTGAAAAATCAAGCTTAAATTCAGACATGAAACTGCGGAGAGTTTTCTTTTTCTTAAAAAAAAGAAAAATGATGTTATTTATGTCAGGACTTAGCAGAGAAAAGATAGCGGGTACTTGACAAAGGCCAAATTGGGATATTAGCTCACAATTTCAGTAGTAAATGGCACATACTCCGAGGTTGAATACAGTGAGGTGAGAAGAGTTCAAAGGCGCTAAATCCTTAGCACCTCCATAAGAGCCATTGTGTGGCAAAGCTGATCTATGACCTTCCAGAGCAAAGAACATTATAGTACAGAGAAATCCATAATCTTCACTCTATTAATAGTTATTTGCCAGACAATATTGTATCAGATTATTGCTGCACAGTCAATGATTCTGAATCCACTTAAAAAACTTTCTGTAAGTGCTTTTCTGTCTTTATTTAAAGAGAAAGAACTGGCTCCAATTGATGGACATTGAATGTCACAACCTTAGAATTTGTCCTCATTAAAACTGGCAACACCAGATACTTCCATCAAAAAAAAAAACCTTATTTCAATCCCAGCAGAACAGTTTGATTATGGTCCTGCCACATTTCCAGGCAGGTGGTCGAGTCATTTTAATGGTGTCTTTATGTGCCTGAAAGAGTTCAAAAATATTTATTAAATTGCAAATAATGTTATATGATGAGGAAAAGGTGTCCAATTAAACACTGCACAGGTTCAATTAAAGATATAATTGCCTACGGCTACAAAAAAGGCTGACGGTAAGGAGAGAGAGAGACTTGTAGCAATGGTAACTGGAAGCAGCACGAGTGTTCAGATAAGAAAGCTCCTAATTTCTGCAGTAATGTGTGTAGGCAGACTGCAAAACTCTATCGGTTCAGTATAGAATGAGAATTGGGCCTTTGACTGTTTTTCAGAATACAGCACAACTTCAATGTTAACCTATCAAATGTTTAACACAATCGTTACTGTACGTTATAAAATGTGATATCAGAAAAAGTAGCATCTATTACTTACTGATAGCTCAAATTAAAAGCATAATCAAAGGTAAGCAGTAAGTATTGGTACTGATGGAATGGTTGCATTTCAGATTTATCCGCCAATTGATTTTTTTGTTTTACTCACAGAAATGCTCTCTTTAAAAGATGTGTGAAAGGGCAAATGTGTGCCTCATCTGTGATGGATGTGCATTTGAATACTAATGGCCTAAGATGAGTGTGATTGTATAATTATTGTGGCATTTTCACAATATCATAATCAACAGGTCTTTATATCATTACGATTTAGGGAATGAGTCAGACTTTAGTCATTTAATGGATGCTTTCATCCCAAATAAGACAAAGCACAGTCTATTTGAACATGGCAGGGGGCTGGTAGAGAATATACTGTTCGATAAATGTCTCTCTCTCAGGGATTTCCGACAAATACGTAGCTCTCGTAACTAAAAACAATGACGTTTCTGTATTTTTGTGCCTTTCATATGGATCATAGCCTGGGAAGTGGAGCGTTAAGCTTTTGGCTTGATATCATTAGGTAGCCATCACACTCGAGACTGATTTTCTAACGGCTCAGGAAATACAGAATTGGACCTAAATGCAGACAACAGGAGCAGACAGGAAGATTGAATGAAAGTGATCGGCTGTCAGGTAGGCAGGCAAAGGTCAAGGATCAGGTAACAGAAGTTAAAAAGCTATGGCACAAGGGGAGAAGGCAAAAAACTTTACAAACCAGAGAGCAAGGACACAGAGTAAATACTTCTGTGTATAAAGTTGTTGATTCATTGATGACTTGCTGCATGAAACTTTTAAAATGACATTCACTAAAATGTGTCCTTCTTTCTCTGTATTTTTCCCATTGCCACGACCGGATAGCCAACCTTCCATTTTAGTTTGGAATGAGTCAAGCGACAGAAATCCACTGCGCTTTCAAGCAAACCTTCTATGGAAACTGTTAAGAAAAATCCTATTAGGACTTCCTGGCTGATATCAAGTATTCAACATGACCTATTGAATATATGATATGTTATATGGTGTTGTATTCTTTTTTGGAAGCCTATATAACAGCATGATAAATACTTGTTATAATGCAAGTCTTTATTTCACCTTTTCAGTTTCTCCAAGAACCGCTACTGTTACAGCATTCAAATCCAAGCGCCAGCTGGCCTGTCCACAGTATTTTATGCTGCTCTTGTTGCGATATGCTTCTCTCTCTTGTCTCTCAAAGCACTGTCAGTGTTCTCTCTTTGGGATGCCGCTGGGATGTTATCAGTTACCATTTTCTTCACTGTGCTGGAAAATGCATGTGGATGTGTGACTTGAGAGCATTTGAAAAGTGTCCATTTCATGACGCCCAATTTGTGAGAGATGGCAGCCGATGCATGTCGAGCTGAGAATTATGTCCACATCTCAAAAGTTGAGTGCCGTGTATATGCACAAGGTATTTTGAGCCCTTCAGACTTTGACATATTTTGGGTAGGCCTACTTGGTTTTTAAATAAAGTCAAACATGGGGAACTTTCAAAAGTCAGGTGATGATGATTTCAACCAATTTATGGACCTAACACTGGCTTAATTGGCTGGTAAAATTGATTGTTTTTGGCTAGAAATAGTAACCTGCTTTCATGTGCCTCTGTGTGAAATCAAGGATCCATTGTTTGTTTAAATGATTATGCATTTTGATTGGCATATTTGACACCGTAATCATTTCAATCTGCACAAGTGGTGTGCCAGAATGCAACATTTGAAGGACAGAGTAAGTATCATGTAAGTAAAACTTTGGTATATCTGGTGAAAAATAAAATCCATTATAGTTTGTTTTACCAGGAGCGATGATTTATATAAATCGACAACCCGGTGATTCCATCCGCCTTTTCTCATGTAGCCTGCGGAGCATTTTATGCAGCAAATATGCTCACATGGGATGCCTCAATTACATTCTTCATGGATTAGGCCTACTATCAGTGTTCAGGGATTAACAATCTAATCTGGCTTTCAATCACACACAAAAACAGATGGAATGATTAGTTAACTACACTGGAAAAGCTTTTTTTCATTCCTCAGCGCACTGACACGATTACGCTTCACAGTCAAACGTCCATGTTTTCTCACAGGTTGCCTCACAAACCTGTGTATTGCGAAATGTTATTTCTCCTTGAGTGGCGGGCCACATAGAGCATGGACCTCCCTCAGGAGATAGAGAGCATTTCATTTCACACTGACACGTTCACCTCTATCCTCCCCATCCCGCTGAGGGTTGCCGGGGTTGTCAACCGTGGGGAAATGAAAAAGGAACTCAAGCTTTTGCCAGAATCAAAACAACGTGAAAACTACATTTGTGACCACAGAGCAAAGATGTTAACAAAATCTCTTGGATCTCTCCAGTTGGGAAACCTTTTCATGTTGGTTAATATCAATGTCCCTGTTCAATCTCTCTCTCGCTCTCTCTGTTTTTCTGCAAAATAGCCTGAGGAATTATATCACCCTCAAAAGGGTAAACACAGGGGGTATAAAAGACCCGTTTTGATATATAGATGGAATAAAACTGTAATGCTTTGTTCCATTCCCTTTTGTATTTACATGCAAGAGGTGAACGATATGCTGTAGCTTTGTTTGTCGTTGGTCAATTCAGGGTCAGCCTTCCAATAAAGCACACTTGGGGGTTGGTAGCGGTCCAATAAATTGGATTTTATATGCTTGCCGTGAAAATAAGGCACATCCAATCTACAGACTACTCTGCACTTTTTAGAGCATTCATGATACCCTCAGGCTTTTCATCTCGGGGAAAGCTTTGGCATATCACTTCTCATTATTTCTTGCTGAATCTTTCAATCTAGCCAATTTGAGGTAAAAAAACAAGACACATCCGTTGTTCTTCTGAGGTTGAATTTGCGAGGTACACTGAGATGGAGAAAAATAAAAGCGGAAGCAATAGCTGTCCTTTCCTGAGCTACTTATCCACATCATTTGTTCTTTCTCTACTCTCCTAAATGTTCATTCATCTGTTAATGAGCAGAAGGCTGAGAGTCCTTTCTCATTCAGGGTACACAAGGTGATACCTTTATTTAATTATAGGCGTGTTTTTTTATTGCATTAGATGGCATATTTGTTGTTTTTACACATCAATTTTTAGAAGCTGTCGGTTATAATCCATTGAAATATTTTGTGATGTGTGATATATTATTCATACATTTACATTATTGAGAGGAAAAGTATATTTAAAAAAAGAAGATGAACCAACGAAATAAACAACTATTCACTTTGTGTACTTATACCCCTTTTCCATAAGAACAATTTGGGGAGTTCCTCTGCATATTGTGATATGATTAGCAATTGTTCAGGCGCACAAAAGCTCATCCAATAATCAAATGGACTTGTTTTGGAGAACACAGATGGACCTTTTTGTTTTTTCATATTGATAAAATACAAAATGCCTCTAATAATGCATGCAAAGCTAATGAGCAGCCAGTCTGATGTCCTTTTAGTATGCGTAATGCAATGCAGGTAGTTAGAGCAGAGGCTCTGAGGTGTGGTAGGTAATCTATTTCCCCGTGCCAGAAGGTCAGGCAGATTAAATCCTGCTATGAAAATCCCAGTTTTCCATGACAGCTGTCTGCAGGGGAGCCGCTCAGCTCTAAAACTGAACTCGCAATGAGATGTAAAATGAACTTCCTATTTTTGGTGTGAAGGTCATTCTTTTGTACCAAAAAGATTGCTCACTGCGCATTGTCACCAATGTATTTCCAAGGTCTAGAATAAAAGGAGTGAGACTGACACAAAGAGCCTGAATTAGTTGTCAATGAAGTGTTCATTTCAATGTGAAGATCGTCAATGTTTAGTTCAAAATCAAGAAATGTGGTAAACATTCAAACAGACATAATATTATGATCTCTTTAAAAGTATACATTTCAATCCTATTCATGCAACAAAACCAAATTCATCCTCAGCTCTTCAATGCAAGAGATAAATCTTGCATTGAATGAGAAAAGTCCCTTTGGTGATAATATTTTCTCTGCTTCATTTCACTCTCTGTACTCTTATCACTGTCTTTTTTCATGTCAGTTCCATGGAAATTATTATCACTAAAGTTATTTTGTTCTGATGGTTTTAAAAGAAATACTCTGCCCTTTTCATCGTGATAACATTATCCGCCAAATATAAAGGCATTCAACAGCTTAAGACAACCGCTTTGACCTTAGCTGGCCAGTGATTCCTAATTAAGTGATTATCTTTACTGAGCTGATAGTTGTTTGGAATACCTTTTTAAAGGTCACACATCTATCCGGCCGTTATAATTAATTCCCAACAAATTAAACGTGCTTGGGACATTTAAGTCTTTTATTGCACAAGATGTTATTTACAACCATCACACTCATACATGTTTTGAAATGTTTAAATTTAATAGAAAAACTGCATTGTTTTTAATTTATGGCATTTACAAGTGAAGGTGCATGACAGAGATTACGGCATCTCAAGCCAGTGTTACGCAGACAACCCACAAATGTATCTGCCTCTGAAACGGAATGATGCAAACTCGTCCAAAACATTGTTAGACTAACTTAAGGACATCAAAGCTTGGATGGCCTTTATTTTTTTTCTTCAAGTCTTGATATTACCAACCCTAACCCATCATATGGAACAGTTTTACCTTAACTCAAAATGCAAATCTAAGGTTAAGATGTCCCTTTTCAAAAGTGATTTTAAAAGTGCTGTACATGCTTTTATCTAGACTGGTTTTATCAGTTTTGCCCTTTTTTTGTTTTTGTTAGCTTGGCGTCCCTCTCCTCGTCTCTACACAGGAACACGAAGGCAAGTGCACATTTCCCCCATGCTGCCTTCCCTTCACTGGCTGGTATAAGGATTGATTTTAAGATTTCATTTTATTATACCGACAAATCATTGAATGGGCTAGCTCCAACCTCTCACCAACCTTTTACAACCGTACATTCAATCAAGGTCACTCAGGTCAGCTGACGGTTGTTCCTTGTTGTCCCAAGGTCGCGGTCCTGGCTTTTTACTCACTGTGATAGTGGCCTTTCTACATTTGTTCCTTTTTATTTTGAACTGGTCATCAATGATTTGTAATATTGAAATGCTTTATTTGGATTTGGATTACAATAGTTATTGTGATGGTACTCACATTTATTTTAAAGTAACCTTCAAAAATAATTTCCTATTATATTGACGGATACTAAAGATTGATATGTTCTCTCTTGATACTAGGAGAGCAAGTCTGTCTCTATTTAGCGATGTATGGGGATATTCTCATGTTGTTCACCATTGAGCAGTCAACACATATGAACTACCCATATAGCCTTCCTTTAAAAGCTTGTAATATGTACACATATATATTAATCTGTACACATGTACAGCCTACATACCTAAGTGTACTTCCACTACATTCTGTCAGCAGTTTTTGATGTTTTAACTATCTAACATTACATTACATTACATTAAATTACATTGCATTTAGCTGACGCTTTTATCCAAAGTGACTTACAATAAGTGCATTCGACCAAGAAGATAGAAACTTGAAGAAAACAGAATCATATAAGTACATCAGGTTTCATAGAGCCAAAACATTTCAAGTGCTACTCAACTGGCTTTAGATAAGCCAGTCCTTTATTAGTACATAAGTGCTTTGTTAGAAATTCTTTGTTAGTAATTCTATCGCCCGAAGTGGAGTCGAAAGAGATGTGTTTTCAGTCTGCGCCGGAAGATGTGTAGGCTGTATACTTGTGCAGTTCAGGATGTGCTTGTGTAGCCAATTTGAAGGTTTTTAAAGTGAGTCCATGACACCAAACATAAAGTAGTTCAGGCGTTGGCCAGATAATCAACACAGAATAAGTAAACTTTTCCATTTTAAATATTTCCCAAATTATCCCACATCAGTTTCCAAACGTAGGTGCTACTGGATTTAGCCACTCTCTAGTGATTGATTTGTTCCCCAACATGCTGCCAAAAGGGAAGTCAAAAGATTAAAGTAGAACCATCGAGGTAGCAATAAAGAGAGGAAAACTGTTCTCATAAAGACTTTTTTTCCATAAAAGAATCAACTACTGCTCCGTTTGCTACGTGCAATATTAACACTGCCTCAAGGCTCAACAGGCTCGAGCCAAAGAAAGCTTTGCTGGAGCCGAAAGCATCCAAGAAGCTGATTGTGATGGTGCTTATATGCTAAATGACAAGTGCAGAAATATAGAGGATAATGAAGATTAACGCTTGGTGAGTGACAATCAAATCAGCTCTGGTGCAAACCCCCAGACCAACATCATCCTTTTTTTTGGGACTGTTTCTAAGCTGCAACTTAAAGTGGACCTATCATGCTATATTTAAATGATATATTGTAGGGCCATACCTATATAAGGTATATTTATACGTTTCTGTTTTCAAAATACCAAACAGATCATGCATTTTAGCCATGCCTCATTTCGCTCAATTTGCACTTTCTTTTAGCTCTGCTCTGCAAGGGCAGATTCAGTGAGAACAGCACCATCTACTGGCCTGGCATATGTACTACAGCGTCTCCAGCGCTTTCGAACGGCAATGGCCGTGGCTGTCTCCTCCTGATTGTTGGAGTTGGCCCAATAGCCGTAGCCCCACCGTCCTGACGTCAGGACAGTGTTCAAATCTGGATCAGTTTTTATCAGATCCGTTGCAGCCCCTTTTTTAGAGATTTGGGTATGGAGGAAAATAGAGAGGGTTGTGTTTTCTGACACTTGGTGAGTTCCCTGGAACACCGGGGACACATATTCATGTATAAAAGACGTACAAAAGTGCATTTTGCATGATAGGTCCCCTTTAAGACATTTCTTTAACAAATATGCATAAAGTATAAAGCTTTGCAATAAATGTGGCTCATGCTCACTTTTGTTCATCCCTGATTTTCACGATTAGAATTTGGCCTCATAATGTTACTTTTTATAAACATTGAACTTCTCGCAACAACACATTGGTGCTATTGTCACCCACCAACAATACACTCAAAAGTTCTATTTGAAAGTGACTACAGAAAAAGTGATACAGTCAGGGATTATATAAGCCTCACCCTGTTTATGCATAAGATGCACCATGCTTCCAGCCTTGATGCTTAATATAGGGATAGTACCTGAAAGGACCCTCTGTCCTGAGATTATGATTACGATGGTAGTACAAAAGGCACAATACAGCGTTGAGTAGCTCAGCGGCATATTAACAGTAAGTTATGAAACCTTTTAGGTAAAAGTCCTCACAACATCTCTTTAAAGTCATATCATAGAAAGTTTAAGGACATCCTTACAGAGAAACCGCAAAGCAGCAACTAATAAAACACAACTGAGGAGTACTTTCGGGAAGGTTGATCAGAAAAAACGTCCTTCTGTATGAGAGTATTTTCTCTCATATTAATATGCTAAAAGCCAGTTTACACATGACATGAAGTCTTTTAAAAATAAATAAAAAAGAATCAAACAGCAGAACATTATCTAAATTGTATCGCCTTAGGAAATGCTTTAAGAAATGTATCATTTTAAATCATCCTTGAATCAACTTTTGTCTAATACCTTTTGTTCAATATTGCAAAAATATTTTATTATGACTTGCACAAGCTGGGTTCTTTGCAAACACAGCAGTTCAAAGCATTACATCTTGGGAAATACTAAGCATTTACCCCGATGTAACAAAAAACATTTAGCTACAAACAGAAGGGGGCTTTGCCATGCTAGCTCACACAATCAAAGAAAACAAACAGGAACTGCTGCTTTGCCTGTGGCTGGTGTTTGAGCTCAGCACAAAAAAAGAAACCTTGCAAGCAGGAAGGCAGCGTTACCTTCATTGGCACACTGTGAGGTTCTTAGATTGTTTGCACTGCTATGCAAACAAATAACTTTGTTCATTACAATACATTAAGTGACGCTGCATGAATAAAATATAAAGATGTTTGTCTACTAAGTATTAAAGGTGATACTCTTATGAATTTATAAAAAAACAACTAAAATCGTTTTTTCATAAGAACTCCGCTTGTCAGTCAACATGTTAAGCTCTACAGTAAGTTTAAGCTTCACTAATCAATATTTCAAATAGCAACATTGGATCAAATTACTGCTGAATGATTAATGTAAAAGGGTCGCTTGTAGGACGAACATTTTATTTATTTATTATTACCCAATTTTTCAGAGCACATCAGCTCTCAGGAGGGTTTCTGTCTTTTTTGGATCAAAGTCTACTGTCGACAGCCATGTTTCCAGCTGTAGCAGGCAGCTGTTTGCAGCAAAGAAATCTGATTAACTCACTGTACATACATGCCCAGCACCAAAGGGCAGATGGTCAAAGTTCAGGACTGGCTTTTGGACAGGAAAGAGAATAACAACAAAAGTTCAGATTTAGAAGTTGGATGAGACCACAAAGAGAGAGAATATTGGACTTTGGAGATGTCAGACATTCACAAAGTGGCTTAAAAATGTTCTCTATGTTCGCTAGATGAATAGCAAGTTAAGTTTGACCTACTTTGTAAAGACATTACAAAATGTTGCTCCCAATATACCAGCGGGGATGTGTACCATTAATCTCATGGCTGTGAAAAGGCAGTAAGCAGCAAAATCGGCACAGAGATATGCATTGCATTGAGACCACTGGACATCAGAACCTTCACTACTCGGTGTGAGAGCGAACAACTTGTTCACTCTATAGGTGTGCTGAAGACGGAGGAAAGGCATTTTTCCAATCCGGGCTACAAGCCAATAATTCAGAAATAATGATTAAGTAAAATTCCCTCCGAGTTCTCTTACCAGTCTGTAATGCATTTGACAACACTACATGTGTATTTTTTTCATCTCCCCTCAAAATACAAGTGAATACTAGTATTTCAATATAATGATTAATCAAATATATTATTGTGATTAACATGATCAAATCTTTTAATCGTGAACTGTTAAACGTACAATAAGGGTGATAATAGGTCAGTATTATATTTTCAACTTGTTTTATTGCCCTCCGTAATTGGCTAAAAATGACATTATTACATTTCAGGGTTTTGTCTCAACCAGGTAAAAGGGGCACTGCCCCCCCTCACTTTTGGCGTGCGCCCTAAAACCAAAATGCCGATTTTCCCTGTAAAATGTTAAAGTGATGCCAGAAAACAATATTTCTGTTCGTCAAAAACTGAATAATGTCTCCAAAAATATAAAAATCGTGTAAAATAGACCACCAGACGGCATAGAGAGTAGGGCTGCTCGATTATGGCAAAAATCATAATCTCGATTATTTGGGTCAATAATTGACATAATAATTGATATCACGATTATTAAAAACGATTATCCATTTACTTTGAAAACATCAATTTATTGAAAAAGATAATTTGAACAGTATGTTTTTAACAGTTGATTACCCTGAACTTTAAATATAATTCAACTGAAAAACCAATTAAAAAAATAATTTAAAAAATAATAATAAAAGAAAATAAAGAAAATAATCGTTACATTTTGATTATGTTGTTTTCATAATCGTTACAAGCCAAAATCCTAATTGCGATTAAAATACAATTAATTGAGCTGCCCTAATAGAGAGATTTGCTTTTTCGGAGCTCCGAAGTCGCGTTGTTGTTTACGTCCGCGGCGCCATCTTATATACGGGCGTAAGGTATTGCGAGAATTGATATATCTTATATTTAAGATCAGCGCCACAGTATTGCTCTCATACTATATTTTTCTAGAAAAATCCCTGCATTTATAATAAAAATGTATCTAACTACACAACAGATAATGACTTAACATTCAGTCTTTGTTCTGACTTGATGGCTTTAGTCTGTAGAACAATCAATCAACATGGTGTACCTGACCCTCAAGGTTGCTTGTATGTGCCATTTTGAAAATAATTATGAAATAGCCCTTTGGTAATGTTTCACAGAGGGCACTTTTTACAGTTTTTATTGTACTGCCTGTCTGCCTATCAATCAATACAAGTTATTTAGTCGGATCAATCACATGGGGTCTTTGTTTTTTGTCTTCCTCACAGTTATAGGGGAATTTTGTTAATTAAAGGTCCCATGACATGGCCATTTCTACTGAAAAGTCACAAACCCTCAAAGTACACCCTGTAGCGAGTGTACTTGTTGAGGTCTACTAGAATAGGTCTACTAGAATAGGTCTACTAGAATAGATTTACATTGTTCAATGTTCCAAAATCACATTGGTTTTCTCATACAGCATCTCTGTATAGTATGTATTCACTCTCTGTCCTACACGCCTTGTTGGAGCTCTTGCCCCCCCTCCCTATGAGCCCACTGTGCTCTGATTGGTCAGCTCGCCCACTCTGTTCTGATGAGTCCACCACCGTTACAGCGGAACATCAGTGATTATGTGTTACCATGGCGTTTGTTAGCAACCAGAAAATGACACCAGTAATGACAAACAGATGAGAATGCTGCGTGGGGTCTGGGTGCCGTGTTGGCGGGACGTTGCGGGGCTTGCTGCTCCGCCTTTTGAGGCTTGAGGAGCGGACAGTGTGAGTTGTATTACTGCTGTTGTTTCCTGGTTGCTGCGTGGGGTCTGCGAGACAGCGAGACACCGCGGAGCTCAGCCTGAGCACACACACACACTCACAGCCTGAGTGTGTACGGAGCTCCGCGCAGCACCGCGGCTGAGAAAAGATAAGGCTGAGTGAGTGTGTGCGGAGCTCCGCAGTGTTACGTCACTATGACCAGGAAGAAAAAAATGGAAAAAGAAAAATCTCTAACGAGGCGTTCTGGGGCAGCATAGACAGGTGGGAATCACCCGGTGCTTTCAGTCCCTGTTCACCTACCGGGATACAAACCGGAGGAGCCAGGCATGGAGGGAGGTGGCAGAGACAGTGGGTGAAACTGGTAGGTTTTCGCCTGTTTGGGGAGTTTATATCCAGTGTACTTCATTTGAATGGACAGCTAGCAGGCATAGACAGTATTTAGCCAGCATGGAATGTTGCGTAAAATAGCACCATAGACATTAATGTCATAAATGTTCATCATATAAAGTGTGACATGTAAAACCTTTTATGTAATTGACAGCAGGTTTCATAGAGCCAACCCATTTTAAGTGCTACTCAACTGGCGTTAGATAAGCCAGTCCTTTGTTAGTAAAAAAGTGCTTTGTTAGTAATTTTATTGCTCGAAGTGGAGTCGAAAGAGATGAGTTTTTAGTCTGCGCCGGAAGATGTGTACGCTTTCTGCTGTCCTGATGTCAATGGGGAGCTCATTCCATCATTTTGGAGCCAGGATAGCAAACCGACGTGTTTTTGCTGATGGGAACTTGGGTCCCCCTCGTAGTGCGGGTGCAGCGAGCCGTTTGGCCGATGCAGAGCGGAGTGCACGTGCTGGGGTGTATGGTTTAACCATGTCCTGGATGTAGGAAGGGCCAGAACCATTCACAGCATGGTACGCTAGTACCAGTGTCTTAAAGTGGATTCTAGCAGTTACTGGTTTACATGCATAAAAAGCTACATAACACACAAGGGGACCGTTAATAACCGGAAAAGCATGTCATGGGACCTTTAAAACAATTAGAATACAAGTGTAAGTACAAATTGGTGTAACATTTTATTATAAAATACTTTTCTTGTCAGTAAATTATCTGTTTAGTGTTTTGATGTTTCAAATGGCTTCATCTACTGTTGGTTCCCAGAGTCTCATTATTATGTAGCCTTGAGCATTCTTTATACACAACGGACCACTCTGCATCCAGCCAACTGGGCACTCAACTGTTCCCAACAGCTGTTCTACATTTAAGGGATGAGAGTTAACAAGAAACGACACTATGTCCTGAACGAAGTCAGTTATTTCTCAGTGCTATATTTCATGACAAGATGCACTTTTCACTACCTCTATCTTTTAATTTCACTAGTCTGACTGCTTCACATCCTGGAGAAGCTTCAAAGTAAACTCCAATCGCAGGGCTAACAGATCCTGATATATTTGATGACTGAAGAGCTTTTTGAACAGTCCACCATGCATGAAATGTGTAGGTGCTGCTGTCTTAGAGTACAAATGTAGTTGTGACTCATGAGTGTCGTAGGCTTTCTTCTCCTGCACCGCCCCACATGGGCAGCAAAGAAAGTGGAGGCTCAAAATAAATCACTGCTGGAGGGCTACATATATCAAACTCTATAGTTCATTCAAAATGAGTTTTTGTCCACTATATCTATGTAGTGCATTTGGACTTTGACAGTAAGGTACAGTTTGAGAAATGTAACACATTACTTTTTACTCAGACAAGAAGCAGTTGTTGAACTATATAACATAATGGAATTTTGTGTGTGAAAAACTCAGGGCAAAACAAAGTCATTGAGGTTGCCTTGTTTTTTATTTCCCGGAAAGTCAGGTCAGTCTCTTTTGAAACCTGAATGTCACAGCAGAGTTGGTGTGTATTCAGGCCACTTTTGTTTGTTAATATTGTGTCATTAGTTAAAGATGAACAATATAGATAACAGCTGTCGACTCCTATACTTTGGAATATTGGATTCTCCTTTATTGAAATGAGAGCAACATACAATATGTAATAATATTTAATAATCCTTCTGTGAATGACATTGTCAAGTGGGTGTTATTTATTATTTTAAGCTAATTTAGCCCCACTGGTGTCATTTTACTATAATTTTCAGAGGCATCACTGCAAGAAGGGAGTCACTGCGCTGCAACCTCATGAAAAGGGCATTTCAATTCACTGGATTTTTCTTCTGTAAAAAATTGTTGATATCAATCGATACAAATATTTGGTTGAAGTGCAAAAAAATCACGAGTTGTCCTATTAATAATGCTGATTTAAATCAGATTGTCATAGAAAAAAAATCACAGCATCCAGTAATGCCCTTTTGTTATAATAACATTTAAATAATTCAGAACTGTAGATGGAAGGCTGTTCAACATCCAGGGTTATCATTTTACATTAATTAAAATACAGTCTTGGATATTAGCAACTAAACATTGATCCTTTTAATAGGGGATCAGTTATTCTTACTTTTTGTCCCCATGGATCTTTCGTTGTGTCCTGTAAACCTCAGGCTGCAGGGTGCATTTAATAGAACTGCTCAGCATTAATATTTTGGTGTTTGGTCTGATCGATTGGCACACTTCCCTGCAGGATGTCAGCCATTATCATAATACCCAACCAAATCACTGTTACAGAAAAATGACCATGCATTTACGTTCTTCAGGAAACAATAGCTTTCATTATGCTGCATTACTCAGGTTTATAAATTAGTCCCATAAACTAAGGTTGGTATTTTGTGTGAAGCTATATAAGACAGCTATAAAAGCCATAAAGGATATTTGCTGAGGCATTTTGCATTATGCTCAGTAGAGTCATAATAAGGCAGCATATGCTTCAGTGGTTTTTGTGACATCGTTAGCATAAATAATTAAGAAAATAACTGTGCTGTTAATGCTGCCTATCGTCTTAAAGACCAATATATCCAAAACACAAAAAGCTAATTTTCTTAGGTTTATGCTTCACCTGATAAAAATTACACTGTGTAGTAGTTTATATTTAAATCTACCAGTTGTCAAGGGATAACTGGTTTCTGTGCTATTTCATTCAATCACTTTTAAAGCAAATTGCATGCATTGATTTCACTGTTGCTTTGAAAAGACCGCTGGTTATGAAAACAGTGAAGAAATGTCTGAGGTATCCATTACTCAGAACAGCTCAGGCATTGTGATAGTCGAGCGCCTGATCTCTTTCATCTTGTTCATAATTCCTTAGGTTATTATGAGTCGAATATTAGAGGCTGCCAGTCTTCTCTCCCATCTGCACAGTGCACTAACACAAAATGGAGTTATTGTAATTATAGCTTTCATGCATGGGAAGGTTCATTTTAGGAGGTAACTTGAAGGGCTCAGAAAAAAAAGAAATCAATGTTGTGACTGACAAGTGAAGGATGGAAAATATCTCACTGTCTAAGCCCAAAACACCTCTGTCACAAAACCAGAGTGTAAGGGTCGGTATTGACGGTATTATCACAGCTATTAACAGTAGAGGGAGCTTCAGTTATGCAATTACGACAAGATGAACTTTTCAGTACCCCTGTATAATGCATGCTTGTCATGGAACATTGGATGTTGACTTGTTTTTAACAGTGAATTGTCCCCTCTGTATCCCAACACTTACTCTCTCATTCCACTGCAATAAACGATTTCCTCAGATAAATAAAAACCGAAGATGGAAAGGCAGCTCTCCCAGCACCCAGAAGGAATTTATGGGAGATCAAGACTCCTTTTCCGGTGTGAAACCAAAGGCAAGGCAATAGTCTAAAGCTTGTTTCAGTGTAAACAGTTCACAGGCACTCACCCCGTTAAATTTCCATGGAGCAGGTCTAGACAGTGCATCTTGATAACATCACAGACTGCAATATTCTCTGTGGTCTGTGATATAGGATTTTAAGATAAAATACCATAAAACTATATTGATCCTTTTGGGGAAATTATTAACAACAAAATATGTGAATAAAGTGGGACGGAGTGTTTTATAGAATCTGGAGGAAAATAATAGGATACTAAACCGAAAACTGATCAATAAAATCAGGAATAAAACAACAAAAATAACGATAAAACAACTCCATGGAATTGTTACAGGAGATAATATGTTACTTACTGGTTGTAGCACCAATATACAATATCCCTACATTTCAATTTGTATGATAACTTGTTGTGTAAAATCTTTAACTGAGTCAATTTTAAGCACATGCCCTCTGAAGTAGTGACAAAAGCTAACTGCTTTTATCTAGACTTTTCTGTTACTATTCTGTGAAAGATCCACAGGGAAGTTGTGTAATGTGCATAACCAGTCATGTGTCATGTGCAATAATTAAGAGGAGCAATGCCAACATGTCACCTCTGACAAATGTATGTCATTTCCATGGCTACGGCTGGACAGTCTGTTAAGTATTATGTAGGCTAAGTCAAAAGGCTTAGAGCAGCATGATACACAGGGCTACTGCTCTAAAACACATTTTGTATGTCCCCTGTGTCTCTCTCTGTGTGTGAATACAGTCACAGTTGCAGTTTTCCCAGCTAAATGAAATATCACTCTAATATTCTCAATATCTCCCAAAAGGGGCTTGTAATATTGTTTTAATTGTATTGCAGGATATTTTATTTATTTAAATTGTATTTAAAATTGCCCTTAGCTTACTCTCGTGGGCCACAAATGATGACATAACATGATGCACATTTCACTATATATTTTCTGTGATATAATGTATTTTCCAGAGTATTCCTGTTGTATGCACCACATTTAAATTTAAATTGCACTTTTACACTCGTGGGCTATACATGATGACATCAAATGATGCACATTTGAGTATATATTTTCTGTGATATAATGTATTTCCCATAGTATTCCTATGGGATGCACCTGCGTCACCATCAGTTAGCTCCATTTCCAGCAAATGCTCAGATTGTTAATTTTCTTATGGGGAATAAATAGGGGGTGTTTCTCCAGTCGATATCTTTAATTGCTCCTGGGTTGTATCAATACCTACTCGTTTTAACTGCTCCATCACCAAGCCACTGGGAACGGGTTGCCCGGGAAACGGCCGCATGGCAACAGGATCAGAGCCTGGGGGTTGTCTGCTTCTAGGTCTGCTCCCATTTTACATCGCGTTTCCTCACTAGATGGTGTGCAAGCCACTGGAGAGTACACTTCCCCGCACAGTGGGCTCCACATCCAGCAAAACAAACCTGGGAAACTGTACGGCGGACCATTTCTTTACGGGGCTCCGAGGAGGAAAAGTGTGGAAATAAAAACGACGTTTCTTTTTTTGAACTCCTTGCTTAATCGAGACAAGAAGACTTGGGGGGAAAAGCGGCAACACAACACAGCTGTCATGGACATAATGTTTGCGGTGCAGGATGCTTGTGTCTCTGGTCAGTGGCTAACTGCGATTATACTCAGCTTGTGCTGCTTTCTGCCGTCCTGTTTGCCCGCTGGACAAACTGTGGACTATCCCTACTCGGTGGAAAGTGTGGTCAGCAGACAAGGCGACACGGCTCTTCTGAGGTAAAACAAGCGAACACAACTTCACTTTCTCCCGCTCACACTCACTCTCTGTCGGGGGCTCTCTAAAGCTCTCATCCGCACACGCTCCTTAACACCAGTTAATCGTTTTAAACATGTCTCTTAACTACTTTTAAACGGGGTGTTCGCACAGCGCCTGCGATAAACACACAATAGGCCATTTCCCTCCATCCCGTCCTTGTTTTCGCTTGACTGGGGGTCGGTCAGTGCTACGCAGGACGCCGCTCCTGTGCAGAGGCAGGTGCAACGGCAAAGTTTTCTAACATACTTTCCCTCTGTGGACATGAGCTACCAGAGTTGTTGTGTTATTAGGTGTGCGTTTGATTCTATAACCTCTTGCAGGTGGGAACATGTCGCCTGAATTAACCAAATTAACAGCCCAACATAGCATATCGCTTCTTATATGATAGTCGTTCCCACATTTTCAGGAGCTGAAGATCGAAAACAGAACTATTTATTTAGTGCCGTCCTGACAGTTTTGCACAATGTAGTGTACAGTGTGATGTCGCAGTTTAAAAAGAGGCTGAAGAGTGTGTTTGTGGTGGCTGTTTATCAGAATCGAGTTATGGCAATGACGCGCTCTCTCCCCCATCCTCCCCTATCCTCCCCCATCTTCCCTCCATCACGTATGCTACGTTGCCAGATAGAGCTGACTCTTCATGCACACACTAACTGGGCATGGGCGTGGACTAGTGCACTTTGGGAGTTTTTGCACATTTTATTCTTAGCATATCATCACCAACAATGTCAAAATAGTTTACAGTACTTTCAATGCGAAAGTATCAATACCATTAATACTAGGAAAACACATCAGTGTAGTATATTTCAGTTATTCAGAGAAATCATAACTCTACACTAAACACATGAAAAAAAATGCAAATCTTTGAAAAGCTGTGATAATATCTTGTTCTACCAATATCAAATATCCGCTGTGATGGCTCTCAGAAAAGGCTGAGGGGGCAGGCCTGCCCCATTTCAATATGAATTGTGTGGATGTTGACTGAGAGATGCTCAGTGTGGCCCTGAATACAGAGCAGCTAACCGTCTAAAGTTCCACTCAGCTTGGCTTTTAGTCATTGTTGTCTCATACTTGATTACTGAAGAGCTGAATTGGTTCTGTGGCATAAGGTCATCATAAGTGGCTGTATAGAGATAAGTGTCTTACTATGAGGGTGGTTTAAATGTGTGGCTACTTATCATCACAGAATTACCTTGGCAACAGCTAAGGGGCGCTCACTATTTTTAACATGTTTCTAACCATGCCTAAAGGGCCGTCGCATCAAAGAGACTTACACCTCTGCTCAGACTGTCTCTTAAGAGAGGGCGTCTAATTCCCTGGTGTCAATCTGTGTCGGCTGTGATCAGTAGCAGAAGCTTTGCCTGAATCCCTATGGTTTATTGGACCAGAGATTATCCCTGGGCTATGAATCAGCTCAATAAACAAGTTGCCTCCCACCCCTTGAATAAGGCAACACTCCACAAGCGGGTCATCGCCTCAGCTCATGCCTTCTAGGAAATGGATAGGGAAAACATGTTCAAGATGCATCCATTACCAGGTTCTTACGGCTAATTAATGGTTATTCAGCACTCGCTATAACCAGTCATTGGCCTTTTCTCATTCACGTGAACGTCTCCACTGTGAAGTTATCACTTTGCTGAGCCCGCACCTGTTGACCTTATAGAGATTGCAAATCTCTTAAACTGTTCTCCTTGCCTCTTGAGATTGCATCCAGTTGCAAAACACTGTCATCACCAACGTGATAATAAAGGCCTACTGTGTCTTGTTTCAGTCATGTTCTCATACCACGAGGAATCATGGCTTAGTCTTTTCTTCCTTCTTTCTTTTTCCCCCCTGGTCTTTAGAGACGGGCATCAAAGCATGAATCATTTCTTTTAGCAATGTTGTGCAGAAAACAGTGCTTGTTTGTTGCATTTTGAGACCTCGGACTATTAGAAGGCAATTTTACTGTGGCCCTTAGCTGATTTCTGGCAAAAAAATGTGAGCACTTTAAAATACTGACAAACCCAGAAGCATGCAATTAGTCACTGCCTCTGGATTATGGAGTAGCTCCCGTGAGGTGCGTCCGCTGTCATATGTTCATTTCCCCCACCTCTTTAATTCTTAGCGCCGCATTACTGCTGCCCTGATTCATGTTGGACAGTGGGTCCACATCAATTAAATGATTTGAACTTCTTGAAAATGAGTAATGGTACGCATGTGCATCCTCACCCTTTTTATCTTTTTTGATTAGTTTAAAGCTAAGCCATTCAGCCTCTAACGATGGACCTTGTATTTGAAATGAATCCGGCTGCTGCTTCTACAATGTTTTTACGTCAGTGCATTCAAGTTATGCACGCATGCTGCATTCTTTTACATGCATGAAAGCTATGAGCTTCCATAGAGACCCCATTGTTTTAGATGAGCCACACATTCCTTTCTCCCCACATCCTTCTGCTGTTTTCATGTCATTTGGATTCAGTTGAACAAACCTCGACTCTTCCCAGTAAATGTCTCATCTGGCTATGAATTTGAGGGGGACAGCCAGATGAAAAGACAGTTCTCCATGCTGTCAGGAAACACACGGTATCAGTGGCAGCCTCTTCCACATGAATAAACAGCTGTAATCAACAGCAAAGAGCGAGTGCCTAGAAATGTAGTCCGGGCAGATTGAAATCTTAAGCATTTGCTGCTATCATACAGATGTCATTTGCAGTATTATTCTTAAAGTATGTTTGTCTTTTTATCCTGGTATTCTATGTTTTCCAAATGAATTATGTGTGGTGCGAGAGCTAGACAAAAGGTAAACTGATTGTTCTTTAAAAGTGACATTTTATATTTTTCAAAGGCAGAAAATAGGAACCAGGGAAATAAATAGGAGCAAGGCTGTACACGGCAAGAATAAAACAATGATCCAAGCTTATTTTCGTCATTTAGTTTGACAGTTGGCCCACAGCCACAGAATAAGGCCTGCACCACGGACCCTAGTCTCTGTAATGGTGCAAAATTGACCTGTCACTAGTTTGAAAGTCTGGTATTCGTATAAATCTAAAATCATTGCCTCATGTCAACAGACCAGTTGATGAAAATCTTTTCTGGCTGTACATGATTGTACTCGAGCTGCGTTTTTTTGCCTTATCCAGCACATAAAAAACACTGCCATGTATCATTTTCCTCAACTGTTTCACTATTATGGCTTTGAAAGGTCTTGACATTTTCTATAAGCACTTGAGCCAGAGACAACATCCAGTTTAAATGGCTTGGTGTGTCCCCCCCCCCCCCCCCCAACGAAGAGGCTGGTATAAGAAAAATATATCAAGTGTTAAAACTCCACAGGACACAATATGAAGAAATAATTGTCGACTATATCCTTAACACAGACCATAACCATGGCTGCCAGGCTCCTTCTGCATTTTTTGCATTTCATCATTTTTTTTTAATTAGGCCACAACCAGTTCTAAAAAGAATAGGCTTCTTCATCTCCAACAGCCTGGTTGGAGATATAGCATTTATAGTGTGCACATCAGTTAGCTGCCAGATATTCATGCATTCATTTGGGGAAAGCTACCTCTTCTGACATATTTGTAGGCACACCTGATTCTGTCAATGTTAATTAAATGCCAAAATGCCCTCGCCTGTTTGCTGCACTACATGTTAAGGCCCTGACACTAGGGCTGTCCCGAATACCATTTTTCGGGCTCCGGATATTCGGTAGTAATCAGCAGCGAACCGCTTCAACACATGTATTTCGGTGTATTCACGGCATTCATTTTGTTATTCTACAGTATTGTTGTTTTATAGTTATTTGTTAATGTAACCCAATTTGTGGTCTTTGAAATTGAAAAGGATATCGCATTGTGTTTGTTACTTTCGTTGCAGTTGTATATGTCTTAAGTAGTGTAATTTGGCTTGGCTTCCTATTTATGGACATGCTTTTATTTTGAAGGAGAGTTAGCGCAGTTGACAGGAAGTTGTTTTGGAAACAACGTGACGGAGATTAACGGAGAAAAGTAATATCTACATATAAAGACGGAGAAAGTAAACAATAACGTTTATGGTTAAGTGTTAGCACCCCCCCGAAGAGGCACAAGCTCTTTCGTTGATATTGGAGATTTCAATAAATTCAATTTGAAAAAAAAACGGGAAAAAAACGAAAAAACAAACAAAACGAATATCCGAATAACGAAATTGAAACCCGAATAGCACTCCAACGAACGAATATTCGGATATTCGGATATTCGGGTCCAGCCCTACCTGACACACCAAGCAGTCACCAGAGAACTCGCCGACGCCGACTGTTGCGTCGCCGTGTTCTCCTGCGTCTTGGCCATGTGTCGCACTGGAACACACCGCAAAGACTTCAGCCGAGCACGTACGAACTGCGCATGCGTGAGTGGCAATAACTCTCCTTACCAGCAGGCGGCGGTAGTGTGTATTCGTCATTCAAAAGAGGCAACAACCGGAAGACAGAGAAGAAGAACAGACTGCGTGATCTAAACAAACAACAAATAGCGTGTGCGTTCCATTTTCACTCTCGTCCATCGAAAACATGTTTCGTGCAGTACTGGAGCTATCAGCCATTGGAGTGTTGCTTGTGGAAGACATCCTCAAGCAACCGTTTCGCTTCTCAAGCACTGATTCGCCGACTAACGAAAACGGACGATTTTGGCCTGGTGTGTCAGGGCCTTAAAATGCGATCAATGTTGCTGTCAGCACAATGTTGCTTTGTTTCTTTGCTTTGTTGCACAGTCTTATGCTCATCGGGGTCCGGACATCTCAAGGATCAAGTGCCGGGCAAGTAATATGACCTCATTTCTGGAGAGTGAATAGATGGTATCATGATGCAAAACAATGGGCATGGGGGAGGGGCTCCCAGATGAAGTCACCCAGGCACAGATACAACTAACATTGAGAAACTCATGCTTTTTTTATGTAAAATAAATCTGACCTTTTCTTTGAAACACAAGAACGCAGGCGTATTGCTACCGCTGTGGGTCTGTGCCCTGTTGCCCAAGGGAAGCTGGATATACTAAAGTATTAATCAGATTCATTACTCTGGTATCCATCTTCAATTGATGTTCTTCAGTACAGCTGGAAATAAGCCAGTAAGGTGACGAGCCAGATCAGCGGCTGAGAAGTCTTTCATAGCGGCTGCCTCCTCCTTAAGACCTCCAGTTAACCTCCGCAGCAGCATCCACTTGAAAGTCAGAGCCTGCTGAATTGTTTTGAATTGTTTGATTCAGTTTGTTTCTGAAATGAGCCTTATCCCTCAAAAAAGACCAGAATTAATCTCAAATATGTGTGGCATTTTTTATTTTTTTGTCAAGAAACAGAAGGACACTTTCATGACATAAATCAAATGCTCTTTGGATGAAAATGAGCCATATGGTGTGGTTCACTCATCTCATTTAAAACCTATACACTGTATACAGAAAATCCAAACCAATTCTCTAGATTACTTTATTCTTGCTTCCTGATTAACACATTTTAGGAAGATGATAGAGTTTTTTAAGATAACCCCCATTATTTACCGCCACGTGTAACTATGTTTGGGTGCCAACATATGATGAAAGCCAAATGAAACTCTAAAACCCTCTGTAAACCATCTCAATGAATTCGATTTATATTCAAGTCAACCTATTGTACTTTTCAAAAATATAGCATTTCTATTTCTAGTATATTTCAATTAGGACTAAAGTGATTGAGTGCCCCGGTGAATTATAGCCTAAAAGGAAATGCTTTCCTAAGGAAAATATTTCAAGTGCAATAGATGCTATGCTAGGTTTTAAAGCGTCTTTCTAATATTCTTATAATCACTACAATTACAGGGGATAGGGAAAATGATTTAGGGTGGAAAATGGAGCTTTTACCCGTATCCAGCTGTGAGCTTCTACGTAATTGCAATAATTCTACAGAAAAATCTCAGAGGAGTGTTTTTGTGTGTTGTGAGAAAGCTATAAGCCTCACAATTAAACTTGACAGAGAGTGACTTGAGAGGCAATAACAGGTTATCTTTTGGCCAATTTTAAAGTGAGGTTGAAACAGAATTGTTTCTATCAAACATGTCTGTTGGGGAGATGTGTACTTATTATACATCATAAGAAGTTTGTCTTGAAAACAAGTTGCTATTTAAATGCTGCATTTGGCTGTGATTTGGCCACGTATTATTTACAAGTGCATCAGTGTGAAAGTCAAGCTCTTTAAGTGTTTGGAGTTTTTAACAGACTACTTAGGCAGATTGTCGACTGCATTGATTTTCAATATGGTAAATTAGAAATAAACCTGTTTCTGTGTTGAACAGTGTACAGCCTTTTCTGTTCTAAATCATATGCCAACGCTTCCTGTCTCTCATCACAGAGAGCTGCAACGATTCCTCAGAGCCCCTTCAATTACAATCCTTAATCAATCAGTTAGCATCTCCTTGTGTTTCATGATAATTAGTTGTGCTACTCTGACAACATGCATAATCTCATCTGGGCCTCCTAAATTGAGCCTGCTTATATACCAGCAAGTGTTATTATGCCTCTCATGTCAGCAGGTTATAGTCAAAACCTGCTGACATCACTGTTTGAAGCCTGTGTGATGTTGAAACTTTGAAACAAAGAGTGGAGGCGTACGGGTGGTACGCTGTACTTGGTATGCTGAGCATGAGAAACACCTTAACCTTTAGTAAGCAACTGGGAAACGTGAAACCACTGCAGGAGGCATCATCATATCTTCAGCTCTGTTTAGTCCAATGTAGAAAGTGAATATGTCATGCAATCTTGATTGACCAAGAACGCCATACATATCTCACCAAGACGATGTGTTTCTAAATGTTATAAGCCTATTTCCAATGAGTGTTGGTTTTGGAAGTGAGACTGAATCATCATCATCATGGGAGTTTTCCCCCTAGGATGGAGTGATTGATGTCATTATCTTCAATGTAAGATCTTTATGTGTGAGCATGGTCTGAAGCTGGAGGGACAAAAGGTAAACATTAGTTTGATCCCACAGGAGTAATAAATCAGAAGTGTTGACACGCGGTTGTCTTAGCGATGCCCTTCATTGAGTTAAAACAGTCCAGAGGGATTTCAGATCTTGTAGAGGGTATTCTCTTGTCCTTTAATGGAATTCAACATTAGCGTTGTATCTTAGGTTAACAGTAGAAACATGCATCTCCCTCTGGAACCACCATTTCAAAGTTGGAACAGTAAAGGTGGAAAGCATGCTATTATACTGAATGAGATAATGTGAATGTGGCATTCTTAAAGACTAGAATAATTTCCACAACTTCTGGGATCTGTAGTTCCTCTGATTAAAACGTATCAGTTTCTCCAATGAGTGCCACATGTTTCAATACAAATAAATCTTTATAATTACATTTCAACAGTCACTTAAGGAAATTATCCAAAATTAAGAAAGAAGTATTGACAGTATTTTTCGTAACACTTCAGTTAGCTCACTCATTGTCACCTTCCACGATGGCTGGAAACTCCAGCAGCCAAAGTAGATACATATTGTCATAATTCATTGGCTCGATGTTGGCATGGCTAAAGAATTTTAATTGGAGTCGCCCTGAGCAGGCTTTGGGTTTTGTTTTCTCTCTCTCTCTCTCTCTCTCTCTCTCTCTCTCTCTCTCTCTCTCTCTCTCTCTCTCTCTCTCTCTCTCTCTCTCTCTCTCTCTCTCTCTCTCTCTCTGTCATCTGCATAATGGGTGTGTGGATTTCAGACTGCTGTAAATATTTGTTGGAGCCGAGTAATTGGACAGTGTGCATCTGTAATTATTAGTAAATGGAGAAAGAAGCATTGGAGCAAATCAATATCCGTGAGAATACGGCTACCATTGTTCCCAGTGGGGTCAGGAGGTAAGGTAGCCGACGTGGCTTGCTCATTTCTGAAATACATAATTAATACTGTAAGGAATGTATGCCCAGTAAGTATAGGCCTAATTTCTTTACATGATGTTGCAGTACTGCTGGAATACTAAAGCATATGTACTGAAACGTTTTTATTTAGTGTTGTTGTTGAGGAGGGGGGGCCATGACAAATGGAAGTATTGAATGCCTCCTGTTACAAATGCCATGATTGATCGTCAGCAAATCGGACCTGGCTAAAGAGATTGTGGGCCATTTTTCTTGTGGCACTTTTACAAAGTGTGTGACACAGATGTAACCTACGCCATCTTAAATGTTAACAAGATAAAAATACCCGACCAGGGAATCAAGTTACAAACTCAATAAGACACTAGAAGAAGCATCATAGCAAAGCAGGGTAAGTTTGATAAGCTGGCAGGAGAGAGTGAAAAGAAAAAGACGGTATACCACTAGAGTATGACCATGATTTTATGAAGGCTAACAATATTTGTCTTTTTCAATGCTTCTCAGCTTCTCTATTCAGATTATAAAATGAAGCCTTGAATGTAGCGTGTGTCCCTTTGCATATGACAGATAGCATGAAAGTATTTGTTAAATTCAGTACATGAGTTGTTTTTGAAAGGCTAGACCTAACAATCATTGATGGACTTTTTTTTTTAAATGGACTTTTGACCAAAGACATAGTGAGATGAGTGGGTGAGCCATGCAGCCCTAGCTCTGTGTGTATCTGGCAAATGAGAGATAGGGTGGAAGATTGCACGCTATGTGTCTGTAAGTTATTAATAATAATAATTTGAATGTTAACATTATGAATGAAGCCTTGGCTATTAGGTTAAGCACTGGCAACAAAACGTGATGTGGGCATCTCCGGTAGATTCATGCAAAGGTTTTTCCCCTATGGCATGGAAAAGGTCCCAAACATTCATTTTTTAATAGCATGTTTGGTTATAAGTACTTAAAATGGGGTTAAACAGACCCCTCTGAAAGTATTCCGTTATTTTTGAGTGAAACATATTTTATTTTCTGGCTACAATAGACTGTAAAGCTCTTGAAAAAAGATTGACGAAATACATTTGCATTAATAGGCTGTCAGGCTTTGTCCCAACCACACCATGGCAGGAGGATTGACTAAATCTGTGCTAATGTTAAACAGTGAATTCATCAAATGATCTGTGAGACTGCCACTCATTAAGATTCTAATTTTAGACGCGAGGGGGGGGTTCGCTATTCATAATGGGACTTTGATCTCTCAACTTCCCTCGCTGCGTCTCTTCCTTTCCCTCCCTCTGTTTCACCTTCTTTTTACCTTGCTAACTCTTTCTCTCTGTTATTGTATTGCATATAAAGGAAAGTACTGCAGCCAAGCAAATGTAGGTGTGATCAGTTACTACCTTTAATTTAATGAGCTTTCCGATATCCTCTGTAAATACCTAGAGACTTGGTCGTGGCTTTGGTCTGTATAAAGCATACATGTTCTGTTATATCAAGCAGTCAACGGTGCTTCAACAAAGGGGTCCCAATAAATCAGAGATATGAAAATCAATTGAAGTCAAATATTAGTCCTTAAAGGGGACCTATTATGCAAAATCCACTTTTTGATGTCTTTTATACATAAACATGTGTCCCCTCAAGTTTCAGGAAAAAAGATTCCCTCACATTTTGTCCTGATCCATTTATATAAAAACTTGTCTGAAAATGAGCTGATCAGATTTTGGCCACTTTATGTTGTCATAACGATTTTTTGGCTTGTTAACCATTAACCATTAACCAACCAAGGTAACCCCCGCCCACCTTACCACCTGAGCACCATTAGGCGCTTTCACACCAAGTACTTTTCCCAGGAATAGTTCCCGGAACTTTTATTTCCTGGAACTACCGCTGATTCTGATTCTGATTCTGATTCTTCTGATTCTGATTCTTCTTCTGATTCTGATTCTGATTCTGATTCTTCTTCTTCTTCTTCTTCTTCTTCTTCTTCTTCTTCTTCTTCTTCTTCTTCTTCTTCTTCTTCTTCTTCTTCTTCTTCTTCTTCTTCTTCTTCTTCTTCTTCTTCTTCTTCTTCTCTTCTTCTTCTTCTTCTTCTTCTTCTTCTTCTTCTTCTTCTATCTTCTTCTTCTCTTCTTCTTCTTCTTCTTCTTCTTCTTCTTCTTCTTCTTCTTCTTCTTCTTCTTCTTCTTCTTCTTCTTCTTCTTCTTCTTCTTCTTCTTCTTCTTCTTCTTCTTCTTCTGCTGCTGCTGCTGCTGCTGCTGCTGCTGCTGCTGCTGCTGCTTTCTGCTTCAGCAAATACAATGGCGGCTTCACAAAAACCTTTCAGAGTTTTACAGGGCGTGGTTTGCAATTCGCCCAGCCAATCAGAAATTGGAACCTTTTTCTCCCCAGGAAAGAAAAGGGGTGAAAAGGTTCGCAAAAAAAAGTTCTAGTTACAGATCTTTTTGGTGTGAACGCAAAATCCCAGGAACTATCGGAACTATTCCTGGGAAAAGTACTCCAGTGTAAAAGCGCCTAATGTGTTATTTTTAACCAAATATCTCAGAGGGGCGTGGGGAGTGGCACCTTATTTTCATCTAAAGTAACAGACAGAGAATCAGCACGTTTGAAACAGGGCTGAAACAGAGGGGATTATGGGATGCTACAATGCAGGATGTGTTTGGTATTTCGAGCCAAACACTTCAGAGACATGTTTTGTATATATCTGAGACCTATAATATATTGATAAAAAACAGTATAATAGGGGACCTTTAAATGATCAATTATCTAATTTGAGACAGCAGCTGGTACCAATGGTACTTTAGGTCTTTCTCATTATTTCATACAGTCCACATTCAGTGCCTGTTTAAAAGAGTATCCGTTTACCCTGGTCTATTTCGTTTAAGTATGAACAAGGACTGCACTGCAGTAAACCTTACTATGATCAAATTCCATGATATTGGCACAATAAACTGCCTGGTAAAAGGTACTACCATCATGCTCGAGGTTGGATGTTTGTCCACATTGAAGTATTCTTATGTTGCTCGCACCTTTCGATGATATGAGCTCACTGTGTCAGCCTCAAAGGCTGGAAGTATTTGTAGCTGCTTCACAATAAAACCCTCACAGTGTTGACCTGTAAAAAGCTTTCATTGTGAAGCACTTGCAGAAAAGGTCAAGTTTTCATTACCAGAAATATGCAAAAGGCTTTGGCTAGTACTGTAGTGTTTCCCCCATTGATAAGGGTAAGTAAGGGCATCGTTTTGACAAATAAATAATACTTTTTGAGGAAATAAAGTATGATACAAAATCCTACAGCTTTTCATATACTTATAGTCCAATTATCCATATTTAAATATGACAGGAACCTAATTAATGAAATAATGATTTTTCTGCTACAATGACTTTGGGTATCACTATTTGTGTCTCTCCACTGAACCATCCAACCCTGGGGTAATGCAATATTTATACTCCAAAACAAGTATGCCTACATCATAATGTCTGATTATGTGTTGAGATAAAACAGTTATACTGTAGTCAATTATAAGTATTGATTGGTGGATTAACAGAAATGTATATATTTGATTTAATGACTCATCTGTAATTATTTATTCTCCAAGAAACAATGACAAACATTCATTTGTCCCCATTTTTTTTCAGTTTGACCTTAGTGGACATTTAATATCTCTAGGTTGTGAACTGTTTGTCTGACAGATTGGACATATTTTTTCTTTAATTTGTATTTATTGTTAATAACAAACACTTTTCAAAACATTTTCTGGACATTTTGTACATTAAACATTACATTGATTATTCAGGAAAATAATCCTCTGAATAATCAATAAAGATTATGATCTTGTATGTGCATAGAGACCCAGCCAGCTATGTAGCCAAGTTTCTTAGCAGCAGAATGCTCCTCTACTGGAGTTTCATACCCACAGAGTATGAGCTTGGCAGCATTAAAAGCTATGCTAATAATTCAAAAGCTTTTGGACCAAGAAAAAAGATAGCAATTCTCTCAAGAGATCTTTTACGTTTTCTTTTTAACTCCATCAAACCTACTTGCAAGCTTTACAGAACAACATGTAATTACCTTAACTAGGTTCTCTGTATTGATGTCGAGCTGTGTTTTTCTTCCTAAATTATACCTAGTCAGCATGTTGAAAAGAGAGATTACAGCTCCAATTGAATTAGCATCCAGGCAAATTAAATGCATTTGTTGATAATACAGTGAATGCAGCTACGTTACCTGTCATGTTCAAATATGCATGCCAATTGTTGGATTTTCCACACACTGTTTCATCTCCCTGTTTTTGCAGAGACACAGTAAGGTGGGACAATAAAACTCCCCTCAGGCATTCAATCAGTTTCCAGCTCCAACAGTACATTCTTCAATCTTTAAAACAGCCAGTTGTCTTCAGTGAAGTGTGTGGGCCACGTCTTTCTTCCACAAACCTCAATCCAGGCACTTTCTTTGATTCCAACACAAAACCCCTGCTGCCTTCCTCTCAGCACATTGTGAGTGTCACTTCGATTTCAGAATATTCCCCCTCGTTTTTGCCGGTGCAGTCACTAATGGGTAGTGTTTTCAAAGCCCGCGGAGGATAATCCTGTCATCTTTGTTTTCATGGTCACCTCAACAAGTTCAAAAGAAAAAATGTGCTGCGCGGTATTGTGAGGCTCGTTCACCAACACTGCTTCATGTTGTATCTAACAACACAGCCAGGGCTACATGTGGAAACGCTTTCAGTGGTATGTACTGGCTCACTTTTGGGAAAATCTCAGCCAAATGCTTTATTTGTTTAGTTGTGTTAATGCTGATGCCAGCGTACCACAACATAACAGGGCTTGGGTGGGATGTGGTTATGAAACAGTTTCACTCCTGGATACTTACTGCTTACGAAATAAATGTTGGCTTGATTCATTTTCCAGTCTCTCTAGATGGTACAGATTCATTTTTAGGAATACACTGATTTATCGGCCAATCATTGGTATCTGGCCATAATAAATTATGCACTGACTTAATGTTGTTGTTGTTATTTCTGGTTGGAGTCGGACAGCAGTAGATAGCATATGCTGTCACTGCAGCTGCTGTTTCAGAGAAGAGGCCACTGCACAACCTTTTTTTCCCCACTGAACTCAAAATGAGGCTGCATCTCCACAAGTAATGTGTGTTGACACGTGCATTCAAATAACACTTGCCCCTTAGAGGTTTTGTTTTGGCATAGCACTTTTATACTCTTGCCGAAGGTTTAGTTGGAAAAGTTGTTCTGATTACGTTTCTTACTTATCTATAGAGTGAGGAGTCCTCAGCACTGATATAACTTTCATATAATTTCACAAGTTTCAATTTTGATCTAACCCTGACTTGGGGTTGACAGTAGGGATGCTCCGATCACCAATTTTGGGGCCGATCGCCGATTGCTGGAATCAGTATCGGCCGATACTGATCGCCGATCCGATTGAGTGGGTGGGGCCTATGGGGATCTTCCATTTAAAGTGATGTTTAAAACTCAGTTAATGGGGCTCATTCACTACCAACATAAATATTACATTCAAATGAAGTACATTATTCAAGTTTACATTAACTTTGGATAATAACACGGGAGAAATTAGCCGAAGCGCTCTCTTTTCCTCTCTCCCCCTCTCTCCCCCTCTCTCCCTCCCCTGACAGCCCGTCAGTATCTCATGCAGCTCAGTGATCCAGTAATGAGTGAACCTACAGTGAAGAATACATATATTCATAACTAGTTTAGCTTGTTCCAGAGGTAGATAAAATAGCTAAGTGTGTTAGGTCTAACTCTAATGGCGCATTTCCACCATGGCGCGGAGTGCGGTTTAAGCGTGCCGTGTCGTGCCGGGCCCGTTTTTGGTTGCGTTTCCACTATGCCTAGTTCCGGCCCGGGGCTACTTTTTCACCTTTTTTCTGGCCCGACAAAATCGTGGTTCTATCGGGGCCAACAAACAGGGCTGAGTCGGGCTGAGTTGTAATACACGTTTCAAAATTATGCCGAAGTAACAACATACTGATACCGGTTAGTAAAAACCATGTATTAATGCTTTGACAAGTCTGCAGACAGACGGCAGGCGAAAAACCTTTTAAAATGCGCGTTGTCTAAATGGAGATCGGCTAAGCTAACGCAATATATGCTCCGACCGTCCACACTCACAACAACGGCCTATACAGACATAAATAAACCAGCGACTGTACTCGCCATGACACAGACAGTCTGTGGTTTGTACTTGTTTAACTTTTGTCTAGTTTCTGAACAGATATGAGGAGCTGTGAGCTTGAGTGCTAACAGCTAACGGCTGATGTTGTTTTTCTGGGGTGCTCTTTGAAGATGACGTCACGGCTCCGCCTACACTGCGTTACTATAGATACTACCCCAGTTCCTAAACTGTAATGGAAGCGCAGCATAAAGTGAGCCAGTCCTAACAAGGCATAACGAGGCCTAGCCATACCGAGCGAGGCCGAGCGAGGCTGTGTAGTGGAAATGCGCCATTAGTGAGTGTTTTGCTCCGCTCACCGGGCCGTCACAGCGGGTGGAGCTGCAGGATTTCTGCTTCACACACGTTGCATGCATACCGCTATTTTATTGTCATTTTCGGACACCTTAAAATACTGCGAGACCGGTGAAGCCATTTTGGCGAGCTTGTTTTGCCGCGCACAGAGAAAAGTGTCATGTATTTTACGTCATGCGATCGGCTCTCGCGATCGGCATTTTTAGAGAGCACCGATCGATCGGCAGAGAGTGAGTATCGGCCGATATCAATCGGCAGCTGATCGATAGGAGCATCCCTACTTGTAGTTGACAGAATGAGTTTGTTGGCTTTAGAAGCTTTTTATTTTTTTATTTTATTTAGATTGGTATTTACAGCTGCCATGGCAATGAACAAAAACATGGAAAATGTTTACAAAAATATCCAAAGTATTGTCCGACAGTATGAAACAGTCTGGACTGACTGACAAACATGTTGTTTTCAAGGTGAATGCGTTTGTGTGCAAAAGACAAATACTGTTGCTGGTGGTATGCACTGGTGTGTTTTTGTTATACAGTATAGTTGTAGTACTTACGCATTATAGAGATATAGTAAGTTGCTGCTGAGCACAGCTGAAGCAGACATTTCACCGTACTCCATCCGACAAGGAGACATTCACTGTGAGGGAATGTTCAGAGCACTTCAGAAGGACACTTGCCAGTTCCTCCAAATTGATTTTTACTTTCTGCGATCAGCTCAAATATGCACTTCCATGTTTTTCAACTCCGCTGCTTTTCTGACTAAATTATTCCACAGATAGATGTATTTTTTATCTCACAGTTAATAAATAAGGTGGATACTGTTTACAGCCACATGAATAATTCATGCAGACATTCCTTTGTAGAGATTAAAAGCACAATACAATTTCTTCACGCTGTAAGCTTACATAAATGGTTTTAGAAACAGCTAATCAACTAGCAAGTCTGTCTAAGGCGAGGCAGCTACCTTAAGTTGTGAGTTCGTCCTCAGTAGTGCCTCTTTAAGCTCAGCTGAAAGCCAGCTGGAGAATACATTCAAAAGCTTCAGTCCATATCATCTCCACCTCCTCCTCAATAGAGAGTCTTCTGATATTCTCTTGGACGCGATAGGCGGAAACCTTCTTTCTTCGTTTAGCTTACTCCACCACTGAGGGAGTGACAGGTTCTTATTATACAGTCTGGGGGCCGAGAGACACTTAAACATTAACAATTACGTAGGGATAAAAGCAGCAGATAAAAGGAAGAGAATTATGGGGAGAAAGAAAAGGGCAAGAGAGAAAATGAGACGGAAAAGGGATTTAAAAACTGAAAACAACAACATTTTGCTGATAAAGCAGGCAAGAGATTGACTTTGTTGAGAGCAGCATGACAGTAATGGCTCTCCCCACTTGTTTCGATATTGTAATCAGATTTAGAGACACATCATGTATATTTATTCAGGAAGGTTTTTTACATAATACCCTTTGTGCTCTCCAATTGCACAGATAAGTCATGCCTCAGTGCGCACCGACAATTTCTCCAAACATAAGCTGAACCTTTGTCCTTCATTGAAAACCTGTGAACATACAGCACACTGTCATTAGATGTCTTCCCTGCCATATGGTTTGCAAGCTTAATAATTGCCTCGGCCGGCATTACAGAACATTCTGGATGAATTCATGATCTGAGCATGCCGTGCTGTTTAGCAAACACTCTGAAAGGACACTGGCCGTCTGTTTACTCTGCTGAAACCCTCCAAGCTCTAAATGGATTAATGATACTGAGGTTGTCAGTTTAAACGCAGGCGCCGAGGATACTGCTGATGTGTCCTTGAGCGGGGCCACTTAATCTAAGTTGTGTCAGTTAATATCCATCTTCATAAATGCATTATACACATCCCATAGGTTATGTAAGTCACCCTCGATGAAGTGAGGAGAAACAAACAATGTAAGCCCCAGAAAGAACCTTGGCCCCAAAACACAGTCATGGGGAAAATCAAGTGGCTATTGTCTGGATAGCATTGCTTTGTCATTGTTTGGAGTCCCTATCATAATGTATTCTGTGAGTGCAAAGGGGCCTCTTTTCCTGCAGGTAGATATAAATAGGTAGAAAAAGGATACTCATAGGTTCTTATCTTCTGTCAGATTTTATGGCTCGTGTATGGCAAATGTGCACTACACAGTAAACAGGGCCACGGTGTGTTGCTGTCACTGGAGGCTTGTGGGCAGTGCTTTATCAGAGCGGTATAGGCCAGACACTTCTCTGAGTGGGTGGTTTGCTCAGACCCGGGCCCTACATACTCTGGGAGGAGAGTTTGCAGGGTTGCCCAATTAGTGCTGAAAAGTGTAGCAGTGCGTCAGCAGGGAAGTGTGCACCAGAGGAGGCGTGTCATCAATCATCACTCCAGCTTCAGGCTCGATCCAACCCTTTTCCCTATCTGGCAGAAGGAGAAAGCGGGAGAGAGTGACAGTGGCCAGCCAAATCCAGGAATGACAACAGACAGCACTGAAACTGACTGCTTTGAAGACTAGCTCTAGGCATCACTAAAGGGCAATTATTTATTTTGATCATTGTTTTATATTTTCAGAAGTAGATACAGAGAGGAGATTCATCAAATTCGCATCTAAAGGATAAATCAGGTTTTGTTCTATAATTCATCCTTATGCATAGAGCAAAGCCAACTGTATGACTGAGATCACTAGCTAATACAGCCTGTATAGTCAAAGCCTAATATTACTTATTCATGTGTATTGTTCTAATTTATAATTATGTTTATTATCAATTTATCTGCAGATTATTTTGGAGATTAAACTCAATACATCGTGAGAAATTAATTTGAAAAAAACAAAAATGAAGTTTCTTAAACGTCCAAAGAGATGTCTTTCAATGTCTAGTTTTGTCATTCCAAACTCGATTTGTCAACACTTTGAATAAAATATTTTAAAAGTGAACCAATCATCCAGTTGCAGATTACTTTTCTGACAGCGGACTAATTATTTGTCAGCTCATCGTTGCAGCTCTACTTATCTGTACCAATTATCTCCATTCAGAAATATATCAGTGAGTCGCAGCATTATAATATGTGATACTGTATCCCGAATCCATTGTTTTAAATACTCACTAGCTAACTAAATCCTTGGCTAGAATAAGTCCACAACAAATGCGGTATTTCTTCTGTTTAAGTATTGTTTACCTAAAACTGCCCACCTATATTATATGAAATGATTAAGTCGTGGGATTGTTCTGTTCAGCAGGTAGTCAGGTGACCCCCGAAACCTATGGTTGGCGGTTTGATTCTCTGCTCCTGTTGTCTATGTTAGTGTTTGCTTTATCAGTACACAAAACGCCAAATTGTTCCCATGGTTGGTGTCATCAGTGTTTATGTGAATAGGTTTAAAGATTTATTTCAATAGGAATTAAAAGGCTTGGGGTTAGGAACAAGCTGGGGAAGTTCATAAACATGAATAAGAAATAAGCTGGTTTAAAAATAAACCTATTTATAAATATCAATTGTGCAACACATTAGTTATTGATGATTTATATAACCACCAAAGCTGTTAAACTGGATCTGTTAAGGAGTTACATTATGGAAGATCGTGGAAGACGCAATCATTGGCCCCTAAAGCACATAAGTGTGCTTAAGGGGCCAATGATTGCCATTCATCAAACGCTGCAATTATGCCAGATAATGCATCATGACCTCTGACAAATACTCTACTTTGATCCTGTCCAATGTTTACACCACCTCCCCTTCCTCTTGTGTAAGCCAATGCGTAAACCAACTGTTCCTCCTTGGCTTTTACACGGAACCATAGTGTGAAACTGGCTTTGAGATTTTAAACGTTTCCAAAAAAGGGTACTTGGCTCTGAACGGAGGGTATAATGATAATGCTAGTTCATCATCATATTAAAAGCCTCTCATTTAGTGAGTCTTTGCACTGCTTTGTCGAAGTCTTAACAGTGTCAGGACCAACTAATGAGAGTTTAAAACATATTCTCTGAATTTTATCTTTGAGGTATTTTATGATGTATGAAACCTCTAAAACTTCAAATTTAAATGATGGTTAGATTTCCTGGCATGATTGCTTTCTTTCTTTTTATGCCTTCTGTTCTATTTCAGAAAAAGTCCATGTTGAAAATGCTATAAAATAATCTGTCCTTTGGAAGGTGTACAGTAATATAATCAGGGTATAACAGGAGCTGCCCTCCCATGGAGTAGGGAGACAAGGTGATAAAGACACGTTGGCCAAATGATAATGTATTTGCAGTTATGGCTTTATTCAACCTTTCACAATATCTGCATGACCAAATTGGTCATTCTGGACTGTAATAACACAACCAAGTTAGCATACATGATATGGCCTATGCTGTACCATCCAACTGTCTGACATCTACCCTTCATAAAAGTCATCAACATTAGCTAAATTGGGTAATTAAGTTTTCGTCCCACCATTAAAGCAGTATTTCATCACTTGCAAATCATCCTAAAAAACATTATCTTGATGTTAATGTCCATATGGCATCTGTGATGACTGTACCACCCTCATGAGCAGGGGTATAAAATGTTATTATGCCAATGGAGATTTCTCCTGATTAGGGAAAAGCAAATGATATGACTCTACAAAATCCCTGAGGCTAGCCAGGTTTTCTATGCGTTTCAGGGTCAGAGTTCAATGTCTTTGGCTGTGTTTCAGAGAGCATGGCTTCACAGAATGGCAGCATGTGCTCTTCATAAAACATCACACTGAGGTGGGAGAAGCATGTTGTTTTAGACCAAAAGTGTCCGTGGGAGGGTAGGATCTACTAGTAATAACCTCTTCTTTAAACCCACAGTCATGAAAGGCAGGGCTGACCTACATGCTGTAAGGAGGATTCTCGCTCTCTTGTTAGTGTGTACTGGTGGGGAATTGAGGTCTTTTCTGTCAGGAGGTGATACGTTGAAGCTGCACACTATCTCAGCTAAGCCCAGGGAAAATAAATAGGAGAGGCAGAGAAATGGATAGAGCAAGCTCTGTGAGAAGGAGCCAAACACTATCCAGCTCATGTGTGTAGTTGTGCACATGTGCGTGTAACGTCTTTGTAGGCAAGTGTGTACATGGATGTGCATTTTGCCTGTGTGTGTATGGGGAGAGAGAGCGACAGTAGGAGGTGGGGTTGACTGACATCCCTATGTCCCACAACACTATGGCGCTCCATACATCATTAATCGCTGACAAAAATGAACATTCTGCTGTATGCTTTGAGGGCTAAAAGACTATACTGCCAGCTTTTCCTATTGTTAGTGTGTGTGTGTGTGTGTGTGTGTGTGTGTGTGTGTGTGTGTGTGTGTGTGTGTGTGTGTGTGTGTGTGTGTGTGTGTGTGTGTGTGTGTGTGTGTGTGTGTGTGTGTGTGTGTGTGTGTGTGTGTGTGTGTGTGTGTGTGTGTGTGTGTGTGTGTGTGAGTGTGTGTGTGTGTGTGTGTGTGTGTGTGTGTGTGTGTGTGTGCGATACATGATGTGTAGGTGAGAATTCACTACCATCCTGAGGTTCCTGACCTGTGTGATGGTTCAGTGCCAGTATGATGGATGACATTGTTATCAGAATCTCGCCTTCAGAATGGGGGCCGTCCTATCTTGCTGTCAAGGTCAGTGGTTACTAGGTTTATAACAGAGTGGCAACCTAGTGAGCTTTCTGAAATGCACCCTGTTTTCCAGTGAACATATATCATATCAAATGTCAGATTCAGTAAGGTCACTGTCTTACAACAGAGCTTCTAGAAAGCCGCCGATTGGAAATATGACCTTAGCAGGGGGGAGAAATGATCATAAGATTAAGAATTTTTAGGATTACAAGTATGGGATCATTAATGACCAATTATATGAATGTCTTGATGATGATTAGTTTTGTTTATTTATTCAGAAATAATGCAGCCCTGTGTGTGTGGATGCAGTCCAAAAGAAAAGGCTTGTGTGTGTGTGTGCCAATCAAATGGCAGCTTGGTTACAGCTTGATTGGGACTAATGTTGAGCCAGGGAATTAGCCTCACCCATTAGTCCACAGGGAGTTGATAACAGATTGCAGGCTTTCATACTAAAATAGCCCCACCAGAAATGAGCATATACCATAGCTCCGATTGCAAATCCACTTACTGAGCACTCAGTTTTCAGATCAAAAGCAGAATCACAGCATTGCCCTGCATTTAGTTGAGAACTAAAACAAAATATAAAACATTGTTTCATTTGAACTTGCTTAGGTTTTAACAAGACAAAATATGTCTGTGATATATTTGCGGCAACACAAAAACAACCATTAGCAGTTAGCAAAATGGTTTGGACTTGTGAAAATGCCATACAAGTATTATTGCCTTAGTTTGCTTTTTTAATACCTCTGTGGGCCTGTTCTCACAGACCAAGCTCAAGCTTCTTTTCGTTTTTTTAAAACTATTCTGCAAAGTTAGAATTTTCTCAGCTAACCTGCTGATCACATTTTTGGTTGATTGCCTTCCGCTTCAGCTGCTACAGCTACTTTGAATCTCATGGGCCAGTGAGATCGCTGTCCATAATTCAGCAGTTTCTATTGTTTTCACTTCAGGCTCTCTTACGAGGGGAAGCCCTGCATGCTGTGCCCACAGCGATCTCACTCAGGTGCATTGTTTTGTTTCAGGCGTTGTTTTGCATTGCCAGAAAATTCTAAGATTATATGAAATAGAAATAGGTAGCTCACTTTTCCTATTTGTTTGTCAGCCCTCCATTGCAACACTTTCACCGTCACCCTTTGTGTTTCTCTCCCTGCTACACCTGCTTCACTCTTACTCACTGGACTCTGTTAATGGAAAAATGACGCTTCTTAGCTCTAAGAACGTTTCTACAATGTAAAACCTAATTGTTAAAACTTGTATTCTACAAAGATTAGTGATTTACCTTATTTGCAATTTGAGATGTTCTGACTTCCATCCACAAGGGATTTTCTTCTTCTTCTTGTTCTCCACAACCTTGAACAACTTATGTGACAAAACAAAAAAAACAAATAAGTTAGTAGCTTGAATCAATTAGGCAGAGGCAGGGAATGTAATGTTTGCATTGCAACAACTTATTCTAATTGCAGCTCCAACTGGAGCAGATAAACCGTTTTTCACACATTAAACACGTTTTCTACCATTAATGTGGCCTTATTTTTCAAGAAAATTGTATTTGTTTACTTGAGATCAGAGTAAAAAGCAGTAATGAGCTCAACCACACAGTAGGTGTGTATAATATGCTGTAACATTGCAGTAATGGGATAACCTTTCCCACCTATGTATTTATTGTCTTTTTTTAATTGGGAATTCGTGCCTAAAAGCAGGGGCTCATTCAGAGCTACAATAGGATGTCATCAATAAGTTTATCTTTGAAGATGAGCAAGCTATTCTTGGAATTCCTCTACAGGGTGAGATGCATTTGCTTTTGTAAACTCAGAAGTGGAGGATAAAAAAAACCTAATAAGACTGGACATCTTTCAGAATTCATATTATACATCTTTTGCGTTGTTTGAACTGTGTCAACGGTTAGTGCACCTGTTAAAACAGTCTCTTGAAAGACATCTGTGCTGTGATGGACTTCACCAAACCAAACCCCCGGATGTTGGAAGCAAAAAGCACGCAGAGCTCTGTTCAGCCATGCTATGCTAAGCTGTGTGTAAAAATAGATTCCATTAAGCCCTGATTTTCACAGTGTTGATATGATTTGCTTCCAAATGTATAGGGCCAGTGTTTGTAATAACTCTTGCTAAATATTTACTTCAATCACCCTAAAAAGCAGACTAGCCAGATTGGTTCCAGGCTCTCAAGACACACTTCCTGCAAGATGTTTAGAGTTAAAGGAATAACGCACAGTAGTTGGATTGGGTTTTAGCATTTATGTTGTGAGTATTATAATTCATAAATGATGGAAGACATACCTTCCATCCTTCTCAAGGTGTCCAAGGCTTGAATTTAGAGCAAGGGAAGCATTCTCTTCCATCTAATAGAAAGCGTGTCAATGGAAAAACCCATTACATTTGCCTTTAGGCGCTTTCCTATTTAACACTGTTCTCTTTAATGGGGTTATTCGGTAAACCTTGCGGCCATCTTCAACTAATTGCGTTGTTTCATAAACTGATAAGGAAAACTCACACAGGTTACAGGCTGCAGCCCATACCTTTTATTTAGATTCCTTCACTCCTGTAACCATCCAATTTAGGAGCTTAGCCGCCTTTACTTCTTATCAGCCATTTTACCTTCAGCCGAAATTACATACTCTATAAACCGGGTTTGGGAATTGGTGTATACGAGACTGCTGTGATCTCAGTCATATGCATGATGAACAGGAATTAGTTTGACAAGAAACACACTACAGAACCGATTTTGTGATTCGGTGCTTGATGAGATGAGCTTGTATCTTGTGCAAAATCATCAGCCCCCATCTAAAAACCCTGAGATCAGAATTGTGTGTATGCTCATTTGCCATAGACTCATTTGAATGGGTACAATGTCGGTAATGAGCAGCCAGAGCTGGTGAGGCATTTTATGCCCAAGGAAGGGATGAGATGGATTCTCTGCTGGGTGTTTCTCTTTTACCATTATTATCCTTGTTGCCAAGATGCTAAAGTCCCAAATGCTGCAAGACTTTGCATGGATTTAATGAACCTGTTAGCTTAGACAGACATTCATTCTCCTACTATTCTCCTTCACTACACTGGCATCAGTAGAGAAGAATCAGGCACAAATCACAAGATTTATACTACAACATCATGACAGTTAATATGTTTTTGAGACAATTTGTTGCTGCTTTTGGTGCTGTGCTGTTCTCCCTGCCCGTTGCAATGACTTTATGCAATTGATTGGATGTGCTAGGCAAGAGAAGGACTTTTCTCCAGGATTTCTGATTGGTTTTGTCATTAAGGAGATTTAAGTGGAAGAATAGCAACTGATCAGGACTCTGGTACGTTATTGAATTAAACCGAAATGTGATGTGTTTGCTGCTGCTCTTTGATGTTTTTTGTGTTTGAATAAGTTGGAAGAATATTGCAAAAGTTATCATATCATTCTCACTGGCAATTATTTTTCTTCTTAATCCAGACACTGTAAGCTTGTCTGGAGAACATTTCTAGACAATGAGAGCAATTTCTTGTCCCACACAACAGGTTTGGGCTCATTAAGCCCAAACTAATTATGCTTAACAAGGTCATTTTGTAACAGGCAACTGTCACAAAAAACGACAATGGAGGTTTTGGGTAAGCCTCTGCCCTCCTGCAAAACACAATTATGTAATTTAGTCTCCATAACTTTGTTTTCCTCCAATATTCTTTCAACTATCCATCAATCATTTGTAAACATTACCTTCACGTCTCCAATTTAAGAGAATGCTGCTTCAATCCAGTAAGTTTATGCAGAAACCAAACACTGAACTAAAGGCTTGTAGCTGTTAATACCCTATGTTCTATATGTTAGAAAATATGATATATCTGTATAATCACAATCCTTCTACTCAGAGGGAGAGCCAGTGTAAAAGCAACACATACAGTAAGTTTAGCTGTTAATGTTATCATATGATCGTCTGGTTATTATGCTGCAGGAGGGAGTTTTCAAAGTTAAATGGTTTCAATCTTTTTCCCCCGACATGCATCCATTCGGTTGATTTTGGTAATGTAACATAGACGACTGTGAACAGCCTTTCTAAAGCAGTTAAGGAACTCCTATTGTAGTATTTGGATGACCAACTTCATCATTTTGCACTAAAAAAATAATAAAAAGGGACAAAAATGAACTACTCCTTATAAAACGAGGTATTCCTTGAAACCAGAATTTAATGGTTAAAACACAACTGTATTTTTGAAATTCGTCAGCTACCAAACAAGAAGAAAACCTCCAGAAGGGCACAGTGAATTTAAAAGCGTTTCTCTGTTTATCATTAAACTCAAATTGTTTGGTCCAGCTTAACGTGCACGCTCAGGCCAGAGCTTTGAATTGTTTGACTGCCTCTTCAAAATGGATACCAGTGTTAACAATCCTGGAGGAATTGGATTGTTTTTCACCCTGCTGACCACCACTTCAGTGAGTTAGAGTGAATGCAACAGACTCTGAGCCTAGGTGATTTGAGGTAAACAAGTGCCTCTCTAACACATGTTGTGCCCCCGGTTGGCTGCCATCAGGAAGTGAGAACTCTTGCTGGCTCCTTTTCAGCGTTTCTGCCAGGGGGGCGTCTTGCCGTCATTTGAGGCCCTTATTCAGCTCGGAACGCCCTGAACTCGAGCCGAGGGCGTCCAAAAAAAATAATAATTCGAGAGAAGATCGAGTTTTTATCGCTTGAAATGACGAAAAGGAAAAAGGACAAGGACATCCCTCTGTTGGAGGGGCAAAGGAGTCTGGTGGGATTATTTTCGCCGCCAGCAAAGCGCGTTCCTGTGACGGAAAATGTACTGCCGGCGAGCCTTGACGGGGGGTGCTAGTGGAGCACGCGCGTGAACTGCGAGCGCTGCAGCCTCGCAGCGGCGAAACTGAGGCTCCGTGGTAAACTGTGGTAAAATGAAGAGCCGTTTAGGAGCCGTGACACGATGTGACGTCACCCCCCCCGCTCTCGGGGTGGACGCCCTCTCAGCCCTGGTCTGGCGGAAACACTGCTCCTTTTTGATTCATGCCTTTCATGGTGTCCTTATGTCAACCCAGCTAGATGTCACACACTCTAGAGGCATATTGATATCTTTAATTGCAGTAATAGTGTTTTACTCCTACTCTTACTGTATTCTTATAGAGCCCTTAAAGTGATTAAGGCAATCTTGAAGTGGACTATTTGCTCTATCAATACAATTACTTACTCAAATTACTGTTATGAATCAGAGACCTTGTTCGTGGGGCGAACCCTAAACTGAGTATAATCCTTGCCAAATGGACTAACGATTAGCTTAACTAAGGACTTTTTGGTCCCTGCCAACTCACAAGCTCTGCATTTTAAGCAGAGGAGCATTCATTGAATTTCTGTATTCATCCAACATGCTGCCGCCCCTGCACATACAAACAGGCTAACGTGGAAGCATATACATACACAAAGAAGAATATGAATGCTGAAAAATTCTTAACATATTTCAATATTCACAACATTGCTTATGAATAATATATAGGGAGGTTCAGCACAATGCATTCTTGGCTGCCATTAAGAAATCTGCCTAACTAAGTCATGACAATTGAAAAAGTACAAATTGATGTGCAGATATTTCCTCAAACACCGTATGCCTATGCTCCATAGCTCTGATATAAGTTGTTGTTTGGGATTAAGTGTTCACTACTGTTAAAGCAGGATGCCGAAATTTTGTGCCGTACAAACCAGTTCTTTCACTCTAATCTAAGAAAGGGAACTGCGCTTGTACTGCATGAATGTGTGAAACACCACGAGACTGAGAGAAAAAGGACTGTCCCTAAATCAAGCAAGCACAAATAGGGCATGTAAAATATGACTGTGCCCAGGGGGACCTCTTCTCTGTGCAATGTATTTATTCCAATATTTGCAGATGACTGAAAGCAGTTAAGTGCTGTGGCAATTGCTTATTTCCCTTTGTCAGGATGATGAATGTGGTCGCACCTATCTGACTGTGCAGGGGTTCCAATGTCCTCTGACAATGAAGGATTGTCCATTTGTGCCATGGACAGAGCACATCAAAAAGGGTGGATAAAGCCCTGCAGGAAAGCAATAACAAACAGTCCTTTGTTACCGTTATTGTTGATGACAGGGACTTTTAAAGCATCGAATTTTCCATGTCGTTGGCAAACATTAAAGAGCTTACTTCACCTGACATTTTCCCTGATAGAATTAAGCAATAGCTCACGATAGGCCGTGGTATATGGTCATTATATCACAGTTAAGGGGCGTGGTCTGGCCCGACGCGAAGCCGTGATATCATGACCATATATCACGGCCTGAAGTGAGCTATTGCTTTTATAAAACGGTTACCAAGTGTGGCAATATGAAAGAAAAATACACACTCTAATTTAAATAGTTTTTATTAGTAAATAATGATGTTCAAAATAAAATAGTCCCTCCGTTGCTTTCTGCACAAAACACTAACAGCTAGCGAACATATTAGACAGTTGATCGATTATTTGGCTATTTATTTACATTCATTTGTATGTTGCCGTTTATTGTGCACCCACTGAAAAACTGTCCAGCATCAGTAGAATGGCTTACGTGGTTACTTGTATAGGTTGAGGTTGTTCTAGGCTGTTGCTTGGCATGGCGAGAATATTGCTCCACTTTCTCCGGTCCCCGAAATTTGGCTTCCAGTAGCTCTGGAGAGAGCTTTCGCACCTGTGGCCACTAACGGTCATAATTTCTCTGCTTTGTTTCAAGACCCGCATCAGAAAGCTTTTGAATGGTGGTACTTTTCCAGTTGGTCTACCTGCTCTTCACGTAGCTCTGCATGTCGTCGTTTAGGTGCTCTTCTCTCTGGAGATAGGCACTGCTCAATCCACTCCTCCATAGTAAGACCACCCCGGAGGTCGAAGTTAACCTTAAATGTTTCCATCTTAAGCTTTGTTAGTTAGTTAGTTTTCGTAACGGACGTAATGTAACAGTTGTAACGGTTGTAGCTTTTCTCACACGCGGAGGGATGTGAGAAGAAACTACAATTCTAAAATTCTACAATTCTGAAAAGTAACTACAATTCTACCCGTGATATACGCTCATTATATCACGGCTAAGAACCAATCAGATTGCTTGATTTGACTTGTCCGTTTTATAAATCCAAATATATGTCGACAACGAATGTAAGCCAATACTTGATGACAATCTAAATACAAACTTTTCGTGACCAAATGCATCTCTGAAACGTTGGCACATAAAGTATGTTTATTTTTGTTGTTACAGAGTCGGTTTCTAATAAGACTAAATTACACTGTTTATATGGTCAAGAAATAGTGAGCAGAGATGAAACCTGGAATTGTTGGCAGTTCTGGAATGAGAATGAATACGATACAATTCAACATAGAAATATAGCATCCAAAGATGTATTTACCAATAACTATGATTTTAATGGAGACATCAGAATTTCCACTGGTGCACAACTTTATATTTGACCCCATAATGGAGCGCTTTCACTAGTATCTAAATATGGCACTACATTCAAGACAATCTGTAATCGTTACAACATTGCACCAAGATTAGTTAAGCTTTCTGTCAGTTGTAGGCTGTTTGGCATCCATTCTATGGCAAATGTTGTCTGTGTGTTAAAAAGGCTTAGACGCTGTTACACCTCAGCTGTTATTATTTGTAGAGATGCCAGTGTTGGCTTGGTGACTGCACCAGTGACTGTATGCAGTGCCATCAATCTGCTTTCTTGAAAACTGCTACTTCTCTTCCAAACAGTGCCAGATTGACCAAACAATGTTCCCTCACTGCAACTAACCGTACAATGTAGACACAGAATGGGAACACTTTTCACAGGATATCATGTTGTCTTTAATAGTGAGAAGGCGGGTCTTACTGAGGAAAGAAGTTGGTACAATACATCTTTAAACACTGAACAGACGATACAAATTATTTCAAACAGGTAAGATTCAGATTACATTATCAAACATGAAGAGTGAAATTGTAGTGAAAGTCAGATGGAAATATAGACATGAAGACATCTAAGAGATTTCAGCCTTAGCCTCTACAAAATTCAGTTTCACTTATATTCCTCTTCTGAGACGAACACTAAAATACTACTTCCTGTACATTTGACTATCAAGTGTAACACTGGTGTGCTCAACCCAACCAACCATGGCAACACGTACTAAGCAATCCGATTTTAGAGTATGCCATGACTTGACTTTTGCCATAGTAGGTAATACCATGGAAGCATTATGGTCCCGTACGGAAACCACAATGCTTCAGTTTTTAGCAGGAAGAGAGTGTAATTTTAGATCAATGGCCGCTTTTTAGAAACAATAGACATTTGTTTTTTCGGATAGCACGTTTTAGGACAAATGGGCCAATGGTCCGATTTTGCTTTTTTGGACATTGGGGTTTCGAAAAATGGCCTTTCAGAACAATGCTCAGTCGCCATTCAATTGCCATTCACATACATTATTGATTAGAAATACTTTAATGTACATAAAGGATGAACTGTACAGCTGTATTATCTAGTAAAATAGAAGTATTGGACCAGGTCAGTGTCTGATTTATATTGCAGTTTAAGCTCTGTTGGAGAGCACTGTAAAATCATCTGTAAACCCCAGGCACACATGAGGAAAAGTGACTCCATCCCACACCCAGCATTGACCTATCCCTCCGACTTCACTTCCCTCGCTCTCCCTGGCGCACTGCAAAGCCTGACCTGCCACTTGGGCGGTGAGTGGTGAAGGTAAACTGTTCAGCAGCAGAATACCCAACCAGGCACATACTGATGAAAGGAATCACCTCACACACACACTTCAAAGCACAAACAAATGAGGTAGAGGAGTGGACCTGAATAACAATCAGTCAATTTAGAAGAAAAAAAAACCTTTATAGTGAGACATTAATTAATCACAAAATCATTTCGGCTCTTTTTCTTTCTTGTCTCTGATAACTTTTTCTACACTCAACGTAGATCACATCTTCTTCTCACCTCAATAAAACATCGTGCTCTCGAAAAGCCACGGAATGTCGACCCACTTTTTGTGCTATGAAGTACAGCTGTCATTTATAAGTGATGGGAAACTCTTCAGCTGTCTTCATAGATTGAGGACTATATTGGATCTTTCCACTGTGTGATACATGCTTGTGTGGATGTGTTTGAAGAAGTAGATGTAGAAGTTAGAGAGCAAGAGTGAGAAAGCAGAGAGAAGAAGGTTGACAGAGAGTGAGGGATTAGGAGGACCTGGGCGCAGATGGCGGTGGGAGGCAGATGTCCCTGCTGGGCTGTTCAGGGAAGTCCCTGCCAGCTCAGAAACGGTCACAGAAGTACGCAGAGCAAATAGTCTACCTCAGAACGGGTGGCAAGATTTGGGAAAGCAGATGCTAAAAAATGCGTTCCGTGTTCAGAAATGTCACTAGAACCACTACATCATGAAAACAGCAATCCTCCGAAGGATTGTGTGAACGTTTTAAATCCTCTAAAACATGTCCTAAAAAGCTAAACAAATATATTTTGGAGGGAATTCTTTGACCGAATTATTGCGTTTGTCTTTCAAACTATTTAGCATATCAGTTAAAAACATAGCAATCATGTTTTTTTTTTTAAACAGGCCATATTATTCTTTTTGGGGTTTTCCCTTGTAGTCTGGAATAAAGTTTGTTTTGCATAGGCTAAAATCCCAAAGATCATGCCAGAGAGAGTTTCTCCACCCCCCCAATCTCCACTGGACTCCTTTGTTTACTTCCGTAACATATTGACATCACTCTGTAACACTTTATCGGTGGCCTGAGTGTGGATACAGATGCTTCCGCCAGAGATTGAAAAGAAACGGTGGATAAAATATTTCCTGGAGAGATATCCTGAATGTGTTTCCCCTTTATGAATGTTAGGACGTTGGTTACCATGGTGCCACTAAAGGGTTTTACTCTGACATTATTAGTTAATTAGTTGATTACTGTAATTGATGAACAAAATATTAGTTGGCAATTATCATAACTGACTTTTTCTGGTTCTAGCTTAATTGTTGACAACTTTGTTTTGGAAAGTTGGTTGTGCAGGCCAAAGGTTAAAGATGACATCTCCATCATTAGAATTATCTTTTTTCTTTTTTTCTAGCTTTTTATGGCTCTTATTTGAATATTCTTTTGCCCACACATTATACCATATTTTAAATGAAATGCAGCATAATTAAAAGCCTCCCATGGCCCAGGCAATATTTTAGAACTCCAAACTCCATGTGTGCTCGTCTCAAGATGTCAACCACCCACTGCTTGTCTCAGTTTGCTCTCTTGAGTCTTTAATACACAGCAGAAATGCAGTAATATGTCATATTCTCCTCTCCATCCCAGTTATTGCGTATAATATCCCGTCACTGCTTTACATATGGAAACAGTTACACAGACTCTCATTCATTCATGGTGAATGTCAAATGCCAGTAAGTCATCACAAGCATTGATAGGAAAAATACAAAAGCGTGCTGCTGTGAATGCCTCTCACTGTTTTATTGGCGGACAGCAGTTGAGTGTCATGGATGTGCCTCTTTGTGGGACATGATTTATAACTTTCCTATAACGGCCCGTCCACACAGTGGCGTGCGTTGAAGCTTGCCGGCGGGCGTGTCTGAAACTCGACCAACAACCAATCACATGAATCTCCCGCCCCTGACACACAAGCAGCGGTTTGATTGGCTAGAGCTTGTACTGGCATATGATTCGATTGGCTGACGCTTCTGCCGAGGCTTCAAAAGTTGAACATTGCTCAACTTTTGCAGCGAGCCACGCCAGCAAAGCTCCGCTTCGCTTCCCACAATGCAGTTCGGTGAAAAGTGACGTCACCCCATTCAAAGTGAATGGTGAAGCTTTCAACGCACGCCGCTGTGTGGACGGGCCGTAAGTGTTTGCTAAGTTTTCAGTCCCTCTTTCTGCTCAGTGTGAGAAAAAGTTTTTAGAGAGTACTTGTCCATGGACAAGTGAGTTTGGCAATTTACTTGTCCGAATACATTTTTCACTTGTTCAGAATGGACAAAAATTGGGGCCACTGGAATCTTCTTCTTCGCCATCGTATTTTACATTTTCCCACGGTTTATACGACACAGCTAACGTAAGTGAGCGGTAAGATTTTACTGCATCACACATAGGGTTGGGTATCGTTTGGATTTTAACGATTCCGGTTCTGCTTTTCGATTCCGGTTATTTTCGGTTCTCGATTCCGGTTCTTTGAGAGGGTAAAAATAAGTCCCATGACAAACTGGGAGAAAAATATATTTATGAAAACATTAAGTCAAATCTGTATTCCTATTTACAAATCACTTCATACTGTTTAATTTCTTACGATTATTGAATACAATTATATAAAAATAATCTCTGCATTGTTTAGTTAGTTTTATGTGGTACAGTTTGAGAATGTACAATTGGCCCAGTCTCCTCTGATGTTACACTGCAACCTGCCTGTGAGACAGAGTCCAACCACACATGTCCAACACATAGGCCTAATAATAACATTCTATTTATAGCCTATAGGCCTAGCGCTTTTCTACAACTCAAAGACGCTTGCACGCTTACACATGTCCTGCAATACACATGCTGCAGCTGCCCAGCTGCTCACTGTTTGTAAAAGTAAATAAATAGTATTTTCATTTCAATAATGTACTTTCTATACCCTGCTTCATAAACAATACTGACATCCCTGTGCTCCTCCGAGTCTGGGGGTCCGGGGATGTGAGGACAGCGCGAGGACACAGACAGGGAGGCTGCTTTACTTCATAAAGGAAATGGCGGTCAATATTAACAACACAGGAGCTAAAACACTTAATAACCTTCATTACGTGTTAGAGTAAGAACATAAGAAAGGTTGACAAAGATGAGGCTGTTAAACGGGCAGCGGAGCCGCTGTGTGTAGAAAGAGAGAGAGAGAGAGAGAGAGAGATAGAGATAGAGAGAGACGCTGAACTGCACCGTGCAGCGATCAGATGATCCGGAGCATAGAGAGAGAGAGCTGCGGTCCGCGGGGCTCGGCCTCGCCTCCTGTCCTCACAACTCTTATTAATCCCGGTACCGGACTATTGTTATTTGTTCCTACTCGGAACCGCGGAGGCGTGTGGCGCAGTGGGTAGAGCCTTGGTGTTCGGATCAGGTTCAAACCCCACTGCAGTCAGCATGTCGTTGTGTCCCTGGGCAAGACACTTCACCCCAAATTGCTCCTGTGGGGATTGTCCACAGTATTGAGTATGTAAGTCGCTTTGGATAAAAGCGTCTAACAAGTAACATGTAATGTAATGTAAGGTAACCGAGTTTTGCTTCCCAACCCTGCCACTGTGCTACACGTCCCGCCCCGCCCCCGTCTACAGTACAGAAAGCGGCGAGATGCATTTCCTTAGGAATCGACAAGCAGAACCGAAACTAACATTTCTAAACGAACAATGGCGGACACGGACAATTTGCGAATGAGTTCTGCCTTTTGTAAACTGAATTTATCAATAATTTGTCAATAAATGAGGGCGGAAAATGTCACTTGTCCGCCGGACAAGTCAATTGAAAGATCTACTTGTCCGATATTGTAAATAACACGTCCCGGATGGTGGGACGTGTGCTTTTTCGCACACTGCTGCTACAACAACACATCATCTGAACGATCAGTTTTGACGGACAAAATCATTTAAATGGAAGATACATTGTCCTTACCTGACAGACACATTAGGGTACAAATCAGTGTAGTTTTTAGTTAGCAGATGAATAAGCCCCATTCAAGTTAGTGATGCATACAGGCTTTACCCACAGAGCTTTTTAACAAGAGTCCTTAATGCTGTGGTAACACCTTAACACAAGGTTAAAGTCCCTTAATTGCACGGGTAAGTGCATGTTACCTGTAGTTTCAATAGCAGCTCTTTTTTCACACTTCAGGGATGCGTTAGCCTCAGTTAATGATTCAAGTCGATTACTACTGAAAGAAGAATGATCTTAAAGCTCAATGTTAACACTCCCTCCTAACTTTACCTGGACGATGAGTGGTTTGTTGACCACATTGTTTAGCCAGCTGTCACTCAGGTGCCGAAAGACTCTTCAGATAACTTTTGAAGCAAATACAGACTCATTCATCTCCTCAGTGTTTATCAATGTGAGTCATTGCTACAGCAAGTTCAAATGAGAACTGTTCACCAGTAAATCTGTTCAGGCTGTGTTCTCCTTACCTTTGTTTGGATCCTTTTAAGATGTCTGCATTTATGTAAAATAAACGTTTGGCATAGTTGTTTGAGTATATATATAATATTCATATTTATCTATATTTAATATATTGTGATTCAATTGTACTTATTCTGTGGTTCAATAGCCCATTGTGCCTCAGTAAAGTCTTCTCTTTATCCTCTCAGAATTCCAGTTCTCAACTATTTATTCAACAATCATTTGTGAGCCAAAATTCTTCTTCTTCACTGAAAGTTGAATTAATTTAGTAAATGTCGATCCATGGACAAAATTCAATAATGTGAATTAATCCAGAGATTACTCGTCTGCAGCTTTTTGTACATGAATTAGTTCTGCTGTAAGACTGGTTTTGATTTTTGAAATAAACAGCTTGTGTGAGCTTGCAGATGTGAGGGGTGGAAGAAAGAATATCCATTTGCAATTGTTCACACAGGAGATATCATTTTTAACAAGTTACATTGCTTTGACTCAGCTGCTTATAGACTGAAACAAGACAAACCCATTCAAGCAAAGCTATTAAAGCACAGGCCATTTCATCTGTGTGCACTAGAAGGGAAGAGGGCAAGTGCACCTTGAGGGGAGCCAAAGGGGGGGGGGGGGGGGGGGGGGCAAGGTGAGGCTGTACAGAGTTTGTTATAGTATCCACTCCATTGGTTTGAGATGTAGTCTGGTTATCTGACAATATCTCGCTGCTCCCTCAGTCATCAGTGTTGAATGAAAAAAATAATTAAAAATAGATACATTTTAGAGTCTCCACACTTCAAGTTGTATTTTGTAGTTTTGTATCAGCTATGAGGCAGTTGTTATACTGTTTGCTGTGCCTGTGATGTTAGGTGTTAGTTTCAGCATTGGGTCAGCGTGGATTATAGCTGGAAGGCTTCAGATGTGTCCCTCCGGCCACAGTCGACAGGATTATTTTAGGGATTAAGAGCCTGGTGCTCTGTACCTTGGTTGCAAAGCACTACAGTATGTCCTCATTCTCTGCAACAATTCAACACTCCACCCCTAAAACACACCGCTTCCAGCAACTAGACACAAACCTGCATGTATGCTTAAGGCAAGAAGGGAGACACAAAAGCTACACCTAAGAAATAATAAAATTACCAATGTATTGGACATTCTTGGAACAAAGACAAAAAGATCGTTTTCGATTTTTACTTTCCCTAAAAAATGAATTTATTTGAATCCTGCAAGTGCAATGACAGAGTGGTAGGTCTAGGTCTGCACACCTGCTCTTTGGTTCATGTATGTGCATCAACGTGCAGAGTGCAAAAGGGCATGGTGAATCAGAGTCCTGCACGGGTCTGATTTCCAAGACCCGCACCCGCGACGTGCAATACCGAACCCGCCCCGCCATCCGCACATATTGCCAATTAGTTCCGCAAACCGACCCGACCCGTCGGCACAAGATCCGCAAACCGACCCGAACCCGCATATCCTATGAGCAGTGAAAACATGCAATTATTAACACACGCAGTTGCATATTTGGCTCAAAAAGCGTGGGATGTTGGTTATTTTCTCCATCTAGGAGGACACCAAAGGCCTCCCAGACGTTGGATTTCGCTCTTGAGGAAGAGTTATTGACAATGCTGTATTCTCCGCTAGAGAGCTTCACCTCAGCCATTTCGAATGTGGCGCGCTCAGCAGCAGATTGATGCGCTGCAGAGGTTATGATTATGCGCGGTCCCGAGGGGGAGGTCTGAGGATTTAAACATTCAATTAAATTATTATTCTTTTAATATATTTATTATGCAACACCCGCGACCCGACCCGCATCTTCTTTGTTTTACCCAGAACCGAACCCGGATTTTCGGTTACAAATCACAAATCACATCACTCTTCTCATTGCTGATAGAAAAACTGAGCCAATGGCAGGGACACATGATCACAGCTCAATAAATGAAGAATCGGCTTCTTTGGGAACTCATGTTGTCTGTGTAGTGGACGTCATGCGTAATGGCAGAGTGCTCTAGTAGGGCACATCTCAATCCTGCAGATTTTCAACATTTCAGTTCTGCTGCCTTCAGATATCTGCAGGGATGAAATGAACTGGATTAGAAGTTTCCCATACAGTATGAAGGAGCTGAATGTGCCATTTTCTACAACCAGAATAGCAAGCTTAATGTGTTGCAAAAAGTATTATTTTCTGACCGTCTGGTCATTTATTTGTATTCATTATCAGTTGATTAATCGATTGAATAAAATAAAATTAATGTGCAACAATTCTTATAAAAACAGTATTGCTCCAGTCAATGTTATAACATAACAGTGCCTCTCGTGGAGAAGCCCCCTGCCGTGTTTTGATTCAACAGATGTTGGCTAGTCTAGACTTAACGTGTAAAAGCTTTACATATCCACGATAAAAAGGCATGTAATAAAGATTGGTCTTGGGATTTCATGAATCATTCAAATAATAATCGATTTATTTATTGAGAATATAATTAAAGAAGAAAATGTGTTAGTTGCAGCCCTGTATACTGCCTTTTGAGCAGTCTTATTTCCATAATTCTTGATATTCTTTATTGTAACTATACAGCAAAATACCGTAGCAATCTAAAAAAAGACACGATCTCTCTGACTTCACAGCTGAAGAGACTTGGAATTTTCACACACGGATCACACCTAGCCTCCTTTCACTAGTGCTTCAACATCCAGTCAGTCAGTGTGAAATGCATTTTCTCATTTGAGGATTCATTGAACAGTTGAGCTCTGCTGAGGGCACTGAGTCGTTGTAAAGGTTTCCGAGCTTACATTGCAGGTACAGTCATCACCTCCTCTCTCTCCTATGTGTGAAACTGCTAAAAATGGATTCAAACATCCCTCCCCGACTTGACTATTAAAAAGCTTTTGCTCTGAGATTTTAATGGCAGTGTATCTCTCTCATTATACCCTTCAAAACATTTTTCTTTATTCAAGCCGGTAGGGTAGTTGCTGCTATTAACAGAAACACAAAAGCATTGTCTTTAAGCAGATGTTCCACCACAATGAAACTGCACCACTTATTTTCTTACGCATTTGAGTTCAACACTGACTGAAATATTCCAGGTGGTCTTCTCGCTGGCTGAACTTCATATTTTTTATACTGCAGTGATTAAGTGTCATTGAAAATGCGGCAGGACAGATACGATACAGGGCTGACTGTTTTGATAGATTTGAGTGTCGAGTGTGGCTCTTTGTGATTCAGACAAGATGTGATTGGAAGTGGGATTTCTTCAGTTTTGTTCCCCCTGTATCTCGCTTGTTGTGTAATGCACCATCAGCACTGTTGTTCTCCTGTTACATTACTTTTCCCCTGTTGAAATTATCCAACGTTTCGGATTATTGTGAGCTGCTACTTCTTTGCCAGATAAATGTAGCTTTAGGTGGGGCTCCCACAAGAAAAAAAAAAAAAATATATATACATTTTTTATAGTTTCGATAGTACATCATTTACACAAACATGTAAATAATTTTTTTTGTTTGTTATATTCACAAAGAAAATGTGTTCTAAAGAACAGTTTACCAATTATTTGATATCAAGGATCTGCTAATGATAATAATAATGATATATTGATAATAATGATTATAGCCTTTAGCTTAGACATCCCTGCAGTGCACACCCATCATGTTTGGGGCGATGTGTACATTTCCCAACCTACCACCACCAGCCGTGTGTGTGTGTGTGTGTGTGTGTGTGTGTGTGTGTGTGTGTGTGTGTGTGTGTGTGTGTGTGTGTGTGTGTGTGTGTGTGTGTGTGTGTGTGTGTGTGTGTGTGTGTGTGTGTGTGTGTGTGTGTGTGTGTGTGTGTGTGGTGTGTGTGTGTGTGTGTGTGTGGTGGTGTGTGTGTGTGTGTGTGTGTGTGTGTGTGTGTGTGTGTGTGTGTGTGTGTGTGTGTGTGTGTGTGTGTGTGTGTGTGTGTGTGTGTGTGTGTGGTACCTGCCACAACCAACCACCTACGTAGGTTTATATGGGAAAAGTGCTTTGGTGGCAGAGCATCCTAAATATCACAGCGAGATATATTGAAAATATTTTAAAACAAAATCAAAATAACAAGGTCGAAAAATGATCATTCCACCTAATGTTATGAATATATGCTAACCACATTGTTTTTAAGTTCATACTGCCTATAGGTGGGGCCTAAAAACTCCTGGGCGCCGGGTCAAAACGGTACTAGGGCAGTGAAAAGCGGAAACTACTTATCAAGTGTATTTTTTGGAACAAAGGTACAGCTTGGAGGCCAACATGCTGTTTCCCTTTTGACTTGAGTCAAGAAAAACAGTGATAATAGGGAGCTTACATTAAGGTCTGCATGGCTTGCAGTTTAAACGTCTTGTTTGTTTATTATATAACTCTTACATAATAACACATCTCAGAATACAGAGGGACTCATCCAGAAGTGTAGTCGTTGCTTCTGCCAAATGTAGAGGAAAAAATCTGCTGAATGCGAACTACTAGACTGTGAAAAATTGGAATATGTTTGCAAGGCGGAATCTATGGAGCTCGTGCCAGGAAGGATGTTTACAGTTGAGGAATCTAGTAAACAATTTTATAGAGCAAATAAGAATCTGGGTCAGAATGATGCCCCTGTGTTAATTATGGCACGTGATCAAAAAGCTTGAATGAGTTTGGCTAAACGGATTACAATCTGCTTCTCTTACCAGCTGCCATACTGTAATTAATGATTTGTCACCATGTTCCATTCATGTGAGGTGCTCAAACAGCGGCTTATCAGTTTCCTTTTTTGCACATTGTGCGTAATCACTGGGGTTTGAATTGAACTCTGTTATTTGTGAGCCAAAATCCCCCTAAAAAATAGCATGTAATGAGCCTGATTCCTCTGCAGTCGCTCGTCAGAAGCAGGGATAAGAAAAGTATCAATTAGTGCATGTTTTAGATGTCAAAGCTGCTTCAGACTAGATGCTCAGAGGTCTGGAATAATTACCTCAGCTTTGTTTAAACCATGGGAAGTCTGTATCCTGGTGGCTCCAAAAGAAAAGGGGCTTGATGAAAGCAAAGCCCATATTATGTGTTTGCAGTTTTTTGCTGCTATGTCTATCTGAGGGGATGAACAAGAGAAATGATGCAGAATTGAGACCTGGCTGATAACATGAATTTCCTTTTTATTCCCAAGCTTTTACTACAGGATTAATCATGTTTGTTATGCTTGTGTTTTTAATGGTATATTCCAAAGCCTGCAATGAAAGATTGAACAAATTAAGATTTTTTCCTCTTAAAGATATTGAAAGTAACAAGACAGAAGCCCACTATTTGAAAAGTGTTAAAAAACAAAGCATTTGAATCACTAGAATCCTTGCTTGACACTGGCATTAAGCAGGATCTGTTGCGGCCTATGTTTATCTGTAAAGATGAAAAGCAGGTAAACAGTCCAGCTAAATTGTCTTGTTGATGACACACCTCTCCATCTACTAGCAGGATGAGATATTATTTGAAGTGACTTTGTAATTTTCAGGAGACAAACTGAAGGAAATCGGTATTAAATCCCTGGTGTTTGTTAAGGTGGTTTAAGGCCAGTTAGGCCTGTCACGATAATTAATTTTGTTGGACGATACATTTTCCCAGAAATTATTGCGATAAACGATAATATTGTCGGCACCATTGTAAGACCATTTTAGACCACTGACATAATGATAATATATAATAATAATTCAAGTACATCCTTTCAAACAGAACTTTTTTATTGAACATTTAACATTGCAAATGAAATGTGAAATAATATTCAAATATATAAATTATATATAATACATAAACAAATTAATTAAATGATAAAAAATCAATTAAATAGACTCAGGCTGGAAAACAGAGCTCTCTCTCTCTCTCTCTCTCTCTCTCTCTCTCTCTCTCTCTCTCTCTCTATATATATATATATATATATATATATATATATATATATATATATATATATATATATATCTATTTATTTATATATATTGTTAAAATAAATAAATACATTTGAGCATACATTGTCTCACAAGCAAAAAAAACCTCAACAGGCCATATCCAAATCTGTATCAATCAAAGATTTTGAGCAAGGGACACCAACATGTTTGCATTGTCGGGCAAATGCATCTTTGATTGTAAACTGTCGGGAAGGTGGGGGCTCTCCATCTCCAGCTGCCGTGTTTGCTCCCAGCTGGGAAAACGGAATGGGGTGGTTGTGTTTCAGGTGCAGTTTAAGGTTGGTCGTATTGCTAGCTTTTGTTGCTACCTTTTTAAAACAAATGCGACACACCGCCCGGCTCATTCAAGTCCGTATGTTCGCCTCGTTGATTTGGCTTAAATCCAAAATATTCCCACACCGGATGTGGAATTAGGTTTTGCAACCAATTCCATTTAACTTATAACTTAAATACCCAAGTTCCCATCAGCCAAAACACGTCGGTTTGCTATCCTGGCTCCAAAATGGTGGAATGAGCTCCCCATTGAAATCAGGACAGCAGATAGCTTACACATCTTCTGGCGCAGACTGAAAACTCATCTCTTTCGACTCCACTTCGAGCAATACAATTACTAACAAAGAATTGCTAACAAAGCACTTATATACTAATAAAGGACTGGCTTATCTAAAGCCAGTTGAGTAGCACTTGAAATGTTTTGGCTCTATGAAACCTGATGTACTTATATGATTCTGTTTTCTTCAAGTTTGTATCTTGTTGGTCGAATGCACTTATTGTAAGTCGCTTTGGATAAAAGCGTCAGCTAAATGCAATGTAATGTAATGTAATGTAACTTCAAATTCCCCTCGAGTAAGTCACACGTTGTCTCCTGCTCGTCTCTATATTATTCATTTAGCTGCTACGCTGTTGAACGCGGAGTGTCCTGACCTGGCTGTGTGTGAGCCCCGCCCCTCACAGCGCCAGGCCGGCAGCCACAGCGCGCCTGGCTAAAATGCCGGTCACATCCTTATGTAAACAAACACGCATGTAAACGGCAATTTATCGAGGTCAGAAAAGTTATCGAGTTCATTTTTATTTATCGTACGATAAGTCAATGAATTGCTTATCACGACAGGCCTAAGGCCAGTGACAATAACAACTGCAATTCAATTACAAAACTGCTGAATATAAATGTCTTCTGTAGCCATTGTTTTTTGTAATCACTGATCACTAACAGAGGCCTTTATCCACCAATAAGGGTTGTCAAATTAATTCTGATGGGTTTCAATGTAGTCCCTAAGATATCTGGAAATAAGGATCTGCTTTAGTAAACAACACATCTTAAAGAATATGCTTTTATAAAAATGGTCTGTTTTGTCACAACACGTGTATAGATACAGGCATCTGTAAGACGTGGTGTGAGATTACAAAGACTGTGAGATAACAATAATAATGTTGGGAGGGAGAGTGCAAAGACACTCAGCAGTGATAAGCAAACTGCAAAACAGGGAAAGAAAATAAAGGACAGAATCATCAAGATGAAGCAAAATGCCAAGAGTCCGAGTGAAGATGCTGGCAGGCTGAAATGTCCTCTTGCCATACGGCTTTGTTAATCTCACATCTATCCTTGGAAGGTGGCTGCTAAAGGTGTGTCCTTCTTCACATACGGCAGCTGTTGTCGGCTTCTATTATAACAATATATGCTGCAGGACAATGGCTTGAGACATTTTGATACTTTCATCATAAATACCCTTTTAAAGGAGTTCACATTTGTAACAGCAGCCTTTCAAGCCTAGATGTAGTGACAGTTGATTATGAAATGGAATTTTAAGGTGACAAAACAGAGGAATCAACACCAAATAAAAAGTGTTTTATAAAGTTACTCTGTTTTACAAGGATCTAATGATGAGAGCCCAAGTTCTTCCCATCAGTGGTTGAGGGCTGAGCAGGTGCATTGTGCATTAGTGTTCAGGCCTTTAGTAATTCTCAGCGGTCCCACTGGAGTGTGTTTAATTATAAACCACTGGAGGGCTTTGATTGTTGAGGTAGATAGGTTGCAAGCCACGCTACAATTCAAAGCTGTGTCTCTAATAGGTAGAAATTGCATCTTAAATTATTTGGATTTTTGGTATTTTAATACATTTTAACATAGGTCAAGTTTCAAATAGCATTAGAGCTAAATGTGCACTTTGCTGCTTAAGGGCCAGGTAAAACTTGGCTCAGGGGGTCAATGGACAAAGCAAGGCCCAATCAGACTTTCCAGATGACCTGGACTTCCCTCTTGTGTTGTTTTTATTAGCATCCATTCTCCATAGTTTGCCACTTGGTTTTCACAATTCCTCTAGGGCAGTGCTTTTTCTTAGAGAGCCTGGACTAAACCATTGTCCTCCACTCGCTTTCCTGACAGACATTTTCTTGGCATGGCGGGCAAAGAGAGCTTTGTGGTTGTTGCCAAACTGATTTCCTCTGTGGCTTTACTTCTGGTGCTGGCGCACTGCATGGCATGTTGACTACAGCTAAAGAGACAAACTTCATTGCGTCTTTTCCTATTCATTATTACAGTATTTGTCACAGACTGATGCGATTTCCTATGGCCAAACGGGTTTTGGAATGATGAGTAAAACTACTATCTTCATAAAAACATGACCAAAGCAAAAACATGTTGTACAATTGACTGAACCTTTGTCTGTGCAATAAGCTTTCGAAATTAAACTGCATAAGGCATGGTAATGGTCACAGCGGAATCGGAGTCTGGTCCTAAAATACAGCCTATTGAGAGATGTTTGATTATCTGTGGCTAAACTGAAGGTTTGTACTTTCTATTGAGCAACATTGAAAAGCTTATGTGGAAAACTGCTCTACAATAAGTTGAATGAAGTAATTACTCAATGAAACCCAGTTGTCCATACTTGAGTATAAAACATTCTGATACCAGCGAAGTTCATAAGCATGGACAAAGTCATAACATAAACTTTAACTAACTTTACATTGCAGACACATCAGCTTTATAAATAGTATATCCCACCTCAAACAGCATCAGTTATAACCAAGCCACCTTGGAGGGGGCACACAATGTTGTGTCTTTACCATGGGAGGTCAAAAACCTCCAAGCAGAGACCCAGAGCAAATATTCCCAACATGATGCATGCAAAGGGTAAAGGACTTTACAATGCCTTTGTGGTTAATAACCATAAATCAATTGTATATAGCGAGGAATTGGAATTGTGTAGAAAAACCCATAGTTGTACCATGTAACCAATCGGTATTTTCATTACTTTGCACCTAGCAGTAGGTCCGCTGTTTCCTCTTTTTTCTTCACCTTCTACAGTATACTGCATATTATTTTTGAATGATCACTCTACTCCTGATGCATTGATGCCCTTTTAACAGTCACAGGTCAAAGATCATACTCACTTACTTCACTTAAGAACCAAGCTTTTCAGAGCTCGGAAAGGTAAACATCTCCATTACAGTGCTAGTGAGAGTGGAGCTAAACAGTTCCTTTCTAAGTGGTTTCTTACATTATATTTCACAGGGTTGGATGCAGGAAACGTTATTAATGGTTGAGATGAAAACATTTATAAAAAAAAAATATACATCTCAAACATTTTGAAGCCATGAAGCACTCTAAATCAAGTTCTTGCATACAGATATCTATATGTCTGCTGAACGAGACCTTTCAATGACCTGGAAATAAAAGGAATTAAGGGAAAAGAAGCCGACTATCACCACATTTATTTGCCCGTTTCAAAGATCCACCAACAACAAGAACCCATATGTATACTATGCACAGCTATTAGTCATAGCTCTGGCTATTTTAGTCTTGAGTCAAAACGAATCTTAACGCAGCTTGGTTGAGTCACATTGAGGTGCTGAAATGTCTGTCTTTTATGACGCTCTGACTGGTACATTACACATTTCCGCCTTTCACTAAAATGTGATACTTCCCTTGGTCCATATCCTGTTCTTGCATTACAAAACCAATATAAGGAAAGCATTTTCAGGATGTGTTTGTAGTTCAAATCTCAGAACACACACAATTCTGTTTAACTGCGAAAACAGTCTGCTGAGGCCTGAGAGAATATTTACTATCGAGAGACATAACGTCTCTAATGGATAAAATAGTCTTTAGTCAGCAAGAAACACATCTTCTTTCCTCAGTGGTTTTTCAGAGCCTTTCTCCAGATCTAACTGAAGTGTCTCTTGTCCCTCTAGGTGCTACCTATTGGATGGGATCTCTAAAGGAGCCTGGCTGAACCGCTCAAGCATCATATTCGCAGGAAACGACAAGTGGTCTGTGGACCCACGTGTGTCCATTGTGTCCAGCGTTGGAGACAAACATGAGTACAGCCTTCAGATACAGAAAGTGGATGTTTCTGACGACGGCCAGTACACATGCTCCATTCAGAGTGAGCGCAACCCACGGCCAAAGCTCCTCAACCTCATTGTAAAAGGTATGTATTTGTTGTGCTGAACAGGCACTTGTCCAAGCATGAGTGTTGTTCTTTTACGTGTGTGTATATTAATTGCATAAAAGATAATTTCAATTATTTTCAACCCTATTTTCCATTATCAATTAATGTTGGATTTCAGTTTTCTCCACCTACAGTATAAGTACCATGCTCTTTGATGGGTGGGTGCAATATTTAAAGGTCCCCTATTTTACTGTTTTTCATCAATATATTATAGGTCTCAGATATATACAAAACATGTCTCTGAAGTGTTTGGCTCGAAATACCAAACAGATCATGCATTGTAGCATCCCATAATCCCCTCTGTTTCAGCCCTGTTTCAAAAGTGCTGATTCTGGGTCTGTTACTTGAAAAATAAGGGCCACTCCCCACGCCCCTCTGATAGATATTTGGTTAAAAAGAACTCAATGGTGCTTTAGGAGGAGATTCAGGTGATAAGGTGGGGGGGTGTTACCTTGGTGGTTGGTTATTGGCTAATGGTTACACAGAAAATCGTTATGACATCATAAAGTGGCCAAAATCTGATCAGCTCATTTTCAGGTTTTTATATAAATGGATCAGGACAAAAAGTGAGCGAATCTTTTTTCCTGAAACTTTCAGAATCTCTTTACACAGAGGGGACACATATTTATGTATACAAAGTGGAGTTTGCATAATAGGTGACCTTTAAAACTAAAATTGCTTTTATTTCAGATTTCTATCTGACTTTACCATATTACAGTATTATCCAATAACTTGTTGTGTCACTTATTTCCCTGATCATTAAGCCATCCATATAGCAAATCCGACAATGTCTTTTGTTGTCCATTTGTTGTACCTATTGGTCACAGGTGTATCCCACACCATCTGTGCAGCACACATATATGTCACTCTCTTATACTGAGTAAGAACAAGAGGCCAAGCTATTCTTTGTATGAAATAATAAGAAAAATTTTTTTCAAGGAGACATTTCTTCTTTAGAGGCAATCTGACATCTTAGGGTACATTTTGTGCCCGTGGGCTATGATACACAGAGTAAAAGTGTTTGTTTAAATGACTGGAGGCAGACTATGTAACTTTAATCAAGCCTCCCTGGGTTTTGTCCCAGCAGGTTACAAATAGGATGTAAATCTTTCGACTCTTGAATGCATTTTATATAGTTATTGATAGGGATGCTCCGATCGTTATCGGCCGATATTCACTCTGCCGATCGATCGGTGCTCTCTATAAAGGCCCATCAGGAGAGCCCATCACATGACGTAAAATACATGAGACTTTTCTCTGTGCGCGGCAAAACATGCTCGCCAAAATGGCTTAACCGGTCTGGCAGTATTTTAAGGTGTCCGAAAAAGACAATAAAATAGCGGTATGCAACGTGTGTGAAGCAGAAATCCTGCAGCTCCGCAAGCTGTAACGGACCGGCGGTGAGCGGAGCAAAACACACACTAAGAGTTAGACCTAACACACTTAGCTAGTTTATCTACCTCTGGAACAAGCTAAACTAGTTATAAATATATTTATTCTTCACTGGGTCACTCATTACTGGGTCAGTGAGCTGCATGAGACGGATACTGACGGGCTGTCAGGGGAGGGAGAGAGGGAGAGAGAGAGGGAGAGAGGGAGAGAGGAAAGGAGAGCGCTTCTGCTAATTTCTCCCGTGTTATTATCCAAAGTTAATGTAAACTTAACTTGAATAATGTACTTCATTTGAATGTAATAATTATGTTGGTTGTTGTTTGTGGAAGCGCATCATGTATTGAAAAATTAATCTGAACTTTTTGATCCGTTATGATTATAAACTGAAGCGATATAAAAATGAGCCCCATTAACATCACTTTAAATGGAAGATTCCCCATAGCCCCCACCCACCCTATCGGATCGGCGATCGGTATCGGCCGATACTGATTCCGGTGATCGGCGATCGGCCCCAAAAACCCTGATCGGAGCATCCCTAGTTATTGATATGCTATATGTGTCATTGGATTGGTAAGCAGGTGTTAAAGCTTTGAATTTCAGCCTTTAACATAATAAAAGTCCCATTAAGCTCTTTAGAGGCTGTCCAAATTGGGCTTCATCTTCTGGATGTCTGCTTCTAACAAGGTCAATAGGTGTGTTTGTGTTTTATGGGACATTAAGAAGGCTGTTGTGGGCACAGGGAGCTAATTGACGACAACATCCTAATTGTTACTTGGCGGAGTAATAGGGTGGTGGCTTAGTTTGTGTGCTGATACCTCAGACTGTGGATTAGCTGCGAGAAAACAGCCTCACTTAAAATCCATCTTCCCAGGGCCATGTTGTGTTCCTTTGGTAAGCTGAATCAAAGATGTACAGTGTGCATGGTCCACTTGGCTCTGCCTCGGTTAAATAGAAATGTTGTCATCAGAAGACATGTCAAAAGGAATCACACCTTTTGCTTTCTTTTTTTAACTTAAACATTTCTTCCACAAAATAATGTGCCTTGATTCATTGTACACAGTTAACACCTTAGTTGTATCCCTAAGTACATATCAGATGTATAACAAGTGCATAGCAAATATGTCTTACTCTACTTAAGCCATGGTTAGAATTTCAAAGGAACATAATGTTGAAATATGCATACTCTCACACCGGCAGCATCGTATTAATAGAAGAGTTAAGGGTCATACACACTGTTTGTAGTGTGAGCTCTGATATGTGAAATGTGTAAGAGGAAGCGCTCTCCAGCTGGTATTGCTGTAACGGCATACGGAGTAAGATTAGCAAAGTGCCCGAGTACAAAAACACTATGTTGTGAAAAAGAAGAAGAAAAGTCACATAAATTCACAAACAACATGCTTGACAATGTTTTGGTAAACTGTCATCCTGTGAGAATTCAGATTTCACCGGGGATGAACAGAATAGTCAACGAATGTATCATTTACCTTGTCAAGTGTTCATTAGGAAAACATCAACAAATAGCACATATGAGCAATAACCCAGAAAGCAGTGTACCCTCTGCTCATTTTATTATTCCATATGTTATAACCTGATAGCTTTCATATGTCAACATCCATCTTCTTGCACTATAACCGTGAGTGGGTGTAGGGTGGTGCTGTGGTTTAGTGGATGGTTTAAATGCCCTAAGTGTCACTGTTTGTTTATGTGGTTGGCTATCAAACTGGCAGCAATGTGCCTGATCATAAGATTGCAACAAACCTCACTCCCCTTACTTACAGTACTGTTTGTTGATAGACACACATTAACTCGATGCCTAAAATATATATGCATGCTCTTTCAGCCCCTTGTCAACTTGTCAGAGCACCAAGGCCTTTGCAGTAACAGTGAATGTCTTATAGCTGAAAGGTCACAGGGGCAATGGCTTCCACTGCCAATGTGTCCATCAACAGTCTTATGTCTTGTTAGGGTTTCCTCAAGCAAGCTAACCTCCTTGTGTTCAAAGGCCCTCCATCCAACTTTAACTGATCCATCAAGCTCATTTAGATGTGTTAGTAACCGCTGTCACATCCCTCTCTGCTTGTGCTTTGCAATACATGCATTTGAATGTGAAGGCAATGGAACAGCTTTAGTCATTTGAGGTTAGCCAAGGTAAACTGTAGTTCTTCTTAATCTATTTTATCTGCACCTTTTGTTGGGAAGCTTTTATCACATACAAAAAAGGAAAAAAAGAAAACATCTACCAAGGAGAATGTCTTTTGAATAACAGATCACTGGTATCATATCTGCACTTGGCAACACAAGATACTATTAGTATAGTGTCTAAGGATCAGGAGAAATACAGTCATATCAGTGCAGGGCCAGATGTTAGTTGCTGGTGGAGTGTTAATCATGAAATGCCCTAAGATGATAAAACCAAGTTGAGCTGTTATGACAAGAAACTCCAATGATTGGTTAGTCTATAAGCTTTTTTTATTCCCCATCATTTCAAGTTGCTTGTTTCCTGTACCCTATTGTGTCAATTGTAACTGATTGTTCATCCCTCTAAAGAGTGGAATTATTTCCCCATGTATAGTCCAGAGTTAATGGACCTGGAGTGGCTGAGTAACAATTAATGCCATTCACACCGAAGGTTAGCAGAGCTGCCTTGGCTAACACAAACAGTCACTTTACCTCTTCTTCAGACGACACTGTGCTTCTAAATATACATGTGATGAACCATAGTCAGCTGCTTGGCAGGCAGTAATGGTCACTACAGGACCATCATGTTTTTGTAGATGTTTCCTTTCTGAAGTACATTCTGTAATGGGAATCTTACCAGGGGTGTTTTGGGTCATGGCAGCTCCTCACCACTGGCCATATGGCCACAATCAAACCGACGCTAATGTGCCAGCTGTCGGCTTTATAATACGTTTTGCAGTGCCCAGAATTCCTGATGGATGTGACCTAGGGGCTAAGATTTGGCAACGGCTTGACCTCAAAATACCAATTGATGCCCTCCAGTTCACAATTTTAAAATGTTGCTAATTTCAGTCATTTATATTAATGTTTCCACAAAAAACAAATGTTGTTAATTAAAGCTTAGAAATGGCAGTTTGTTTTATAAAACTTGACCAACAGCTTTTTGTATAGCTTCATAACACATTTGCAACATAGAGTCTTGAAACAAATAAACAATAACACAAACATGTTTAAACAGTTGATAACACAAAAATAGATGTTTTCACTGAGATGCTGATTGGACAACACACGGAGAAAATACTTTAAACATAGAGTTCCACAAATATGCTTTGTACTTGTTACTTTTACTGTTAGCAGCTTTTAACAAAGCTTGATGGTGTTATGATTGTGTTATCCAAAGCTGTTACTGTGAAGTCATCAGGCTAATCAGTGGCCCGCCATTACCGAGCTGTGTATCAGACTGAGAGCTGGAAGTATGTGGAAAAACAGATGACTCACTCCAGCTGATCAAGGCCTACCGTCACGTCTCCGACAGGCTCTCAAGGTAGTACAAATTGGTTCATTACATTGCCAGGCACTCTGCAATTTCTCTATTCATGCAAGCGGCATACAAACATACGTGTGCTGTAATGGCGCCTCTATACATCACACCATATTGTACTTTTGTTTATTTGCTTTGTCAAAACTCCATGTGTTGTGAATCATTACCTGTCACTGTGCAACACTTGTGTACACTTTCCTAAGCCCACTCATGGAGAACAGAGGGATTTCTTTACAGATGAGATGTAACAGGGGAGCAGCTCTGTCATGTTGCAGATGCTTCTGGGAGCATGCTGTTTTTTATTTGCCGAAGGGGAAGCGAAGAGAACAAGCCAGACACTTTAATCTGGGCTTCTCAGTCCAAGCATACAACATTTATTAATGCTGCAACACGAATGTTACAGTTGAAGTGAAAGGATTTTATGGCTCTGGATTTTTTGTCACTTTTTGCTTTGCTTGACAGTGCACCATGCAGAGTAACACAGGAAACGGGAGCATGCAGGGATTACAGTATATGCAGGGAAATATGTAATGGTCTCAACCCATTTCCGTTGCATGGTAGGGTCCTTGACCAGCTCATCCCCCGAATAATTATGCTTATCTGGAATGTATATCTATGTCAGCAGTGCTGGGTAGCTTTCTTGAGTTTGGTCATGTTATTGCAGCTCTGCTAACGCTTTTATTTTCCAGTTTTTGGGGCAAGGTCAAAATTGAAGAATGCTAAAGTACGAGTGTGGAAGCTGGAGAGATAGAATGTTTCGCTTCATGAATCCTTTAAATCATACATTACATTTATGATTAGTGATTATGATGAGTTAGTGATGTTGGGAACCCACTAAAAGTTCTAATTGTTAAAGTCACAATTGTTGAAGTGTCTTTCCAAAAATGTTTTTCATTCACTGTCAGCAAAATCTCTTGTCAAAATAAAATACCCGTTCAATTTTCCATTGGAGCCACAAATATTTATTTACAATAACATCCCATGGGGTTTCCCCTTGAACAACAGTTTAACAGCAACAGGGATTTCTCGTTATTGTCACACTTCTTAACACATGAATCACATGCTGCTGCATTATAGTAGGAGGTTAGATATGGCAGTGCCTGCTCACTCATCTAGAAGAAACATTTGATCTCTGCATGACATTTATGCCCTCAGAGACCTTGTGTCACCTCCACAAATGTAACGTTTGCCTCGTGCTTCCCACTCGCATTGCTTCATTGCCATTAAACAGCACCCATGAGAAGTGAGGAAATGTTGGAGTTCTTACACACTTTATTTGAGCTTTTCCTTCGTATTGCAAATGAAATAAAGCTCTATATGGTGGTGGTGAAAAATAAATCAATATAGTACAGGTGAGAGTAATGACACACCAGCGGATACGGTGAAACATATGAGAATAGTAATGTTCTGTACAGTGATACAAAAACAGGGTTGGAAAGTGTGGCTGCAGCATCACACCAATCATCCGGGGAGTGGAAATATTACAAACCTTGAGATCCTCCAGTGCCTAAATGGGTCTCTCACATAATCTCAGCCAAAAGCAATAACCATCATGTAATCATCAGGGCCATCGGTGTCTGCTCTATTACTAAAAGGGTCCATGTTTTCCGCCAGGTACATTTGGCAAAGGTAACTGCTGAGCAGTTAAACCCTTCCTTTAAATACTTGACTTAACAAGATTAAACTAAGAGGGCTCTGCCTTGTGGCCGTGCACTGATTACGGAGTAAAACTGTGATATCAGTGACATCACCGACAGCCCTCTGAACTATGATCATCGTCAACCCTTGGTCCTAACCAGCTATTTTCTTCTTGTTTTACTGCTCTACTCTACTGCTGGTCTTCATCTGCATATCCTCATCTCCACCATAGATGCGCTGACCTATTTACAGTCTACCCTGACCACTATCTGATGTAGGATACAGAGGAATGAGAGATTGCTATCAGGCCCAACCCGCCCTTCTACACATCACATGACTTTCTCCATCTCAGCCGGTATTCTTCTTCCCCTCCTCTCTGTTAATTAAGATTGTAGATGTGATAATGTGTTAAATATGCACATCACCTCTCATCTAAGAATATCTTGTCACAGTGAGGGGGGGGAGAGGCACACTTCCCTTCAGCAGTTACTGCTTACATGGGCAGAGGTAATGCGTATCAAGCTTCCATCTCGGAAAGCTTAAAACTATAGGCAGAGGTTTGAACTTAAAATGTAACTCTCTGTGAAACTGCAGTCTGAAACGTCTTTTTATTATAACAAAGTGCGTGTGCCCCCGCATGCATCTGCTACCAAACTACTACAGGATCATGCTCTATTGAAATGAAGTGCTGTTTATCTTAAAAGGATTTTATGTAAGGCTTTACAGATGCCACTGTGTGATGTAGGGTTAATATTTTCAAAAATGTGAGGAATAATCCTGTATGTGATGAAAATGCTTTAGACATTAATATGGATCAGAGCGGATCCACTGTAAAAACTCATCGCCCACGCCCATTGAGTGAGTCGGTGCGGGAGTGTTTCTCAGCAAGTAGTAAAATGGAGGGTTAAACCTCCAGGTCGTCGCTCCTCTCTTTGATGTCAGGATGGAGATAGAGTATAATTACACAGCACAGTATAATAAGGCCCAGCAAATTGCAGTTTATTCTTAATATGCTATGATTCTGCCACTCTCATTAATTGCTAGGTGCATTTTTTAATATTCATTTTCTCATGACCTCAGTCCAAAAATACAGTCCTGTCAACTACACTTAACACAGCTCTCTGAATTAATCCAGAGAATGAACACATTCTCCATGACATCTCTACCTCATTTAATACCGCTTTGCTGTGGATTCCTCCTGAGTATTAGCTATATCAATACTATAAAGTTTAAGCATAATTGCAACCTAGCTCTACCTTCCTCTTTATTCAATTAAAAATAGAGTGCACCTTGTGAACATATCGGTTAAACTATTTCCCATTTAAACCCAATGTCAAGCAGCTTCAACAGTTTAACCCTCTATATTTTATGAAAACTAAGCAGGACATTTTGTCAATACTCTGCTATTCATCCAAATATGAAATTGAATGCTATTAGACTTGCAATTTTCTATAATAGCCTATAAGTGTTCTAACAAATGAACACCTGAAGAATTCATTCTCTAAATGTGCAGCCATTTCAGGAAACGAGGGCCACCCACAGGTCTTAACAAAGATGTTATTGTAGCTCACTGAGTAATAGCTTTTTCCAAAAGGCTTACATGTACATTAAAATGTCTCTCATAGAATAATGAGCAGTTGGGACAGGATTACATATGTGTCAAAGTCCTTTGATACAGCTTTTCCAGGGTGTCAAAACGTAGTCTTTTGTCCATCAACCAAATGCCTAGGTAATGTTCGACCTCTATTAGACACTCAATAGATTTGTGGCTACGTACAGTTCATTATTGGCTTGTTTTCATTTATTTAGCAGCACGTGAATGCAGCAGGTCTGATCAGTTTCATCAAATTATTGATTTAAAAAAATGGTTTTCTAATGTTATCATAGGAACTACCCAACGGAAGATTTTACTCCCTCAGTTTTTGGGTGCAGTTTTGTGGAAATGTGTTAATTTTGTGACGCAGGACCATCCAGAGGGCTTTCTGTTTGCTGAGCTGTCGTTGTCACGTTTGACTGTGATTGGCACAGCTGTTTCACAGCTATTTAATAATCTGCACACCTGCTGATCTTTATTCTCCGTCACCGTATTGGCTCTCTTGCATGACATATGCTTTAGTGATGATTGGATCTTCAAGGCTAAAAAAATGTTAATGAATTTCAACCGGATTACGCAAACGGAATATTCTATTTCTCATTTGGAAAATAAAAAGAGCTTGAGCATCCTGCCAGTTCACTCCAGCAGCACTACACCTTTGCTCATTAGATAAAACCAGGGATATGTTAAAATGGTTGTACGTGACAATTACATGCAGTTGAATGTTTGCCCAAATGTTATTGTATGGTCTTGTCTTATTTAATGAGATATGTATAATAACCCTTGATTTATAAAGATTTACTGTTCTATTTGTAAAAATTAGATTTTTGTTATCGAAATAGAAACACCCTCACTGTGACATCCCTGTAGTTATCTTATGCACTATGGGTTATAAGTGCTATGAAGAGAGGATAGTGAATTGGTGTTGCTATTCCCAGCTTGAATAATTGTGTATCAAGAGTCTTGTGGGAATAATACTGCATTAAAACAACGCAGCCTGCCATTAATATTGCAGGGAAAGTGTAGAGAGAATATGACTGTGTCTAAAGGAACAGATTTGCCATTATGGCCCCTGACATTTAGTTAGCCACTAATCATTGTCATTTGGGTGTGTGTGTGTCTGTGATTGTGTGTGTGTGTCTGGTTGTGAATCCCTATCTTAGCCCCTGTAAATCTCTTTCCACTATAATGTGTTTGCATATGCATGTGTGCTTCTTCATGCACGTGTGGGTCGGTGATTGTGTGTTTGTGCACTTGCACTAATGTGAGTCCTCATCACGGAAATGGCTGATATTAGCCATGGTTAATTAAAATGAGTAAGGACAAAGGTCAGCCACTCAGCTCTCACGTCTCTCTTCTCTAGAGAGGGAATAGATGCAACACGAGTGGAGAGTAACTATGGCATTTTTGGGGCACTTGGAATGGTCTATGGGTAACACAGCTTAACATAAAGGTAGAAAGTTGCAGTGTCACCGCTGCACATTTAAAACCACCTTTCCTTGAACCAGCATCGCTCAAAATGACCGTTTCTCTTATTATGAAAACATTGATTGCTCTCTGTGTGATGGTTTTGGACCTACTTTACTCACAGTGAATAGCAGGCTGATTTCTTTTTTTCACTTTGAAATGCAGGTTTACAATTATACAAAAACATGAGCTTCAGATTATTTTAATGGGGTTGTACCAAAGCAAAAACATATAATAGTTCCCTGAGCATTGTTCTTGCACTCAGTAAAGTATATCAAGGCTAAATGTACCTCTTTTGTCACTCACTGTTTCTAATAGTTCATTGGAAACTAGATTGGACTTTTTGACTATTTGTTGTCCCTTATTTTTGTTTAAACAATTAAGCAGTCAATCAATCAAATAATAATAAAAACAATGCTTAGTTGGACATGGACAAAAGCTCTTCCTTGCCCTTCTTCTTTTGTAAATGGCAATGTGTTATGTTAAGAAATTGTAATAAACTGTATTTACTTTCTGAGACTATTTTTATTAGATTCTGTGAGATGTGAGCCTCTCTGGAAATGCCAGAAAACCCCAATAGGTGTGAGAGCAATCTTAAACTTTCTTGTGCTTAACAGTTGGTTCTCAGTAAATCACAACAGAGACATGAGTTCTCTAACTTCGATGTGGATCCGTTCACAGTCCTCTGGTGCTTATCAACCTTCATCAATATTGGGGTAGCTGTGGAAGGGATTTGCTGGAGATGATGCATTGGCAGGCATCTCAGGGATACACTGGCCTTAATTGGCCAGATAAATATCACAGGCTGTGCTCCCTGGCCCTTCAGCACTGTTGCATACATCACCCTGAATGTGGACTGGCCACCAGCAGTGGGGTGCCGTCTGCCTGTCTCATCCCTGAAATTCATCTGGTGCCCAAAGTGCAATTACAGAGCAGCGAGAGGTCTCCTCCATTAGTCTGCTTCCTTTACTCGGAGCCGTATTAGGGTCCAGTTGCAGAAGAGCTCCCACTTTACTCCAGAATCCAGTGGTCAGCTTTAATTATAGGCCGATGTATTATCAAACACAGGCTAATCAGAGACACTTTCCTATTTACAGTGATCACTGATGTGCTCTATAAACATCATTATTCGAACAATCAGTGCTCTAGAGTTACACAGTAAACAAACAGCAAGAACTGACATCTGTATTCCGCATTGTACAAGCTCAGGGTTTTTCATAATGAGCAATTTATTGAATAGTCATGACTTTGGCCTTTCCAACGCCCTCAGTGGGTACAAATCACCTACGTGTTGTTTAGTCCAAATCTTCTGCTAGCAGCCCCACGGGGCGGATTGTAAAGAAAAGCAGTCGATACCGGGTACCATCCGAGAATGTGGCAGCTGACACACACAAACAACAAAACACACACTATATGCACACACCTTCAGTGTTTGTGGATGTGCACAAACCACACACATGGACCTAGACTCACACACACACACTGAGAATAATCACTAATCCTTTCCAGCACTTGAACCTTAAATTGTTTGGCAGCCACTGCTATTTATCATGGACTTATATGACTCACCAATGAGGGAAATATATCAGGACAGAGAGAGGAAGAAGGTTAGAAAAACAAATGAGTGAATGTGTTTATATCCTTTTACCATTAAACTTTGCCCACCGACTATTCACTGAAAGATTCAGGCTTCCTATCTACCTAATGACACAACCATAAATAGTAATTAATATTTCAAGGTAATACCATAATGTTGTTGAAAATTGGATTTAAAAAAAAAAAGGACAGGGTGGAGAATTTAATCCAGATCCAGATCCAGGACATTGCAGATTGCTCCGATGATCATAAGACCTCGAGAAAAGCCCAAACTTGCATATTTTAAAAGACCATTACGTAACTATCATAGGCACTTTGAGATATATGACAGTTGACAGTTTTTTTGCGCAAAAAATATTTCCACATCTCTAAGAATACATTTCTCAAAAGCACCAAGAGAGTTTCAATGAAACGGCATTCAAAAATGTGCTTGATCTGATGGGTTTGGATCGACAGTGTTTTTTCAATCTTGAATCTGGACCCTGAATATTGATGAAAATTGTGACTGCAGAGTGGCACTGAAAGCCTTTTGTCTGTCTTAACTTATCACATAGTCGAAGTATGACAAACTGATGAGCGGAGAGCCAGTAAAGAACGGATCCAACCGCCCGCTGAGCCACGCTCCGTCCCTTTAACGGGATGAAGTGTGCGTCTGTTCGCTGCCAACTGCTCTCTCCCCATTAATCATGACCCAGGTTCTAAAGTTTGGACTTTGACCTTTAGCGCTGCATCAAGGCTCGACAGATGGAGACAGAGCTTTGTGGCCTCACATCAGATCATCCATTTCAAACACTCACACACACACACACACACTCACACAAAAACATGGGCTGAGAGTTGAGATGCACAGAGCATCACCCATAGCAACGGTCGCTTGGTCACCAACTGATATTTCGTTGTTGGAAAGCAGCTTACCCTCTGACAGGCTCAGTGTTTCATTTCGACAATAAAGCATTTGAAATGAGGCGTGTGCGGGGCTGCGCCTATCAAAGACACTTTGTAGCCACGCAGCTAATTGAAAAACCAGTGATCATCCTTGGAAGTGAAAACAAAGTGGCCCATGCTGCGGAATTTTGTTTATCATAAGCAAGATGCTGAGGCTGAAAGACACTGATTAGCATGAATAAATTAGAAACTATTTCAATAAGCGGGTGATAGCTTATCTTTGAATTACATGCCCAGTGCAGCTCTCCCATTGAAGATTAATTGCCTCTCACAAGGTATTTCCAAAAGTTCATTTTCATCAATTGATTTCCCCCTAATTCATGAATTCCCCAGAAGTGCATGAAATTGGTAACAAGCTCTCCGCTTTCTGCATCGTTAACTTCATTGGCAATTACTCATCATATGTATTGGATGTGACATTTGCGGAAGCATGTTATTTTTGCACCATTAGGTCATGACAGGAATATTATCATAAACTAATGGTTAATTACAAGTTGAACAAAATTGGTCTTCATAGTTTTCTCAGATTGTTCTCGTAAAGAGAAAAAGCATGTTTCCAGCATGTTTAACAGTGAACATTTGTATTTTTTGTTATCATTCAGCCTGATCACCCACTTAACATTAACTGTTAGTTTTGACTAAGTAATCTGATTGGACCAGAAACATTCCATTAGAATGTTGTACGGCATCACAACTTTTAAATAGGTGTCCATTTGCTCTACAGGTGTACTTATCACCGTTGTAATTTTCCTTAGATTCTAACAAAGTTTACAACGCACATATTAACACAGAAAACGTTTGAATTAAACATGATTTGATATCAGAAAATGAAGTGGAGAAGAAAGGAATACTTTAGTACAAACGTCCAGGCCGATTTAAAGAGACAGTTTTAAATAAAGCTTGAAGAACCCTTGTTTTTATGCAATTTGATACTATGTTGTGCTGTAATACTGAATAGCATGTCTGTTATTATCTACTGCACCTACCGATTTGCATTTTAATAAGATATAATTACTTGCAGACTATTATTCTAACCAATATATACACAAAAACAATGAAGACAAATGAAAACAATGACTGTTCAAACAAATAACCATGGACTTGAACATGGCAAAAACTTTCTCTGTCAATTTGAAGACTTGAGGTAGAATTGTCTAATGTTTTTTTTTTTTTTTTTTTAAACCTATCACCTCACCAACACAAAATTGTACCGCAGTATTGGGGTCATTTCTTTCATTTTCATCTTAGAAATGCTGTCTTGAAGCAAAAAAATACTATAATAAACCAAGAGCAGAATATAACTTCAGGGTTACTAAAGTAATGGGCCAAGATTTTACCGTAAGAATGTGTGCCAGGTGCATTAATAGTGATACAGTGAGGTGTATGGGCTTAGGGAGAGCAGCAATAAATATAAGAAATAGGTCACCTACAAATGTAAAGCCACTCGGAGGAATCCCATGTTAAAAAAAACAATTTGCACTATCTATATACAAGACAACATTGTATATCAAATACACAAATCTCTGGAAGTTCAAGCAAATACACAGTGTATCAACTATACTGCACTATAAAACACTATCAACAGACCCTCAGGCGGATTCCTGCAGTACATTAATAGGGTAAATCACTTGATTCATCATACATAATGATACCATTATGGAATAATGTTCATCAGCTAATGTGCACTTGCTGCGAATCTATTTGTGTCTTTAGTCGTATGCTGTCTGCTACAACTTTCCACATCTCAATTTTTAACCTACCCAACATCTTAGCCACAAGGAGATCTTAGAATATGAAGAGATGCCAAAACTAGACAAGCAATAAGGGCTAATGAGTTTTTATGTCTTGGCCCTGCTATTCCAGCACTTAGTCCTCCTCCTCTATTGCTTCTGGGCTCAAATAAATGGAAAGAAAACTAAAAACATCCTTTTTTTGAGAACATTTTTATTGCTTTTTATTATTGGCGTATGGTTGTGTGTGTGTTTTTCTGTGGAAATGATAGAGATTGATATGTTTAATAACAACATGAGAGAGCAGCAGGCGATATTGGAGGTAAAGAGAGAATGACTTTCAAAGTTTACAGGCTGGAAGTTAAGTACTGTATGCTTTTTATTTGAATGCAGACACAGCAGGCACATAGACATGAGTCCATGCATTTACTTACACAAAACACACACCAAGTCAACCTTTTTCTTCAGGAGCACATATTTGTTTTCACAATTTGTACAATACATACATTGTAAATCAACTAGCTGAGGATTATGGCTATAACATTATGACGTCTGCCATCTTTATTATGAAAAATACAAATTGATAAATTGGAGGGACAAGATTTTTCCAGTCACTAAGGTTATGTGTGTTGTCATGTGCAGTGATAAAACTTGCCAAAAGTGAGAGATTTCTCTTTGTACTCGGATAAACTTTTTCCAAAGTTAAGTACTACAAATGATCAGTGCCTGATGTATGACACTGTAAATGGAGGTAATCCCTTTGAGTAATATAATCTGTCACTGTTTATGTTTAGTTTCCGTGTCTGACACCTAATTACCGGGCTGGAAGTCTGTTCTTTCTTGCTGCCTGCAGTGAGGAAAGGGAATTGAAAACCTTTAGGAATAGCTGTGTGCAAACTGTCTCATTACTGAGGTGTATATTACGCCCTGCAAACACACATATATTTTACAGGTATATTATTATGCATCTGTATCAATGTCATCTCAAACAACCGGCGGTATGTGGAAGCCTTGGTGTTAGTAAGCTTAGAATTGCAAGGAGCTTTTCAAAGATCCCCTCAGGATTTGTTCTGTGTATCAAGCAAAGCTGTAAAGAAAAACTCAAATCTGCCCCTAATCCAATTTTAAAGTGCCGCATGTCGTTGATTAAGTATGATCAGGCCTCAGATCAGTAAGCATCTGCATTTTAATGAGACCATTCCATCGTATTGTGTTTGGACAAGAAATATGCCCAGGGCAGTTACAGCACCTTTTCCATATCCACCACTTCTGCGGTGTGTGTGTGGGATGATGGTGGACAAATGAAGCATTTGAATTACAGAAAATGAAGCAGAAATGTCTCCTCTCCTTTTATCTCTCCCTCCCTATCAGCTCTCCCTGTCTCTACCTCCCCAAAGCCAATACTACCATCCATTACCACAAGTGGCCTGGCTTCCCCTCTGTGCTCTAATTGGAAAGCTGGATGGCAGTAGGTTTACCCAGTAATGGGGTCCTGCAATTTGGTAGCAGAAGTCATCCTGGAGAGACCTGTCTCAATTCATAGAAGAACACAGTTGTGTGCATCCCACTTTGCAGCTCAAAAAGAAAAACCCCTGCATTTTAATACTGCAGCTGTAAGCCTTTCCGTAATTCAAGGTGGCGTCATTAGAGGCTTATTTATTCACCGGAGGCGTCTGCCAGGAGGGAGATGATGCCGCCCAGATCAGCTGTGGCAGTTCACTCTCAGCGCCTCCCGCAGAGCTGGAGAAGGGGAAATTACAGAGGAATGGGAAAACATGACAATCATAGCATAGTTACTGAATTAGCACCAAAAGAAAACAACCAGCCGTGTGTAGGTATTGAGGGATGAGTTATAATACGTTGTTCAGAGGGCAGCACAGTCACGACAGTCTGTGATGTTCCAAGAGGAGGAGGAGGTGTAAAAGGGATAATATAGGGCACTCAGTGAGATGCACCCTAGGTAAAAAATGATGGTAATGGACTTTGTAGGCTTTCAGGGTAATGTGGTAACCAAGAAATTGTCTAAAAGGCTTTTTACAGCAAGGATGAACATCCATGTAAATAATTTGCACCTCATACATGCCCACAATCTTTCTCTAGCCTACTCTAACCAGAGGTTGTCTTTAGTCACAAACGGCAACCGAAGACGGAACTGTTTGGCAAAACACTCAACCTGATTATTAGAAAAAAAAATCTGGATTTGGGACATTTTTAAAGGAAAGCTTGAGATTTTGGAAAATTTGCTTATTTGCTTTCTGGCAAAGATAAATACCAATACCATATATTTCCTATGAATAATTTACTAAAACTGACGTAATACGAACAGGATATGTGCCCAACATTTTTTTTTTTTGCTGGAGGCAATCATTTTCTGGAGTCTTCGATGGTTGCCTAGCAACTGTTCAGAAAAAATACATAGCCCAGCTTATAACCCCTCGTAAAGCAGTTAATTAACATTTTAGTTTGTTTTTTAATGGTGAGATACGACACATTTATTGATGAGTTTAAGAGGCCCTGGTAGGCAAATGTTGTATGTGATAAAAAGAGCTAAATAAATAAATAGCTGTCTTTCCCTGGTATTTTTTATTTATTTTAATATTAATTTGTAGCTTTGCGTCCTTAGCTTTAGTCGGTGTCATTGTAACATCATTGCAGTGCTTTTACGGTAATGATACTTGTACTTTGAGGTCCATGACTTAAACACATGGTGAGTTTTTTTGTACTTGCTCCACTTAAACTGTATTATATTATAGTATGCCAAGGTAAGGTAGGTTTCACCATGGGCGTAATTTCCACTGGGGACAGGGGGGACATGTCCCCCCCACTTTTAAATTTTTTTTTAAATTTTTTTTTTTTTTTACGCAAGCGGTCATCGTCACGGAGGAGGGTCTGTGTGTGTGTGTGGCACGAGCGCATCTTGTGAGAGAGAGATAGAAAGAGAGAGAGACAGAGAGAGAGAGACATAGAGAGTTACGGGGGTTGTTGTTAGCATTTGGTGCTAGCTCGGAGCTAACGGAGATTAGAAGCTGTTTCAACAATAAGGAGAGGGAGAGTCCTCTCCTGTCGGACTGAGAGAGATAACGTCAGCTCAGGGAGGTAAAGGACTCTGAGTGATTAGGTTGTAAACTTTAGTCTAGTTATCTCAGTGGGTCTCAAACGGTTTGGTCATCTATGTAAACAAATATTTCCATCTATGTAATATATAGTTGTATATAAAATAAGTTAAGAAATCCTTCCAATGTGTACTATAGGTCAGTACAAAAATAAAAAACACAGTTTGAAAGGGAAGTGATTAGTCAAATATGCATAAATAAAAAGAAAAAATGCAGACTAGGTAAGATAAAGATAGGAGAGAGGAGTTTATCAATGATTTGTTATTGGTTGTGAGCATATTCTAATGGCTTTTTGATTATTGAAATATATACAGTTCTGTTTCATATGAGTGTTGAGAACTGTATCCATAAATCTCTTAATGTTGCCCTCAAAGTGCACCAGATTGATGCATTCAACTTCAATTTAAAGAAACAAATCTTCCCGGGGTGCATGCCCCCGGACCCCCCTAGAGGATGTCAGGTAATCACAAATAAAACAGGTTCACATGGATAGGATACTAGATAAGTGTGCACACTCATTATATACACTACACATTTTTCTTGGATTTGTTAACACTATAGTCCCTAATATATTTGTAGAAAGGCAGGAAATGGAATTAAATTGAGAAAATATTTCATTGCGGAGGACCCCCTGTTTTGTGTCCCCCCCACTTCTCAAACCAAAGGTACACCCTTGGGTTTCACTATGCTGCTTTCTAAGGAACTACACTGGCCTTCACTAAATTATTTCACGGTATCATTTCAGCTCAAAGAGGAACATTGTAATTGTTGATTTTTTTCTCTTTTTCGGTGTGAAATGCAAAGAAAAGGCAGGAAATTATCTGAGTCAGTGTGACCAAAGGTTGAATTCTGTAATGTTGTATGCACATGTTATGCATATTTGCTCTGAGTTTCTGCATCACACTCTTGTTAAACAGCTATAGTGCTGTCAAGTGAGGTGAAGGTGAAGCTACCTCAAGTCCCATTCACTGTCATAGTCCTCTGTTAAGACTGATTCCTGATAGACTTTTAACATGGCAATTGATGATATTATGTAAACTGTTCTGACCCAACACCACTCACACAAACGTATGCACATTCATATGAATAAGCCAAGTGTGTCATCAACAATTGTAAATCAATCTTAAAATTGCCAAATAATAAGTTTCACCATTAAGAACCAACACTTAAAAGTTGACAAACCATTTTATTTCTGCAGTCACTCGGTAACCAAATGTTGTCCTTAGTTAGTGTGGTTTTTAAAATACATTTAGGTTGCTAATGTGCAATATATATATATATATATATATATATATATATATATATATATATATATATATTCCGTGAATAACCGTGCAATAGGGCTACTACATCTTCAGAACTGTTACAGGCTGTGTATTTTTGTATTTTGTAAATTGTGTAATTGTTTTTTTTTTATTTAATCTTTTTTTTTTATCTTTAATATTTGTTTCGGTTTTTTTGCATACTTCTTGTTAAACATTAAGCTGTCTTTGGCTCTTTTTCTGCTGGAACAAATGTACATTTCCCCTCGGTGGGACGAATAAAGGTATTCTGATTCTGATTCTAACTGGAAACCCACTTTTAGCCCTCAATATCAATTGTCCATCCTTTGGCCCCTCAGCAACAGTGCTTGCATTGTCTCAGCACTGTTACCTAGCAACGAGACTCACTATACGATCGTGTTTAGGATGGGGTTTATTTAATGAGGGACAACAGATGGCAGAATCATATTTTGTTTATGCATTAACTGTGTCTGAAGTCCCTCTATCACTCATTCACTGTTCTCTAGATAATACAACATGTTTCATACTAAACAGTGAGCAGTACATTGAGATTAAGGACACTGGCAAAAAGAAAATAACCTGTAATTGATTTTGTTTCCATTTTTGTATTTTCTAAAAGTTCACGCAAACTTAAACATATGTTTGCGGTTACTAAAATAAAAATGCAAATAGTCAATATTTTTAAAACTGTTGTCTTGCTTCATACTTAAAGATACTCAAGTACAATAGTTTTTGGAAGACATGAAACAAAATCTTGGATTACTGTCTGGGGAAGTATTTGCTGTTCTTCACAGATATTCCCATTTGTCTATAGTTTGACTGATTTCTATTGATCTTGTATTCTCTTTATTACTTTGTGTTATGTTCTGCTGCAGCAAACATTATTATGCAGTAAAGCACCTCTACAGTAGCTTTGAGCTGAAAAACTGAGGGCTCCTCATCCTAACCTTAGAAAACCTCTCGGTCCCTGCCAGGGAGAGATAGGATCAGTAGACAACCCCAACATTTTCAATTTTGTGCTATCAGACACTGAGGAGATGTGTCAACAGTGGGGTCCTACAGCAAGTAAACACAGGAGTCTGACAAGCAATAACCTAGATTCAACATCGCCTCCGGTCCTCCCACTGAAGGTCCGCTTTCATCTCATTTAGATCGAGATCTGTGGATCAGAGATGACGCCTATCCCCCCGAAACACAAAAAACTCCAGTGATGAGAATGTTCTCATGGGCAGTCCCTCGTAACTTTGAGCATTTTGCCGGTTTGCGGCTCGGTCAACACTCGCTGGGGTGGTACCATCTGTAAATCAGAGATGTTTTTTTCCTTGCACCATATAGCTTCCAGTTATATGAGTAATGATTGTTTTAATGAGGCACCATCTTGTGTTTGACAGTTAGCTATTATCTCTTAATATATCATCAGTGCTCATACAGTCAATGTATTCAGAGTCTTTATGGGCTTTATGTTGAGTAGCAGTGGTAAGGTAGGGGGTCCAGGCCACAAATCAGTATTTTTAGTATAGTTAAAATGTTAATGTATTCACTCAGCCACATCCTCTGTATTGTTGCCCATTATAGAGTGAAGAGGAGGGTGGCTGCAGCTAAACTGGACAGAGCTCAATGACTAAAGAATACTGTGACATCAAAAAGTGTTGGCAGGTCGAAAGAGGAACTCGTGAATTTGTTGAATCAACTTTTCTTTTGTTAGTTTTTTTTAGCATCAGGAGGGATCAGAGGGTTGAATAGTTTGAAGCCCCAGACGACTGAGAAGCCATTACTGTATGGCACAGTCCACTGCAGAAAAGCTCCCTCTGAGATTCAAATCTTGCAGATTAAAATAGTGTCTCATAAGCCTGTGTATATGTGTGTGTGCAACTGTGCATGCGTGTGTGTGTGTGTGTCAGGATTTGTTCTCAGTTGGTTGTGTTCAAAATGCCTTTGTGGGTGACTGCATGTGTTTTCAGCGGCCTAAATACCAAAGCTTTTAACATCAAAGCACCGTTAAGATTTAAGTGCACAGAACTTTGCCAATTATGACTGTAAGTGATGTCCAGCAAAGACTGTTGATGAGCTGCACTCACTCAAAAAATACAAAGCTTCCAAACCACCTTAACTGTATTCTAGTTCCAGACCAATGAATCACTGCCCACGTCTCATTTTTCTTTCACTCATTTAAAAGGGTCTGCTTTTTGTTCTTGTGAATAGCTGTTTGGGAAATGACTGAGCCAAACGAAGGCTTTGTGGGCGGGACCAACTGTCTGCCAAGCTCCGTCAGGAAATATTATACATAGTTACAGTCGACGGCTTAATCTCTGTTTACGGTTTACTCTGAAATAATACAAATAATAATGCCCACGATGATATCACTGTTTTAAATGAAGGTTACGTTTATCATGCTCTGTTAGCAGACACAGACAGCTGAACGCAGCCCTTCATTACTGTCTAACAAATAAATCTCAAGTTGAGAAAACTTTGGTAGTATGAGAAAAAATGTACTCAGTGTGGAATAAAGACAGTGATGTTAGTTCAATGCTCATTTAGCTATAGCTTACCAGGCATGGTACTATCTTTCTGATGAAAAGGCAACAATTATTGCAATTACAATCTTTTTTATTATCCTTGTCATTACAGTATGAGTGGAAGCTCCTAAAAAATATAATTATTGGTTTGACCAGGGAAAATACAATCCTCCTCGCTTTAAAGAAGGTTAACATAATGTCAATGTCCAACTGAACCATAGAGACTGAGTATAAGGTACCTGGTATGATGTTGCCAAAAGTGAGAGATTATTTAAGCATCCCCTTGCTGAAACCTTGAAAAATGTTAAAATGTCAACCTTTACTCTCTAATGTAATATACAATATGTATAAACTATGTTAGTGAGGTTTCATATTTGAAATAATAATCTTGTTTTTTTCTTCCTTTTGTCTAGTTCCACCCAAGATATACGACATTTCCTCTGACATCACGGTAAACGAGGGCATCAATGTGTCGCTCATCTGCACAGCCAGTGGGAAACCTGAGCCAAGCATTTCCTGGAGACACATAACCCCATCAGGTGAGTTCACTTCACCTCTCACACACCTATGCTAATGAATGGGCAAGCGGATGAATAGATGGACAGACGTATGGGAGGATGAATTGCTAGAGGAAATGAGGAGGCATGGACAGGATCAATAGGTGATAGACAGAGGACGAGAGAGGACTGGTAGTTATGTAGCTGATGAAGGGGGGAAGGGATGAAGAAAGACATTGGTGTGGTGGATCCATGACAGAACAGGGGAGGTGGAATGGGTAGATGTAATAAATATTTAAATAAACATACAATATCAGTGAGACCTGACTATTGAGCTTCTTCAATAACAAAGCCATCTAGTGCAGTGTAACTAATGCTAGAGGCAAAAGCCAATTAGTGGTTTTCTGTAAATCAGTTGAATCAAATGGTTCCTCCTACTAACCAACGTTTAAGAGATACAACGATTAGATAAGGGAATAACTTGTTCAAATGTCTTCAAATTGCATGTATGCCCTCTCAACCTCAGCCTAACTTTGGGGATAGCTAGATATAGATTTACAATACAATTACACTAACAAGGAGGGCACTCGGAGAGCATAAACCTAGGCCAATGGTGCATTCACATGCTTCTAGGATGCTCCCATGGCTTGAGTTGGGAAGTCGTTCATCCATCTTCTGTGTTTTCAGGAGCTCTAAGTCATAATGTTGAAACAACATGGATTCCGCTAAGATGTGTTGTATTAGTTTTTAAGTTGTTGTTCAGACCTGAGGGGATTCTTTTTTCCAAATATTCTGACTCAAGATGAATAAAGCACAAAAAGTGCCTGGCATAATAAAACATTTTCTTTTAGATGACCATATCACATGAAACTTGCCACTTCAGCAGTATATGTGCGTATTGATTTATTAAAATCATATTAACATATCCTTCGAGCTAGCTGATGATCTTAGTTTCTGCCTGCCAGAGTTGACGTTTGTTACTGTAACTGCTGGACCTCTATAGGGTTTTACTTTAAGTAATGCAATCGGTTGAAGAAAATACATGTTCTTTTTAAAATAATTAATCTATGCTGAATTTGTTAATATGCTGTAGAGCAGTTAGAGCATTAAAAAAATGTACATTTCTCATCAAATGTTCCTACTTCTAACTTCTATGTTCATTCCAATATGAAATGCCACTCTTTAAACCGCTAAGAAACAACAACAGATAACCCAAGCCATTCATTTTGTTGCTCGTTTAAGCCAGTGTGTAACCATAGCACATCCTGCTCATGTGTATTAAGGATTTCAAGTATAAAAAACGCAGCTCTCTTCACTGCAGGGGGACCAGTGATTTGCTTTAGCAATTTGTACACCATCATTTAAGGTGAATTAACAAAGATTTTATTTTAATTATCATAATAATGTATTTAGTTGGCTGCTAGTCAGAGCACACCATTAAGTGCTTTGACTACTGAATCCTGCCTTTGATAAACTCATTCCAAAGCGTTTAACTGTTGCTGCAAAGCCCCCACCTAGCCAATGCTAGTCCTCCCTCATTTTCATATTAATGGATTAGAGCATGCTGTGCTTATCTGATAGCTGTGAGGATGACTGCATTTATCTTATGGCTGTCAAATCCTCCTCTCTGGTGTGCTTGCCCTGATTGCGTTAGGGTAGTTTTCAGAAGATGATCAAAAGAGCCATCCTCAGAGTCCGAGTGGCAGTCACTCATTCTACTTTGAAGTGTCCACACTTTGAAGTATGCCGGGAAAGAAATGATATGCTGGTCAAATAGAAGGGCCCGGGACTAAATGTAATCACAGACTGTCTCACTTCACATCAGAAAGGAAGCCATTCGCCATGGGATCTTTGAGTCGGGTTTTGTAGTGAGGGCCATTTGTCTAAAGGACGTTGTACAACTGAAAGGTTGTAATAGGCTAATTACCTATCGCTGGAAATCCATTAAATCTCTTGCATATGAAGAACAGTCTGCTCCAGCCACTGCACAGGCAACCTGAATGTGCAGCCACATTTATAGAAATATGTATCTTAGTTATTAATTACCCATCAGAAAGCAGCAGATCTGCAGCCAAACTACTTGAATACCATTTACACATAATAAATAAATAATAGTCCCCCATTTACTGAAGTTATATAATCAAGCAATTTATTTTTGTTTTTAAATGGGACAACATTTCTTTATTACAATTTAACTCGTACAATTATATTTTAAAGATTAAATAGTATTGTCATTCACCATATTAGAAATGTGGATGGTGTTTGTGACAAAAATAAAGCTTGGATACTGTTCCAATTATTATTTTTTATAAAATACAGGTTTATGGGGACAAACTTAGTTTATTAACTCAAACAATTGTATTATGTGCAAGTGTATTGGATTAAGTTAATCTATAGAAGTATCTAATTGTTAAAAAAGAAGGAAGGGGATAACAAATTTCAACTTATATATTTGTCCCTTCAAACATTTTATGTATTAATGTAACGAACCATACGTTTTTAATCATGAATTGCTTTAACATCTGATCATATTGTTACACCCCATCATAAAACCTGTGCTGTTTGTATCTGGTGGAAGAAATAGCTTTCAGTGACGTGAGGCCAAGCAGGTGAAATGGCTATAAAGTGACAAACGTGTCTACATGGCAGGTTTTATTTGTGGACCTTACTCTCTTCAACACTCAGCCATTTTGAGGTGAGGTTCGTGATTTTTTTGCACTGTGGATGGTTCTGCTGCAGCAGTCAGTGAAGTTTGACAGGATGATAAATTGCCCTGACTGACTGTCAAGTTCCTATTCCCACTCCGACTGTTTTGTGTTTGCATTTTTCACTTCCTGCCAACCAGCAAACTGCCAGCTAATAATACACTTTCTGCATCCAGTGAAGTGTGGCCACAAACTGTTTATTGATACGATCATTTGGCTCAGTAAGTGTGCATATAAAGTCTTTCTTTATATTCTTTATTCAGAGAAAAGCTAACTTTAGTGACTTTACTTGTGACATAAAGATCATCTTAGTTGACATGCTGCTGGGAGAAAAAACAGAGCAGCATATGAGTGGAGCTTAATGTGCTTAAATCATCATTGGTGTTTTGTGTAGCAGTTTAATTACCCGTGTAAAAAATGTGCTTGGCAGTCAAGTCCTCGGGAGTTTGGGATGATTGCTACATGATAAGGGCGCTCATGACTGGAAAGCCCGCCCGAGTCCCTTTATCAGCTGGTGAAATCTGGATGTGCAAAGTGACTGTTTCATGCTCGCCCTAACCTTATTAACCGCTGTTGATGTGCCCTTGAGCAAGGATTGTACCCCCGACTGTTACAGTGCTGCATTCAATCACCAGCTGAAAATAATTAATGGAAAGCTGCCAAGTTTATGAGTATCAATGAGCACATTTTAGACCCTTCATCTCCTCCTCTAGGATTCTGATCTTCTCCAACAACTTTTATGGTAAACTAAAAGCTTAATTTAAAGGAGAAATACTCTTAGTCATACAGTGGTAATACTGCTAGAAGCCACTCTCCACATCTCTACTTACATTACTCCTATACTGTAGCTCTCAATATCTGGGTGACATGTCAGGCTTTCAGGGTATTGCTTACGCATGGAGTCCTGTGCTTCCTCGACACTCTTCCATAGGTCATAGGGAGGGGGGTGAAGTAGCCTTTAACATAGTCTGTTTCTGTCCGGTTTGGTTGGGTGGATAACACAGCACGGCCAAATTGCTTTGATAAGCTCTTTCAATTGAGATTTGAATCCATGGGATAGAAGTGTGACCTTTGAAAAGGCTGACTAGAATACATATTTGATAGTTTCCTGTGATAGGACTCAGCTGGGACACGTTTTTCTCTTCTTTGTCTTTAAGTAGCTGCTGTACATATATCAAATAACACCGTTTTTGTTTGCCTTTGCATTTTAGATTGCAAGGCACATCTTCCCCAAACTTCCCTCCAAGAAACAGACAGTATCATCCTTTACATCAGGGGTGTCCAAACTACGGCCCGGGGGCCAAATGCCCATTTTGAAACGGCCCTCAGCTAATTCAAATGGTATAATGAAATATGTCCCACAAATTAAACTTGTGCTTGTCATATATTGTACTAATTAAATATATATGTACAAATATATATCACAGTATTCATGTGTTCCCAACTTCCCACTCTTCAAATAAATTCAATCAATTAAAGTAACTAATCTTAGTTGATATAAAAAGCCCAATCACTTATTTGCATAACAAATCTTTTTATAAGCAATCTGAAGCTTCTGTTTTAAGGCATGACTGCAAACTAAATAAATGAAACCTTATAGAGAGCTGTGACGTAGGCTTTTGTGTTTCTTACAGCATTTTCAAGAATCAAGCTTAATTTACCTACATTTGATTGATTTTGCTAACTTATAACTTAGCATATGAGGCAATATACCTCACCTCTAGTGAGGGGCCCAGCCCTTCATATATCTTTCTGTATGTGGCCCTCTGAAAAAAAAGGTTTGGACACCCCTGCTCTACATTGAAGAGTCACTACAGTATAGCTGCTGCAGCTTACTCAAAGCTGGATCAGACAGAACTTGGTTGGTCCTGAACTTAGTAGCATCAGCTAGTGAAGAGTACAGTACATCAGTCGGTTTCAATTTGAACGACGCAATGAATTATTCAAACTTGGCTTTATATCCCTGCTGCATACCTTGAGTTGTGCCTGCCATGTCACATTGAAATTGACAGCTCTTTAAGAGATGCTAAACAGTTTTCTGGCGGTCTGTTCACCAGGGATCTCTCATTCAGCATTGGGTTCCTTTCCTCATAGTTTGCTATGAACTGATGCGCAGTTCAATGGCTGACACTTGAGCACGCTTTAAACATGATGGGAGGTGAAAGATAAAGAGTTAGACGCTGCATTTTAAATTTCCGATATCAACAGCGGGAGCCATGTCTAACACTTCCCCATTCAGATGTTGAGCTAAGTATTGCGAACTAAAGAGGTGCTCAATGGGCACATGCTTTATTGAAGTGTTAGTGACATGATGAATAGTAGACCCTTCTTTTAAAACTCAAATGTGATATTGAGTTACTGCCACTCTACACATATTTAATAGGTGCTGGCAGCCATAGTTGATTTCATGAGTACAGACAGCAACCTTTTTTTTTTGTAACTCTTTAACGCCCACCCCCAAAATCCTCTAAATTAGAGTGAATTAAGTGTTTTTGATGTAGAGACCCATCGAAAACAGAGGGCTTCAGAACTAGGACTGATTATTTACACGTGAAAATAATTAGTCTTGGTGGCTATGTCTAAAATAGATCTCAAAACATTACAGTGTTCGGCTGCCGGAACCCTAGTTAGGGTTTTAGTTGTATTATTTTTTCTCTGCATTGTTCCTGGAATATTTTATAAATGTAGGGACAAGATGAGAGTCTTAGTACTAGCAGTCTGCCAAAGTTATACTTCCTTGCAACAGACTGAAAGGTGTGTGGCACAAGGTTAGTGGTAGTGTTTGTTTTCACTCGATATATTTGACTCTTCTGAATGATTCCTGTAGCACATACTAACCTTGTAGATAAACAAACACTTTTTCAGGTGTTTTTGTTACATTCTTGTTAAAGCCACAAACTCTGAATGCATACAAAGGGATATGGCTAAATATTGCACTGTGTTAAGTATTCAATTGTTGGCTAATCTGGACAGATTGATTCAATTCCACACATTGTTGCAGCCGAGACAGTTAATTCAATGAAAATAAGCACAGTTGAGCTGGATGTGGGGTTACATTTCAGCTAATTTGTTACACACTACAGTATACTCCAAAGAACAAGGTTTTTCTTACTTTGAACTTAAATCCTTTGCGATCCCACAGTCACATAGATCTTTCAAACCACCAAGTCCGGCGCCTAGAATTTTCTTTCCCTGCCTGTAGTTTATCTGGCTAAATATGTAAGCACAGAAAGTTAAGTGATGTCGTTGTGGTGGCAGCACATGCGATCAGACAAGACTTAAGACCCATTTTCACTCTGGATTTTTACCTCAGATTGACTTCCAGGGAGCAGTGTAGGGGTTATGTATCAAGGCAGACTAACAGCCTGTTTTTCAGGCAGGCCCCGCACATAGTGTGATTCTACCCCTACTTCTGGCCCACACCTTGAGTTAGGGCCAGAAGGCAGAAGCACACAATGTAGCAGCGTGGGTTGTTCTTCGTTTTCAAGAGTTAAAAGGATAAATTGATGTAAAAAATGCTGCTCTATGCTATAATGGATTCTTCAGCGATGCCTGCCCTATCTGCGTATTGCAGCCCTGAAGGAAGTGTACTCAAAGCTTTCCTACACAATGTGGGAAATTGCTTACTGCAACAGGACTTACCAAGCATTGGCGCTGAATGTCAAATTAACCTCTCTATGATTTCTTTAATTTGCTTGGAGTGACATGTCCCTCAGGTGAGAAGGGCCTCTGCAAGTCTCTCAAATATATCTCAGTATGCACTCACACAAAACTCCTGTTTGGACTCTTTGTGGTTTTGCATTACTTACATCAACAGCAGAGTTTTTTTCCTTACATCTTTTATTTTTCATATTTTTCCAGGATACATAATGATATGTCTGTTTTAGTTTGCTTCTATGTCTAGGTTGAACATTCAACATACTGTAATGTTCTTCAAAGTATATATCAAGGAGGCCATTCTTGTTAATGGCTTCTTTGACCTTTGCAAAGCCGGCTGCCTGCTATAATCAATGGGAATACCATTTGCAGCCAGGGCAGGATGATGCATCTAAATATACTGGATTCCATTTATCAAGAGAGAATGCCCCCTAATTAGATTTTGTTCAAATAGAAATGTGTCTATTTGATTCTGAACTATCTGTATTAGTTTAAACAGGAGACCAATGGCCATATATACTTAGGAAATAAGTCAATCATCAGATATGTTACAGTATAATAAACACAATTTGTTGTGCATTATATTTTAAACGTTGAACCGCACTTGATACATCATTTTATTTATTGATGATATAGGCAAAAAATAATTTCCTGGCATTTCAGAACATGTTTAATGATCATTAATTCAATAACAAATAAATAAAACCATAAAGATTCAAATAGCAAATGCAGGACAGTATTACATATATTGTTGTCCTTGTCATAAACGTTTATGGCAGCATACCATTGCTTTTATTTATTACATTTTATTTTAAATACATGAATCCTTTCAAAAAACACATTTATTAAGCACCACATTGGTCAAAATGTAAACTCATATTTAGTAAAAATCTTTCATGAACCCCCCCCCCCTTGAGTTCCCCAAGCATACACACTGTTGTATGATTCATTGTTTTTTGCGGTTTTGTGAAAACTTTTGAAATTGTACCAATCACAAAATGCATTTGATCATAACTTTGTGCAATGGGACCATCTTTCTGACATGTTTATCAAGGCTTAGCAACAGCATTTGTCTGTGATGTGAAAATGAATTTGGCAGCAAAGACACATGGAGTAAGCCTTCCGATCATATTCAAATGAGCTTAGTGGAAAGACTACTGATGGTAATGGTTAATCATTTACTTCTTCAACCTTACTGCACATGACTGTGACTATAGGTTGGATAAACGTCATGAGTGTAGAAATAAGCAGCACCATTTCTGCTGTATAGTTATTCTTTTTTAGCTATATCAACCCTATTTTGCACGTTACAGGCCTTAATCTGTTTCACAGAAAAAACTGCAGAACTGCAGTTACCAACAGACTTCTTAGATTTAATTAAAGTTTTTTTTTCGAGCAGCCAGAAACATTTGAAAAGACAAACATACTTCTGCACAGCGTAGGGAAAGGGAGTGCATCAAGAACAATTATAAATAAACAGTTATAACAGGGATGTGGGATTCAAGAGCACAATTAAAAATGCTGTCATTTGCGATTGTGGCATTTTGTGGGCTTTGCAAAATTGATACAATCATGGTAATGATGTTATATCTTCCACCATACTTCATTCGTTTTAACTCATCTTGGAAGCTTGACAAATGTTTTATAACATCAAAGATAAGAAGGTATTTTAATGCTGAATCATTAGTGCTCCACAATTCTCTTCACGTTTGCAAGCACTTGCAAGACACTGTAGCTCCATCAGTTTAATTGGGAGCCTACATACCACCTGTTGATATGACTAAAGGGTGCTGTTGAATGTGGGAGTCATTACTACTCACACCTGCTCCTTACGTTGTGCCAATTACATTGAGATTTACATTTATATGTATTCCTAGGAGAACCACAGGAAGGACTTTTAATATTAAAATGACTGCAATTTATTGATTAATGCAAATTCTATAGCACTGGTATTGTGTAACCTGGATTACTGGCATGGCTTATTTTGACGCCTCAAAAGAATGGAGTCATCAATGATTTCATTAATAACACCTGAGCTTGACCTACTATGTTAGGGGACCTTGTTTGGCTTCCAAACTATTTTCCGTATTTAAAAAAAAGTTTATCTTAATATTGATATGGTTTGAGTCCTTGTTATAAATTACCATAATTAAGGCACAGATGGCAATACTGTCCCGCTGATTCAGCTGGATATAGAGTGACATTAAGCATCATTCCTGCTGTGAATGATCTCATTCATTTTCATCGCCCTACTCTACAGTGTATATTTGACCTGTTCTGCATCCTCAATCTTAAGTGATACAGAACTGACTTTGTCAATTGTATTTGCATTGAATCAAAGTATAGGCTCTGATTTTCGAAGCAGAGCCTATACTCAAAGAGTCAACGAGAGATGCTGTTTTGTATCATACTGTACAGTAGGGTCAACCAAGCATAGGTGGCCCATTTCTTACCCACTCTCTTATCATGAAATCTACACTTGTAAGTGGCATCTGAGGACTTACTTTAATTTTCTTCTATTGATCTTTCTTGAGCCTTTTTTTGGCATGTGTTGTTACTTTGCAAAATCATTAGAATACATATTTTTTGTAATAAATAATAATTTAGGTCGTAGACTTCTAAGAGATTTCATTTAGCATGATTCCTTGGACTAAAAGTCTTAAAGCTACAGGAAAAAGATATCGTCTGGTGGGTCGGCATCAGAGTCATTGCCTTGAAGAAAAACACACAAATGTAATCAGGCAGTATGAGATGAAACTGATATGTCCAGTAGGGTGAAGTTCTATTCTGCTGAATAGAACAACATTGACAGTTTGGGGTTTTTCAACAAAAAAAGAGAGATTCTACTAAAAAGGAAATAACTTGCAAAACATTTACATCTGCTGTAATCCACAAAATGTACTATAAAAATCCTTCACACTGGAGTGGTTTTTAACACAGTGCTGAGTCTTAACTGCATTACAAATGTTAGTCTGCTCATTTAGATGTGTACTTCATAAACATTTACGTCAAAGTGAAGTGCTCAAAATCAGATAAACCACTCTCAACATGAGAGGAGTTTGTGATTTTGCACAGGTCTGTCTTGCGTGCACTTCTGTAAACTAAAGCCAAGAAAATCGCATTTAGATTTCTCCTGAGCAAGTGCAACCCTCTCCCTGATTTTAGATCAACTGAGTGCAAAAATAGAGGCTTAGAAATAATATTGATGTTTATCAGAATGGTTTGTCAATGGCATCCAAGTTCCTGTTGCATAATTATACAAATATTTATAGCTGGAGGGGCTGTTCAACCCTGTTGGACAGAATGGAAAAAGTCTGTCTCTCTTCTCATCCTGCTGGTAGTGACTTGGCTCAACACCATCTCATACATGACTCATATATTTCATACATGAGTATTGTTTCTATAAACGTTCATTCTTTTCGGACATTGATTGCTCTTACTTGCCCTATGCATCAACCAATCGAATGCATCACCCAGTGGCAAATAAGTCATTCATCGTGTTTCCCAGGATGAGACAAAAAGTCTGCTTCCTGTGGAACCATAGATTTGATTCAGCCATTTGGTAAATTGCATTGGAAGCATCAGGCATACTTTCCCTCATGGGTCACTGTTTCTAATTTCATTGCCCTAGTAAAAGACCCAAGTGCACACAGTGGATTTCTACATCCTGCGTATCATAATTCCCCATTACTGTGGAATACACTGGAACTGTGCATTAAGGGCAGTGTATAGGTCAACCATGGTATCTACTTGGTGTAAGAGAGTGAGGGGGCTGTGGGGCTGGTATAGGGCACTGAGACAGAAGCCTGTGAAAGTCTATAGTTCTTTTTATAATCCATAATTAAGTGCATTTATATAGCAGCTGTCTAAGCGGAAGTCACAAAGTGCTTCACAATAGTCGACAAAAGCAGCAACGGTTGGGAGGCTTCTGTGATTTAGATAAAACATTTGGTTATTTATTACAATAAAGAAGCTTGACACAGTGGAACCAATAATGTTTCACAAAAATGCATAAAAGGCTGTATTTGTGGAGACTATTACAATGTACTTAGTTTTTTTATGTTTTACCCTTTGACACACATACCATTGACGAATATATATACACGTCCTGACCCCTTTTTATGAATCAGTGGTGCGTAATTAAACAAACAGTATGTGTCACATTTTACCAATACAAACAGTATGAGTCCATGGCATCAGTCATGAGTAATTGTTGCTTGATTTTTTCCCGAAATAATTTGCCCCTTCCTGATGTAAACTTAACTAAACACCCATCAGCCTTCATAATAATGTTCAGTATTGTGTTGATACTGATACTGTTGTGTGTCTACTGAAGAGATGTACATATATGACCAATTTAAAGCTCTATGAAAACTACATCAGTAATCAATACCACGTGGAGAGCAAACAAATGCCTCTTCTCAAGGCTTTTTAACACAGTTAATCATAATGTGGACTGTGCTGTGTGCTGAAATCAGGTCTATTAAGTGTGGTCCAGTGTGTAGAATGCAACCAACTGATCACTCCTGCACTCAACCTTGCCTTTCCAAAAGTGTCGGAGAACCTTGGGCAGGGATTGCCACATCAGTCGACAGAGCTTTACATCCAGACTGCAGAACTGTAATGCATTCAGTAAATGTAACCCGCAGCTATCCTCAGCTCTCTGGATATTCTATTAATGTCTACTACTCACTACTCACCGTGAATTAAAACATATGGTCAAAGTGCTTGAGCCTCACTTAAATATGCCTTCGCAAGTGCATTTTAGTCGGTCTGTGTGCATGCCTTGTATAAATGAGCCTTAGCCTCAGGTCATTATTTCCCTTGTCTGTTCACACTGATATAGGTTAATAAAAAACAACATTAATTTTGTTAAAAAAAGGGAAATGTTACAATTTTTACATACAGGTTTGGTCTATTCTGAGCTACTGCAGAAACATGGTGTTGTAACATTTTAAGCTCATGGAAAACTTCAACTGTGATTTAGCATTAAAGGTCCCCTATTATACTGTTTCTCATCAATATATTATAGGTCTCAGATATATGCAAAACATGTCTCTGGAGTGTTTGGCTCGAAACACCAAACAGATCATTGTAGCATCCCATAATCCCCTCTGTTTCAGCCCTGTTTCAAAAGTGCTGATTCTCTGTCTGTTACTTTAGATGAAAATAAGGAGCCACTCCCCACGCCCCTCTGAGATATTTGGTTAAAAAGAACACAAAGGTGCTCTAGGAGGAGATTCGGGTGATAAGGTCGGGGGGGGGGTTACCTTGGTTGGTTATTGGCTAATGGTTACACAAGCCAAAAAAACGTTATGACATCATTAGGGATGAGTATCGTTAAGGTTTTAACGGTACTACTACTTTTATCGATACCGCTTATCGATACCGCTTATCGATACCGCTTATCGATCCGGTCCTTTAACGGTACTCTTATCGGTTCTTTTGGAGAGAAAAAAATGAGGTAAACTAACTAAACAAATTGTGAACAAAATTAACATTGCTTTTTATTTAAATTAAATAAATAATATTTCACATCAAAAGAAACAACAGTGTTTTATTAAATAATGTGATGACAGAATTGTAAACAGAATAGCTGAAACTTTAACAAAATAAATAACTCAGTTACCTCTAATCATTAACCCATGTTTATATAATTTAGTTAGCTCCGTGTGTTGCTGCTAGCATACACAACATACCTGACGTGGAAACGTTACTCGTGGATGGGGCTACAAAGCTACTAGAAAGACAGTCGAAAACGGTGCATTTCTCCGTCTGGATGTGGTGCACTTTTGCTAAATGTTTAGACAAATTGCTCGTGTTACCGCCCTTACATGCTAAACATTGCACTTTTGGTAACGAGCATTGTCCACATCGAGACGGGTAAAGTTTAACCACACCGTGGAGCACGTTCTCTCCGCCATCTCCTCTGTGTGTGTGTGTTGCTGCATGTAGCAGCCGAGTGTGTGTAAACTGCCCCGCCCCCTCGCACACAGACGGGGGAGAGAGATCTCTCGTCTGGATTGGAGAGATCGAAAATACTAAAAACAATCATAGATGCATTTTGCAGTCTTTTTGCATATTAGAAACGGAGTTGGCGACACTAAAACTGCAATATAATGTTTGTGTAGCATAATACATAATACATATTTTTTAGATGTCTCCAGTACCGATAAAAAGACCGATAACGTCGGAGCTTAACAGTACCACGGTCTTTAATAATTCAGCCCCAGGGCCCGTTTAATACCGGGGCTCGGTACCCATCCCTAGACATCATAAAGTGGCCAAAATCTGATCTGCTCATTTTCAGACAGGTTTTTATATAAATGGATCAGGACGAAAAGAGAGAGAATCTTTTTTCCTGAACTTTCAGAATCTCAGAGGGGGACACATATTTATGTATAAAAGACATTTTGCATAATAGGTGACCTTTAACTCTATGCATATTACTGAGGACATGGGTCTGTGCAGGGCTACCGCACAGGCAATGACCTTCACTGAAACTACAGGAAATACAATTCACACATCGACCAAACTCTTTCATTTGAATCAAATTGTAATGTAATGTGTAAATGTAAATCTGATTTAGTTCTGAAAAACACTTGATGGCCGATCTCTGTTTGTCTGTAGAGATCCTAGATGTTGCTAGACACATTTTGACAAAAACATTCTGAATCTTTCATTCCAGTCCTCTCTTACTTATTGCCTGCTTGAAAAAGATGTGCAAAAGTCACATTTCCCATAATATCATTTACTGAAAGCATAGGTTTTTCTGTATATGTTATAAACAGGTTAAGGAATGACCACAAATTGAACCATGTTGACATAGTCTGCATACATACTTTATTTTTTAAATACAAACTCGCACAGCACCATCAGATCACTTCTATACTGCACTTCCTACTCCACATCAGTGGGATTACGTGTTTTAACACAACTTAAACATTCTTTTCACTGGTGCAATGCCCAGCTCTCAGCCATACTCCTTCACAAAAATAGAGCTCTTTTTGTTTTTTCTCCCTCCCTGTGCTCTCTTGGCATATTAACACAGTTCTGTTTTTCAGACACATCCGGTGCTTGTTTATGGATCAACATTTTTCTTTCCTTTGCAGTTTTTGTATGGCTACCAATATCTTTGCCAAGACTCTGGGACTCCATCGTTGTGTGAGAAGAGACAGGAAAGCTCATTATCCGCAATGCCTTCCGTTTCAAGATTTTGACATAGGAGCTAGTAGATAAAAGCCACCATGGTTGCAGAATAACGAAGTGGCAATACATAAGAATTCAGCTCACTTGCAGAGGAGATTGGCAGCACAAAATGGCAGTATATCCACTCCTGAAGAATGGAGTGTCTTCATTCTTGATCCTCTTTTGTGAGGTATTGCCGAGTCAGTGTCGGGTCTCTGCTGCTTTGTGAACGGTATTTTGGGCTCAGTTTTCTAGATTGTGCACTCTGTTTGATCCCCATGCTTTCCAAACACATCCACACACCTTCAATCCCCAACCACCATTACCACCCTGCGTAGTGGTATATAAATAGATTTCACACTGAGAACCACTGGCTTGGAAATTAATTCTGGTCATGCGAGAATCTGCCACAGTCTATCTAATAAACATACACAGTGCTGCATGCTGAGATTCTATATCCATTTATTATACAAGCACACCCCGTCAAATTGGTTTCATTATGAGTATTCCAATTTCATAGCCATCCATCTATCTATCTATCCATCTATCCATCTATCCATCATCTATCCATCTATCCATCCATACAACTATCCATCTATCCATCTATCCATCTATCCATCTATCCATCCATACAACTATCTTACCTTTATGCAATTATCCATGGCTTGTCGGCTCATTACAAATCTTTAGTTTGAATAACTTTACTTAATGTCATCCTGATTATTCAAACACTATTACACCCGACAGAATACCGTATCCCATTATAACTTATTTGCAATTACAATTTGTTCACGTCTTACTAAGAATACATTTCCAACAATTGATTTATTTACTACAATATTTAGTTTCTAGAGCACAGCACTAAGGTATTTCAATGTTTCTTTGTTGATCGGAGTGGACATGTTTGTTGGATTCACTCCCTCCAGCTAATATGCCAGTCATGGTGTTTTGCTGCTTCTGCCTTTGGCACTGTTGGCTAACTACAAAGCACTGACATGTGCATTGAGCCAACAAATCTGTCTGTCTTACAGGAAGTAGCTCTAACTGCGTTGGTGTGGTGCAAATGATGAATGGATGACTGGGAATAGACCATTATTTAATTTCCTGCTACCATGTCAATATAAATCGATCAATGAGCTGTGCATTCTTCTATTTTAGAATGCAGGGAAGGTAATCAGGAGTTCAGTAGAAAACCTAATGGCATTACATCTTCTACTCAGGGTTAAACTTGAAAGATATTATTCTAAATAAACCACCATCTTATCTTACCATAGGCTGCACAAAGCCTTCAGCTATATACAGTGTATTCATATGTACAGTGTGTGTGTGTGTGTGCTCTGTTTGTATTCTTTGTGGACACAGTGTAAGTACTTGCCTCCATTTTTCTATTTCCAGCCAGGAAGTATGACAGCGGTGAATATCTTAACATCACCGGCATCACAAGGGACCAGGCTGGAGACTACGAATGCAGTGCTTTAAATGACATCGCCTCTCCTGACACCAAAACAATGAAAGTCACAGTCAACTGTAAGTGTATCTCTTTCTTCTTCCTTCCTTACTTTCTTTTTGTCCACGCTGGCCTTGCAGACACATGAAAGACAGCGGGGGAGTCTTCAATGATACCAGTGTCATGTACCTGGCGGTGCACTTCAAGAGAGTACACCTTCTAGAAGTTTGAAAAAGTAGAAAGCTAGGGCTTGAGGTTTCTTAATATTTAATGTGAGAATTCCCTTTTTGTCCGCGCATGTGGGTGATTAATTCACACTAAGGAAAGGTCTGACTGTTCTAAGCACTATTCCATTATGCAGGTAATGAGTCTTTCAAAAGAGTGAGGAGACAGTAATGAGGAGCCGGGTCATTAATGAATGATACTGGACTTTAGCTGTGGTGGTCATATGGAAATCACTGCTCGTAAGTATTGAGCAGGAATGGGCGCTTGACAATTATTGCCAGTTCTTCTCCTTTTAAAAGTGCTCATATACTTTACTGATATTCATGGAGGTTTCTGCATAGATGCCCTGTGCTAAATCTCACTTTTGGCAGAGCTTAACAGGCAGTCGGCTACAGGGACAGGATGGAGATGAAGAGTGAGTGAGAAAAAAACACTCCCCCTGGCCCAGTTACTGAGTCATACCCTGAAAGCTAATCATGCAAGTTTTAGGAAATAAAAATGGTTTATTTCATACACAGTATTTCAATGATTTTACTCTTCTTTAAAAAATAAAATAAAAAATTCAATAATGGCTTAACTTTATTTCCACCTCTCTGAGTTAAGAATTTGTTCTGGCTTCGTTATAAAAACCAAGCCATTGTGGCTATTATTTCTCTGTAATGTCTGGCTCTAATGAGCTGGGTCTGAGTGGTGGATTTTTTCGATGCCAGTTATTTATAGAGCTTCTGAGACATGGGTTCAAGGATGAAAAGTGCTTTGACAACTGGGAGTGTCTTTATGCTGCAGAACAAAGGAGATATTCACAGTGATTGATAAGGCTTGTCATAGCTGGACGCCGTATTTTAAAGCGAGACAGCAGGGTTATGTGGGTTTAGCTTCCAAACTGAGGGAATTGATTAGGAAGACTTTTGCTGTCAGACAAAGTCACCACAGAGTGAGCACCGGAGCGATACTCTGGATGGGAGTGGGCTGTAGTCAAGTGTTAAGCCCTCTGCCGGAGTTATCTGAGGCTGACAGAGCTCCAGAGCTGTTCCTGTCGCTGACCGGACCTCGTCCTTTATGATTGAGCAGAATTGTCCAGATATCTTTTGACTCCTTCAATAAGTCCAAATGGTATGTTATATATTGGCTTTGAAAGGGGTTATAATGTCTGTTTAATATGATTTTCTATATAACCCTGTTGCTATAGCAGTGATTTGGTAGTTGAAAAATGTCTAAAGGAGGTCACTGTGTGGGGTATAAACTCTAACATGACTTCTGCCTTCTGGACTGAAAAATGGTTCCGTATCTCACCGAGTCTTTAGAAACACTTCACGTGCCTTTCTTTGAAATGCTATGTGATATAATAAATACAATTTCGACAGTTGACTTGGATTAAAAAAAAGCAGCAGCGGGATTTCAAGGACATTATCTAAATAATGGGTTTTAAAAGGCAGAGAATCTTAAACCATAATGTAGCATTTTACTTATAATCATAAAAGATGGAAATTCTTTACATGTTTAAGTACATATACAAAGTCTTTCTGACACCTTTGTATTCTAAATAGGTCTGCAGTCATTAGATTATCAGCCTAAGTGTAAAAGCCAGAGCTCCCTCCCACTAAATTGATAAATGTTTCATAATTCTTGACGTCCTGTTTGAGCTATAGCCAACATGTAACTCGATAGTCAGACTTTTCTGTCCTCACAAGCACCTCACACATGAAAGGTCCTGTGTTTTATTGCTGCTGTTTAGCATTCCAAGTGCTGCGCAACTATGAGACCTGCATAAACAAAACACATCGCTGACATTAAGCTGCACAAAGCACCTTTAGTTGTCAAGACCTTCAAATGGCTCCGAGAGGTAGCTGTTTGAAAAATCGTAACTTTAATATGTCATAGCTTTAAATAGTGTTTAATCTTTCTTTTTAATGGCTTTGCTTGTGAAAGTTTACTCGCATCTCCCATTTGGAGACGTGCGACAATTGCTCATTTACAAAGAAAAGGGGCAGAATAGATACATTTAAGTTGTCCACTGGAGCGGCTGATATGGCCACAGCAGGCGGAGCTGGATCCAGCTGGTGGCCACTCTTCACTGCCTCCTCTCCACCGGTGCAGTCCTCCCTCTGTGAAGAAAAGGGAGAAGCATTTGGACCATATCCCAATCCACTGTATCATTCATGCTTTACTGTCACACATTAAGCTATATTCACCCAGTGCCCAGGAGCGGGGGGTATTGATGAGGGCTCAATATGCCAAAAACTGAATTAAGATAAAGATGTGAGCTGACACAGAAACTCAAACAAGAGAGGATAATTACATAGCAAGAAGCAAGTAATGAACGTTATTAAAAGCAAACTACACTGTATGGGCACATGTTCATACAGATGTTTTACTCAGCTGACAACATCAGCCACTGAACTTCATAAAGGTTCTCCTGGGAGAATCTGCAGGTGTCAGTTTTACTCTCTTGTCAATCAACTACTAGAAATGTGCCAGTTGGAAGATTTTTAAATAAATACTCTTTTTTGGAAATAACCAAACAGAATGATGACAGAAAAAAGGACTTTAGGTCTCTTCTTGTCATACAGTTCTTCCAGTTTCATTGGAGGTTGCTTAATTAGGTAAGAGGCTTTAGTAGTGTACTGTCACTGAACCCATCAGTATGAGCTTTGGTCCTCTCAGAGTATCATTCTTGCTAATAGCAGTTCAATTAAATCAAGTCATAAACATCAATCAGCCATGCCTGCACTATTTCTCTTTTATCGTTCTAATGAGCGAGCGTGTGACACCGACATTTCATGGGTTAACAGTCTAATTAAATACATGTCCAAACAATTTCTCTCTGCTTTCAAAACAAATTGTTTTTTTTAAAGCTAAGAGTATAGTTGACCTCTGCAGGCTAATTACAGATTAAGGCCACTAATTAAAATAAGCAAACCAAAGTAATGAAAACAAAATTAAGCTCTAGCATTTTTAGAGTTGTAATAACACCAGGCAGTCCATAACACTAAGCCTGCGTAGACAACCAGCCTGCCATTTGGCTTTCTATGATACGATGATTGAGAGGCAGAAGGTTTCAGGCATTGTCATTGTGCACCCTTTTCTACGTGCTAAGTCCAGCACATGTAACCTTTGTTGGAATTTTACAAAGGCTTAAAAGACTGGCATGCCTTTGTCTCTTGTCTTTATACTTCTGGTGATGAATGGATGACGCCTGCATACTAAAACATGGCGGTCATCCAGAGAGTGATATTAGAATCAGATTGGCTCAAAAGCCCTGCTTGACTAAAGGATATTTCAGGAGTGATTTTACCTGAAGAAATCTGATCTCTGACCTACTTTTTCAAATTTACATATTCATCTTCGCTGCAGGTGGGTGCCATTATTGGCTGGAACTCTCACTGCACAGTGTGACACAAAGGCATACATATCACATCGAGGTGTCTAAGTCAGAGGGATGAATGAGAAGGAAACAACCGTGGAAAACCTCCGCCTGAGATAAAAAGCCACTGTTTGATTAATTAATGAAGCCAGCTTATTGTAGAATGAAGGTGTCCATTACCAACTACATACACATAGAACAATAATGAAAACCTGTTTCTTTTTCAAGCTGGGAAATCAAAGATGTCTGACCTTGCTTTGTAGTTGAGGCGGAGAGAGCTGTCGGCTCTCACTTCTTATTAGATGAGTGACACTACAGAGGTTGAGCATCATGTTGCAAGATGGGTTTTGACAGTTTGCACAAACTTTAGTTACACATGGAAGGTACGTAGACAACCAACTGTCTTGTTTTGCTACATTTCATTTGCTCGTCACTGTTTTAGGTGCTTTATCTATAGCCGTCTGGAACCATGGCAGATGTTCAGATCGTCTCTCCATCTCTCCAAGTAATAATCACAAAGCTGCCGCAAGTCAATTTGCTGGAAATAAATGTGTAAAGAAGACAGTCGATGCCATGTTAGCACCACAGATGTTTGAATTATTGATGCAGAGCAGGAAGATCCTGGCTTTTACTAGATATTTGTCTCTCCTCTAATTTATGTTTATGCAAATTGTTTTTTATATGAAGCCACTGATTATGTAACCGCCACATTTCTGAGAAAGTTAGAGCAGAATATTTACGGCATTGTCTTTGCACCCATTTTGAAGTTTAATTGGGTACCTCTTGACACACTATTTTTTACTTTTTTTCTGTGTGCTTTCATGCTGTTTGCTGAGAGTCTGTATGAACTCATCCATTCCTTTCTCGGTGTAAAGTTCAGGTCTAGTACTGCGCTGGCGTCTCTCCCTCTTCAACATCACTTGTTTCTCTTCATGGCAAGGTTGCACTTGCTTTTCCGAGTGAAGCGATGCCCTGTATGCTTTTAAGTTTGCCAGCCATTTATACGCCTCCTTCCTCTTCCAGCAGCCTGCAGCTGTGAATCCAGCTCACATATTGACCATAGCGTGTTTATAAAAAGAAGAGCACCTCACCTTCTCTTCTGCTAGCTGTAATTGGCCAACAAAACTGTGATCATTTTTAATTAATTATGAGCATGCACATTAGACGTGCTTTAAGCAATTACAGCCAGTGCTGATGGAGTTCTGGACATAATTGAAATGCAGGGGCATACTGTGAATACTTCAAATTCTTTACAACACCTTGTCTTTTGTTTGCTCCACCCGTGCCTTTCCCTTGAAAGCACCCGGGCCTGTTTTGAATTCAATCCCTGCCCGGTTAGATACTCCCCCTACATGCCCCTCGCACGCCCCTGACAGAGTTGTTCAGGGGAGTCACGGCCATCTCTGATAAATAAGAGGTGTACTCGTGGCCAGGAGATACATCTTCATGACCCCCTGTATTAGAATTATTACAGTATGTCAAGTCATGATAAGAAAGTAAACAACTATTAGTGGGGTGTGAGAATGTGTGTACAGCATTAGCATTTCTTATTGAGATTCATTGTGTAATATAACATTTGCATAGCTGTACACAGCATTTACATGTATGTCCTTCATATTGTGTGTGTTTGCGTGAGTGTGTGTACGTCTTCTTCAGTGCTGGGTGGATTGCACTGGTGGATCAAAGGTACGATAAATGTTCATTGTAGTTAAATGAAAACTAGTATTAGAGTATTTAAACATTAGACACAGAGTCTCGGTTGAACATTTGTCGACAGTTTGCGGTATCCATTGAAATACTGTGGCTTACAATTCAAAAGAGAAGGCTTCCTAGAATTGGATTCTGATCCAACCCTAAGTAGAGTTAAAGCCAGTACCCTCGAGCTGTTTGGATGTAAATCCATCCCTCTACATCTCTCCAAAGCTCTCGTCTTGATTGCTATTTGGATTCCTTGCTGCATGCGGGGCCTGAATAAGTGAGCATAATCTTGATCTTCTGCAGAATAAATGTTCTTGCTAGTACTGTTTAAAACAGCAACTTCATATTTTAGCTTGGTCTGCAATTTCTTTGTTACTAGTCATAACAAACAACATACTTTTAACATCACAGTCACAAATGTTATGTGTTTTTACTCAGGTAGGGGTGACTGACTAAAACTTCCTGTAGTGGGAATAATAATTCAATGTGTCCTGGTTGTGGTGGGGTCCTCCACCAGCAACCCCATCATTTAATATGTGAATTAAGTAAGATAGGTGGGGATTTGGGTACCTTGAACCATTTAGAGTTTGAGACAGACAATATATTGAATCCCTGGTGCTGTCAAACCTCACAGTCCTGCACACTAAGCCGGTTATTTATATGCCTTGCATTGTTTAAAAAGAAGGAACACAATGTTCCCTAGCTTTCCTGAATAGAAATCTTAATTAATTAATAAATCTTGGCAGCAAAACCATTCCTTACTGACAAAAAAAAACAGGACAATGAAGCCCACAGATGGCAGTGGGGAACAGTGTCTCTGTGTGTAAGCTGATAAGTCATGCACTGATGAGTCCATTTCTTAATTGCAATGAAAACTCATTTTCAAATCTGGCTGAAGAGGTAGGGTTATTAATTGATCTTTTAATTAAAAAGCCTGCGTTCTCTGGGTTCTCTTGGCAAACAATAGTTTCTAGCTAAATAAATCATGTTCAGTCTTGAATCGCAGCAATTAATCATTAATAGTCACAGGAGGATTACTTAATGCAGGCGACCTGGTGAGGCCCTGTACATTAAGGTGCGATGCTCTCTGAACACACCCTGTCCATTAATATTAGATGGAGAGAAGGTTAACCCTTGTATTCAACATTAACATGCTTGTGTTCATGCGTGTCATAGAGATGTACAACTGGAGACATCGTCTTTGTTCTGATGTCAAGCCCAGCATTATACAAATGTAATAGAAGTCTGTTTGTGATCGACCCACAACCGGCCATTTGTCACCCGGCAGGGCCTTACAGCACCCATTTTTCCAACATGCCTGTGCTATTTCTGGAGCAAACCCCTTACCCCATCTGGTGGAGTTGCCATGACTCCAGGCATGATTTACAGCACCACCACAGCATGCTTTAGACACTAAATTACCTGGATTATTGGGCCCTCATGATTTCTAGTGCACTACTTTGCATTACCCCCTCCAAATTCTGATGGTATATTGTACGATATATGATGATATAGGACATGCCAGCATTTTGAAATTGAAATTATTGGATTGGACCGGATTTTATGGCTGTGATCTGTCTTAACAGACCCCGGCCAGGATTTAAATTGGAAAGACTTGATATTATTGATATGCATATAAAAGCACAGCTTTTTGGACCACCTACAACATTATGGGTACAGTAGGTACTTTTCTCAATTTCATTGTCTTGCAAAAGTTATATACTTGAGTTATGAGACGAACAATTACTTTTGCCCAAACAACAATTTTAGTCATTTGAAGCATAGAAGCTCTCTTCCTGTCAACTTTTATAAAATGTGCCGAGACGATTATACATGAACTGTAAACCAGTACCGACATTGGTCTATTTTGGTCAAGAAACCAGGGTTTATATTCAAAGTTACTTCTCCTTATTCACACCACTAAGAAATATGGCATATACTGTTTATACTGTTTGTGCTATTTTAAGATATTTATAACAAATTATTTCTTAATTACTTTGTTGTTTAAACGTTTGATGCTTGCCAGGATTTTAGCCAACTTTTAATGAAGGACGGTAATCCATGTTTTTTTTGGCAAATAGCTGATCCAATTGGTAATAAATAAAGGGAAAACATAAAAATGCTCCAAGTTCGAAAAAAGAAATACAACTATTCAAATATATCAAAGGAACACATTTGGACAGTTTCCCAGTGTTGTATTCAGTCCTCAATTTTAACATAAAAGACACTGGCTCCCTGAGTGAGTTTTCAAGTATTGACACACCTGCCTGGCCAACATGTCCGCTGTCCTAGCTACTGTTCGGCCGACAGCCAGGTCACCCTGGTGCTTTCAGAGATTCAACATAATCAATGGCCCCGCACAATGACACCAATGGAGGATTACAGGGATTCTTTAAGCCTGTCTGTCGGCATACTGCATTGATTTTGTCATACTTGTTATTGGCTTATATTTCTGTGCTGTGGAGTACAGTTACAATTGTCTACCCTTGTTCCTTTACTTTCCTTTAAATATTGTACAGCTCTTCTTTAGTGCTCTTTTAATGCAAACATTGTGAGTTTGTCACATGCACCATTTTGCTCTAGCTTGTTGTTGCTCTTCTGCAAAGATGCTGATGGGACTAGTCATTTTTAAGTTGGTTGTCTTTATAGCAATCTGTAACATGTGCGAGATTTAGCCGGAAAATAGTTGATGCTTTGAGATTGGGTAGTTTGAAGTAACAGGGGCACACACACACACACGCACGCACGCACGCACGCACGCACGCACGCACGCACACACACACACACGCACACGCACACGCACACGCACACGCACACACAGCCAGCTCAGACATCCCGTCAAGGTCTACTAATGCCCCCCAGCATGGCGCCATCCAACATTTCATACAATGATATATGAACAGTAAAAGCTCTAGCATAGCTCATCCCCTGAATCACTGTCTGAATGCCTTCTGATTATTCAGCCCAGTCGCAGAAGAAAGGAAATAACTGTATACTTACTACACATAAGCAAGGACAGAAAATCAACATACACTAGTCATACGAATGTGCTCATTAGGATACAGGAGAAGGTTGGCGGAAGGTCATCCATCATCACAGAGCGCAATGTCGCCTCAGTGCGCCTTTCAGACATGATCATACGCCACATGTACAAATGCTCACATGTGTCTGTTTCACCTCGCACAGATCTGTTGGATCCCACCTCATCTATCAATGCAGATTTTCTCCGGTTGGCACTATGTCTATCTCACAACAACAAACATATAGGCCATATATAAGCATGTGGCTACTTACATGTAACTGAATTGCACAATACTTTTTTTATTAAGTAGGAATAGACATGTTGATTATATTAATTTCTCACTGTATGCCGTTTTGGGAGTGTGATGCCAGTTAGTACTTAAAGGTGTGTCCCAATATGCTGCCCATATTGAGGTTGTCCAGAATATTTTCATATGCAATTGGAATGTTTGCAGGCAGGGGCCATGCTCCCACACTGGACAAAGGCAGAGATCTCAGGCTGACAGGTTACTCTTAAAAAGGCTCATTGTCAGGAATTTAAATAGTCCACATCTCACTCTCAGACATGGCTGGGCAATTTACAGCTAGCTGCAGAACTGACCCTGGAAGTTCCAGTTTTTTCCTGTATCATTGGCTTTTAATCAGAGTCTGTGTGAATGACACAAAGTAATTTAGCCGGTATTGTATGTCAAATGACTGTGCATCTGATTGTTTAGAGCAGTTTTATTATTTGTCAGGCTGGTGAGAGTCAAGCCAAGTTTACACAATAAACAATGTCAGATTGAAGCATGTGCATCATTATGATTGGTTCTCCTTTTGATTAATGGAGAAGCAGGAAGCCAGTCATAACGTTTCCAGCGGGCATGGACCCCTGTATGCATTCAGTCAGTTCAGTGAGGAACAGTGCTACTGACTGCAAGCACAGCTTTCCTCCATCTTTCAAAGAGGGTCATTTTGTGTTTGTTTGAATCATACCAACAATGGCCAATTGTTATAATTATAACAAGTTTAACATTTGTATTCCTATTATGTGACGGGAAAGGAATGGAAAAAGTGCTTTTTTTTGTTTTTTGTTCAAGCTCATGCAGCAGAATGCCATTGTTGTAAGTCTATATAACCTCAATGAATTAATATGATTTTTTTAAAGGCTGTCTTACTATAAGCAGAGTAAATATTTGAAGTACAAAAGAACGGGTATGCGTTAGAAAAACGTCTATAAGCAAAGCTGCCTTCATGACACTGGCAAAGAGATTTACAACACATTTCAGCACATGAAAGGAGACTCATTTTGTATTCACAGAACCTGCCTGTGCCATTGAGTCTTTGAACTTCCATTAAGCCATTTATCACCATGCAGTGCAATTCATTTCTTTTTCTAACATTGGGGACGGATGCCCTCTTCCCTCCCCAACTCCGCCTCTGTAGACTCCGAGTGTTGAATTTACACTTTATAATGTGTGTGCAGCGATCAAGAATTTGAAGGTTGTCCTTCTCAAGTTCAACAACCCTCCATCATCAGGGCTTCCTGTTTTATTAGGACCAATACCTTTCCCTTTAGATTGCATTCATGCTGGTGATACCACACATAACTGTTTTGACTGGAACTGTATGTTTGACCCAGAAACTTTTCTGTTGGTCTCCTCAAGTTGCTCCTACTATCCATGAGATGAAAAGCCATGGAGTTGGTCTGGGACGCACGGCTCTGCTGAGGTGCGAGGCAGCTGCTATCCCCCCTCCAACATTCGAGTGGTACAAGGGTGAAAAAAGGTGAGCCCAGTTTGATTGTATTAACTGTCTAAATAAAGTGTGTTGTTGACATCCCCAAATGTCCACTAGATGTGGCTGCGTCATTTTACTGTTGCATGACATCATACTGTAGCTCATCATGGCTGAAGAGTTTCTGAAGTGAGCCGGGCGTATAAATTATTTTCTGAAAAAAGTACAGAAAACATTATTAACAGATGGTTATAACTATTGTGAAATATAAGTCATAAAGTCAGCATTTATTTGCATTTAAAAGTGAACTACATTGGCAAGAGGTTGTCACTAGACATTTGGGGCTATTCCACCTGTATGACTATGGATACTCTACAATTGGTTAATTATGTGATATGAAGTGTTTAAGGTAATTTTAGCTCAAGTATGAAATGGGTTTAGTAAGTGTGCCACACATGATCTAATACTTACAGTTAATAAATCCTTGAAAAGCCTAAAATGTTAATTGTACTTCTTGTGAACTATTCCTACAGTAATTCAATAAAAACCACAAAGCCTCTTTCGGAAGTAAATGTAAAATAAACAAATACAAAATTAAAATGTTATTACTGAGGTTCTCAAGGTGTGTTATGATAAACCATTTGAATAAAAATCTGCGGATTTTAGACTGTATGAGGTCATACTTCTTTGTCGAAAAGTAAGCGTAGTAGTGCGATTAGAAAGTTTGGGTTTGAATTTGTTTGTTTTTTCCCAGAGACAATGCATTTGTTTGATGTGCCATTTGTCCATCCTCCAGGGAGAGCCAACACAAATGTCCCTGCAAGAGTCATTTGTGCTTTGTCCTCACCTTGCATCTTAATAAAACGTTTGCTGGCAAGCGGCTTAAATCATTTGCAGCATATACATCAATCAGCCTAGAATCAACGTCAGTTCTTGAATTTGAAAACCAAATTACCCCCATTACCCATCATTTACCCACTCCTGGTGAGCACAATTTCAATCATCAGCTCACACTGTGCTAATTGTAATTATGGGTTGGATTCAATTTATTCAAATTGCTAAGGAGGCAAGTTGGCATGATTCTAGTCTTTACTTAATTCAAGGACTCGTTCTTTTTGTGACTTCTTATATGGCTAAATGGTGATTTCTTCATTTACTCCACAGCACAGAAAGGACTTTAGTAGAAGGACTTCAGCGCAGAACATTTGTGGCGTCTGTACGACATTACCACTGACTTTCAATACTATGTTTCCCATTTACTGTGCATGGGAAAGGCCATTTCATACAGTATTTAGGCTGTCTGGATGAAGCCATACTATCAGTATATTGCTGCTGCTAGCCTATCTCTGTCGGAAATAGAGTGACAGTTTTGACAACCAAGTCTTTCTCTTGATGTGTGACGGAAATCACTCTTGAATAGAAGTGGTTGAGTGTGTTATTGTGCGCGGGTAGGGGGTGTTTCGTTCACTTTGACAAAGGGGAGCATTGACTAGTTTGATGTTAAAATAGTGGAAAGGCGAGACCCCCGCTAAGATTATCAGTGAACGTTCAGCTTACATTGGAGGAGATCACCGTGGGAGGGGAAACAACAGATTTGCAGATATTTACTGGACATAAGGTCACACACAGTGTTTCCAATCACAGTCCTCTCAGAGCAACTCCAGCCAAGCTAAAGATCACAGGGGGCCACAGCAAGGCCAACAGAGAACATATTTTACTCTGGAGGTTTTTATGATTTATCATTTCAAAGGTGATACTGTAGCAGTAAAACCAACCACACCAATGAAATCAAACCCGTTCATCTTTGATAAACTCACTATCAGGATGTGGATTACTTTTATAGCGGGCATTCACATTTCTACAAGCTGCTAAAGATCTACATGATGACCAAACAAAAAAATTGAACATTTGTCAATGTTAAGGCACAGATGAATAGAAGACAATGAGATGCAGAGTGGAGAAAAAAATATTTGGGCGATAACTCTTATGTATGAGATTTTAGCCTTTGAGACCTGCGGGAATGCCGGCCAACATTACTGTCTTTGAGAGGCTGTCATTCATTTTTTAATCTAAAGTTAAGATCATTATATCATTTGAGTCGTGATATTACATTGAGTCTCAGATGGTTAATTTAGTTTAAGCTTAAGTAATTCAATATCAAACCGATTAGACATCAATCATTGCCCCTACATTTGTTTTCCCATCCTGCCTCTCAGGGCTTCCATCCTAATGCCAAGCACAACTGGAATAGGATTTATTGCACTCCTTCTGCACCTGCAACACAACAATGAACAACATGTCAAGTGGCACCCAGCTGGTTCAACTCTGGGTCATTTCTCTCCCCTCTCAGTCCTTCAAAGCGTCTCTCTAAGGCAGACGTGACAGTCCAAGGGATAAATAGATCTGTTGAAGAGGATGATGAAGTACTGCGCAATCTGAAGATCCACTAAAGGACGACAAACATTTGTACCGTCCTTGACACAAGGCGCACCCCCAACTGACTCATTGTGTGTGACTTAATTTCTTGCGATTGTGTTCTGTTTTCAGGATTAACAAGGGTCAAGGCATCGACATCAAGAATCTCAGCTCCAGATCAATCCTCACAGTGACCAACATGACAGAGGATCGTTACGGGAACTACACATGTGTCGCCACCAACAAGCTAGGGACGGCTAATGCCAGTGTGCCTCTCATTCGTAAGTTGTCATTCTATCTGCTTGTAGCTAACTGGTGTGGTGGAGAGTGAGAGGGCTGACAGGTTGTGTGGATGTCAGCGGGGGTTTGTGTGCTCAGGAGTGTTTTCATTTTGCCACAGCATTCTTTATATAGGAAGAAAAGCTAACATTAAACCCAGTGCTGCAACTGGGGGCTCACATGTCACCAGTGGAAATGGTTTATTTGTCATCAGCTTTGTGAATGTTGATTGCCTATTATTGCTGCAAAGTCTGTGTGTGTGGGTGTTGTTGTGTGTCTGCTTTAAAGTCTACATCTGCATGTGTACTGGACAAAAACACCACCTATAAAAAGCAAATGTAGCTTTGAGGTAACAGCATCACAATTACAAAGGAAGATACACGGGTCAGCCGTGCTAAGTTGAATGCCAAGTAGCGGTATGACTCAGACTTTTAAGAGGTCTGAGAGTCAGGCCTTTCACAGTTTTCAAGACGCCATGAGGCTCTGACTAATAACCGAAGAGGCCAAATAATCAGAGGCCAAACTGGTGGTGCATCAGCAATAGACTGCGGATATTTAACACGATTATAGAAGGATTCTTTATAAATTCAGTTACTGAAAAGTAGATGATTTGCTAAGCGACCTGAAGCATAGACAAAAGCTTTCCCAAAACAGGTGCAGACAAAAAACAGCAGCTTATCATGGCATGAACCCAGCTTCATTCTTCAGGCAGCAGCAACTACTACAACATTTTACCCTTCGGGTGAGGGCTTGTGGGCTTGATATGTATTGAGTCATGTGGCTGTCAACTCTCCACCCAGGCCAACATTAGAGGAGGCATTACAACTACAGGGCAATGGGAATTGGTCATTGTGGAAAAAAAAGCGGAGATAAACAAAGAAATTGTATCAAATCATCTGTGACAAAGCTCTAGCAAAGAATAGCAAAGGATATTAACAAAGTAGTAATTATCGGATCAATTATTCAGATAACCCTTATAGGAAAGCCAACACATACAGTAAAGGCAGATGCCATTGTATGACGAGATCCTGATTGAGCACTGGGACAGGTGATGTGGTGTATTGAAACCTCCTTTCAATCGTCTTAGATAGCTTTGAGTTTGAAAAGCCTCTGAAAAGTAATACACTCTAGATTTGAATGAAAACAAGGCTATTAGTCTATTAAAAGACTAACTGGTGATTTTAATGTCTGAATGAAGTTCTTGATTTCCTTAATAGGCCCATTATTTCAGAGATGATCAAAAATCTAAAAAGATAAAAGCACCTTTGAAATTCCCCAAGCCTTATTCCCATTGTCGTGCTTAAAAGCTAGGGTCTGTCAACAGGTCAATCAACAGAGAAGACTACAAAGCTGTTTGGATTCCTGGTGCACAAACAGGGTTACATTTTCCTCTATTTCAAAAGAGGGAAATCCTCTTCACTCATTTTGAACACATTCTAAGGTCTATAGTCCACAGCAGCTCCCCTGAGCGTGTGCTCATCTTTAAATCTCTATGGGAAGTGGCTTTTAACTTAGTTCTCGAAGAATGTTACAAAATCCATCTACACACATCCGCAAACTTGTACTTGCACTCAAGTATTTCTAGGACCACACTGTTTGGCATTTCAGCTATTTTGTCCACCTGCTTTATCTGCCAACCTGCAAAAGTGGAGGGTGAGCATATGTTCTTCCTTAACGTTTGAGGGTTAGTATGGTTGAACAATTCCATTAAATGTAGTCAGTATGAAATATGAACAGGTGAATTAAATGATTCACCAGTTTGCGCTGCACCCTCTGATGATAACGTTGTCCCTAGCAGGCCAGCGATTCAGAATATGAAAAATATATTTCTGTAGAGTTGGCAATTGTCAAAGGAGAACTCCACTCTCCTGTTTGTGTATGCACAAAGAACATCAAAGGCTTGTCTGAGATCCTCAAATGGATGATCTTAATGTGACACTAGCAGGGCCTCAAAGGCAGAAGCGGCAAAGCAGCCCTCAGAATAGTCAGAGGAGGCAGCTTCCTGTGCTGCCACCCCCAACTTCTCTCTCCTTCATTCCCTCTCTTTATCTCTTTGTCTGTCTCTATTGTGGCATCGTCTCTCTGATTCTCTTAGCTCACTCTCTTACTCTTTGTCCTCCCCCCCCTTGTCTCTCATTCTTCCTCTCTATCATCCTCTTTCTTGCACACACACAGCATCACTAGTCTCTTCCGTTCTCTCTCATGATCTCCACTTATAGAAGACAAGCCAATTCTGCTGTCGCTCTTAATGAGAAATGGCATGCAATCGCCACAGTGCTCTCACCGGTACATTGACGCAAATAACAAAACCCAGAGGTTAGATTTCACCACCGGTGACTTTGGATTGCTATTTTAGAACCAGTCGATAGCTATTGATGAGCGAGATGGGAAAGGGGAAAAGGGCATGCATATTTGATAGAGCATCATACATCGAGGTGAATGTTGAGTGCGAACACAATGTGGGTGGTTTGTGGTGAAGTAATTGAGTATTTATGTATGCGTAATAGTTTATTTGGATGTTTTTATTATATAACAAGGTTTGATTACTGTGCATGAATTGGTCTAGTGAGGTCAACCCAATTCAAATAGCCTTCTTAAAATACATCCACTAGGTAAAAAGATTAAATATCAACCGAAATACAAAGCACTAGGGTTATTTTCAAGATTCTGAAGTTTAAATGTGCTTATCCTTCAGCAGTGTAAATCATGTTTTTTCTAACCTGACATAGCCACTTTAAATCAGTCTGGGAAAAGGCTTGCCATTATCTCTGATGAGATTAACTGTTACCCTGGAAAGGCCTCTCTCAGGGAGAGAAAACTCCACTGCCTTCCGTCCAAAGCAGCCACTGGAAGACAGCATGTTTCTGTTTCAAGGGAAACACAATTTGCATCCTGGCTTTGTGCATAGGTTGACATGGTAGGTTCTGGCTTATTTCTGCATTCTTGACGGCTATAATGTCACTGTGTGCGGATGTGCTGGTTTGGATTCTGCCAGTTGTGTTGAAACCAAGTGGGTTTCTGTGCTGCTTATCCATTAGTCAGGGTTTGTGATCTCTTTCAGCTAAGTACCACTTTAAGCTGTGTATTTAAAGTGGTGGTAAAACACAAACTGAATTCTTCGGAGCAGAACAAAAGCATACATCCTCTTTGTCACTACTTGTTGAAGAAGTACTCTGTGTTTGTGTTTGCAAAAAGGTTTTCATTTCTGATTTCTTTTTGAATAACACAATACACAATATAATCATTGAATGAACAAATAATAAAGCAGAAAAGAGCACTTCTGAACAGCTGTTTAGTAACAAAGATGGAATGAGCAGGAAAATAAGCTTGAATGATTGCATACAAATAATCAGAAATCACTTGGGAAGATGTTCTGCCTCTATATATTTTTGCAGATTAAATATTGTATTTAATTCATCACAACTGAACCAGAGATTTCACAGGTCTGATTCCTGCTGTGATTTATTTTCAGTAAGTTAGATTCAATAACAAGACGCAGGTTTTTTTCTCTCAATAGCCTAACTGTAACAACAGAAAAGTAATCTCAATTAATGAGGTTTCAGATTTCGGAGAAAATCATAGCTTAATCGTTTTTTGTCGGTCTGTATTAGCAGTTGTACAAAACCAAAGCAGTAAAGTTAAACAAAAGTGGGATAAACCAGCTGCAGTATGATATGCTGATGTGTTTGTTAATTTACTTATTGAGTTATTCGACATTGCACATTAAAGTTATTGCCATGAAGAAGCCACAGCTTGCCCAAATGAGTTAGTTTTGTGGGCAGATGTTACAGTCAGCATGTATTTGATTATGAACCAGTTTTGCTCACATGTCCAGAAGTGTATGTATCATAAAGTGCTTGCTTTGCAATTGTTTGTTTAGGAATTAGTGTACTATATAGCGTGTGCTTTTTATTCAAGTTTTCCTCAAACACATGCTCTTTTTGAGTTTGGATCATGGGGAAAGTTAAGGTTAAAGCAGCAGAAGATTAGAAACCTTCTGTTTTAACAGCCCAACCGGTTACAGATGGGAGCGGTAAAAAGCTTTGATTCAGCACACTGTGACGGCGATAATGTTTTATAATCTAGTCATTAATGAGAATAGCCTGTGTTACACGCATACAAAGTCAACATAATCTTTAGTTTATGATTGATGTTTTAAAATACTTAGTTATTTTCTTCTACAAATAAACAGACATACTACTGAGCTGGGCCCAGACTGTGTCTTTCATATATATCACCGTTAAATTCAAGGTTGTTGAGCATCATTTACCGCTGTTCTGAAGGTATGGCAGGAATGAGACTCTTTAAACCATTATGAGCATTGCTTTTCAATTCCATACAAACATGGTACATACTGTAGAGATGGCATATCTCTGTGCTCAATTTGTACAAAACTGACAGTATTTGTATTATCCTTTCAATTGGTATATAATACCACTGTATGGTTACACTATTTCCAATTATTTATACTTTCATACAAAGTCATATATTAAATGTTTGTATAGCCCTTGGACTTCAATGTAACGGTAATGCATGATGCACAAACTGGGGTTAATACGAAGTCATCCATAAGTCATGCCTCCGTGTTCCTTTAGAATACAAATAAATACTGTATAAAACTGTATAAAAAGTTTTTTTTTAATAAGAAGTTTCTGGAGCCCCTGTCTGTTCAAGAGAATACAGGGAAAAAAACATGTTATATACCTAAGCATCGTCCGGTTGTGTTTCTGACAGTCTCTCCTTGCACATGCACACTATCTAGAGACGGCACTCACACACACTTTATGATTTTAGCAGAGCAAACTGGCAATCCTTATTTCAACTTCCCATTTGATGTGCTAGATGGAAGTGAACTTCGATGAAAAGACTGAGGCCGTCGTTCACTCCAATTTTCCTCCAGCTTAATTGGTCAAGCTCTTATCCCCCAGCCCACCTCGGCTTAGTCCTGGAGGAGATTTTCTCCGCCTATACCTCTGCCTTCATTTCCTCCTTTCTCCTCTCCCCTCCTCCCCTCCCCAACCGGTAATCGGAAGAGACTGATGGGGGAGAAAAATAGTTACTCTCTCTCTCTCTGACACTGCACAGCCTCCCTCAGGCAAGAGAGACAATGCTGGCTAGTTGGTTAATGAACGTCATGTTCGTTTGTCACGCTTATCAATCACCCCATGTGTACGTGTCATTTCTCCTCATCTGCCATTGTTGTTGATGATGTTGTTTGTTCTCGAACCGTGTGATTGTATCTGAGTCATGGAGCAGAGATGCAGGAAAATGGGAGCAAAAGGTGATACCTGAAATGTTGGTGTGTGATTGCAGCCTGTAATGCAGGGAAATAATACTGGAGCCATGTGGGGATTGGAAGGCATGTTTATGCAAGTTGTTTTTATCTTTTGTAAAGTACCTACCTCCTCTTCTCATTTGCCTAAATTGCTCATAAAACCAGCTGGATCCTGGCAGTATTCATCATTTTCTCTGATTGCATTTCAGTGTTTTAAAATGAACACAATGGATTATTTTGACATAGTTTTTAGGTGGTTTAATTTTCAAATAGTCACATATCAAAATGTGCTAAAAAATTGAACACGCTGGTGTTGCAGTGTCCTTTATTTCCCTCAAGAGCACCCTTACAGTGTTGTGCCATTTACCTATAATTTGAATGCCTGAATTTCCATATTTTGGCAATCAGAAAAGCCATTAACATTTTCCCGTTTCACTGCGATGAGGAAATGTTTGGTGCTGAAACAGAGTGTTCATCCTGCAGCCCAGCGGGCAATGGACTTTATACCCAGCCGACCTCGCAGACTCATGTTGGAGGCCAGATGCACTGCTAGGAATGCTCATCCTTGGATGACTGAGCCCAGTTGATGCTCACAGGATGATACACTCTCTGGACAGCATTAAAAAGGACATAGGATGAATAAGTAATTTTCTGGCTCACTAATTAACACAGTCTTTAACACGGACTGTTCCATCATCACTGAGGGCTCTGTGAGGAAAATGTGAAATAGTATAGCTAAAGACTTTACACAAGGAATGTGTCCCTGCATGAAGAATAACTCGATAATGCACTCAAATGGAGCAGTGAAGATGAATTTGAATTTCTTTGGATCATCCTCTTCCTTCTTATTTAGGTAATAACTAAGACTTCTACTTCACTTTAGCACAAAATGTAGCCATTGGTCGGAGGAGGTTTGATAGTATTAGGATCAATATTATTGACTCAGCATGTAATTACTCAGGCGTTTGTTTTTGGCATACATACTGGAAATGTGCAACACATTCAGCCACTTTGCTGAATACTTCTTTTGGGTTTTTGTCTTGATCTGGTCTTATTAAATTGCTATCTTGTCTTTCTACTGAAAACTATACTTGAACCCATCTCATCTTAAGGACGAACCGCTTATATACTGTACTGTAGCTGTTTGAGTCGTCACATTGCAGCTTTAGCATTAACTCCTCATTATGCTTTTGATAAGATAACCGAGCGGGGCCCCACATGAACATTGATTCCTACAAATCATGTTCTTTAAATCTCTTGCATTATCCCGTCTAAAGAGAACAAAGAGAATAGCAATCCATGAAATGAAATAGCTGTGAAAACTAATGTGTTTTATCTTGCAAGTGAGCAGGCAGTGCAAGGTCGACTGCCATATACACTGCGTGAAATGATGCGTTGCTCTGCTGAATTAGAGAAAGAGCCTTAGTCAGTGTGGTGGAGCTATGAGGGAGAGATTGCATGTCAAAAGATGTTCCACAGTAACGGACGAGTCTCTGAGAGCTCATGAAATGATTCACTGGTGAGTCCATGCTCAAGTATTAATCAGATAGCACCCGCCTGCCTGTGTGAAAAAAAAACTCAAACGAAACTAGCTTCACATATGGGCTCCCACAGGAGTACTTAAAGTGGAAACATTTGTGGAAGAGAAGATACATTTGACCATTTCCCCACCGATATACTGAGGGAAAAGGCATATCATTTCAAGTGTGAATACTGATTCCTACACAGTTTCCCCATCAAAAAGAATGATGAAATCAAATGAAAGCAAATGTTTTTATTATTGTTGGCATATCAATAGCATTTTAAAAGTCAACATAGTTATTATCCAGTTGTTAGATTGCTTCTAAAAAAAACTTACAACAGATTGAGAGCACGGTGAGGACGACAGCGCACCCTTTTGCCCCACAATTGAAATGGCCAATTCCCCTTTCCATGTAAATGGATTAAAATGGAGGTTCTAAGTAGGCTTCTGCTGTATTGCATGGCCTATATACAGCAGCTAACTGCAACACTATAGAGTGTTATTCTTCTCTTTGTGAGGTGTTATCATGGGTGCTATGGTTTCCCTTGTTGATGGATAAGCTCCTCCTCCACCATGAAGCCTTCTGGAAAAGGTGGTTTTCACATTTTTGAAGAGTAGAAAATAGTTTTTCAGCTGCAAGTGTAAGTCGCACTGTTGGTGTGCCACATACTCAAAGCTAATAAAATCCCTATGAGTCCAACCACTGAATCACTTTGAGTTGAGCTCTGATGGTAAAGTACAGCTTTGCTTTGCCAGACATCCCAGAATCTGCTCCCGAATGAGTCACTGCACAAAGCTCGTCACAGCTTATCTTGAATTTAGAGCTTGTTTACCAAACAGAAAGCTATGCTATTTACTTATTTGTTTCAAGCTTCAGATCAAATAGGCTGTAATGTTTACATTACAGTGATCTCGTTATACCAAAACAGCAGTGAATAATTGATGCTGCACATCAGGGAATAGGTTGAGCTTTAAACTTTGGAAAGTCAGAAATCAAAGGAATTGGCCAAGTCATTTTTAAGTACCTCGTATCAGTAACCCCATGAAGACCTAAATGTGTGGTGGTAATTTGTTGGCTATGTGTTAAAACAGTCATACATACCTCGTTTTTTTTATTCACAACCTTGCATCTATTATCAGTCCATTGGGAAACATGTTTACCATACATATGAATAAGCATAGGATCTACTTGGTGTGACATTTTACTCTTGCACTTCTAAAGTAAGGAAGGTGTTTTCCTGCCATCCTTCCGTGGACACACTAAGCTTTAATTATAGTTTGACACACTGGAGTAAACATTTCTGGAAGTCATATTATTCCATTTCCTAAATGCCACCAGTAGCTCAGCCTATAAGAGTTCATAAGGTAATCAGATTGGGACTCTTGTAGTTACGTCCACAAAGCGATCTTAGACAGACTGATGGCGCTCTTTAACTGAAGGGTGTGGCACAGCTAAACTCCACTCTGCTTGGAACCCTTCTTCTTTGGGTTTCATTTACTGTAGCAAAATATGTTGATAATATCTGGTACTTTATTTGATAACCACCACTGTTGATGTTCAAAGCTCATACCAAAAAGTGGAGCTTCAACACTGCAGTCCACTGATAGGACAGAGAGAATCGTCACAAGCACAGCAGTGGACATAATTCAAGAAACCCTGCCATTTTTAGATAGCCAAGCTACAATCAAAAGCAACTGCATTTTTTTGCATTCATTTGATTAGTGTTGTCATGCAATTTAATATTAAAACCTCTAAACAATGCATATGTATGGATGTAATAATAATAGACTACATCAAACTTTCAATTTGACGAAAATGTTATATTACAAAAGAAACAATCTACGTATTTAGAAAATGTCAATTCACAACAGTGAAGAATGTAAAAAGAAGCCGTTGAACAATACGAGTGAATGATGATACATTTCGCTATCCAAGCAGGATTAGAGATCTTGTAGAGATAAGTGTTAACTAGAAATGTTAACTATTTTCTTGAATTACCTCCCTTTCAAATAGAGAAAAATACCCTTTCTTATTCCTTTAGTTCTCGGCCGGTTCATACAACCTTAAAGAAGGACATGGAGAATGAGCCAGTTGTTTAGCATACCATTAGTGTGACAAAAGTGTTTCACCCAATCATAAAACCCTTCAGAGCCCAGAAGCTGCCCGAGCTCCCCAGGTTTCCCTCCTTTCCTTTTTCCTGGGCAGTAACCCGTACACATCCGAGGCGATTGGTGTGATAAAAGATGTTGTTTATGAGCATGTGGAGTGCATCTTGCCATATAGACACAGGTCCTTAATGCATGGAGAGGATTTGTCTCCATTCCCTGTCCCTTGTCCTTGCATGCATCTTTATTTTTATTTTTACGTCTCCATTCTGTTAATAATACATGAATGTCCTCTTTCCCTCCCCCTCCCCCTTCCCCCCTCTCCTCCCCTGTAGCAATTATTGAACCCACGACCACTAGTGCTGTCTCAAGCCCAGGTCAGTATATGTCACCATGCTGTACACCGAATCAGCAAAGAGGTCCGCTGCCTCGTACTAACCCCAGCTGAGTTCCTCTCCTCCATCTTGAGTTTTAACAATTGGCTGGCTGGAATGCCTGCTGGGTGTACAGCTTCATTGTATGTCCTTTATTTGTTTTTTTATTTGCTTTCCTTATTTTTTCTGTTATTCTTTTGGTTTGGCTTATACAGCGTTGCTATATATACTTCCCGCAGCCTGTGTCATCACAACACCCTTCTTTTCATTACCACGCCGGCACCCCCACCCCCACGCGGAGCAAACAGTAGTGTCATTAAAGTGGCTGTTCCGCAGGCCTCTGGGTCTGATGCTTTTCATAATGCTAATGGCTTCTTCTGCTTCTTCTTCTTCTCTTTGTGGCTTTTTCACCTCAAACACCACCAATCTCCCACTCCTCTAGTTCTAACTGCAGTGTATATTAAAGGAAGCTGTTGGTGGCTAAGGCCTTTGGTTTTTGTTGTTTTTTGTAAGATGGAATCTGGACTGTCTGTGTAGTTGTATCACTCCCATTCTGTCTTAATCTTCCTATATCCCTCTCTCTACCTTCTGTCCCCGTGCTTTCCTCTTTCTAGAACAATCAGTTGGCTTTCTGCCAGACTCTTTAACCTGATCTGCTGCCAGTGCTGTTGTCAGTGCTACACTGTCAATGTCGCCCTTGTGCCGTCCCCCCCTCCCTCACTATGTTCTGCCGCTTCCACATTCAAGCTCGGAGTAATCCCCTCTGCCTGGTCGTCTTTTCTCTCTCTCTAATGGTTTTAAGCAAGTCACAGAATGTAATCTCTCACTATGGTTACATTATTTCTTCTTAATACTGTTCATGTGCACAGAAACACGCTGGAAAGCACTCACACTGAAAAGCTTTCACTGGTAGGGACACAACAGCCACTGAATTGAAAACATCCTGAAATATTCACACATGCTCATATGCACCTGCACTTACAGTACATGTGAGGATTCATACTGCATGGTGAATCCGCTCAGTGTTGTTGTAACTTTTCCATCCAGCTCTGTGGATGGATGCCATTGTTTCATGTTGTGTTTCATGAACACACAGGCCTGGATTAGCACGTGTTCGCCTACCTGTCTATCTGAGCCAAATATAATTATCCATGGAGATTCCCTCAGATAACAATTTAAAATAAGCTTAGCACCAACGAACAGTCCTGGCATGACCCTGAACTCTCATTTGATGTAACGCTTGCAGAACAAATGACAATTTCATGGTCCAAAGGAACACCACTGGTTTCAATCGTGGAGATAAACTCACTCAGCATCCCACTGTTCTTGTTTTGTTCCAAGTTGTATTTGAAGTTAATTTTTTGATGGCGCCCTCACTAAGTGGCTTGGCAAAGGGAATTATTTTAGATCCCTGCAAATGGCTCTTTGTTCAATCAAGTTTAATAATGAATTTGACAGTATGTTATCTCCTTTTTTCCCCTGTGAATGAGTTTGGGAAGATGCGCTTCCAAAAATAAGTGTTAGGTAAGCAAATCTGTGAAGTGGGAACAATTGTTCATCCCTCACTGCACCTGAAGTGCATGTTTCAGGCCACTGATCAAGGGCAAATAACTAAGAAAAATCAAATTACATAAAGAAAACAATGTTAATAGGCAACATCAGTCATTGTGTTTTATTATCTAACCTTGTTGTGCCAGTACAACATAAGCACAACATAAATCTGGCACACCATTATGTAATTGTGAAAGTAATTAGGTCCTATTTACAGTACATGCTGGATATTTAATAGTTTTGACCCTGATTTTGAATACTATGATATTTCAAAGTCACAACTGTTTGTCTCCAAAGTGCTGCTGCTGGAGCTACATTACAAACTGGACTGTATCCACATGGATACAATCAACACAGTTTCATCACCGACTTCTCTGCAATACTAATTACACTTTAATAGAAGTAGTTTATCTTGAGTTGTTGATAAAAGCTTAATGTTTCCAACAAAACTCAAAAGGTTAATGGCTGACAGAAAAAGAAGCATGGCAAATATCACAACCCTCTCTATGAGGAAACTGAAATCCTTCAGTATGCCCGACAGGCTGTTGAAAGTCAGCCGTGGTCAGAGCACTGTTCTTGGATTTTTGTGTGGCATGAAGGCTGGCGATGCCAATAATAAGGAAGTCCAACTCTGTGGTCGGGCTGGAACTGCACAGTCTGCAGGCTGAGAGGAGGATGATGGACACGACCGTCCTGAACAACTCCTCCCACCCCTCCATGATGAAGTGTGGCAGATGGCCGGCACAGCTCTGCCCACCTAAGAACAAGAAGCCAAGCTTCAGGCATTCACTTGTGCCCACTGCCATCACAGCAACTGTGACCACCGCCTCAGCCAGCTGTGACCCCCTCACACCAAGACTTAACCCGCTCCCACTCAGCCGGACCTGACTCACTCGCTGCTCACATCTCCACAGCTGCTCCACACTCAGAGGTCACCATCAAAAATGTCCTTTTTTCTAATTATGATCAATAATAAACGTTATAATGGTCATCCACCTACAGTATATGTTAATTATTTCTAATCATAGGACATTATCTCAATAGATCAAAACTGATGTTTTTTTAAAGCACTAACATGCTTTAGTAAGTTGCTCTTTATCACGTTTATAACTCTGTTTATTATTAAGATGTCCTTCTCATTTCTTTAAGGTCATTGTCAAATCTAATAATAATGATCATATTAAAAATAGTGTGCCCTGACATTTCAGACATTATAGTATTTAAATCAAATACTTTTACAACTCGACTTTTTAATAAATATAGCCCTACCTACCTCTTTTTCATAATAACTTTTATACTATTATTATGAAAATGTATTAGAGGAATAGTTTGACATTTAAGGGTGCAGGTTTTCTTATATTATTTTCAAAAGTTAGACTAAAGGACGAGAAGATTGATGCCACTCTCATGTTTGTATAATACATATACATCTACAGCCATTAGTTAGCTTAGCAAAACGTTTTGAATCATTTGGAAAGAGCTAACCTGGCTCTCTATAAATAAAACAGCTAAATGCAATGTAATGCAATATAGCAACTTTTTCAAAGCTATTTTTTTTTATTGTTTGCTTTAATCACAGTCTGTATGCTGGGTCTCTGGGGCGTCAGAAAAGTCTTGTGTTATCTCATGTTATAAATGGCATACAATATTTTCACACTCGTCAGGGGACCGTAGACATTAATAGAAACCATCTGTCATTGCTCCTCTTTATTTCACCGCACCATGAACGTTTACACAGCCTATGTTTAAAATGGTAATACACAACATATTGTTGACAATAAAAGACTTAAGCTTGTTTAATCTTTAGCATATGGATTTGTTTTTGCTCCTAAACGTAAAGCACTGATCCTATAGTCAAACGCATCTGGCTCGGTGCCACACTGTCATCCCAATGAAATGTAGATCTGTGATAACATATGCTCCCTGAGGCTTTCACTCCGCAAATCACTTGACAGTTGGAAAACAATGTTCTTAACACTGTACTGAGCCCAATTTCTTGTTTTTGCGCGGCACATTGCTACTGGTTCAAGGAATATTACATGCATTATACATCATGTGTGTGACTCTGATTCCCATGTGTCATGTTTACTCCCAAATAAACACAATTCAGGCAGCCTGAGTGTAGCTAAGTGAAACTGATCCACACTGTTTCGCTCCCCTATTAATCCTGTTCTTAGCCCTCATTCCTCATAGGGCATTATTTATTTATTTATTTCAAATATCTGGTATAATCAGAACTAATTACAGAAGAGGAGATGACTCTGATGCTGCCTGGCATGTGAAGCATTTATTTCAACCCTCCCCCAACCTAGCTTGAAGCTCAAGGAGATAGAAAGAAAAAGATTAATGAGTCCGTGAAGGTTTATGTGTCTTGGTAATATCGTGGAGTAGGTCATAAAACAGAACTTACTTTGAGAGGATCAGTGATTGAGCAACCTTTTAGGAATTGTTCACTTTTAATCCAGAATGGTGCCCTGCATGTTTGTGAAATCAATGTCTGTACATAGCTGTTTTAAAATGAAGTCTCAGAAGCTTAATGTGGACTATTTTCCGATTGATTTAAAATGTGAGAAGGTCATATCATTTTCTTTATGTAAGGTCTGGAGGATAACTTCAAAGAGATAATCTACCTTATTTAGTATTCTTCCAAAGTCCTCCAAAAGTCACTCACTCAGCTCCCCAAGGCTCAGGGAGCTGGGTTAATCAAATTATTTTAGGCAGTATGTAAAGCTTCCTATAATCAAAGGATAGTTGGCTAATTTATGTCTGAAATTCGGGTGATGTCTTCTTTGGATGATGACTTTAAACAAGATGAAGTTTCCTTTTCCAATTCTTTATTCAGTTGTCTGATGTTAGTACAAGTCGGAGCCCAAGGCATATTTTTTGATGTTACACTTTCCTGAATAAATAAACAACTTGGCCTTTTTCTCTTAAGTTCCTAATTATTATTCTCTCTTGGCCATCACTTTGTAAATGTTAGACCAACTATTACTGGAAAAACTTCATACGCACATTGCGTAATGCGTTACTTTCGCAGTTAAATCTTCAGCTGACTGTTTTTCAAAATACTGTTGCAGCATTTTTTTACTTTGGCCCTATTTTTTTGTCAGCCTTAGTGGGAATAGATAGTGATAAAAGGGCAACAGTTGGAAGTAACATTTTAAATTAAAGTTTTACGAAGTTCTCCCAGTTCAACTGAGGCACTGCATTGTGGATGAGGAACAGCGTCTCTGTTGAGTGTGAATATTGGTGCTTATTGCCTTGCTGTGAGGGCAAAGTGACTTTAAGATTCCCTGTATTTATTTTAGTTTGAAACAGCACTTTGTCTGTGGGGCTATTGTCAATATGGTGTCACATCAAACAGTCGTTCTCTTTCTACTCACGTTTCAACATGAAAGCTTTAACATCAGAGCCAGGGAAAAGAAGAAACTGCTTCTCGTATTCACTGAAAAATATTTAACATATTTAACTCAGAGTGCATTACTGTAAAAACCAAAAATAATGTTTATATTTTTGGTGAAAATACTACAAAATTAGAGAGTGTTCCTGCTCTTGGGCCCTGCAGCAGTTACTAACTTATTGCAATATAATCAAACAAAACATATGCTCAAACATATGCTACATGTCCACATGGATTACTTGGAGCTGGTAATCCTGAATTAACTAGTGATGACAAAAAAGTAAAATATTCATAAAAGTCATGGATGAAGATACTAAAATATTGTTAATGGTATCTTTGATTTAAGACACAGTGATATGCTTTTGCTGTCACAGCATGTCCTTCATTTCCATCCGGATTATTTCTGACATTGAGCAGGAGAACACTGATACTAAGAGATTGATATTGAATTCCCTGGATCCCATTGGATAAACTGAATGGATCTGGCTGTCTTTTGTTTCACCCTCATTCCCGTCATCAGTACAAATCACCAGTTACATAACACTATCGTCTGTGTGTTCCTATATTCATTTCAAACCAAACTTGGTTCCCATTTGTTGTCTTTTCAGACTTTTTTAAGGCTAGCATATAAGCACTCTGAAACTTGGAGAGTCAAAATCTAAGCAGGCACCAGATTTTTAAGAGGCTTTATTCCAATATAAATTGTTTTGTAACTCTTCTGTAGCCACAAGCACGAGCCAGAAGTGCTAAAGTTAAGTCGAGTCAAGTGGCAATTACAATACAGTCATCAATGTGACGACTGAATACTCGGCTTTGTGAGTCACCGCCAGCTAATGAAATTATAAATACGCTGCATTTATGAAATATTCAATAGAATGAATCATCTCCCACTGATTAGCTGACGTCAGGGTCGTGTCTGAATAGTCTGGTACTGTATATCCTAGACCTAGAGGACTGGACTACAGTATTTAACTCCTCGACAAGACTCTAAAGTAAACAGCCTTGCCTCTCTTTACCCAGCATGCCTGGTGTCAGACACACTGAGCTACCCTCAGATAATCCTTCTTGGCGGTGCATTTTTTACCAGCCTTATCTGTTGTATGGTGATGAGATCAAGAGCCGTGCAAACCCCCCCCCTCTTTACCCGTCTCTGGCCACCGCACCGCCACCCTGACTCCTGTCCCTTACAGTTTGTTTTGAGGTGATAGGCTGACCTTAATTTTTACCCAAGTGCTAACTCCCACAATCATCTCTGGAAGGGCATGATAAGCAGATGGCATGTCATCTATCATATTTGACCCCGAAAACCTTGGACAATATGAAAAGACGATGGGTTTTAGTTCTGTGTCACTGGAGGCCTGTTGCTTCCTAAGTCAAAAACCTGTAGTGACGGTACACTGAAAATAAAACTGGTATTTCTTCCAATCCTCATATATATTTTATATATAATGAAAAGGAAATAGGAAAGCAAAATTCTCCGGTGACCACATGTATAAACCTCCTCATAATGCACTAAATATTACAGGAAACATCCAGCACTAAGTAATACCACTAATTATCACTCTTTATAGCACTCCTGAGCTTTACGGCACTATCCTCGGAAACATCAAAGTACGGCAGTGTTTCCAGAGTTCATTGAGTTGATCATCAGTACCCATGCCTGGAAAATGAAAGCCTTTTTTATATAATAACAGCGGATGCTATGATTGCTGTATGATCTTCTGTTTTCTCTCAGTAATTCATGTTAATGAGAATGAATCAAAGGAAGTGTTCTTTTTGCTTTTTGGCTGATTGGTGCACAGTTGTTTGTGTGATTTTAGTCATTATGACTTAGGTTCTCTTAAGCTGTGGCTGCCTGGGCTTTTTATTACAGTGCCCTAAAACACTTTCTAAAGTGCTAATACTGATTAGTTAAGTGTAGGAGAAACCGACGATGAAATTGATTTGGGATTTACTGTGCTGGGAGCATTACTTTAAAGACAACGTGATGTCTCTTTCCCTTTATTTGCTTTGGTTAATTAATTGTGAAACACTTAAGATATGCTTCAAAAATCAACATTCAGTGCCAGTGCAGGCAGCAGTAGTTAGTATGCACAGTGAACTGTCTACCTCCACTCAGAAAGATGCTGTAGTCAGGCAGCGTACAAGCTCCATGTTTTCCCCAATACAAATATTGGCCAGTATTAATAACAAGAATATGCTTACAATCCTCTGGGTGACAATGGATATTATATGCATCATCATACTGCTGCATCATTTAGAAAGAATAGCACTACTTAACAACTCATATAGTTCATAAATGATAGTAACATAAGGCAAATAATACAAAACATAGACCATCAAATGTACGGCACAGGCAACGCTACCCTCATGGAGCATTAAGCACACATTTTGAACTCTAACAGAGTCCCACTTACCTATCTTTCCTCAAATCTTTTCTATCTAAACAGGTTTTTGTCTCGTGGGCCTTGGCATTGCTGTACCCCCCACAAAGACTTGTTTTCAGGGTTGCTTTTCACCTGTTTGTCAGTCTCAGATATAAATTGCTGTGCCGCCCGTCTCTCCTCTCAGCAAATTATTCTGCTTACCCCACATCTCTCTGTGAGTCTCTGTTTCCTGCTCTCTCGTTCTCCTGCTCCCACATGTACCACTCTCCTCTCTGCCTCTGATTATCTCTCCCACTTCGCATCTCCCCAGGAGTGTCGGCCATTAACTGCAAACCTGGTCATGCTTTGAGTCCCACGCACACACAGAAGAAACGCAGCGGCGCACACAGGAACCGTAATAACTGTCTTCAGAAGAACAAGTGAACTATTTCACACACTTCACTTTTTCTCTTCCGCATTTTCCATGGATTTTTCTCTATATTTTTGTGGATAATATTTGTAGTGGGTATTAAAACTAAGACCTGTCAGAGCCATCCAGATTTAAAATTGTTCCAAAGAATCTTCTTTCTTTTATGTGTTTATTCCCACCTCTCATTTGAGCTCTTGTTGCAGGCGGTTCTTTTATCCCTGTCTCTGTCACTTATATTCCTTTTCTCTAGCATAACTTTTCAGAGTTTGCAAATCACCAAATCTCACACATCTGTACCCAGAAGATCAAAGCACATTATGCATTGTAGCGCTTTCAGGCCTGTGACACCCTTTACCGGTTTTGATGTAGATGTTGTTGTTGCACACTGTTTGCCATTCTCACTCTTCAATTGAAAGTTTGGCAAATAAGAAGAAAAGACCACACAAGGGAAGTCACCGTTAAAGGGATAAGAAGATTGTTTTTTTTGTCAATTCAAATCTTTTTCCCACTTTAATTGGCTTTTTTGCCACAGCAGTCAGAGCGATTAATAAGACGGTTCAGTTGGAAAGATGAGTTTTGGTCCCAACAACAGACCTGACTCTGCAGATGCTGTGTGAGAGCTGGAGCAGAAAATGGATAGTAATTTCCTTTTATGACCAAGAAAGGCTTCTGTAGAGATTCAGTCTTGGTCTATAATTGAGACACCAGGGTGTATTCTCTTTCTGGACAGACTCTAATAGTTAGTGCATTAAGGAGGATGATTGAAGAAAGCAACACACTAACAGTAGAGGATGCTGTAAATCACAAAGGATGGCTTTTTGGCCAACTTGTGGGTTGCAGAGGGTTCACACTGTGCAGTGCTTTAGGTCTTTCTTCTCTCTGGTGAGAGCACTTTTCTGCAATGTTAAATGGATGTAATTTGAAGCAAAAGAGAGAACACTTTTAGCGGTAATGGAGAGAAGGCCTTGGACGTGTTGTCGTTGCCCTTCGAAATACAGTAAATGCACTCTTCAAGCCTCGCTCAGTTATTAGCAGGCTCTTCTCTTTTATATTCAGCTCATGAGGAGCTGAGGCAGGAGCTTTCATTAAGACGTCAGCTAGACTGCATATTCACACACCTGGAGCTTCAAGGTGCCAATCCTGCATTATCTTACAAAATGTGATGTTGTTAGTTCAATCTTTTGTATTTCTTTCAACTACAATTCACATTCTTGTTATTTGATTGTTGTTAATGTTAGAGTCATTTTAATTTAATAAATTGTTTAGCTTCATATTGATTGTGCATTTTTGGTGTTTTTGTCTCCTCTGAGGCTAAGCCTGCTGTGTTTTATATGTACAGTAACCATGGTTACATGTGTTATGTTATTACTACTTAAGCAGAAAGACACCGATTACTCGTTTTGAACAGAATGTAATGCACACAGTGCCTCTTTGCAATAGAACAATAGAGTCAGTGTCCTTGGTTGTTACTCCCAAACTCATGCTATTTTTTCCCCTTATTTGACCTTCCATCGTCACCTCATTTCTGTAAAAGTCAAACATCTCGCGGTCAGTCCTGTTCCCTTACAGCAGTGCTGCTACCTGAATTCTCCACTGCATGTATTTCACTGAACTCGCTCGCAAATCTTGATTTAGTTTTAGAGTTGCAGCGGATGCATTGATTAGGAATAATGCCTTGATATTCCTTGAGCAAACAGCTCTGCAGTTGGACGCTAAAATAAATGCAATCATTCCTACAGATAGCTTGTAAAAAATTCAAATAGCCCATTGAGTATTACACCCACATCGAAAAACCTTATAACGATTACTTACTTACTTACTAAGTGATGACATTAGCTCTCTAGCTTAGATAAGTCAGCGCAATGGCCAGCATGGTTTTGTGGTTTGTCCCAGCTATTTAAATACTATTATCTTTCATTTTCAGTGCTAATACATCAAGACGATTGTATATGAATTTGGTTTATAAATCTGCAATTTTTAAAATTCTAAGAATGGGAAGGGTTAATTAGGGAATGTGTTTGCATTACATTTAAGTTAAATTATTTGATGACATGCTATTTTTTCCTATTCTAGTTGCATTTCTTGCAGAAGAAATCTTTAAAAAATGTAGTTTTCATTTCTGTTGAAGGAATGAACACTGCCTCTCAATGCTTTGATATTCTTATGAACACATTTAATACTCAGCTTCTGTCCGACATCTAACGGTTTAACCATTTCCTGCGAGCAAGTGAATACGGGTGTCCGGGCAGCTTGTTGTGTGGTTTAATTTCTATATTTAGGGGTGCACATAACTGGTACACAGGTACGCATGCAACAATCTGAAATGCGTACCGTCACTTGTGTCACAAAGCCCATTTGCGGACCGATGTACTTGTGAAGCTTTTCCAGAAGGCGGTTAGATCACCGGACGACAGAGTCAGTCTCCGTGTGCACAGACAGGGCTGCTGTTAACGTCGGTCTGTACAACGGAATTGTGCCAAAACTACGCCAACCGGCTGCAGAGGGAGACTCCCCCCCTTCACTGGAGAACTGCGCTAAAACAGCTGATCACAACGTTCACGCTCTGTGGTCCCGAAGTACTCCACTAGCCCCACCCCCCGTCGACTTTCCTGAAGTACTCCACTAGACACCCCCCCCCCCCCCCCCCCCCCCCCACCCCCCGTTGACGTTCGCGATACAGAGGGCTTCATCAAATAACTTTGAGTGGAGCCAGAAGTTGGAGTACCAAACACTGACTCCAGGTACTCATCTGAGTACCTCACTGAGAAAGTTATGTGCACCCCTGTCTATATTCATATATAACAGCTGCCTGCCAACAGATTACTTGTCTTTCATGTGATTGTGCCAAGGGGCCAGAGTCTTTGTGGCCAACTATCGTGATAATACTCAAACCACAGGAATCCTAGCAACCTTTGACATGTCTTCTTCCATATATGTCACTCCATGATAAGTGTTGGGAATTACACAGCAATTAGTTTGCCCATTCTAAACAAACCCTGACTGACCAGTAAAGATAGTATACCTAATGATTCCTAAAGCAATCTCTGCTAAACCCATTCCTTCCTAATATGCGCAATATTGTAATATTCTAGGATTTGTCTCACTCGTTTATATTAAACATACAGTACATACATAATACAATGAAGACTCTTTAAGCCGCTGTTTTACTGATAATCTAGTCTATTGCGCAATCGTGTTCTTTTCTCTCTGCCACCAGATTAGTGACACTCCAGATAATCTATCAGTTTATTTGTTTTTCTGTTGCACTGTACATTTTCACAGTATTCAAAACAGTAAATTAGCGTAAAGAAAAATAGCAAAAATCTGATATTTGATCCAGATCATTAAATATGTGCAGTATGAGCTGTAAGTGGAAAGTGATATAGTGGTAAGACGGTAGAAATATGTAAAGTGTTTGTGTCTGTTGTTGTTTTGGACCATTGTTAAATGCACAGTGAAAAAGAGTTGAGTCAGCATGATGACATTGTATAAAAGGTATGCTCCATTGATTGAAGTTTAACTCTTACTTTCAGCACTGCCAGTCATCACAGATGTGACTGTTAGCTACTGATTTGCATTTAATGCGGCTTTGACTGAGATAGAATTCAATCCCCTCTTCATCCCAACAATTTAGACACAAACAGCATAACTTTAACATTTGGTTTCCACTTTGTATTCAAGATCATACTGCAGGAAAAGTGATAGGAGGGCTCACTAGTGCTCCTTATGAAGGGTTTAATGCACTCCCCTATCTTTGTCCACCGAGAGATTTTTAATTGAATTCTGTCGACTTCCTGCACTTAAGGCAAGGCAAGGCAAGGCAAGTTTATTTATATAGCACATTTCAACACAAGGCAATTCAAAGTGCTTTACAAAAATGAAAGACATTAAGAGCATTAAGAAACATATTATGAAATGACATTTGAAAACACTCAATTAAAAGCAATGGTATATTTAAAAACACTCATTTAAAATCAAAGATACATTAATAAAAGTTACAGTGCAGTGTGAGATACACACATCTGAAATGTTTAGGTCTGACTCTCAATCATTGCTAACTTTTTAGCAGAAATAGTTTTCTATCACCTCCCTTTCTTTCTACTTTCTTTTTTCTTGTTTAACTTGTCCTTTAGTTTTATTTTTAAATGCACATAGTTAAGTTTACCTTGTCTTTCTAGGACTTTTTTTTGTATCCTCTGTGAACCAGGGTCTTGAAACCAAAACGGATTCCTGTACCCCATGGTACCTTTTTAGTTTTCGCCAAAACTATTCCTCTTTTTTATAAATGCACATTAGTTAAGTTTAAGTTGTCTTTTCTAGGACTTTTTTGGTCCTATAACTATACGGGAGGACTTTAACCCCAATACACATAGGGGACTTTAACCCTAAAAATAATACGCCTGAATATATAAATTCAAACCAGTGGCAAAATGGCATTTAAAAACAGTCATTAAAAAGCCAAGATATTAAAATAAACATTAAAAGAAAAAATACATGGCTAAAAGTTACAGTGCAGTTTAAGATATGAATAGTTCAATTAAAAGCAGCGGCAAAAATAAAAGTCTTCAGCCTGGATTTAAAAGTAGTCAGAGTTGCAGCGGACCTGCAGGTTTCTGGGAGTTTGTTCCAGATATTTGGAGCATAATAACTGAATGCTGCTTCTCCATGTTTAGTTCTGACTCTGGGGACAGAAAGCTGACCAGTCCCTGAAGACCTGAGAGTTCTGGATGGTTCATAATTTAGCAGGAGGTCAGAAATGTATTTTGGGTCTACACCATTCAAAGCTTTATAAACCAGCAGCAGTATTTTGAAATCAATTATTTGACACACAGGAAGCCAGTGTAAAGACTTCAGAACTGGAGCAACGTTCTGAATTAGCTGCAGATTTCTAATTGATTTTTTAGTGAGACCTGTAAAGACACCATTACAGTAGTCCAGTCTACTGAAGATAAAAGCATGGACAAGTTTTTCCAAATCCTGCTGTGACATTAGTCTTTTTATCCTAGATATGTTCTTTAGGTGATAGTAGGCTGATTTAGTAACTGTTTTAATGTGACTGTTGAAACTCAGGTCAGAGTCCATGACTACACCTAGATTTCTGGCTTTATCTGTTGTTTTGAACATTGCAGACTGAAGCTCAGCGCTAACTTTTATACGTTCTGCCTTGGCTCCAAAAATCATTACCTCAGTTTTATCTTTGTTTAATTGGAGAAAGTTCTGACACATCCAGTCATTGATTTGTTCAATGCACTTACTCAGTGTTTGAAATTGAGCATAGTCTCCTGGTGAAATGGTTATGTAAATTTGTGTGTCATCCCCATAGCTATGGTAACTTATTTAGTTGTTTTTCATTATCTGAGCCAGTGGTAGCATGTAGATGTTAAAGAGAAGAGGCCCCAAGATGGAGCCTTGAGGTACTCCACATGTCATATTTGTCAACTCAGATGTGTATTTACCTATAGAAACAACGTTTTTTCTGTCCTTTAAGTAGGATTCCAACCAATTTAGAAACCTTCAAAAACATTGTGTTATCCATAATGTAGTTCCATACGCCGTGTCTTTATGGCACAGCAACAATTTCAGTGCTTCAAATCACACTCCAGACACCTTCCTCTCATACTTCCTTTAATTATTTTCTCCCTTCTTTTTTCAAGTTGGATGTCTTCAGAGTCGCTCCCTCGCCCTCTCAGAGTGAACTCTGTTCTCAGAGCAGAAGTTCTGCTGCACAGTGTTGTTTTACTCTGGCAGACAATTATCTCTGAGACGCCTAGACAGAGAGAGCTGCGCTTCACGACAATTTCTCCCAACCTTAAATCAGTCCACACTGCCTATCACAAACTAAGGTGCACAAACACATACACTAAATCACACTGACATACACACATTTCCTTCAGCATTTTCTCTGTTTTTATTTATCACATATTTACGCTGTTAAAGCTGTTTGATCTTGTGCTAAAGTTCATCTTGCACACACACCGCTTCAATCACTGTCACGAGCCTCAGGAAAAACCTCTCAATCAGCCAAACAACAGATGACAGCATCTATAATAAACCACCCATTAAGCTCTAAACATATGCATCGCCTTTCTCTCTGTTTACCACCCCTCACGAGTCTTCAAAATCTTTTTATTGACAGACCACACCTTGAAGACCTTGGAGATTTTTTAAACGTGGTTGGAAAAGGTCATAACATTCAGAAATGACATTCTCTTTGGGGAAATGGCTTGGATGCCTGGTCGTTAAATAAGGTTAGTTCTATTGGCTCGATTTCCGAGCTGTTGAACGTGCGAGAGAGTGGCCGGTTCTCCGCTTATACTAAAGGGTCTTGTGGAAGTTGGAGGGGTTTCACCACGTGTGATAACTCCCCTGGAGGCCAATAAAGATTGCAGAATGTGCTCTCTCTCACACACACACTATTAGCACTTACAAGCTGAGTGTGTTCCCATTTGGTGGTGGTGGTTTGCGTGTATGTATGTGTGCATTAGTGGTGGATGGCTGGAGGGATGTTGCTGACAGTTAATGATACACTTCTGCGTGCACACACACATGCACACGCACAAACACTGTTATGCATCCTGCACAGCTCGCTGCTATCTCAGTTCCCCTCTCCCCTGCTCAGTTCTTCTCATGCAACACAGGAATTGAAATGCAAGTGCTTAAGGGTAAAGCCTTGAAGGCCCCCAAACAGAAACCATTAACCCTTTAGTATTCCCCTGGCCTCGCAGCTGATGAGTTATTCAAGGCTTTTGACAAGGATCCTCCCTCTTTACATCCATTAATGATGAAGTAAGGTCAATGAACACGTTGAAAGATGCCTTTGGCTAAATAATCTCGGGACTCAATACACCAAGGCTCAATGGTCCTCTGAAGTGATAAACGGTCCTTTTTTTTAATCCGAGTCCCCCCTTCCTGCTGAATTACTGTAATGTGTTTGAAACAATCAATGGGCTGAGCTACTCACAAGCCAGAGTCCTGTCACCATTGACACTGTTAATTAGCCCTGAAGAATCCCAGGCGCTTTTGTCTGAGCACATTTAAAAGGACACGAGCGGATTAGACCTTTTTGTTCTGCATTTGTTATTCCTAATGCCATCTAGCATGGGGAGATCTTAGTGATGGTGGGTGGCTCCCAGTAGGCATCCAGCCACAGATCTGCGCACCAACATGAAACAGCTAAAAAAGACTGGAAATGGGCCCATGTGCCTTTCACCAGAACAGCAAGCAATCACAGCACAGATCAGGATCACAGATATTCTTTCTTCCATGGTTGTTCATTTGTGTTGCTTTTATTTGTCTGCTACTGAATTTCAATTTGTCTTCGTTTATTGACATTTAAATGATTTATTTGGGTGTTGTGATGACTAGCAGCCCCCTTCTTTGTTCCAAATTAGTCCAGAGCCGGACAAAAGGGATAGATAAATCGACCTCAAAAAACAATAAAATATGTACTTTATTTATTGTTGTATATCTTACGTATGTTATATATACAAAAGTGCATTTCCCTGATAAAAACAGCTTAACTGTGTAACATGTTTCTTCATTGCGATGCATGTGGGCACTGCAGCTTATTTTGAGTCTATCCCACGTACACATACTAGTGCTTAAATATTCACTACAACATCATACTGTATGTACTCCCATATGAGTGACATTGCTAAAAACTACATTAAGGACATTTTTACAACTTTTTTTACAATTGAATTATATTTTTGTGAGCCACTTTTATAGATTTACATAATCATAAGGACTCATAGGCTAAGGGCTACGTGCCACATACTAGGATGGGAAGGTCGTAAAGAATTGAGAGACGACACCTTGTAGGATTTGGTCTTTTGATGGGATCAGTTGACAGTATCCATAATATAAAAATATCACCAGCTGTGTCCCAGCCATGGGAAATTGACACCTGAGGACTTCTGGGGATGCTGTATGTAAGTCTTCAGATTGATTAATGCTGTACTCAAGGTGAAATATTATTCAATTACCATGTACATGTAGCTGAACACTGTTGGACTGAAGCGAGACATGTTGTCATGAATCATGCACGGAGAGCCTGTGGAAATGAATGATTATTTGTTACCTTACACAATCTGTGGTCAAACTCCTGTTGTACGTTTAGCAAGCCTGTAACAAATATTAGGAAAGCTACTGAGTGTGGTAGTGTTATGTTCAAGGTTCTAGTTTATAGCATCCTTATTAGTATTTTAACAATACAAATAATTTAAATAAGTATGTGTAGATGCAATTAATCATGGCTGACTCTTTTTCTCAAACATTATACAGGTACAATACAAGTTAACAAAAATAGAGTTGCCCAATGATTGGGTTCTGGGTCATATTTTCCAATAAAATTGCATCTTTTTAAATGCCAGTGGAACTTTGATATTTTTTTCCAAGACAGATAGCATTAACCTCCTTTATATGGCTACTCAGTGACACTTTACATTCTGTGAAAATTGCATTTATGCGTATGAATGCAATATAATTGAACTGGCATTTCCCTTACTCACCTTCACTGTCACCAGAGCAATGAGTCACCTTAATGATGAATACTATATGTAAATGTGATTTAATCGGATCTGTTTGTGGGAGATGTGTGTGTGTGTGTGTTTTACCAGACGTATTGATATTTGCTGCTCCTGGTACTGAGTTGAACTAGGGGTCAGTCCACCGGTCCAATTTGTCGGTAAACGCAAACTTATTCCCCTCAGTGATTCCAGTCGATAATGTTTGACCTCGTGTGAAATACAGGAACACAGAGGCAGAAGTGGTACTCACAGACTTCTGAGCTGCAGTCGCCAAGCGCAGTCCCACATCAAAGGGAAAGAGCATGTGTCACCATCATCAGTTCTGGTATTTATGCAACCATGAAAGTTGCATATCGATAGTGTCAGTGTGGCAGGGAGGATAAGCCCGCAGAGGAAAGGCTAAAGTGGATTTTAGAGTTGGGGGAGCGGCAGTTGTATATGGAGGAGCTGATAAGAGTTAAGAGCTTTTTTTAGGATCCGACACATTTCACTGTGAGGTGATGTTGTGTGCCTTTTATTCATACAACCCCAAAATGAAGCTGTTTATTGTCATTGTACAGAGTGCACACCATTCAGCACTTCCAGATAGTGGTCTTAAGCTTGGAGCGCACTCAAACTGGACGTGCGTCACACTTAACTTTCAATTGCACCCATTGTTTTGATTTGGCAGCGTTCTGTGGTGGTGACTTGTTTATCCTTAATCTGTTTTGATTGTCTGAAGCAGTTCAGCTGAGCTTAGACACACCGACAGTAATGTAAAAGGGAACGGACCAAGATCGGAAGTTAGTTACATAACTTTACAAAATGAGGTACTGAGGTACTTCTGAATAACATTTACACCAAAGCTATAGTTCCTAGTTACTTTAGAAGAAAATGGATCCATCTCAACTATTCATCAATACAATGGTTCTCATATGTTAAGGCCTTAGTAATACTAATCCAAAATGTCCCATTATAGTGATACTGATAATCTCTCTGCATGAGAACAATTGCTTTATACTCCTCTGAGCAAATTATTTCCAAAATAAGTACATCTTCCACCACTATCTAAGTACCTACACTACATTTCTTCATAGTCTATGTTTGTATGTGTGTGGAACGGTATAATGAAGGCCAACCCATCCATGATATAAATTCAGTAAGCTAAATCCTTCTTGTTTTATTCCTACTGTCAGCAGGGATTCCACAGAAATGTCAGCCAAAGAGAATCAATGTGACAGACGTCATATTCACTCTTCACTCCTGCCTTAAACACGTCCTACAGATGAGTGCATCTGACATTAGTAACTTAGCTTTTAGACTTTTCAGTGCAGCACATCTCCAGGACAGCAGACAGAGGCTATTAAGAATTAATCAGCAGCATAACAATTAGTTTTTCTAGTTTCAGTGCAAAAATAATTAATTCTCATTCCTGACGGCAATCTCCCACAGCTACATGCATCAAGAGGGTCATTTAAGAAGCATTGGACCATCATTTAGAGTTTCGTTTTCTTATTGTCCATGAAACTACAGCATACACAAGTGTGCACTTGTGTGTATGAGGCAGACTGCTGTATAAAATGCCCTTCTCTGAAACAGTAGTGCTCACCTCAGGACTCTATAGCTTTTATCTGAACCTCCCGCAGGCAGTCAGCAACAAGGTGGGGAGTAGAGACTGGAGTGCATTCACTGCCTCAGGTTCTGTCTTAGCGTAATAAAGGAACATTTCATGTATCACACAGCCTATGGGCGTACACTATCTAAAGCAGACTTTGAGCTAGCAATAATTAACGTAAACATATGGCGTGTGCCTCCTTGGATTGAGCCTTCCCTCCACGCAGCCTCTAGTGTTATGCATCGCCTCAGCTAGAAATAATCCACTGCACATGCTAATCACTTGGCAATTGATTTGGTCCTTTTTTGGTCCAACAAACTCTGTAAACCACTGAATTGATCTGAGAGAAATCAATTAACAGCTCAGGGTAGGTAAATATGAACAAAAATATGGATCGCTCTGATACAATATGACCATCTGAGCAAATTCTGTCTGCCGCTTGTGTGCTTGTGCAGAGATGCTCAGCGTGAGTAAATTCCAGTCAGGTTGGATTAGCCCCAGGTGAACTGTGATAACCAGCCAGTCTGCAGTGATAAAGTTATCTTATATCCATCAAGAAGGAAATGCACTTAACCCCTCAACATTCAGGCCTGCTGTGTTATCAGCACCATAATGGAAATTGATAAAAGAGAGCTGTCTTATCATAATCCTACATATATAACAGTGGGGAATTGCTATTTTAAGATGCTACAGGCGAAGAGGAGGAGGGGGGGGGGGGGGGATGCCTCCTGGAGATGTTATCGGCCTGTATTGATGGAGCCGCTCATGGAGATGCAAGTAGCGTCGGTTTGTCGTAAGACATTTCTCATAACCACGGCCAGACTGTAGCCGTCATCACGGGGGCGCAGTAGCTAAGCAACTGCTGACTCAGCAACATCTTTGGGCCTGCAGCAGGACTTGAACAGAAATAAAACCCTGATAAGCATTAAAATGAGAGAGAGACGGGGGGGGCTTTGGGAGTTATTAGAGACACAAATATGAGCGGGAGATTATTATAGAGACAGTGAACGGAAGAGAGAGGGAGAAAAAAGAAAAGTAGAGCTTCATGCTGACTCCATTTGTTTGTGTCCCTGTGCATTTTATTAAGCCTCTAACATTAAACAGATTTAGCGGGAGCATCCAAAGTCATGCAGTAATTATGCTTTTTTGAAATGCTGTGATTAAAAAGGTTCGCTCAAAGTATCAATCCACTGTACTGCTTTTTTCTGTTTGTTTATTCCCAGAAGGTGCTGATGTGGATTTACCCTCTAAATTTAGAAAAGAGAAAAAATAAACTACAAGGGAAAATTCATGAAACATTTGAAAAATGGAGATTTATCCATCAGGCGTGCATATAAAGTACATCATTTGCAAGCTCAGTGGTTTCCTGCATCAAGCATGTCCTTGAATTGATAGGTGCAATAAACATACGTGTAGGTCACTCTGAATTGTAGATGCCAGACTCATAACTTCACTATTCAATATATATACTTTCTGTTTAAGCTCGAGGAGGAAAGAGACAGTGTTTAACTGAGGAGTGGATCAATAATGAAAAAGAACAGTATCTGTGTGGAGAGCGCTGCGGACGCCTTCTCTGTGGGGATATCTTCCTCCGGCTCACACTGTGCTGAGGTGGCTCTCTTATGTGTCCAGATACCCCGCAGAGACGTTGATTAAGTCAAGCCGAAGGCCGGAGCCTGCCTGCAATCGAGAGCCCCGAGCGCACTCAGTAAGCTATCAGGTGACCCGTCTCTCTCACTCATTCACTCTCCAGTTAGATACTGATGCTGAGAGGAGCTATTAAAGGGTCCAGCCCCAAAAAGCATTCTGCTGGGTGTTGATAACCGGCAGGTACCTGGAGGAGGAGAGAAGGAGGGAAGGAGGGAGGGGTGAGCTGAGGTTATGGCAGCACTGAGAGGCGGAGGAGGGTAAATGATCTCTGAAGGCCATCTTATTAATGGAGGCTTTTCATTACTAGCACTAATGCAAATGATTGGTGGGGCTAATGAGCTTGAAGGTCCGTGTGAATGAAGGCTCCATGGAGCTGCAGTGTGTGATGATCGCAGCGGGAGGCGAAGGTGATGAGTTCTGAACATCATATCTGGCCATGATGAACATTTAGCTTGTAAAGAGGAATGGAGAGAGAAAGGGATGAATGAGCTGATGGGTCGGCAACTCAATTGAGCAGCAACTCAATATGGCAGGCTGCTACAGGCAAGAGCGTACAAGCCGAGCGTCAGAGGAGAGTATTTCACTGTCAGTGGATTGAAGTGAGGTAAAGCGAGGAGAATGTCTTGATCGCCTTCTTTAAAAGTGCTTCACATTCTCGGTGTTTAAGCATTTAAAACACGACGGAGCACAGCGTGTTCTTTGAAGGTGAGGCATCCCCCTCATCAAATGTCATGAGCGTTGCATGATATCCCATTTAAACTCTTTACCAAACAGCCGCGCAGTTCCCCTGGAAAAACCCCCCCCTGCTTTTAGTTAGTGCTGTACTGTCAAAGACACCCTTGGTGGCGGCTGTGAACCTGCATGTAGAGGGATTTATCCCGATTTACAGCATGGTGTGTACAGGATCAGTTCTGGCTCAGGAGTGTCTCATGCGGGCTCTCGCAGGGGAGCGGCGGGGGGGAGGACCGAAGGCCACCGATGGATGGTCAAGGACACTGAACCCCTCCCCCACCCCCCCCCGCTCAAAAGAGCCCATCTCTGAAGCCGTGTCCTCGGGGGGATTGGGATGCTGCCTGGCTCGCTGCCGTCTGAGCGCCACTCATGACAGCCTGCTCCGAGGATACCAACTCAAGGGAGGAATTATCCGCTAAACTACAAAAGAATGAATCAAGAGACTTAATCCAACATAAAAACAGGGCAGATTCTGTTTTATTCTCCTTGCTTTTTCACATGTGTTGTCTTGTGGAATATGTATGAAACGTTACCCAAGATAAAACAAGACTGAGGCTTTCTGAAAGGAGCTCAAACCCAGCATGTGTGACGGTTGAAGGGCCGACCAGAGGAAAGGGAAAGCAGCTCATGCTATCACTTAATGAATGATGATGTTCCAGAGATTTACAGTGCAGTGCATCACACTCGAGATGATACTCAAAACAAACCCCGCATTCAGTGTCACTGTTGCATATTTCAGTATGATTCATTATCTGTGTCAACAGTGACTGAGGTTCAGGGCCTTAGCAGTTGTTGTGCATATGATATGTGGGTGACAAAACTGCTGTCGATGGAGATTTTGGTGAGAAGGGGGAGGGAAGAGGAGCGAGGGAGAGAGTGGCTCATGCTCCCGGCACACTATTTAAAGCTGATGGCTTCAGTCCAGAATGAGAGGAGAAAACTAGGAATTGTTATTTTTATATGAATCTGGCTTGAGCTAGAGAGACTTAAGTTTTTCATTTCAGTTTGGTTGCAAAACAGTAATCGAAGCGCATCGCTTTCATCTCCACTTATCTCCCCCAGTCCTCTCCCCCACTCCTCTCCCTTTGGAGTGCCGCTTGTCTTCCCAGCATTTGCGCATCTTGACACTGTTGGTTTCTTTATGATATATTGTCTGGTATCCCGCTACTTCATTGTAGCTCGCTGCTGATGTACATGGCAATTAAATTCAAACCCAAAAGAGGAAGAGCTCATTCAGAGAGACCCCCCCTCCTCTTCCTCTCTCTCCTGTCCGCTGCTGCTGCAGTCTTGCTCTCGCACCCCTTTCAATCACTGTCTCTTTTCCCTGCTCTCTCTTCCTTTGATTCCTCCGTGTTCTCCCCCGTATCTGCTCGCTTCCTGTCTGTCTCTGTCCCCTCTCTATTCCCTTCATGTTAATAAGCAGAGTAATGGTGTTGCAGGCAGTTCCTGGTTGGGGAGTTAATTAAAATGGAAAGTTACAACCCACACAGTCAAAACAATGGAGGTCTCTGCTTTTTTCTCAGTGACAATGGGAGATATTAAACACCCTTAAAATCAAAGCTGTAAGGAGGCAGGAAGCCAGTAACACAGACTATCGCCCAACCTCACTTCCCCTCCTGAAGTACGGAGGGGTTTATGTTGCGCTCTCTAGACCAGTCAACATTAATCGTAGCATCGCACCAGTAATTACCTGCCGAGCCCCCTGAACTGCTGCATGAAGAGCAGTTGTGTACAAGTTATTAATGTGATTACTGCAGCATTTACTGAGCCAGAAACTACTCTGACACTGATCACATGAGAAACTGTAGGAGGGGAATAGTGGCATCTGCCTATTCCCCACCACACACACACACACACACACACACACACACACACAAACACACGACCCAAATGATTCTGCTAGCGTGGCTAGCACAATGCAGCGCACTCAGGCTCGGGCAACAGTGGGCCGGCTGAGCAGGACAGGAGCAGTTGCTATGGTTACCATTTCTCGGCTCGCTCTCACAGCCCAGGAAAACGGTGTCATTATCCTGTACTTTGGATAGGAGGAGAGAGAGAGAGAGGAGGGAAACAAAGGGAGGGAAAGAGAGGGGTAGAAAGCGGAGACAAAGATAGAAAGGCAGAGACAAGGAGAGGCCGTGCATCTAACACACACATCGTCAACATTTGTGCCGCTCTATTCTCCACTCTTCCCTTTTCCTCCCTCTGTCTGTCCGTCAGCTGAGCTGTAGGTTTCACTCTAATTGGTAAACAACTTCAGTGCCAGCGAATAATGCTTGAAAATATCAGGTAAAAGCAGTGCTGTGTCAGGTGATAATGGGATGTGTGTGTGTGTCCCTGTGGAAATTGACTCCAACAAGCTTTTATGTTGGTAAAAAAAAGGATCAATCACTGCATCATTGTATTTATTTTGACGCACCAACAGCCGTATGCCACTCTAATGACATCCAGCTCTGGTTCTTATTGAATGAATACTTTAGCCACAATAAAAACAGCACAGTGGCAGAACAACCCTTATCCGCTACTTACCTGAGAAATGCACTAAGATATGGACGTTATACTGTATGGACAGCTTCTGTGAGTGTACAGTACGAGTACATTGGATATTTTTGTTATTGGCTGTGCTCGGTTTGTTTGTGCAACGTGAGGTCCACATCAGAGGAGTTACATTGTGAACTAATTACATGGCTGTGTAAATAGAGGCACCCTGCTGATATGGGCTGTGCACCACATGATTTCCCCTGGTAGAGCAGAGCCTGTTTGCAAAGCCTCATTGTGTGTGTGTGTGTGTGTGTGTGTGTGTGTGTGTGTGTGTGTGTGTGTGTGTGTGTGTGTGTGTGTGTGTGTGTGTGTGTGTGTGTGTGTGTGTGTGGTGTGTGTGTGTGTGTGTGTGTGTGTGTGTGTGTGTGTGTGTGTGTGTGTGTGTGTGTGTGTGTGTGTGTGTGTGTGTGTGTGTGTGTGTGTGTGTGGACAGCATGATTTGTAACTTGTGAGCTGTGCTTTATTGAGCTACAGACTAAAAGAGTGTGTCTGTTGTTGAGGAGGCAGAGCAGCCCCTCCAAATGAAAGGCTGCCCTCTTCCTCCTGACGCAGCTCTCCGGAGAGGCCTGGTCATATTACTGTGGCTGTCTGCTGGTCACAGAAACACAAGCAGCACAACACAAAGCCTTTGATAGGAATGTGAAAAAAAAGACCTTGTGCTGGCCTCATTTATTCTCCTCTCTTCACTGTTGGCTTTTTTTTGTGTTACACTAATGTGAAAGAGGAGAAGTGTTTTGACACCCAACTAGAAAAATATGAAATGGAAGACAAGTGTTTTGGAATATATTAGTATCGGTGGTTAGTTGGGTTTTTTCATTCAGTGCTGCCTAATACTTTAACACTTCCACAGAGAGAGGGATAGTGCTTTCTGCTCCATTTCATTTGTGTTGCTGTTAAATTATGAATTTTAGATTAAAGGACCTGCAACCCACAAAGGTGTTTTCAATTATTCAGGCTCATTAGACCTCGAGTCAGGTTAAATCTATGGACCAATAGGAATAATTACAGGGTCAGTTGGCCCGCCCATTACAGTACATGTGCAGCATAGTGGAAGAGCTGTCTATCAAGCCTAGATTTTACACATCCTCATAAGTTAAAACACCTGTATTATTGGACTACTGGTGTGTATGTGCTTAAAGATTTTACTTTTGAACTGGTGTAGACCCTAAAATGGTGTCTAGTTTGGGCCCCTTGTCACAATTCCCTTTCAACGCTGCATCTATTTAATAATGGCCCAAAAAACATATTTTAAAAAGATATCTGTTAGCTGTCGCACCAGGGAGTGATTTTGCCTCTGAACCTCTCACCAGGTGTCATTTCAATAACTGTTGGTTGGTCAAAAATGTTAAACTATTATTACACAATTAGCTAAGATTATATTTAAAAAGAATGTATGGCTAATTTTAGATTAGGAAAAAGCGTGGCAACCAGTTTTTCCCCACATATTTTAATACATATTTAGACGAGAAACAAATCTTACTTCACCATGAAAACATTCCTCCTTAAGAATAATGAAAAAAATGAACTTTTACAAAAGCAAATATCCAGACTTTCATTATACAGTAGCAGCAGTCTTATAAAAGTATAAATTACACCTTTAAACGGAGAAACCAACTCTGAACAGCTAAAGTGGCGCAGTAATTGCAGGTTTAACCGTCCCATTTGGAAGCACCATGCGAGGCCCGCAGGTTTTCAGGTGTTGAAAGTGCAATCACAACTAATCAGAGCTTCTCTTGTTTTCGCCCACAGCTCCCAACACTGCGCCCTATGGGAGCACAGGAAGTGCACACGTCCCGCTGGCCTGCTGGTGCCTGGTGCTGGCGCTCGCCTCCTTCATCAGCGTGTACTAGCAGGCGCCAGTCCGGACACAATGACTGTCGAGAGCATTTATGAGTCCTTTTTGACATTTCTGAAGGCTGGAATCCAATCTGGTACAGTTTGTTGAAAAGCCGTGATTGGGGGAAATAATCAGCGTTAATTGTGTGGGGATATTTACCTTTTTTTTTTCTATGCTTTTTGGTGAAATTTCTGTCATGTAAATACGATGATGTTTTTTTTATTATTATTATTATTTCCTCTCTTCTTTCACCTCACCTTGTGAATCAGTGCTCCCCCCCACCCCCACCCCCCACCTCCAATCATCTCAAAAAGGCCCCCAAACTTCCCAAAATGAGTTACTTTGATGCTCTGGGAGGCGATGGCGCAAAAACATTTTCATCCGTTTTTGTACATGGCTAGAAAAGAAGCAATTGTGCCAAGTCTCTCAGTACACAGAATTACCATACCAATGTTGTATTGAATGTATTATGGGTTGTTGAACAAAGGAAAGACATTTAGATTCCTAACAATACAAATTCAGATTATGGAGTGTGCTTAAAAAATACAAAAAAACTGAAAAAAAAGAAAATTCAAAAGAACAAAAAGACAGGGCTTTTTTAGGACCTGTATTGTCATGATTACTCTCTAGATGGATGAACAGTGTTGAAGGTGTGCTTTGTTGTATTCTGAAATTGGTCCTTCAGTTATATGCCTGCCTCACAGATTTGATCAGGCAACCGTCAAAGTAGGAAAGTATACTGTATCGTATCTTTATATTTGAATATAGTGTAGGCTTTTGTTTTAAAGTGGGACCAGCTTTTCTCATTTCGACCAAGAACATTAACACAGTTCATTAATTTGTACAGTAAGAAGGGAGGAACATCGCGGCCCTATGTTTACATTTTTCTTGAAAATATCAATACGGCAGTATGAACTCAACACGTTTTCTTTCAGAGAGTCCGCAAACATGAATGTCACAACAAACTGTTGCAGTTGAGAAGAAAAAGCAGAGCCCAAGATCAACTGTTGAACGCTTCTCTCTTAAAGACTGGGCTCTTTGAAACAGGCCACCTCCAGTGGGCGTCTGAGCACAGCGTTAGGCTATGAATTATTATTATAACCTATTGATCATCGTCTGGCTGAAAACCCACAGCTGCACACTGAAAGTCGCTGGAGGATTTTGCCTTCAACTTTTGGCAAGATATCTAAATAATGGACTCCGGGAACGCAGCATTCTGCATTCCTGTGTTTTATTCCTCTGTTTTTCTTTACAGATAAATCAATACTTTAATGTATTACAGTCTCTTACAGATAATATATGTAGAGCATTGCACCAGTTAACAAATAAAGGACATTCAGAGAGCCGGAAGTCATGCTACTTGAGATTTCTGGTTTATACACCAATATATGTTATCTAAAAACGTACAATAATAAAACTTGCTTTGCCTCCAGTCCTTTTAATGCTAACGACGAGCAACAAAACACAAAATAAATCTTGCAAACATGCCCTAAGGTGCAATGAGCTCCTTTTAGATGAGAGTCCATTTTATTTAAGCAGCCGATCAGCGCCACAGGGCCGGTGAATGTCCAGCATAAATATAAATGAACCATGAGGTTGTTTAATTGACGAAAATGTGGCTTTTTATTCACTGAAATCAAACATATCAAGGCTAGAAACAGTTTTATTTGTGACTCTCATGGCATAATCATCCTCCAGTATCTTCACTTCGTGGTGTAAACAGATACTGTACTGTAATGCCTTAATAGAACCATCCACATGAAATGAACCTCCTTTAGAAGGACACTTCCAGAAACTCTCAATAAGATAAAGCTCATTAGTTTGAAACATAAGTACTTATTGAATGTTCATGAACCAGAAGCTGATCTTATCTTTATGAACAGGCATTATATTTAGTCAAAACTACATTTCTCGACTCATGGCTCTTGCAGGTATTTTCAAAACAAGCCAGTTGCATATTATAAAAATCAGTATTTGTCGTCGTACAGGTTGAAATGTTTGGATTTGGGCTGTGTTATATTCTGCCCCACGATCGAGGGACTAGACAAGTACTACTTCACGCAGTATTTTCACATGAACTTGTAACTGCAAACCTATAGAGAAATAGCCATCGCAGTTAAAAGACTTAAAGCACAAACACTGTTATTACCTTTACGTTTCGTGGTGATTTGTTTAAGAGTCTGCTAGACATTTGATTTTATTGTTTGTTAATGAAATTGTTATCAGCTTGTTTTACAAATTATAAAAATACTGCACCATATGATCTTGTTTAAATGTTAAGGTATGAAAATGGGTCAGAAGTATATTTATTCTCTTCCTTTATGAAAACAATGTATAAAAAAGTACATTTGAAACTTGTAAAACTGGATATGTGACATTTATTTGAAACGAGGCACAGTATGGCATAGTTTCTAATGTTGTCGGGTTCATTTAGATGCCATAGCTGTTGTGGATTTTCTGTCAGACAAGTACATTAAAAAGAAAACGTTTGCAATCAAATTACCTACTTTTTGCCACAGAGAGGGTGTGAACCAATATAACAGTATTATAGAACAGAATCAATGTGTGTATATTTGGAGAAAATAGGATACCTTTTGATCTTTAGAGCCAGTGTGTAGTCATAGTTTTCACACACTCGCGTGTTTACCGATGTGCAGAGAGTATGGTTGTGCTGCATGTCAAAGTTAACCTGTGTTTTTGAGGTGGCCATTTTACAAATATTCATACTTTTTATGAATGGAAACAGTTTTTTCCGAAACCGTTGGTTCTTAAACCTGGTCGAAAAATACAAACCTCTTACAGACCAGCCGGCTATGTTTGTTTGTGATTTATTTTAATCAACCTTTGCTGATTAACTGAAAAACACTGCTGTTCAGAGTCATGATGATTATTGTGGCACATTGGTGACAGTCTGGAGTGTTGCTCGTCTAAGCAAACCATGCTAGTATTCATACATGTGAAATGTACTGGATGTTACAGTAATTCTTTTTCAATAATGGTATTAACAATCCCTTTTATTGATTCACTATAATTTGCAATAAAAGTCTTCATGTTACATTATAAACCCACATCTCGGGTTGTCATTATCACTGGGACAGGGTTTGAGCCAGAGAGCACCATTAAGAGAAAGTCCTCCTTAAAATGTAAACTATCTCCTCACTATGTTCTCCTCACACACAGATATCTCCTCTTAAATCAGGGGCAGGGTCACCGCTGTTATTAGGCATCTCATTTTTAGACTTTATAAGCTGTTTCAACACTTTTCAAGTGGGTTAGGTCAATCACAACATGGCTTTTACTAGAGAGGAAAACATGACTGTAATACTTAGCAAGAATTACGTCCTTTTGGTGTTAAAACCAGCTACGTAATGAATATGTGGGTCAAAGGATCATCTTTGAGGGGTGGACTACATGTCAATATCCACACTGATATGTTGTAGATGGACAGGAGTGGAGCACTGAGTGACAGCTAAAGCTAGCCGATATTATTTTAATAATACTCACAATCCCTCAGTTCTATTATTCACACATTAGTATTTGGATCACCTAAATCAAGATCTTTGAACATTTAGAATTGACTAGCTGCTTCTTCCAACTATTTAGATGGCACATGAAGTATCTGCAGCTTTTTTGTCAGAAGACTTTTGTCACTTTTACCAGAAATTGACCACTACTAGTCCCACCCAGATATAATTCCTTTTTTAAATAATGTTAAGAATAATTTAAACTAACTTTAGGTGCTACAGTTATGCAGCTGCATATTATCGCTCGATATCAGTAACAGTACATTGGTCTGGTTTCGGAGACACAGATGAATTGTGAAGGTCTTTTAAGTTGACGTCAAGCTAAATACAGATTTGCCGAGGGAACAGTTAAACCCTAATGAAACTAACACTGCTGGGACTGTGCAGTGTGAGCGAGGCATGAGGGAATATATCAGTCTGTTTGTACAGCGTAGTCTGAATTACTGAGTCATCTTAATTTTGCCGTATCATGCATTTGATCCCCTCCCCTCTGCCCTCGAACGCTGCTTAAATCCTCCTGAGCCCAGATGGCCGGAAGCCACAGCACATAGGATTAAACACCGTTAGCAAAGCGCCATCATTGACTGGAGTGTGTCGCTCAGTGTGTGTGATCTGGAGATGTTTATGAACGTAAATCACTGCGCATCAGCGGCCGATTATGCCTCTTTTTTTCCACAACAGCACAAGGCTTCTCAGTATCCTCTGACCTGAATGCACTCTTGATTAATAATCCACGGTTGTGTGACCTACCTCTTAAAAAAAGTCCAGTTTAAAAAAGTCCTGTTGATGTACGAGCTGAAAACAGGCCCCCCCCCCCACCCTCTTGCAGAGATCACTGCCTCACCACCGTCCCCAGCTGACACCGGGGGGGGGGAATCCCTTCATTTTTAAATTTAAGATAAGAGGATTTTAAATATTCATGCCAGTGCGTATTATTACGTCCCCCACTCTGAATTTTTTAATTGTCCATTTCAAAATCTCCTCTCACCCGGTCGCTTCAGAATCATATTGTTCTGTTTGCATTTTAACAACGTTGGATTTATGATACAACAGCTGAGTCTTAAAGGGGGACAACTATTGTACTGAATGTGCCTTTAAAATATTGTATCAGTCATAACAAACCCTAATAGAAAGCTCTAATGCTCCACACTCTTTAAGCTGGTTGCTCATATTACATTGGCTGAGCATTCAATGTGTCAACATAGAAGCAAACTGCAGCACTAATTAAGTTTAACAGTTATTCTAACACATGTAACCCCAAAGTAGCATAGAAAACAAATGAATTAAACACAGTTAAATGTCATGATAATTCAAATAATTAGTAGGACTGATGCATAGTTTAAGTTCAGTCATGTGTATTTAACAGAAACAGATCCGCTCAGATTATCTTTCTCCTGCTTATTATCAGGTCATTACAGTTTGTTGTCCCTTCTTTATTACGGGAAGGGCATGCTTATTCATCTTTTGTGTAACTGACATACTGTACCTGACATGATCTAAAAATATTCCTGCTGCTGTAAAAAATATCACAGCTTGAGTTTAAACAAACCTCAAGAATGATTGTGCAGGCGATGTGCCACCAGTCCCTGTGAGAAACTTGTGAGAAACACAATGACAAAATCAGTGTTTTGTTTGTGTCTGCTGCTGCAACAGGGGCGCATTTACTGTACAGTCTTCAAATACAGACATGAATAAATACAGACAACGAGTCATTTTATATTGCAACTAATGCAAATGGTCAGAGTGTGTTTAAGTCCATAATGCTCGATGTGACCACTCAATGTTGGGTGTTTGCAGTTTTATTTTGCAAATAAATATAAGTAAAACTGCATTATTGTGCAGTAAAACTAAGGCATAGCTAATGGGGATGACTATAGTGTTTGGCTCTTCACAAAGGTGTCAGTATGAGCGCTGAGGAGGTGTTGAAAAGGGATTCCTCCTGACCCGCGGTTAATGAAACCCTTCCTGTGCCTTTGTCAGTTTAAACTGGGAGATTGTGTCACACGACACCCTGGAGCCGCTGCCGCGCTCCTGCAGTCGCCACCGCTCGTCCCTGAGCAGCAGACTGAGATGTCACAATCAAAACAACTCTGTTTCTTGAGTGCTCATATTCAGTTTGGAAGATATGATTGTTGCACAGCAGGAAATGCTTTCCTCCCTGACAAGCACAGGCAGAAAGAGTGAAAATGATTTAAATTATTCCTCTGTTACCTGTCTCTGGGCAAGTTGGATTTATTCTGAAAGAAAACATGTTTCAATTGGTACAAAAAGAGAGTAATTTCTGACTGGTGTGACTTCCTTTGAAATCCCCCTGATCGTGTGGCAGCTGCCAATGGGGAGTTGCATCAAGTATTTGTCAACCTGTCCCTCATTATTTCCACTGAAGTGGAAAATAAGTTGCCAGCCAATGAAGCAGAGCCTGAGATACTGCCTGGGTTTTAAAGCAAGCTATCTCAGGCAGGTCTCTCCCTCCATGACGCCGAGGACTGAATCACACGCAGCCAAGTGTTTTCACGTAAAGCTCCGGGGTAATTGTCAGTGTTGGTGAAGGATTGAATGGGTTTGACATAGAGAGAATGTCATTATTTGAGTGACAGTAAATGTAATCTTGTTTCATTTGTTTTCATGCCCCGAAAAGCCGATTACACATGGTTTTATATACACTGAATGACACAGCAAATCAGGTCTTTGTAGCACCAGTTCATCAAATGTGTCTCCTGTGCGGTGTTTGTTTAAATGGAGTGACCTCTGGCAGGGTTCAAGGTAACAAGGTGCAGCAATTCTTCTGGTTTCTTTCTGTAAATTGGATACCATATATGCCATTTCTTTTTCTTTTTTACAAAAACTGGGAATAAATATCACGCGGTTGACCAGAACAATCTTTCTACATGGACTTTTATTTTCATTTTTTTTTTATTTGCTTGTTTAATTTCAATGTTCAAATCACCATGCTGATAAACCATTTGAAGAGAAGTCTGGAAATGTTTACTTAAATGTGTCTGAAGGTCCTTTAGCCACCAGGGATATAGTTGTACATTTATAGGCTCTAGATCACTGGAATGATATATATGGCTTTAAGTGGAATTGATATATCTATATATAATATATATAAATATATATTGATATTTGTCCAGAAATAAAAAAAAATCATGTACTTTAATTACTTTGAAGCTTACATTGTGTATAGCACGTATGCAAGTCCATTTTCATCATGTTTGATGTAATTTTGTAGCAGTGGTTTGATACTAATAAATGGCAGTTGATGATGGATTGTAATTGTGTTTGTGTTGAACTGAAGCGACCTTCACATCCACGATGCTTTCATATGTGTTCAAGAGAAAAGGGTTGGACTGAACATACTCACTGTGGAGCCGCCGTGGAATGAAATAATTTATTCATAACAACATGTTACAGACTAAAAATATCCAAGTCATCCATTAAATGAACAGATACTCTGAGATGAGAGGTTCCTGTGTAGAAACAACCTTTGGTTCACTCTTTTTAATGGGATTTTGTCATTTCTTAAATGCTTTTATGATTGTTTATTATTTGTATCCTTTATATATATATATATATATATACCCAAGTCCCTGACATTTAAAAAAAATATGACTTTGTTAAACAGTAAAACAAATATTATTGCACTACGTCTTTCATTTGCAGCTGAAAAAAATAAGAGTAATGTGGAGAGTATCCTTAGTATAAATGATTGTTTAGTCAAATGCTTTAAACAAATAATGTTTAGTGGTGTAATGTCATACTCAACTATTGTTCTTAAGTAGGTACTTGTACTTTACTTGAGTAAGATTTTATATGCTGGACTTTTACTTATAACTGAGTATTTTTACACTGGACTATTTATTTTAAGTAAAATATCTGAGTACTTCTTCCACCCCTGTGTTTCCATTACCTGGCACGTGGAAGATGACGTCATACCACCATGATGTCACTGATTTTATCCATGAAAACAAACTTTCCTTTCCCTCAACTCAAGTTAATGTCACGTGATGATGCCCAACTATAACCAAGTTTTCCCAAACAATCCTGAACTATGGAGCATTCAGCCAGGTGTCAACGATGTGCCAATCAAACCAGAAAACTTGCATATGTGTCGTTTTTTGAATGAAGTTGAATTGTTGGAAAGTCAGCCTCAATATTCCTAGTTTATTGGCCATCCTGGAGCCGCCGCTCCACCCTGACAGTCCCTCTCAAAGCCACAGAGCAGCAAAGTGATGACAAATGGTTAAATCCAGCGGCTGAATTATTGACTGGAACAGAAATGTGAGGACTGAATTCCTCCGTGACAAGCTGAAGCTGCTCTACACTGTAATTGCCCCCCCCCCCCCGCCCGCATTTCTTTCTCGGCAGCCCTGAGTTGAGTGTTACAGAGCGCTGATGAACTCCGCAACACACTTTAAGTGGTCCAATAATTAAAGCCCACTGAGATTGTCAAGATAACGCAGCGCACAACAATAGGCTTCAGGAGTTCAAGAGACCAAGACAACAGGTCTGGGCTCATTGCTTAATCGCAGAGTTCCTGCAATCGGCAAAGCCTGAAACGTTTTTTCTTTTTAATGTGGCCCCCCGCTCTCACCTGAGAAGACGGTCGAGGCGAGTGCAGACTTTGGGGCTCTGGAGAGAATATGCTAATGTAAGGAGATGGAGTTTATGATCCAGAACTACTCTGCTCTGAGATGGGACAATAAGTGCCGGCAGCTGAAGTCGGGAAGAAAGAATTTGCAAGTATTTGTGAAATAAAAGTGAGAATAATGAGACCTGTGTCTCAGGCGGATCCGGCTCTAACATGGCAATTAGGACCACTGTGACAAGCTGGACGGCCATTTGGACGCTACGCCTTCAGACTTTGATGAAGCGTAGGAACAAAACTTTGTTTGAACGCTTTTATTTAAAATATCTCTGGTGACTTAATTCAAATAAGTACTTTAAAGAGCCTGTCGCCAAGAGATTATGGCTGTATAATACTAATTCGCAACAGCAAATACGTCCGATAGAAATGTAATGCGGCCCGGATAGGTTTTTATCACATAATGAGGAAACATGGCTAATTATCTAAACGTTAATAACCTCATTTCAAACTCATCTCCTGTGTGGTTCCTCTGTCACTGAACTCACCTCGGTCTGCAGAACCACCAACCACTCTCTGTCAAAAATACGATATTTTATCACCGCAGTGACAAGTGCCGTCCACATTCATCAAAGGCCCCGCATCATTGAGCTGGAGAGGCTGAGACCACCATGTCTATTGTTATTATTCAAAATTATCAAAGTAGTGGGACGGTCTTCATGCTGAGATCAAAACCAGATGAAACACTGATGTGCTGCTGATACTATGAGATGAACCAGGTGCTGTTCCTTCTGGAAGCAATGAAGATATTTTAGGATGTTTTTGTGGGGGGAAATTAATTAGTGCTCTGATTTCAAAACCATCCAACAGGAAGCCCAGACAAACAACTGTCTGTATCTATATCTATGTCTGTATCTGTATATATAATATGCATATAATGGAAACAAATTAAGGCGGTCCTTTTTGTCCATAAATAGACTCCAATCATCACATAGTTTGTCAAAGAAAGACATCTGTCCCAGTAAACAATCCCAGATGAATATACTGTGTTTGACCAGCAAATCCACTGGTTTGTCCTTTGTGTTTACGTGTGCGTGTGTGTGTCTGTGTGTGTTGATAGATGTGTTTCTATGGAGCCGCTGCCGCTATCTTCCAAAGAGGATACACCTCAGTTCACAGGATGAGTTTCTTTAACATGCATGTCTTGAATCCCAACCCTGCTCCTTGTGTCCTCCTAGACTCCTGTTTAAGGACGTCTTATACCTTTCAAAACATCTTGAACAAAATGAAATGGCTGCATTATTTGTATGTCCATTATGCGTCCACCACAGCCAATCTGACACCATGCACTCACAAACCCTACAATAAAGACGCAATCAGTACACACACTTGCAGTTTCTTCAAGATGATGTAAAATTCAAACGCCAGGACTCAGGGTGCCTTACATAACCATAAAAGTAAGCCTGGCGGGGTTGTGCCTGCAGTCGCCTTCCTGAGATGAAAAACAAATGAACACTTTGAGTCTGAGCTGATTCCCTCCCGTTCTGCGTCTCCATCTGTCACTCCCAGCGACTTATTCTGAGCGAGAGCGCCTTCCTGCATGACCTCCATCACAGCGTGCAAGATGAACGAGGTGGGTCTGCTCTCTGTCCTCTGTCTTCTCTGTGCCAAGGCACCGGGGGTACCGAAGCATCGAGAACACCTGCAAACTGAGAGTAATGAGGCGGGGGGGCGCGCGGCCGCCCATCCTCCCCACACTAATCAATCCAGCTAGCCATTAAGGAACCAGGGAGAACTGCAGCTAGTTAGAGAAAGTTGCAGCTTCATTTCTTCATGGTCCTTTGTCTTCTTTCTGAAAGTGGTCATCTGTAGTTTATATAGGATGGTCATTAGTTTTATCCTTTTGTATCGCACATCCCACTGACCACATCTGTGGCTTATAGATTTCATGTTGATGGAAATTGAGTTTATGCCATCATTTCTGCTTATAACGGCACATTTAAACATCCAATTTCTTCAGAAGCATAACACAGAAATCCTCCTGATGCTTGTGTTTCAGAACCTGAATGATTTCCTTATACAACTGTCCAGCATTTATCAAGAGTCTAAGGCAAGTCAATGTATGACTTTAGGCTAAATACATACATCTAACGTAACTGAACCATTGACATGTACAGTATTTATATGAAAATCCAAATGCATTTAATGTTCATGTTTAATGCAGATGCAGGGCTTACACGCTTCCTGAGAGATTATTTTTTTCCCGAACACCCTCAAGCAGTGGTTGTCATCTTAGTACATGAATGCAGTATGCAAAAATATGTTTTAATTTAGCTTGAAACGTCAATTTTCTCTGTATTCAACCCCTTCAATCTGCTTCTTTGCTTTTTCATTCTCCTCCTGCCAGCCTCCGAGACAGAAGCCAGAGATGCAGTGGAAAAAGGCACGCTGTCACACGGTGCATATCCCAAAACAAATAATCATGCCACCGTGTCATTACCCAACCTCCACTCTCTCGGAGCAATCACATTCAAAGAGCATTTTTCAGGAGCGCCCTCCTCAGCACAACTAGTAAGCATGGCTAATGGAAATTTAATCAGCAGCAAGAGAGGACAGCGGGCATAATGCAACAGATGATAAATAGAAGAAAGATGCAAATGGTATTTATTTTGGACAGGCCGTGCTGACAAGCCTGATAATGCCTCCTCATGCAGCTTCTCCCTGAAGCTGCCTTTTGATGGCCCAGAGTGGTGTGCATCGTATTTCACAGCCTATCATTCACCGAATAAATTGTGTTATTCATAGAAATGTTTTCACCTTATTTCCTGAATGTCTCTTGCCTGTGGTGCTCGAGCAACAAAGCAGCAGGCCTAAATTAATAAAGAGAAATTTCAATTCCTGCAGTCATTACAAACTGACACTACTTCAAAATTCCAATCTTGTCAACATTTAACCACAAAATTGTTCCTTTTGTGTTCTCCTCTAGTAGTAACCGGTTTGTACTTTGAGTCAAAAGTAGAGCTAAATGCTCTTTAGACCGTGCCTCCAAAGAAATTGATTTATCCATTTTTATTTCTTTGAAAAAGTCCAAAGAGTGGCATTTCTTCATACATACTGAGTGAATCATGCGTATGCTGCCTACACATAACGCAGGTCTGTTATTTTCATCTCAACATGATCCTACTTTGGACTTCACCAAGTACAAAAATGTTTCATGAGTCTCCTGAGAATCGTCCCAAATATCTTCCACTGGTGCATCTACACAGCATCCTCTGTTGGCAACATGGAGGCTACACTCAGGTAAAGTGGCACCAATTCAGATTTGTGTGTGATTCAGTTAAAGGTAGGATAGGTAAGAATGGAGAAACCAGCTCGAGTGCGCTAGAATTTGAAAGTACGCAGCCGAAAAAAATCTGCCCCTTCCTTCAGACTTCCTTACAGAGCCCCTCCTCCAACACACATGAACGCGCACATGACCAATGAGGGCACGAGATAAGTTTGTGCACGAGATTGAAGGCTGACAGACAGGTAGGCCATCCAGTTATTTTAGCCGCATGCTTTTTACAGCGCCACGGCTTCCACAGATGAAATGTTGTAATGTATTTATTGTCAAAGCATTTAATATATTCATTGCTATCGGGATGTTAAGAGCATTCCATGGAATATAACAAAAAGTGTTTCTGAAGTGAATTACCTACCCCACCTTTACGTTTTTATGTTTTGCATGATGTTTTGGGATTGTTTGTATAATATACATATCTCAGGAGAGTCTTATTAGAATGTTTTCAAATGTGCCACAAACATCTGTGCATGGATGACCTGATTAGATTGAGGTGAAAGGGGTCACTGTGAAATCAGAAAACAAGATTCTGGCTATCTCAAGAATGTGTGTGACGTCTTTGTTGTCGGTAATTGGGCTGCAGGGCAGTTCATGATCGTGACCAGTTCAGGCTGGAATCTGATATCGACCGCATTTAAAAAATAATGTGAACAGCCAAACAAAGAATCACATCAGAGCTATGAATCTGAATTGAGCACCAAGGCTTGCAGGCTTGTGAATAAAGCCTTAAATGATACATACATTTACATGTCAAATCTAGATGCGAAAATACTAAATACTTGTTTTTTGTGTACATTTCTTCTACAGATGCAGGATGTTGTTGAAAGATGTTTCAATACATCAGGGTAATTTTTGTAAGCTCCAGAAAAAGTCCATTTCAAATGACTGGAGATCAAACACTTTTAACCCAGCCAGGTTTTATTCTGTAGGCTTAAATGTATATTTACTATATAATTTACCTCTCAAAGGGCTTCTTTCCATCCCTGAATCGACATGTTTTCACTCTGATCCAGCAGTCATTCTGTCCTGCTGCCCAGGTTCCACAAAGTAACACGGCATGTGATTAGCCCTAATACAGCTGTCAGGGGAGAGACAGCAGCAAAGAACTGTTTCCTGCTCAAGAGTGCAGCTGAGCTACTTCACGCCCCTCTCTTAAGTTTCTTGTTTTTCCTCGACAGCTTGAATCCACCTGAGCTGTCGGTACAACTGTACAGCTGTACGCGGAGCAGCATCCCTGCAGAGGCATCGCTAATCAACTCTTGTTTAGGAGCTCAAAAGCAAGCGGATGGACTTCTCTGAAACTGTCATCGCTGTGACATGTTTCCGTGAACTGCCAGCCCATGAGAGAGAGTAATTAGATGGATCCTGGCAGGGCATTCACACTGCCTCTAAGCTTCATATAGTATGATCCCAAAGTGTAAAAGCACAGCTAGAGCCTCATGTAATCTCAAACGTGTTGAATATATAAAATGGTTAAGTCTGTTGTGCACCTTCATCCCTCCATAGAGTGGAGAAAATGTAGGCATTCAGTAAGCAGCCGCCTCTTCCAGCTTCATGCTGCTGCAGATTACTGTTTTGACATTGATGTACAATCTCCCATAAACACCTAAGAATTAAAAATAATAAAACAACACCCTCTCCCTGGCTCAGAGACACACTGTGTGTTTAGCAAGCATCCCGATTTTTAAATGAAGATGAACTGAGTGGAGTCTTTGAGCATATTGGTCTGGGAACAAATGCGACAGAGAGGGAGCGTGCTGCTCGACGTCCTGCTGGGATAACACAAGTTTCCCTGTCATGATTATTTTCTCTTCTTTCATAACAGCAATGTGGCAGAAACAAAGAGAAAAAAACCAGGACTGCATTTCAGTAAAATGCTAGTAAACATATGAGACAACCTCACCATTGATCAAACCAAGCTGCTACACATCCTGAAAGCTTTCTGTTTAAACCTATCCTTTCAGTGTCCTACTTTTAAAAGAATCCTACAAAGTTTGTAAAGACTTGACTTCAGATGTCAGACAACACAGGCCAAGCTCAGCACACGAGGAAGAGATGGCCGTAATTGTGTTTGTTGGATGATTAGGACAGTTTAAGAGAACAATGCGTGCCTTGGTGGCTTCCTGTTGATTAGAAAGCCATCCATTTTAATGTCTTTTCTTCTCCCTTTTCTAACTAGGCACAGGAAAATGGTAGCCATAATAAATGGCATGCTATTAAAAGGGAAATACAATCTCAAAGAAGCAAAACAAAGAAAACAAATTAAGGTTTGAGGAATGAAGACTCGTCTACTCATGCTGCTCATAGTAAGTGTATTTTTCAAAATGTTGTTGGTTTATTTTATGTTGTTAAATGTTAGAACATGCTGCTCCAGTAAAACAGACATTGTGTGATGAGTTGTCCTTCAGAGATAAACACACCTGCTGTGCCATGAAGCTACTATATTGTACTGTATGTACAGATTATTCCACTAAAGTCTTCGAGGTCATGACTTTTAGCAGTTATATTACTGTTTCAAAAGAGACAGGAATATATCCCATCAATCTGCAGGGAGACTGGCCTTCAAAACTTGTGTGTGGTCGGCTCCTTTTTGTGATGCATTAGAACGGCCGTCACTTTCTGGACAAATCCATTATCTGCTTTCATCAGCTAAAGAGCACAAAAGGCTGTCTCAACATAAGAGCTGTCCTTGTGACATCTCAAAAACTCAGCAAAACCTTTTGACAAAAGCTATTAGAGGACATCCAAATGCCTTGTTTGACCTTGGTGATCGGAAACCAGTGTTCCCCAGGTTTGAGATGATGGGTAAGAAACCCTGAGAACCAGATATAAATACTCAACCAGAGCATTCAAAAACGGTACATTTAATGTTTTAAAGACATGATGGGAAGCTATGATGGATTGACCTATAGATAAAATACCATTCATATACAAAACTATATACTCGCTACACAGATATCAAAGGATGGGACACAACACTTAAAGATCATGCTTTGTGGTTGCCAGTTATGTTGCAGAATTGGCCCCATGGACAGGGAATAGGATCTATAGGTAGTAAATATGTCTTACTAAGCTATCACGCACTTTTTAAAAATGTTTTAATGTGTGGGGGAGAGCATGGCATTCCCTCAGTCTGTAGTACCTGTTGTCATTTGTCCTTTCTTAGCGTAATGTCACAATTCCCCTGAGTTGATTGAGGGTAATTTAGATCACCTGTTGCACAGGGTTTCGGGGACCGGCTACTAATTAAGAATTGAGAGCAGCTTGATGCGTTTACCCTCATTGGCTGGATGTGACGACACCCTGTCTCTAGGGCTTAAGAGAGGGCATTCTGATCCTTTGTTCTAATTAATGCACACCTAATTTCAGACGATGCTGCGAGCCAGAAACTCTGATCTGTATGCCGTTTTGAATCTTCTCTGGTTTTACTTTTCTGAAAGAGTATAATTTTAAGTACCCTAAAAGCTAACTGGAGTCAATATAAAAGGAAGCCTTTTCATTGGCTTGTTTTTTTATTTTTGCAAAAACTTGGCCTTTTCCAGCTTTCAGAGGATCATTTTAAGTATCCTAAAAGCTAACGCATATCATTAATATTGCAATCAATCAAGGGAGTTTTCCCAATCAATGGAAGCCTGCTCTTGTGGTCCCGTTATTCAAAGATGGGGACCCTCTCATGACATCCAACTATAGGCCCATCAGTATCTTGCCCATAGTATCCAAGGTATTTGAAAAACTGATTGCCAAACAAATCATCAATCATCTCAACAATAGCTCCTTTCCACTGCATCCAATGCAATTTGGATTCAGGGCTAACCACTCAACAGAAACAGCGACATGCTTCTTCGCAGAGAAAGTTAAGGCATCAATAGACAGGGGTGGGGTTGTGGGGGCCGTGTTCCTTGATTTACGGAAAGCTTTTGACACTGTTAATCATAACATCTTATTACAAAAAATGCTCAACTTACATTTTTCTATAGAATTCACCAACCTCTTTAATTCGTATCTTTCATCCCGCTCCCAATGTGTTAAAATTGAGAACCATAAGTCTAGTGCGCTATGTTTGTCAACTGGAGTACCGCAGGGCTCTGTATTGGGCCCAATTCTGTTTAGCATGTACATAAATGATCTGCCTTCTGTGTGTGAAGAATGTGATGTATTAATGTATGCTGATGATACAGTTGTTTTTACTCATGGCAAAACCGCAGAAGAGGCTGCTACCAAGGTCACTGATGTGTTGGAGAATATTACATCCTGGCTTAACAATAATTGTTTGCAACCAAATATTTCAAAGACAGTGTGTATGTTCTTCTCCAAGGGCCACAGCATTATAACAGAACAAGATGTTTTCTTTTCTGGAAGGAGACTACAGGTTGTCTCGGAGTACAAGTACTTAGGAGTACATATTGACACAAACCTCAATTTCAAAACCCATATCAAAAAGGTCTGCAATAAAGTGAAGTTCAATCTGTCAAATTACAGATACATTTGAAACTTCCTATCATCTGCAGCAGCTAAACTATACCTTCACTCAATGGTCCTCTCCCACATCAACTACAGTCTGATAAGCTGGTCTAATGCACACTCTACAGCTCTAAAACCACTGGAATCACTGTATAAACAAGCACTCAAAACACTAGACAAAAAGCCATTCCGGTATCATCATTGTCACATTGTTAAAAAGTATAATCTGTTCAACTGGGAACATTTAGCTTAGTTTATAAGATCACTCGTGGTTTGGCTCCTCCTCCTCTGGCTGGCTTCATCAGCCTAAAGTCCACCTCAACCAGGGTTACTAGAGGTGCGGCGAGGGGAGACTGCACCATCCCATTTAGGAAAAGTGCATTCAGCCAGGCTGTCTTTTCATTCCACGCATCCCATCAATGGAATTCAATACCACAACCAATAAGAGAATCCTCATCCTACAACACATTCAAGCACAGTATTAAAAAGTGGCTCATTAATAATCAACAGTGTCAGCACTGATGTGTGGGTGTAGGTGTTAGTATGAGTGCGTATTGTGAATGTTTTATTTATTATCATGACTTGCTCTTATCTGTATTCAGTGATGTCATCTATTGTAAATATGTACATTTTCTTTTCTTTTCTTTTTTTGGTATAACAATGTCGTGGTATTTTTATTATTGCTTTTAGGATGTCTATCACCATCTGGCAAAGGGACTATCGGTGAAAACTAGCCTTTTGGCTAATTCAAGTACTTTTACATGTTTTTAATATGTTGATTAACATCCCTTGTTTTAAATAAATCAATTCAATTCAACTGGAGTCAATATAAAAGGAAACCTTTGAAAGACTTGTTTCTTTATGTATGTATATGTATACATTTTTTTCTTTGATTATTATTATTTTGTTTTGTATGTAGTAAGGAACTGGTTCTCAGGTTTCTTTCTGATCAGCTGACATCTGGGAAATCGTAGCATCAGTATCTATTTTTCTTAAAATAAACACGTTGTTGGTTTATTGCCGTTTAGAGCTGCACCGCAGTCCTGAGAGTAGCCTATAGGCTCCTCTCTTAGCAGAAACAGATGCAAGAAGATGTTGATCATTATAAGGAGAATATCTAGTTGGTTAGAAAGGTTGGTTCAACCGAGCATCTGCTTACCAACACCTCTAAAACACTTATTAACACGTTTAATTATATCTCAATGGTTTCTCAAGAGAATGCGTTGCCAGGCAGCCAGCTGAGAATCTAGCAAGTTACTGCTTCCCGCCAATAAATAGTCACACATAAACACCCTTAAAAGATATCATTTATGCGAAGGTACTTGTGGACAGATTTTGTTACATTTGGGGGAAACCAGGATAGTTCTTTGACCCTGTTTCCAGTATGCTAAGCTAAGCTAGGATAGCTTCTGACTGCAGTCTTTTATATCTGCTGTACAAACACAAGAGTGCTATCACCCTTCTCCAGACAGAAAGTTTGTATCCCGTCTTACAATCAATAAAAACTGGTGTCTTTTAACCAGGGCGACAATGGTTTCCTTACAAGATCAGTGGTGGAAGATCCGAAGTAATGTTAGGTAAAGGTCATTTGGATGACTTTTCACTTTTAACAGATGTTATATGTTCTCGCAAATGTTGCCCCATTCATTATAAATATCAGAGTTTCTCAACAGACCCCACATGAAGTCAGTTGTTAAAACAGACTAGTTTCCTCAGAGTGGCAGTTTGTGGGCAGCATAGTGAGGAAACGTGGGCCGCCGGTGGGCTTAAAGGTTGTTTGGTACCGCTATAGAGACAGAACAATCCCAGGTGGGAATAGTGTGTCTTCCCTCGCTGTCGTTTCCATCTCAGAACTCGGCCAGTTCTCCCTCAGGAGAAACTTCAATAGAAAAACAAGGCGATTAAAGAAGCAACCTGCAATACAAATGACTCACCAAGCAGTTTACCTCCAGACATGAGCTCTAATACCAGATGTAACTCTCCGCCGTCTCCAACACATGCGCTCGCCCGCTCTGTCACAGAACTTGACATTTCCAAGTAATGACAGGTGTTTCTCATTACTGCCCGTCTGAATTGAGGCTATTTTCTCTTGACACTGGCATATGTTTAAAGATAAAGCATCATTTAATTACTTTGTGACTTTCATGTGAAACCTGCGTGGATATGCTTGTGATTTAACTTTCAACCTGAACATATGGGTAGCTGCATGTGTGTTGTGTTACCAGCACACAACACCGAGAGCTGTTTTCAACAAACGCGTCTTGCCTGGCGCAGATTAGGCGCGGTGAATTACAAATCAACCTATCCTAGCTCTGATCTTTGCTCAGGCATCATACTGCCACTGTTTTCATGTTTTGATCTTTCTTCTTAAGATATACTGATAACAGCGAGAGACGCCTGAAATGGAAGACGTTAGCATGGAGTGCAAAACTCCCCTATAGCGCCCCCCCAAGGTTTGTATCTCCAGCATCACCACATCAAGTGTCTTTGCTGAAATGTCACTGATATGACAGGTGATAATTTACAATGTCAGCTGCAAGGCAGAGGACAGACTGCTGGCACAATCTCCATCTTTTACATCTGTGTGTGTGCATCACTTTATGGCACAGATAAGCACGAGGGTGTTGGTTTTAGCACTGCCTTGGTACGCGGCGTCCATCTCATCTCTGCCTGACAGCCTGTTATGAGCTCCTCTCTCTCCAAACACATCATTGACAAGTGTCTTAAACTGCCCGTGTCTCCTTGAACTGAGGATAAATGACTGTGTCCTCTTGAAAGCTTAACAATATAAATGATTTATACCACCCAAAAGTCCTCTGGGTGATTCATGGCTTGCTGCATGTATCGCTGTGGCTGGCATTAACTGCATAAACAGCTGAGCTAATGCGGTTAGGCTGGGGTACGACTCAGTGTGAGACCATGCGTGTATGCACCTGCTTGCTTCAGATGAAGAACTCTCTCTGGCATTAAAGGGGGTGACGTTTCTTGAACGATGGTGATAAACCAACCCTTCAAGCCACTCGTGCATTAGCGAATCTGCTGTCAACTCCTATAACACACACACTACTTGAAATCTGTGTTGTACAAACTTGCATTTGCATACAGAAATTGTTCAGGTTGATATTTTACTGTATTAGGACGGTGCTGTAAGACACAAACAAAAACTGACAAGGCAACAAATATTATGTCAGTTGTAGTCTACCGCTGTGGTTTATTTGCCATGAAATGAAAAAGGAAGTGCTCAGGCTATATTGCAGAGCTGTGAAGTATAGCTGGGTATTCAACACACACTTTCACTAATTCACATTCAGCTGTTAATTTTAAATAAAACACAATTTGAAGGTCAACTCAATTAGCCTTCCTCCATTTTCCGAATTAAAAAATCCATTTGCATTTGCTCTTCAATTCTCTGAAATCAGTCAGCTGTGGAGAATTTGTAATGTGGTCGTAGGTGCCAAAGCTTAGATATTTCTTAATTACACCATAATTGATGGATAATGTTTCGTTGCAGGCAGGAGAGTTGTTGTTAGCGGCGCAGAGGCATGAAAAGGCAGAAGTAAAACTTGACTATGCTTCAGCAGCTGAAGTTATTATTTCATTAAACGCTGGGATACACATGTGGAGTTCTGATTTGGGCACACAGCTATCAACCTGGAAAATCACACAGAGATTGTGTTTACACGGTAATCGGCATTCAAAGTGCACGGGTCATGATCAGGAGAATTAATCTAATTAACATTATTTTATTATCTGATAAATTGGCTGTCTTGACAAATGCTCCCTCAGGATAGACACGTGGAAATGACAAAGTGCGGAAAGTCTCAAAGTGAAAGTGGTTCTGCTGGGGTGATCAAATTAAAACTACTTTGTCAGTCATGCCTGGACGTACACACGGGGGCAAGGACGGTGTGAAATTAAGTTTACAGTTTCAATTGAGAAGATTATGAAGAAACTGTTCTGGGCAAAACAGAGTATTGACAGCAGAGAGACAGACAGAGGCAGGTAAGGAGTCAAGGCTACATCCCAAACTGCTTTTCGTCTTTACATTTCGTGCATAATGCAGCTGCCGTGGGAAAGTATCTACTGTTGCATGCAGTATGTATGCAATTGAGACATACAACTGCTTTGAAACATGAAGCCTTGAACATTGACCCTCTTGCTCATAAATCTGGTTTGCAGCAAAATGCAACCAGGTGACATAAGACATCCATTTTGTTTTGCATTCTGCGTTCGACACACTATGTACTGTATTAGGACATACTAAATATTTTCTGGCATACTAAATACTGCAATAGTATGCCAATTGTAACACAGGCAGAGTCTTTGCTGAAAAAGGTCATACACAGGAAATCAGTTTGAACCGAACAACAAATACAAACAGGGAGCAGGCAATAGTCCAAAACTGGGGAATAAAGCTGAGTCAAAAACCATGGAAGCTAAACACTGGGAAACGCTGGAAAGCTGTGCACTCACAAGGACAAACAATAGCAGTCTGGCAGGGGGACAAGGGAAACAAAGGAGTGTATAAATGGAGAAAACTAATGGCTAAATCAGAGGCGGGTGAGTAAGTGAGTGCAGGTCAGGGAGGCACGAGGGCAGGAACTGAAACCACATGAGAATTAAGGATTTCTAAATAAAAGCAGGACAAATAAAAGGATCCAAAATCGGGATGAGTAATGTGGAGGTTTCTCAGTTGGTATTTAACCCTTGTGTGGTGTTCATATTTGTGTTATTCAGCCAGTGTTTGTGGGTCTGGTGGACCGGGCCTTTTTGGGTTTCAATTCAACACAATCAAACTATTTTATGTTAAAATACTCAACAGATGTGTACTTCATCCCAATTACAAGCAATATAAACAGCATGTATGGTTAATATTTGCCCTTTTACATTTATTAGATCACATTAAAGTGATTTCATGAATAGGAAATGCCTTATAACCATGAGGAAAGGAGTCTTTTGGTGACATTTTTTTACTGGAAGACAGCTGGGTGAGGGTTTACTTCCTGTCAGCCGTCATTGAGAAATAAACTTGAACTCATTTTCAGTATTAAGTGTTAATGGGAACAGAGCTGAGACTGGTTGTATCTGCTGGTATCAAAGTAGATCAAAGTGAGCTTATTGTTTTTGATGCACTCTGTTAGCCTATAGTTAAGATTGGATTTCCTCCTCAAAGATATGAATTAGTTTTATCACATCTTTTGACACAGCGGGGAGCCACATTTATGTCCACAGGAAATAAAAATGGATATACAGAACAGTAAGGTTAAGTTTGGTCTAATTGCAACGGGTCATTTGTGATCACCGCTAAGATGCCCTCAGTCTGCTCAGAAAGCTCAAAGAAAGAGGAGGGACTTTTCCTTTCCTTAATTAAGATTAGCAGAGATAAGATAAGCCTTCATCTTGTCTTCCATAAACTAAAATAGAAAAAGAAGTAAAAATAGAAACTATACAAGAATAATTAATTACCAGGCAATGACAGCTGGCAGCATCCCTCTGAAACCTCCTTACCCATCGTCCCCTGGGGTCTCATGTGTACTGTGCATTATCATCTATATAATGCATATCTTACTGATGCACAAAGTTTGCACAGGTACAAGTGATCACATCTCCAAAGTGGAGGATTTTGTCCTAACGGCAGGAGATACAATTCTGCCATCTCCTAGTCTCTGGGTTTTATTTATTTATATTGAACAATCATACATTTTCCTTTCATTCACAGACCTCATTGAGTCAAAGCAAAGTGCATGTGTGTTGTAAGGCCTTTCCTATCAATTGTACTTTAACTATATTCTAAACTAAAATTCTTCACCTGAAGCGCTCTCTTACACAAATCGTTGTGTATGTACTGGCATGTGACACTGCTTTAACCATATTACAGTCCAACCTATATTTGAGTTTTAAGCAATAATTGTTGACAAAGACGTAGCTGTAGCTCGTGATGCAGTTCAGGATGAATGAAGTCATGGTTTGGGTTTCTCCAAGGAAGACTTTGTCCCTCGGATCAAAGTCCTATTCAAAGTTTTAAGCACTGATCTGCAATAGCAGGTCCTTCTGTTGCCTAACGACTGGACTGTACCTTTTTATTTTAATTCCATATTTGAGTAATCGTTATTCTTTTTTTATAGAGCAGTAAAATAATCTAATGTATAAATAGTGTTTGAAATGAATGGATAATTATCAAAATATTTGTTTTATGAAAGTTTAACGTTTCAAATAAAATAAAATAAAAATAATAAACAAATTGATTGATAGTTTTTTGCTTGTATAGATTTGATGATATTCATAGATTGCAGTTAAATCGCTGGGCAACATCCAAAAAACGTTTAATATAGAACAGAAACCATTTCAGTATACTGTTTCTATATTACGAATATACGAATACCTACGTCCACATCAAGTACTCATTCCCATTCATTATTACAAAGTACTATTGAATACATCACCAAAGACTTCATTATTTTCATATTATTATGAAGATATTGTCATGTCATTGTCCCCGGGCGCTGTACAATAGCTGCCCACTGCTCCTAGTACTAGACTCCTTGTACTAGGATGGGTTAAAAGCAGAGGCCAAATTTCACTGTGTGTGCTGTGTGCTCTGCATGTGTGACCATTAAAGAGGGTTTCATCCCTCCCAAATTAAATTAATGTTAAAAAATAAGTTTAAAATGAATCATAAAAGTTTATACCACTGCTTTACAAATGATTTACTGCAGTACTGATCCTTCTAAAGGTGTTACCGTATTTTCCAGACTTACAGAAAAGGTGTTTAGATGAACCAGGGGAATGTGGGATTGAATTATTGACATAACGTTCAAAATGGACGGTGCTGTTGTAAAGGCTGAAGGAAAGAAGTTCATGGAACTACTTTCCTTCAGGTTGGCTCAGCTTGTATAATGCAAAACCTCTCAGAGAATAACGAGGTTCCTATGAACTCTAAATGTACAAGTGGAACCAAAACCAGTGCGGAGAGAGGGCTTCAATTTTATAGTCATAATAAATCTCTGATCGCTGTACAGCAACATGGACGGTTAGATTGTTTGTTTTTTTAGCATTTGCTTCTTGCATTGAGCATTTGTGTTTGTTACTCCGCAGCCTGTGGCTTTGTAATGATTTCAGGGCAGACGGGAAAAATAAACGATGACCTCTTGGCCTCACCTCGGCTCTTCCACAGCGCCTTTACATAATAAGCAGTTAATCGCACTCCATCACTCTCTTTTATTCGCTCTCCTCTACTGTATTCTAACCCCAGGATGGGCTGACCTGTGGAACCTGGCAGAAAGCTGCTGACTGAAGGCATAATGCATAGTTGCCTATAATTATTGGTTCAGCACTGGCCAGGGAAAACACAGAGGATGTTGGGAAATGTTTGTCAGTGTGAAAAACAATAACGATGCAGACACAAATTGACTCTACTGTCTAGCGTTTTGCCCTGTCACCCTTCCCAACTGTCTGGGTACAGTTCCCCGGATGTTTGTCATGAGAGGCGTCAAGGTCACACTTGCAGTTTCATAGATCTCTGTATTTATTTCGGTTTATGCTTTTATACCGAGCCTTCGTTTGGCTCGTCATCGGATGAGACCTCCCTCGTGAATTCACCTTCCTCACACTACAATAAACAGAGCTTGCACTTTGCTCAATCATAATTTAGCTTATTGTGGCATCGTCCTTCTCACATATCTTCTGTGCTGCTTTTAGAAAAACATTCACAACAAATTCTGCTCTTTCTGGGAAGATGATTTAAATATTTCTTTGATACCCTGGAAACAATTTTTTAGAACTATATACAAAACAACAATTGATTCGTATTCAAGAATCTTCCAACTGAAGATTTTTTACAAGATTAACGATACAAAAAAACAACTCAACATCTTTAATGTTGAACCACCACCATTATGTAGATTCTGTGATGAGGAAGAGGAAGATCAGATGCATTTATTTTTGGATTGTCCATATGTTGCAAGTCTGTAGTTTAAGATTCAAAATTGTCTGAAGACACTCAATATTGAATTTACATTTACACCCTTTAATATTTTATTTGGGCTTTTAGATGAAGACCGCACACAGTTAATAAATACAACTATTCATTCGGAAAAAAACTCAATCAAGGAGTCATCTTAATTTAAGGTGTTTGAAAAGTAGATTAAAAATACAATTTCTTTTGGAAAAAATGATTGCCACAAAAAATCAAAGGGTGGCTCAACACGGCATGAAATGGGAAATAATGAGCTCTATCGAAGAGTGGGATTAAAGGAAGAATAAATATGCTTGCCATGTTGTGTTTTTGGTGGTATTTGGTTGTCAACCTATTTTTGTTTGTGAAATGTTGAAGTGATCCTACTGACTGTATCTTTATTTCTTCTGTTTTTGTTTTTGTCTGAGATGGGAATGTCATCTCCTATATGTGACCCGCTCTATCGATATCAGTCGGAAGTCGCAACGGCTCATTTCAAAATAAATGTGGATTTGCGTAAAAAAATAGTTTTTCGGGGTTCGGGTGTTTTGTTTGATTTTAAATAAACAAAGTCTTGGCTTTCAGAATATGAAACTTTTATTTCCAAAATCACACGATAAATACATTTTTGAAGCTTGTAAAGGGAAGATGACAGCTCTCTAAAGACACAAAGATGGACATAACAATCACATTATTGTTATGTCCAAAAAAAAAAAAAACATTCACAAGACCTCTCCATCTTCATTTACAGTATGTGAACTATACTTAAACGTGTTGATATGAAACACTGTAATTGTTTTGCTTATTCCAGGAGGCAACTGGGAGTCCTGTGTGTATATTACTCATGATTTCTTGTTGCTTTAAAATTACAGAAGAGACAACTGAAGGCCACAAATGATCTTCTGGCCTGCGGTGCTTCTTAAGCCTCAGACAGTAAATAATCAGAGAGAGTTATATATAATGGTTTGCTCTGTGGATGTTGATATAAGTGAAAACAATGCAGCCTAATGAATGCGGCATACATAGATGTTTGACAGGAATATAAATGTATCAGCACGCCCACTGCTGTCCGTTGTTGTGCTTTATGCATGAATATGTAACACTATATGTTTGTGCCAAGCATTGAAATGACTGAAATTATACATTGTGCGCAGAGTGTGTTCAAAATCAGTCACTTCAAGACAGAGACACTGCATTTCTTTAATATTAACAATGTACCCAGTGCCTCTGTATGAATAAGGAATAGGTATAATGCTTGGTAAAAACATGGTAAGTATGTGGTGTGAGTGGAATGGATTAAAACTACCATTTAAAACCAAATACAACAAAGGTTTTATATATCACTAATTTGATTTAGCGTGCTTTACAACCTGTACAGCACATGAGACCATATGTCCTTTGACAATTGGACAAGAAAATGAAATCTCCCAAATGAACCCAATTAAATGGTAGAACCGTCTGAAAAGGGATCCATCTCCAGGGACGAACGTGCAATAAATGTTGTGTGTACAGAATAGACAACAGAAAAGATATACTGAACCATTTGCATGACATGAATCTATTACAGGAGTTTGAGCTTCACGTGTTTATCGTGGTCTATTGTGCCTATACCCTGTATAAAGAATATAAAACATATGTGACAGTGGCGCTTAAAGGCCTCTGCTAATGTCTACATTTTCCAAAATAAATTACAAAAAGTAATCTTCTTAAAATTGTGCATTGGCCTTCATTTTGCAGCATTAAAAAGATGCTGTCTGATGAAGGTCCTCCCTGCTCACCTTAAATCCAATTTCAAGGCTTGTATATAGATCAAGTTTTAAGACAGTCATGGCCTAGTGTGCAGATAACAATTGGACATTTAAATGAGATAATAGTTTGATGTAATTATACACATTTTATCAAGGTGAGTTGTGTTTGTGAAAATATAAACATTTAAGACACAATTAATGATTAACTTATTTCAAAACACACCTGGGATGGTTCTCTCAGTTAAAGGACACCTATTATGCTATATTTAAATGATATATTGTAGGGCCATACCTATATAAGGTATATTTATACGTTTCTGTTTTCAAAATACCAAACAGATCATGCATTTTAGCCATGCCTCATTTCGCTCTATTTGCTGTTCTCCAGCACTGTTTTTGCACGGGGCTGATTCTGTGAGCTGCAGCTGACCACGCCCCCCTGCAGGAGAGGGGAGCCGTGCTCTGATCAAGTCAAGAGGGGGAGAAAAATAGATCTCCGTCCTCCGTGTTTTATTATATTATTATAGGCCTATAGAGTCGTTATTCATTTGTTTTAAAGCTCAATAAATAACAAAGAAGACCTTTGACCGGAACTTTTCTAATCTTTTCCGGAAGATTTAAAATTTAACGGACATCTTGACCGGCGAAAGAAAACCTAACTGAAACTCTGCCGCACGGTCCCCTCGTTCCTTGGAAGAGGCGGAGAGGTGGGTGTTTGTCATCTGCTGGTGGACTAACCGGAGAGAATTACAGTGCTTGCCTCGACGGGGAGGGATTGCATTGAATTAAAGCAGCAGGAGGAGCAAACGCTTGCCTCGTGGAGGGAGAAAAAAAGCCACAGCGGAGAATAAACAGAAGGGTAACCATGGTAACTGTTACGGGTCCCCGATATGAGGACCACAGTAACGGTTATGATACCTGTATGGTGCAGGTGAAACAGAAGTAATGAGGACACCTTGTGTTCAGTTTCCTTCCAGATTACTTCTCCTGAGGTTGTTTTATTATACAAAATCATATAAACATATCAATTATCTTATGCATTTCAGTTTCGACTTACATTCCTCAATAACCATTCACATACCTTCACTCTGTCTGTATGTTACTCTTTTATGTGATAAACACATATGTCAAATTGAATTTCACATTCAATAACATCTGTTGTACCTTAAATACATTTGTATACAGTATTAACCTGTATTAAATACTACTCTTCTTTTTACTTTCACTTAAAAGTAGTATTTCATGACCCCTCTAACCTGTCATGTTGACTATTTACCTTCTGCCATTAATGGCAGGTCACTAAAATGCATTACTGAAACATATTTAAGTGTAACAAACAACCTTACTGTTTTACCAACAGTAACTAACTTATAACCCTTACAAAGTACATATTTATTACAAACTCACAATCACTATACATGCATGTAAATACTCAGTGTACGGGAGGCTTCAGATATACTGACAAACTTGTATCCTTACTGCGTCAGACCACGTTGTCCACAAAATGGCGCCGTACCGGGGAAGCTAGGCTAATACACTCACACCATTTAACGGTTTTACACATGTAAACAGCGGTACAAAGTCTTCTAACTGTTAGCGGGCCGTTACGTATTATCTTCGCAAACCTTATGGGGGATTCATTGTGATTTATGCACAGTTTACCAACCTGTATGGTGCAGGTGAAACAGAAGTAATGAGGACACCTTGTGTTCAGTTTCCTTCCAGATTACTTCTGAGGAAACCCCGGGAACGTCCGTCGCTTTAATCGGTACCCC